>NC_136861.1:29674717-30367217 GCF_951799975.1 Gobius niger | reverse complement strand
GTATGATTAAGCTTTTGGAAAACCATACGATACTCAGGGAAAACATGCAAACCAGGAATCAAACTCGGGATTCTCTGTGCTGAGATCCCAAACCGTTCAGACCCAACAGACTTACCTCGAGACATATCATTTGAGAGTGTTATTCGGGAACGCCGCTTCCGAATGAGCCACGGATGAAAGGGAAATTTAAGAGGAGGTTCTAAATTTATTCCAACTCAGTGGCGACAAACAGCGCACAGGCAGAAGCAAACATGGGATTAATTTCAGGCATTAGCTCAAGCCTCGGCTGGATCATACCTGAAGACAGAGAAATGAAAGCGGGCTCGTGGGGCGCCGTCACATCCCTGCTTTTAAATCTGTGTGAAGTCAAGACCTCCCTTTATATCTCTCTTCTGTACATGTTCAAGGATTTAGAAGAAGTTGTGTGTTTATCTATAATTGCACTCGGTTTGTTATACTCTTAATGACCGTCACATTTATCAACTACATGGCCGATTTACATCTGTCACATAAACAAATAATGCGTTTGGACATTAGCATATTACACCAGCGATATCATCAGACTTGCTAATGTCTGGCAGCGTAGAGGCTCGTCTGCCCCGTAGCGATCATTAGCAGCACATAGTAATTTCATCAAACCACAGTGGCACCGCAGTAACAATGTCTGTCAGTGATCCCATTGGTGTGTTATGGATCGTAATAAATGTGGTGAGAAGAAGACGCATGTGGATTTGTACCGCCGAGTGAATTTCCTTTGACCGATTTCCCATTTAGAAACAGCAGTAGTGTCAGCGGCTATAATAATGCCCAATACGGTGTAGGGCTGAAACTAACGATTATTTTGTAATCGATTAATCTATCGAATATTTTTACGATTAATCGATTAATTGCTTGGCTGTGAATGGTGTAGTAAAATGTTATTTTTTCAATTTTTTTATCACACTATAGCTTAAGTCGCGCTGTTTAAGGAAGGTGTTGATGGAGTAAACTAAAGGGAAATGTTTTTTGAAGGCTCTATTCATGATATTTACATTGTACAAACCACTACAGACCCTATATATAAAATCAAAGTAGGTTTTCATCAAAAATACTACATTTTTTTTGGTAATTTTTGCTCCATTTTAGTCTGTGTGAGCCAGAAAACGATTAATCGATTACTAAAATAGTTGTCGACTTGATTAGTCGTCGATTAATCAATTAGTCGTTTCAGCGCTAATACGGTGTAGTCTTTAATAGTTAAAATAATAACATCAGCAGCCTTTTATTATCTTGAAAAAATAAAATAAAAATCAGACTTAGGTTAAGCTGGATTGTATGGGCTAATTTCCATCCACTCTCAAACACTCTCATTCAACTTGACCTATTGTATATGTTTTTAGTGGTGGGGGAAACCAGAGCAACTGGAGGAAACCTACGTAGACACAGGGGGAGAACGTGCAAACTCCACACAGAAAGGCCCCGTCCAACCCGAGATCAAACCTGGAACCTTCTAGCACTAGTGCTAACCACTGCTGCAGCTTCCCGCCGGTGTGTCTCCAGTAGGTTAGACTGCGGTACATCTAGAACCCTTATGCCCAATTCCTGTCTAGAACCAGGAAATACATCCGTTGTCCAGTTGTCCAGTGCTCAGGTCTCTGCATTAATAAACCTTAAATCTGGACCTCCAGGACCTAGGGCCAAAGTACATCTCTGACATGAACCATCTCAAGCTCTGAGTACCTCAGGGAGTGATATCTAGGTGGTGTCCAGAATAAAGACTAAACATGGTGAGGCTGCAGTCCATTTTCACACAGCTAAAATATGGAACAGTCTTCCATACAATGTGAGGCAACCACATCGATGTGGTGTGCCAACCTATCAGACCATTCTAAAAGCGGCTTCGTTTAGCTGAAATGATTTTAATGTAATTGTAATGCATAATTTGGTTTAAAAAAAGTTGATGACTGTTGTATTGACTTATCTTTCCGCTTTTTATTCATGTTTTTAACTGTAAGGCACTTTTGATGGATATGATAAAGCAAAGTGAAAGTGCATAAAGGAACCTGAGTCCTCCATGTCTGCTGAGGACCGGATGCACCATCTCCCATCTATGGCCACTTTTGCCCCTCGCTCAAACCACTGTGACACGTGTCCTTGTCCTCAAAAGAGTGACCCGTCCTGTCCATGTGCTGTCTATGCTGCAGCTATATTTATCCCACTCTGAAAACCTTGAGTTTGCTTTTATTTAACCTTGATTTAGGCTGTTTTCTGTGATTGCAGCCTTTTCCTCTCTGCTTCTCTCCCTGGAGCTTTGCGCCTGTGTAATGCTATGTGACAGCTGGATATTGGCTCAATGTACAGTAATATGCTGAGCTTATATGTACAGTATATGCGCTTACGGCTCGTTTCACTACTATAGGGTATGCAGATGATGTTACAGCATAGCAACAGCAAATGAGAAATGATAGTGCACACCCTCCACAGTTGGCCTGTCTTTCGTCTTTCTTAAACTATACCAAGCTTCTTCTTCTTCTTCTATGTTTGCTCACACTAAGATGGCTCGGGGTCTAGTTTTCACCCTGCTGTGATACTGATGATATGACAACATCAGAGTGAGACGCGGGCATCAATTTGGCCCGTCACCATGGTTATGCTCTCCATAGGGGCTTGTGAGTTCAGCCCGGAGCGCATTGGCAGCCGATTTTAGTGCCATCTCTGTTGACATTTATCAGGCCCTCTTCTCGGCAGGCTAGCGTGCTCTTTCGATGCTCTTCAGTTCAAGCCACATTGCTGCTTACTCATCGCTATTAACATCTCAGTCATTCTTGGGTAAATGCGTGATTTTTTTTTGTCCAGGTTATTTGACGCATATTTTAGTCCTCTAGCGTCTTTAACTTTGTTGGCATGGTGGCAGATTGCCTCACAGCAAGAAGGTCCTGGATTCAAATTCTCCTCTGTGTTTATGTAGCTTTCCTCCAGGTGCTCCACTTTCCCCTACTTCCAAAAATGCTGGTCAGGTTGGCCCATCAAGGGGACTAAGTGCCTCCCACAAAGCGTTTAGCACTGGCTAATGGAAGATCGTTCATGCTAGCAATTTGGCTAGGATTTGGAGCCAGCTCCTATAAGAAAAAAAAATGTAGTGCATGTTAAGACAAACATTTGGAGGTAAAAATAACACTCAATAACAATCAATAGTCACTGAAAGAGGGGCAAACATTTTTAAATGCAGCAGGGAACTTCTGGAGCCTTTCCTTAGCCTTAGCTTCTTTAGCTTCAGCAGCTAATAGTGCTCCATCTTTTTCACAGTCTATGGCAGGGGTAGGCAAGTTTTCTTAGCGGAGGGCCGATTTTCTTCATTGTAAATAGACCGAGGGCCGAAGGCGCTGATTATTCCGATTATTAGCCCAAAGTGAAGCACAACACTGGAAAAATTACTGTACCATCTTAAATGAGATAAATAACTTAAAATGGCTTGAATTCATGAAATTCTATGTTGAAGTTGAGTTGGAACAAAACAAATAATTGTTTTTCCCTTGAAATGACACAAAATTATCTGAATTAAGAGAATCACTACTACTAGAGGTTTTGTCTCATCTAAGACCAGACCAAATCTACTCAAACCATAGATTTAATCTCTTAATTCAAGTAGATTTTTGTCATTTCTTCCTTAAAACGATTACTCTTTTTCCTGTGCACTTCCTTCAAATGCCAGTGTTCATAATATATGACCTAATTGTGTGCATTGACAGTATTTCTACCTTTACCCTTCCCATTTATCTCTAATAATGTTAAAAGGACTCTCTTGTGTAATAATGTTTCTCAAAATCATCTTGAGGGCCAGAGGTTCTGTGCTGAAGGGCCGGATTTGGCCCTCGGGCCTGACGTTGCCTACCCCTGGTCTATGGTACTCAATCTGAGCTCAATCTGATCTATGTAATTTAGTTGTACTGTTGTATAACAAATGCAAATGTATTGCTGTGGTCAGCAATCTTTCTTGGAGGTGAGCTGATTTTTCTTACCAATCCAAAAGGAGGGCGGAGCCTTCCCTCTGTGGCACAAACTCAATGATTAATTTAGTTAAATTTAAACACATCATATAGAACTAACAGGTAAGGGGATTTTTGAGTACTTGTAATTACATTTCTCATATTGATCTTGGGGAATCAATCAATCAATCAATAATCAGTCAAAGTCATGTACTGTACTCGCTATTTACTTATTAACTTATAAAGAGCAACTTGTGAGAAGAAAAGAACTTCAACTAACCCAAACAGAAGAGTAACCCTCGGACTTGGTACTCCAGACCAAAATGTGGAGCAGAGTCCTCTGGTATTGCAGCGCTGCCTATTACTCACTCTTCACTCTCTGTCAGGTTGCCTTAGTTATATTAAAGTACACTTTACTGTCTCTTCTTTACATTTGAGGTAACCTGTTTGGTCAGGGCAGTATCCAGCTGAAGGAATAGCTTATTATGCATACTTTAAGATGTCCTCGTGAAGACAATTTCCCTAACCTTTCTCATTTCTGATTGCTTGCTGGTCTAATGTATAAAAAAAGTGATTGACGGTTTACACAGGATCCTAAATTGGCCAGTTTGAAATCCGCTTATTACTATTTCATGTGTCCTCATCAAATTTTCATGTGGGCAGGAATGGAAAGCAGTCTTGGACAAGTGTTGTTAGGGCCAGCATGGGAGAGCACGGCTTATCTACAGGAAGCGGGATGTGATGACGGCTAAACGGCACTCTGCGTGTTTCCATGGCAACTCCTCCTAAACATAATAGCGCCATAAGTGAAGGTTTCAAACTGTATAAGAAAATCATTTGCTCTCAGATGAATGCAGCCTGGATTAAATTGTCATGCAACCTCAATTATTTTAATTGAGACGTGTTATTCTGGCTAAAAATGACAAATGAAAGAAAAATGGGACTGATTTGGTACGCCATAATAAGAGCCGACAGGGTAATTATGCTGAAATACTTGACAGACAATTTGAACACTGTTTTGTTTGAAAGAAAAGGAAATGACTGGAAATCCAGAAATACACTTTGTACACTTCCCTAACTTTTTCGATTGAGTCAGCACAGTATTGTTTAAAACAAATCTGCTGATAAAACAGGCAGTAATTAATGCTAGAAAATAAAATCATCAGGCACAATGACATAAACATTAGGCATAAATCTACAACGACTGAGCTGTAGAAATGTAGGCGCATTGAGTTGCCTTGTGTACGAAATGTGTGGCATAAATTAACATGCCTTCACTAGGAAATATGCAGTTAATTTGAAAAAATCTATTCATTTCATCACTGTGGGCAAACGTTACGGCTGTGAGCTGTCTGGTTGTGCACTTGATGTCATATATTAAAAATATGTCTTACATGTCAGTGTTAAACTTCAAACAGGTGCAATATTCTAACATGTGATATTCAGGAGCTCTAGAGATGGTCCCTCGGGGCTAATCAGCAGTTTAAAAAAGAGCGAAGTGGCACAGGCTGAGGCTGAGGCTTAGTTTAGTTGCAAACTGGTTTCCCACCCTATGTGGATTGCACAATGAGAATGTTTATCAAGAAACAAGAAAAGTACAATTCCAAACACATCATTTCTCTTCCAAATATAAGTTAATTCTCTTAAAGAGGGGGTATTGTGCTTTTTTCAGTCCCATAGCACCAGTCTATATCACACTACAATGATGACGAAACCTTCTGTTGGTCTGTAAATGCAGTAAATTAGAATAACTGCCTTGTATAAAATTGCTCTCTCAAAATGGCTGTAGCGAATGTCTTGAAATGTTTCTTTAAGAACCTCTGAGCCTTTCGGACACGCCCCCTCCACACGCTGTCTGTGGCATCAGTGGGGAGGGGGTTCTGCTGAGGAGCAGTGGTTGGTTACTCGGCTCTTGACGAAAGCTCGGAGGCGTCTCCAGGAGGTGGGGGCGTTCCTAGGAGGACTCAGCCAAAGCTGTCCCTAAAATGGCCGCCATCAGAGTTTTTACAGATTATTCAAAAATACGTGAATGTGCCAAGGCAACACTTCAGGCATGTTTTTAATGAGGGAATGACAGAATAACATGATGTGAAGCTTGAAAAAGTCGATTTTGCATAATACCCCCCCCCCCTTTAACACTAAGCTTTATTCTACACATTAATAATGATGAAGAATTCCAGTTTATATGGAATGGTTTTTATGGAGTGTTTTTTTTTTATTTCAAGCAATTTCTGGATACAATTCGGAACCGTATAGATATTTATTTCATGCTTTTTCCCAGTTGCCCGCTGCTCCGGACATTATACCCTTCGATGGAAGGATGAAGGATGGGTGGACGAAAGGAAAATAAAGTATACTTTGTCTTTGGGCAGCTGTGGCAACGTTAGCTTTGAAGAGTGAATATTCAACAATGTCATGCCAAATGGTTTTCAGAGCTTGTCCCAAAAACGATTTAAATCCAAATCATTTTAATATTTCATTATCGTCCGAAACATGGACAGTGCCTTCCAGTGACTTGAGCGGGAATTCTTTTACCTTCAATAACACAGCTGTCAATGTGTGTCTCTGTGGTTCTTCTAACACTTCCAACGTTTGTAGCTGGTCAGTGTGTTATTCCCAGTCATTTAAAAAACAAGACCTCATTCTTTTAAGTGCAGTTCCAACTATTCCAACGCTCTGTTGGACCAAATCAATCTTTATTATGTTGATGTAACTCACACTTGCTACCAAATAGAAATGCTTCACTGAGTGACTATACAAAGATTTGCCTAGAAAACCCAGAACCACACCGAACCATTGGCACTGCATTCAGCATCAGCACCATGGAGAGCTCCTGTTAAAAAAAAAGTCAGATTCGCCAAAATCCTCTCTACACTGTAAAAAAATATATTCACAAGTTAAATTTTTTTTAAATATTTGACTAATATAGTATATAAGTATTACAGACTTTCATTTTACAAAATAACTGCAGAGTGAATCGAAATAAAATCTACAAAATATCCTGAAACGGGTCAAATAGTAATTCCACACAATCCACGCTCTTCGGTGCACATGAATTCTACAGCTTGGTTTTAAGAACAGCTGTTGTCACGGTGATGCGGCGACTCTTCATTTGCGAGTGTTTTTATGGCGTCATCATTTGTGTTGCTATGGGGGAAAAAAACGACAGCTCAAATCTCCCCCCGGCTCAGATCAAAGCAGCAGCGACGCCGCGTCTGCTTATCTATTCCCCCCGCGCTAAAACTCCAGGTCTGCATCCAACCACGTTCCAAACATGACAGAAAATACAAACCCGGGCGGCGAGTAGTCAGCAGTTTTTAATAGTTCGACTCAGTCCTGGAGGTGAGAGATGGCGTACAAGCGTCGTTTTCCAATAGTATAGAAAAATAACATCTCTTCGCTGTGCAAGGTAAACAAGGACACTTACAAACTCATAGTGGGCAACAATAACAATGTACCGTCATGACAAAACAATTGAACAGAGACAAACAAACGTATGCAGTGGTGCAGAATCATCGCTTAGTAAACAATATTTCAAAAGGCAGCTGACACATGTTGACCAAGTAAAATTGAGGAAATATTCATATTATACCTTTTGTCCTATGTTTTTATATTGAGGTCCGACACCGACGATTATGCAATAGGCTCAGTGCACAGAATGCCGCAGAGTAATGAATGAATGATGCTAGCTTCCTGTTTGCGTTTATTCCTATGGAGAGTTAGCCACGTTATGTTGAGATAAATATATATTCAAACAGTACATGGCAGAAAACATGCAGCTGTTAGACGGTTACTTACTACATTTAAAAAAAACTTCGCTTCAGGAGACTTCTGTGTTTCATAGAGATGCCTTTCGCTACTGCTGTTAACCAACAATTATCGTATGGCAGGTTGTTTTTATGGCATTTATACATTTTAGTTGGTTTCTTTATCATTAACATATTATAAGATGATGTCCGACCCCACAAAAAGGAGAAACTTAACGGAATTATTATTTAGCATTTAGCTCAGAGGCCACTTTCGTAGACTAAAATAAAAAATAAAAAGGTCTATACATTCATACATTATTTCTAACCAGGGTTTGACATCACCTAAATGTGGTCGATGGGTTGGTTGGCTACAGCTGAAAACATCTGAATTGTTCATAATTCGTAAAAATACACTGTACAGGTTAACGGACTCTGAAAAGTCTCCTGGATTAGCTGCATTGCTAACTGTCCGCACACATTACGATCGAAGTGCTTTAGCCTTGAAGCTATATTCATGCTAACAAATAACAATATCTGAAGTATTTCTTAGGAAAAGCACTAAGCTTGACTTTTATATACGCTTTCTTCTTATTCTATTTTTAATTTATGTTAAAATGTGGACAGGAAATAGTCTTCACCCCACATTGGCCAACAGGAAGTTAGCCAAAAACATTTTGCGCACAGAGCCTATTACAATTACAGTATATCATTTTTGCGATATCCTGATACGCCTTTGCCGCATCGTTTCAAGTTAAGATATAGATTGATATAAAGTTAAAGAAAACAGCCATGATTTCAGTCTGCTTTTAGACAAAACAATTGATTTAAAGCTCTTGGAGTTTTTTTTTCCGAAAGTAAACAACATTGAAAGTTAAATGTTTACTAGTTTCGGATTGCTACATAGTCAAATAGAAATTATGAAAAACTCCAAATGTAATCCAAATACATCGTGACAAACTCCAAAATGTACCAGGTTCGTTTCTAGCTTTGTCGGGGCCCTGTGCAAGTTTCAAACTCCATTATTATTTGTAATGATAAGGGAGTTTATAAAGAACAAATCACCAATATATTTTTCCAATTCTAAAATTGGAATTGCGACCACTTTCTAATGTTTTATAAAATAACATACATTCCCCAACATTCAGCTTTGGTGGGGCCCCCCTAGTGAATGTGGGGCCCTGTTCATAGACAGACTCTGCTTATTGCTTGAATCGCATCTGATATTTGACATCAAAATAAAAGTCTAAAATAGCAGAACAATACGAATGTCCAACTTCTAATGTTGTTGCATTAAAAGCAGCCGTGTTTTCCTATGTTGCCGTACATATAAAAATAATAAAATACATTTACAAAACGATTTCAGCTTTTAGAAATATCTGGACCTCTTCTTTATCACGTGACCACCGATTGCTTTGAATTCAAGATTGCATTGTCAGCGATTTATGTGCTACCAGCTTGTAACTTCGTACAACGTCAACTAGGCACTTCCCCTGATCTGAAAAAGTGGCAACTAAAAATAAAAGACAGATGTTTTTAGCTACTTCTGAAATGTAATGCACAATCACAATAAATGATATGTCACAGATTCAACGTTTAAAGTACCGCCCAGGTCCCTGTGTCTGTGCAACAGACAGTGCAGGTGAAAAGAGGCAACAGAAAAACTAAATGAAATCATGTGACCGTATCATGTCCTACCACAGCGTAACATCTGCTCCATAACACCACAGCCTCACAGTAAAGTGCACTTCATCTGCCTGTTCCACATGTCGGGAAATGCTTTAAAATAAGCACATTAAAACAATGTTCCGCTCTCCTTTAAAACGAAGACAGAACATAGCAAGTCTTCTGTTGACATCTGACGACCTGCTTTTCATTCAAAACGGAGAAGTCTTGGGACAAACCAGCATGCTTTTTGCAACGCTCGGTCAACCACTTAAGCTATTCAGCAAACCACAGACACTGTGGTGCAGTCTCCTTGTGCAAAATTACAGTACTTTAGTTTCCTCAGTTATAGATACAGCCTCAGTGCATCATCTATGTGCTCAGCGGTTGCAGCAGGTCTAAGGCTGACCACAGGCTGACCCTGTGAGCTTCCATGTCCATGTATGTCCTGTCTGAATGCTACCTGATGCGCCCATCACTTTTCACTGGGATAAGTTCAGATTTGGGGTCTGGAGACTGGGAGCTCCATGTAGTCTCAGAACATAGAGTCAGTGCGTTACAGGAAGAGGGCTGAGTGGCACACATGTCACCGGTCACCCAAAAGCCCTCTATAAGGCTGTCCAGCCAGGCTTCCAGAGGCTGCCCCACCAGCTGTGCGTTCTGATGGGCTTTGAGCATAGCGGGCTCCTGAGGAGCCAGCTTCAGCACAGAGCTCAGCTGATCAAAGCTCTGTTCCAGGTACAGGTTGCCAGGAGGTCCTTCCAGCAGCCAGCTGTCCTCTCCTGCAGCACAAACACAGCAGACGCAGGGCGTGTTAGCCATAATCCTACACTTAATCAGTTGAACAACAGGTCTAGAGTCTCACCTTTGCGCAGTGGTTCCTTGTCTTTGAAGCTGGGGGGCATGACTAAAAACTGGGTTTGAGCGATGCGCTCCCACTGCTTGAGCACCCTGACGGTCCAGGTGCCCGGCCGTAAAGGGTGTTGTAGAGGAGGTTTGTACTGGGTGTACTCTGCGTCCACATCCACTGTGATGTCATAGGACGCTGCCACTACCAGGGCTGGGTCGATCCACACGATGGTGGCTGTGAGATTCGGCCCTCGAGCCCATTTCTGCACTGCCAAGGGCTCATCCATTGGGCCAATAACGCCACCAAAATTACGGAAGATTCTTTCTTTTGGATCCCACTCAGTGCCAATCTGTTTGAGAAAGAAATTGTGTTTTTATTAACACTTGAATATTATTTATTTCTGCATAGTAACATTGCAGTTCTCACAAATGAACATGAATGTTTACTGCCTCCATCAAACACCCACCTCCAGGCTCTTGAGCCTCTCAAACTCTTTGAGGTTGTTTTCAAAGACAAGTGTGACCTGTGGCACAGCCCACATCTCCAAAGTCTCTCTGACCAGTGACCCTACGGCCTGCACCTCCTGAAGGACCAGGTAGCCCTGGAAGCGGTCGTAGTGGAAGTATAGGTGCACTGACATTGGGAAGCCCACAGGCTCAAACCTAAAACAGGAGCCGAACAAATCAATGTGATGTTTCTAAACAAATGTCTGTGAACATATGGCCAGCGTGCCGACCTGCAGGAGTCCATGTTCTGTGTACTTCTGAGATTCTTCAGTGCGAGCCGGAAGAAGGATGTGTAGGCTGTGAGGGCCACGTCACTCAGAGCGCCCACACCATCCAACTGTTCAAACAGACTCTCCCAATACGCCTTCACGGCCACTGTGCCCGGAGCATACTGCCCATACAAGTGTGTGTCCAGGATGTCAATGGCCTCCTGGTTCACCGTCGACTCAAACTTACGAGCAAAGAAAGTCGGCCGGGCCAGTTGCTGTGAAAGAGGCAGCAGTTTTAGTCACAAATCTCTGAACAGTTTTACTTTGACAGAGTTCTACACACCTGAATCCGAATGAGGTCCTGTGGTTTGAAGTCATTGGGCGAGCAGCCGCACCAGTCCACTATGTGTTTATACTGGCACTTACAGCCCAGCTTACGGTTCCAGTTGGTGACACGCAAGTTATTATCCACCAGCGTATCACACATGTGGCTATTTCCCAGCACAGTGTGGAAGAAAGACTGCAGGGAGAAAATACATGAAAAGGGGAAAAAATGTTGTTTCATCAAACTAAATCTTTTTTTGTCAGCGTGACTTTGCAGTAAACCACAGCGCCCTCAGAACTTTACATAAATACTCTGAAATCACTGACTGGAAAAAGTCAAATGTCACGCCTCTAAAAGCACCAAACAAAAGCAGACCATGCGGAGCACCTCCTGAGACACGAAAGCACACATTCAAATAAAGTGTCTGCCGTCTCAGCTGCAGCCTTTTACCTCCAGTACCTCCCGCCCCGACCGCGCCATCACACACACCCACATGCACATTTACAGTTCTCTCTCAGCTCCGGGAGACCCAGGCTCTTACCTCGGCCGGCAGCAGCGCATACGAATAGAACTGCTTGAGCCCCTTCACCAGACGGTCCTGGGAAGTCATGACATAGTCCACGAAGCGGCGCGTCAGGGCGAACCAGTCGGAGCCCCCGGACACCTCCAGGCCCTTGGGGATGTGGCGCTCGCCCAGGCGCCACATGTGGTTATCGCACTCGTGGAAGAGCCGGTCCAGCCCCTGCTTCTTTATGAACCTGGGAAGGATTGGCAGTTTTCTTTTCTTAGGCAGCACTCTGATGAGATGATAAGATAGGAAAACAAAATAGGAGTAAATGTACACACCTGGCGTTCTCTCTACCATGGGACTTGAGGAAGTTTTTGTCTCGGTTTTGGGACAAAAATGCCACCAGTTCAGTGTTTGTTCTGAAGATGGACAGAAAAAAATCCACAGAGGTTAATAAACCAGTAGACGTATCTACCCGCAACAAAATATCACAATAAAAACAACATTAAAACTGAAGACTCTGCCCGTGTCTGCTGAGAGCCCACCTGGTTGGGAAATCGGTGGCGCTCAGGTTGATGAAGAAGTCCCATTTCCAGTCGAGCATGGAGAGCAGGTCCTGCATGCTGCGGAGGTAGGCCTTCAGAAGGCTGGCACCGCCCCAGATGGTCACCATGCGCCAGGGCGTGGCCCGGATGTTCGGGTACTGCTGCGCTATCTGCACCACCTCCCGCTGCATGTAGCCAGACCGCTGGGAGAGAAGATGATATTAGAGGAAGCGCTTAACCTAATAACTCTGACTCCTAACTTCAATATCACATGTTTCATTCAGATGTTTTTTTTTTTTTGGGGGGGGGGGGGGGGGGGGGGGTTTGTTAAACTAATCTTTTATAGCCTCTACCACCACAAAAAGCTTGTATCATGTGTGATTTGCCCTCTGGTGGCAACTATGGTAGGAGGATAAGGGATATAGAACTGCTGTTTGGGCCGTGTCACAAACATATTAACGGACTGCTACTACTGTATGTACTAAAGGCAATTTGAGCATAGAAATTATCAAATTGATTCTGGTATGAGGCTTAAAAAGTGCTTAATCCCAGTAAATTTTTTATACAAGAATGCTCTTAACAGTTCATTGAATTCAATCAGTTGATTAATTAATTAATCAAATGATTAATTGATTAAACAAAGATAAGGCTGCTATCATTATCTTGTATAATGATGGTAGCATTTTATATAACACAAAATAATAATAGTAAAAATCTGCCCCTCCAGAAAGCCGATATAGATAGCAATTTCCAAAGTCAACCCTCCAACAATTTAATTCACTCTTATGAAGAATACGTGAAGGTTTTCATTTCTATAAATGTGTTGAAAGTTAATATGTGTTGCAATCTGACTCAATATAACAAATACATAATTTAGTAGTCTACATCAAACTCAATTTTGTGTGAAGTCCCCCTGACTTTGGGAATCATTGCAATAGAGTGCCCTGTCTTAGTAGCTCTCCTCTCACCAAGTCCATCAAAGACACATGAGGTGATGCTGCCAGTGCCTGTGCTCTGCCCACTGTTCTCTTCATCACTGTCTCCCCCTGCCCTTCTCTCAAAGTGGACAACCTTTCTGGAGTCTGGACTAACAGGTGCACTGTTGTCTGACACGGCTGCCCTCACACACCTGCGCTCTCTGTGCCCAGACGTACATTTCTCCAGTCGGCAGCACATAACGGCACACTTTTCCTCCACTAAATCCAGCCCCTGAGAATAACCACTCTACTTTCTATCCAGGCTAATCCCGTTAGCCACACTGAGGGCCTGTCGAGGTGAGTAGAGCCACAATGCAAGAGCGTAGGAAACCTAAGTGCATCAAGCAACGAGCTTATTAAAAAAGGGCATATAAATGATCTGTTAGCATTACTGTTGTAGCCAAATTACGCACTGTTAAGAATACTGCTTGATCCGGCCACATTTCTGCTTCCACTATTCTCAATCAACGCATCAAAGAGATGACATCAATAGAGTACTTTCTCTGTGATTATTAGGGTTTTTTGTCTGCAGAGCCTCCAGAGCCACTTGGATATTTTGGTAGCCTGGTTTTAGGGGTCTGGAACTTCTCAATTGAGCTCCGTTATCAGGTGGGAGGGGTGAACTCCTTTAAAACGATTGGACCTAATTTTCGCTTGCGTTTGGTCGTGACGTATGTAATGCGCCTGAGTGAGTGAAGCAGCTCAATCATAACTCTTGAGAGCATTCCTTGCACATTAAAAGGCTCCAATTTGAATTCCTGGATATTTAGGAGCCGAGCCAGGACGGATTGAAGAGCTTCCATTATTTTCGTTTCCGCCGCCATTGCCAAACTACAACCAGCAAATCGGCGCAAATGCTTGACAACACCTACAAGCCCCGCCTCCCCCGCTCGTTCAATGGTAGGTAGAAAGTCAACCGATGTAACGCAACCACTGAGACTAGACCCAGACGTACATGTAGGGAAATGATAATTGACCGGAGTTTACGGATGGCTATGGCCAGGCTAACATTTTGGTAGTTTTTCGGGGTGAAAACAGGTGAGAACAGGTGAGAAACATTTTAAATGTGGGTTATTAATGTTTGTTTAGATACTCCATTTTGATATATGTTCATTTTTTTAATGCTAGAAATATTACAAATTGGGAACACCTACAGTATTGGATCGGTGAAATGGTATAAGGTGCTCACTGACACCAATACCAACAAAATCTGTGGCATTGCAATAAGATCTGTTGCCAGTACCAGAAGAACTTTTAAGTTTGCATCATGTTGACAACAGCCATGCTGCTTATTTGTCGTTGTGGACATTATGCTTAAAGGTCTCCTGTATAAACGCTGCTCACCTTGTCCACGTGGATGTAGTAGTAGTGGTCCCTGTGGTATATGGCTTTAAGGAGACGCTTGAGCTGACGCACCGCTCTGCCGTGCACCATCAACACGAACACCACTCTCACTGGGTTCTCCACCTTTAACAGGCTGTTATCCAGTTCGCCCACAGCCTGCACCGGATTGGATATACCTGAGATTAAAAAAAATAAACAAAACAATTTTAACAAAAGCACTACTGCGTTACTAGATTTAGGTGATGGGGGCAGCTCAGCTCATGTATGACGTGTTGTTCCAAATTAAATCACAAAGGCTTTACTTTTTGGCCCAGTGTGGTCTGAGGACGCACAGATAATATTCAGGGCTGTGTCTCTGTGAGGTCAGGCAACAATTGGACGCAAACCTCTGCTGACAGGATAAGCAGGAGGATGCTCACTCCCTGTACCGTTCATGTCGCTGCTCTTTAAAAGCGTGTTGGCGTGAGGCCCTTACCGAGCTGGGGGCAGTACTGTGGCAGCGTGTCGGGCATGAGCTGTCCGGCCTGATGCTGACACACGATGTTGGCGATCTCCTGTCTGCACTGCTGCGACGGCGCTCGATGGAGAGCTGACAGGGCGTCCTTTCCTGTGATATCACACTTGGGCACAAAGTCAGTGCTGGGGGCCTGATGCGCCCCGTCCACGCTGCCCGTCTCCCCCGGGATGGCAGGTAGCTTGGCCCCCTCGGCGGCGCTCCGCGCGTCGCTGAAGTTCCTGCTGCTGGAGGGGTCATGGGGCTCCGGGGGGTTCTTGTGTCGAGACTTGGCAACTTTGCGGCTCGTGCCCTTCCTCGGGGCGCTGGCCGCGGTGCCCCTCGTCCGCTCTAACCTGCTGGTCCATCGGCCCTTGCTCTTCCCGGGCACAGAGTTCTGCTGCTCCCAAAGGCCACTGTCTCTATTCGACTCCTGGTTACTGTGGTCTGGCAGCTTGCGCGTCTTTCTCTGAATGAGACAACAAAGAAAGCAGTTACATCTTTTTTGTATTTTCGTTTGCATCTTATCTTTCACAAACAGGAGGAAATAGTGATGCGCTGCAACATTCCCACTAAGACAAGAGCGTGAAGAGCCCTAGAGGGGTGTGCATGTGTTTACTTGCTTGACTTTTCACAGTGGGATATTTTTAGCCGTCTCTGTCTATTTGGGAAGCCAATCTGCAGTAAAACACTTTGGGGAATGGAGTCAGAATCACTCGATTTGGTCTGTATTTTGTTCCTCAGGTTTATTGCTACACCTTCCACCAGGTCAACCATACACTGGCTCTGAATGTCAAATTCCGCAAATCCTGGAAATTAGGGCTGTGGATGAATGGTTGCAATAAGTAAATCGCAAAATGTAGGTTGGTCTTCATCGTAATTCCAAACAAAACTCGCCAAAAAAACGCAGCACATTTCGATACCTTCCCCAGGCGCAGTCTTTCTTCAAAAACCATTCACACCAAACCACCAACTCGGCAGCCACAAAACCTCCACAAGGTTTGTATTACCTTTGAAAGTCAATAACATCACCTGTCCATTTGGCACACTGAACACAAAGGGCCCTTCAAAATCCTCAGGGAAAATGAGGGGCTGAGAGGCAGCGAGTGGGCCGAGTGTGTGCGTGTGTGTGTGTGTGTGGCGCGCTGTTCTGTCAGACGCTTTGGCAGTACGTGGGCTCTCCCCGCTCTGCTGCTGGCACCCGAACACATCGCTGATAATGGCACAGGTGGTGCAACGCTTGCAACACTGAGCCACATCATTAGACGCATACAGTCGATAAACAAAAAGGCAAAACATGTGCTTTAGTTTATATAACAAGGCTATTTTTATCGTTGTCATTCATTTTTAAATAGCCTGTAATTTGCATTATTTAGACTTTTCAAAGAGACATCATGCTTCGTTGACTTTGTTGAGGTTTTTACCACTTTGCGCCGTAATCACGCCTGGAGTAACTGTTTAATTAGGTTGTTTCTTCTGCATCTGCAAGTTCCTACATTTTGTAGCAAGAACAGAAGCCAGAAATGTCCATAAATCATCATCAGACTTGTTCTGGGAAGTTATGTGCTCAAAGTGTGTTTATTACAGCGGCATTGATTTGTTAGCACGCCGTTGGATATAAGTGAACACTTGTATATCTGTTTTATTGCTGTGTCATTCCCGCCAATCATTCATTTCTCATTCACACACTTGCTTGCTTGAATTGGTTGAAGTGCCCCAGAAACGGATCCCATATCGAATGAAAATCATCTTCCTTCCCTTTTAATTCAAATTTAATTCACAACGTGTTTCATTACATCATGTGGCAAATTAATAGAGGTTGGAGAGTTTTCTCAATTCCAATTTAGTAATACAAGTCTTCTAGATGGCACTGACACAAATTTAATAACAATTGTCTGCTTGTTAACTAGATTTTGAAGTACCTCCGGTAACGGCTAAAGTGCACACAGTTTCAGGGGTAACTGTTCCACAAAAATCAGACAACAATTTAACAATGTGAGTCCAGTAAACTGTTACGCTGTGTTCACCTAATTTAACAACTTTTAATGTTTTTCAATGCCCCGCGGAAACCCCGTGCATAATATCAACACTGAGGTATCCAAAAGAATGCTTATAAGCCACAATCAAGCATAACATGCCTACATTAAAGCCAGTTGTGAATACAACTTTGGCCTCACAAGCAGTGTAAAAAAGTAAAACCATTTGGAACAAGCTCAAAACAACTTCTAACTTGCCATATTTTGCAGTGACGGTAATTTTTAAGCACAATAATGGTCAGAACAAGTTGGAGGAGCTTCATGAGTGACAAGAGTAGAGAGTAGAAATGGACACGGACTAAAGGCTCATTCATACTTCGCAAGACGCAAGAGCTTTGATCTTGCACCCTCAGCAGCAAGAACAAAATGAAGTCACTTTTGCCTTGTCGACATGGAACTGTCAGTACGAAATGTACCCATGGCTATATGGCAAAAGTGACTTCATTTTGTTCTTGCAACTCAGGGTGCAAGAACTTGAGCCTTAAATCTGCGGGATTATTCCAACATGTGAACATGGAGCGAAAACACCAACTCGGTTCGTCTGGACGTTGGACTTGCACAAAGAACAAACTTGCTTGCGATTCGATGAAACATGAAAGTGTCTGTGTCTACGAATCCCAACGCGCGCTCGTTCCACTTATCCGCCACTTTCAACAACATTTAATTAACTCCATTGTGTCCCAAATGTATGGACACAAATGCAGGCCCGTCTCTCTCTGAACTTTCCAATTAGAGTGGAGCCTTATCGCAGCCGCCATCTGCTGAAGTGAGAAGCAGCAGCGCGAGCTCAGTGTTGGTGATACCGACAGAGAAACAGGGAGACATCTTTGACAAATCTCTTTCTTCTTCAAATTATTATTTTTGTTGAAGTATGTGTACAGAGACGGAACAGTGCCAGCTTGTTATTGGCCACAAGGAACAGTTTTCTCACAATATTGTCACAAACTTGAACAAGAACGGTGAGCTCTTGTTATGGCTGGACCGTGCAGCTATTTAGGCTGGGAAACTCCGACCAGTAGCTCTACGTTTTTTCCACGTAGCTCCCTCAAGGCCATCTACACTTCTACCTTTTCTGCAAATCTTTATATAGTAAAGTATAAAGAGGACACTCAAGTTATTTCTTACATTGTGTGGATGAACTACACCAAAGATGCGAAGTTGCTCTCATCCATTTTGGGAGATAAAAGTAGTTTTTAGATTAGATACTTTTCCAAAATGCCCTACTCTTGGATCTCGAGAGTGAACAATAAAGACCATCCTTTCTCCGTTCCAGCACAAAAACTTGAAATATAATAAACAGGGCATGAAATGGGGAGAAGTGGAAACAAGATTTACCAAAGGGTCAATGCAGGCACTTGAACTCATCTGCGCCACAGTGAAGAAGCCTCCAGAAAACATATTTCCTTTTAATACAATCAATAAAGTTTCTATTCATTGTTTTACTTATTTAGTTTATATCATACTACTAGCATAAAACTATAATGTAGCCTATGCTTTGTTGTTTGCGGATACAACATTGCAGTTCTTTGAGACTCCCTCGCCGCGGGCCGTCAGTGCCATTAAAAGCATTTTGCATGAATGAGCAGCTTTCTTCCACAAACACCCAATAACTGCAGAGTGAACAATGCTATTTGTTTAGAGCCGTAATGAACCTGTGGTTGGTCTATGAAGGCAAAGTACACGGCCAAGTGTGAAGACGGTGACACAACAGTATGTTCTGTAACTATACTTCCTGTGACAGTTCCTGGTTTATGGACCGCGAGCTTTATTACAGGTAAAGGCAACAGAATTTCAGGAGAATGTGTTTCCCCAAAAGTTCATCCCTTCCTCCTGCCCATGTCCTGCAGGCTTTGAAGTCATGTGTGAACCACGCTCCATTCTGTACTTCAGCTCGTCATAGAAGAGGAGAATCTGTTTTGACATACGTTTGTTTAAAATTACACACAGCCAATCAAATAAAAGTGCTGTACTTCTTTCATGACAGGTGTTATTGTTGCTCATAAAAACATGCATCTTTAGCGTGAGCGCCGCTCCTTGGACCAGACTCATGACACGGGAGCGGGACATCTCCAGTGGTCTCCATGGTGATGTTTCTGCCTTGGTTTGAGGCCGGCAAACACGCGGAGCCTCGAAACTGACCCAAGTGTTGTTGGCTGTGTGGGCTGTCAGTCAATAACCCGCAGAGCCGCCGCCTCTGTAAAGGAGCATGTTTAATCACTGTGCGTGTGGATTATGGAAGTTGAGCCGACGCTTTTCCGAGTGCGTTAAAGCTACAGGTACTAACCCCGTCATTACGCACAGTTAGCGGCGTGCACCGTGTCGCCGTGGAGTGATGCAGACATGACAGGACTGGCCCGGCTGTAGTAAACTGTCTTGGCAGACGATACACTTCCCTCAAGCTGCTAACTGAGCTAGCCCCGCACAGCCACAGTCACAGTGGTGGAGGAGGCGCGGGGAGCTAGATGCTAACACTCCCAAGTCCCGCTGACCTCCGACAAAAACAAGCCGGCGGACAGTCTCTTACCTCGGCGTCGCCCTCCTCCAGGCTCCGCAGACTCCATACCACCAGCCCCTGGATCAGGAGGATGGTCAGCGCTGCGGCGATCGCGAGTTTGTAGCGACGGAGCAGCTTCTGGACGCGAGCGCTGGCCACCATTTTTACACTCCTCTGAAGGAGCGCGCATTCTCCTGAGCGCGGGCACGAGGTCCCGAGAGGCGCAACATCTTCAAGTGTAACTGCTGCAGAGGTCTTCATCAGAGCAGAGAGAGAAGAACCTCATTTAACTACTTGTTTGTGCTAAGACACCCACCTACGGATAGATGATGTGCTCAGGTTACTCTGCGCATTTGAGCGGTTACAATCACTGCGCATCAATCAATCAACTTTACTGTCAGTTTAAAAACAACAACGAAGTTCCACAAACAGGATCAAAATGAGTAGTGGCTCAAACTCAATCTGTCCACATTTTTAACATCACAACGGAAGAGTTTGTAATATTTCATAACTTTCAATTAGGGCTGCTCGATTATTGAAAAAATAATAATCACGATTATTTTTGTCATAATTGAAATCACGATTATTCAAACGATTATTTTTTTGCCTTTAAAAAAATCCATCAAAAATTGACAAAAATCCATAAAAAAAAGACAAAAATCCATAAAAAAAAGACAAAAATCCATCAAAAAAAGACAAAAATCCATCAAAAAAATGACAAAAATCTATCAAAAAAATGACAAAAATCCATCAAAAAAATGACAAAAATCCATCAAAAAAAGACAAAAATCCATTAAAAAAAGACAAAAATCCATCAAAAAAAGACAAAAATCCATCAAAAAAATGACAAAAATCTATCAAAAAAAAGACAAAAATCCATCAAAAAAAGACAAAAATCCATCAAAAAAAGACAAAAATCCATCAAAAAAATGACAAAAATCCAGCAAAAAAGCGACAAAAATCCAGCAAAAAAGTGACAAAAATCCAGCAAAAAATAGTGACAAAAATCCATAAAAAAGACAAAAATCCATAAAAAAAAAAGACAAAAATCCATAAAAAAAGACAAAAATCCATCAAAAAAAAGACAAAAATCCAGCAGAAAAAAGACAAAAGTCCAGCAAAAAGTGACAAAAATCCCAAAATTAAAAATTAGGAACAAAAATGTGAAAAAGAAATTGAAAAAAAATATATAATCGATTTTTTGCGATTATGCTAATTTTGTAATCGTTTACTGTTGTAATCGAAATCGTAATCGAATTTCGATTAATTGCACAGCCCTACTTTCAATAGCCTAAAGTTTCTCGGACGTCAATGTAAACAAGTTCACGATCAATCAAGCTTTATGATAAATGCGCGTCACCACTGTTAATTTCGTCGACTAAAATATTTTGTCTTAATTTTAGTCAAAGTGATATTTTTGACGACTAAAATTGGACTAAAACTAAATTAAAAGTTTTTCATGAGACTAAAACTATGACTAAAATGTCCAGATATTTTAGTCGACTATTATTTATTGACTAAATAAAAATTAAAGGGAGAGACTAAAATCATCCATACTTCTATTGACTGTCTGAAAGAGCCTCAGATCATGTAAATTCTCTGCTAAAGGATCAGCTCTGAGCTTTGTTCATGAGGAGCAGCTCCATGAAGCAGAGGAACAAGATTAAACATGATTATAATGAATATTATAAATGCAAAGTCGACTAAATTCGTCTTAAATTTAGTCGACTAAATTTACTTGCAATTTTAGTCGACTAAAACTAGACTAAAATTGAAGATATTTTAGTCGACTAAAACTAGACTAAAATCGAAATACATTTTCGTCAAAACACTAAGACTAAAACTAAATTAAAATATGTCAAAATTAACACTGCGCGTCACACGAATGTCTTGTTTCGTAAACTTATGTCTGAAAATAAATAAAAAATAAATAATACAGTCCAGACAAAAAAAACTGTGACATTTTTTTTTTTTAATTTAGGCTGCTTATTATTATATATATTTTTAAATACATCAGATAACGTGACTGTGAATGGGCTCGCCTCTCCACAGACCTGAGTCTTAACTGTGCCAGGAACGGGACCTCAGCAGCTCGTCGATCTTTATGAAGTATTGCTTTGACATACTGCATTGCTTTGACTAAAGGCTGCCAAACATGACGTTTACTTAGGTCACCGTCCTCTTCCCATCCCACTACAAAAAAAACATTGTCTAGTGTCCGTGCAGTATGAGCAGGTTTGGGATCACGAGCTCGTTTGGCCCATGTCTTAAATGTTCCACAAAAGTTTAGAAGCTCTTACAGCAACATATGACCTAGAATGTTCCGCAGTGTGGCTTTCACTCTCGAGACGGCCATTGGTTCGGGAATTGTTGCGTCCACCGAGGCGGCTTGTCTTCACTTGCGTCTATATTTTCTCTCAATGACGCAAGCAGTGTAGAACTCAAAGACACGCAAGAGGACGGTGTTGACCACAGTGACCATCCATGAATACTAATGTGCCATTTTTTTTGTCTCTCTGCGCGCAGTGAAATCATCTCAGAACGGGAACCCCCCCCTCCCTTGCTGTCTCCGAGGCAACGGGACTCCAACCCAAGAATTCGGTCTGGCGCTAAGAGAGTAAAGGGAGAAGTCCTAGGATTGGGATTGTTTTGATTTGTGCGCACTTTTTTTTGGGGACCAGTCTCGTGTTTTGTAGTACGTGTGTGGTCAGAGATGTCATGGCCTTCTCTTTACGCAGAGCTCCTCTTGAACAGACCAATAAAAATCCATTATGTTGATAAATGGGGCTGCAGCCTGGTCCAAAACGCGAGGAGCAGCAGCGACATCAGCCCGCCCCTGCTCTGTCTGTCTGACACACGGGGCTGTGAGAGAGGTGGCGACCGTGCGCGCGCGCTCTCTCACTCCGCCAGAGTTTGGTTTTGGAGTTCAGAGCGGCCGTGGACAAAGTGGGAGACACACACACACGCGCGCACAACGTGGAGGAGCCATGGAGACGCGGATGTTTCAAATGATTCTGTTTCAGCGTACTTTCAAATGAGAGCTCAGCGCGCAACACTTGTGACTTTTCGGGGAGTATAGTGACTGTTTACGCATCAGAAATGTCCACTACTCCGGCATCAACTTTACCTTCGCCGCCGCTGACGTCAGAAGAGCTCACGGTGGTGACTGCGTCTGGTAAGTTGCCTATTTGTCATTATTCCTTAATAACTAGGCTGACATTGCTTTGCCTTTTTTAACTATTGAATGACTTGAGATCATCTAACGTTCATGGCAACTTTGTGACAGTTTATTTTCATGTGACGTTAGGTTATAGCATGTATTCACAACTTTTCTTTTCATGAAGTCCCTATTACTTGTCAAGGTGTACGACCCCACATAGTACACAACAATGAAAGTGTTTTTTGTTCTATTAACTACCTCTTTTCTCTTCTGATCATTGCCTGACCCTAGTAACGTTATATTCAAATGATGACCACTCAACTTTGTTTATTTGTTTATTATTTTAAAAGAAATGTGTGATTATTTGCTTTTGATGATAGATACAGACGGCATCTCTGGAATCGCCCATATATGGTCATTTTTGAAAACAGTTAAGAGGGAAAACAATTTTGAAAAAATTTAAATTTTCTCTAATTATTCAAAAACTACTGTAACAAACGTTGAATTATGAATATAATTTTCTACTAAATAAAGATACAAAGACATGGGGAAGAGCAAAGTGGTTCAACAGCCCATAAATACATAAAAAACGGAGAATGCTAACATGATGCTACATGTTAGCATCGGGCTAATGCTAACGGTTAGCTAGTGCTAGCTACAACTGCCGTTTTTTCATTTCTACTGAACTGCTGTGAGAAAATATCCATATGGGCCCGATTTACACTTGACTTTATTTTTATGTGATAAATAAGTTTATATTTCACCAGAAAATGGCTAAAAAGAGTGGAAAATGTTTCTCTAAAGATTCTATTTTCCCCTTGGCGAGGCCACGCCCCCTTCTATGACGAGATGCCGTCTGTATCTATAACTTTGTAGGTCTTTAGGCAAAGTTGTTGGACAATATATCGCCAAATTATTAGATTAGATGTGGGACACAATATCACAAGAAGCCACAAATGATCTCACTTAGACATTTTTCGCAAGCTTGTAACTTTAAAAATGGGCAAAAGTCTAGTATTTTGATTAAGTCTTTGAATTTGACGGAGCATACGTGAAAAATAGCCAGCGTATTGATCTGAACACGCACCCAAACTGTGGTTCATTTGCCCCGTTAGCTTGTGTTATCGAGCCCCCAAACAGAATAATCATTTCAAGCCTCCTTTCAAGAATGAGATTTCACTAAGTGCTTTTCCTCGTTCCTCACAGTCTCGTCCCTGGCGTTCTTCGTGGTCATCGTGGTCATGCTGTTTGTTATTTACCGTAAAGATCCCCAGTGCTGCAGACCGCTCTCCTATCAGGCCTCGAGCTCAGATATGGTAAGGACAACAGTGTGAGCAAGTGCCCTTTCCTGCTGACTTACCCGCTTTTTTCAGACCAGGATGTGCAGTTTCAGAGAAGGGCTGACCAGTTGTTGTGACCACACACAACAAACACAAAGCTGCGGGTTTTTTTTTTTTTTTTTGATACTCAGGATTAATTTGCATGATTGTGGGGATAAAATGTGTTGATAAAGCTTCATAATATCACTCGAGTACAAGTCAAGAAGCTATTTAGGTCCTTACTGCTGCTAAAATGGTGACAAAATTCATTATACAGCTTTTCCTGCTTGGCACTAAGAGCACTTAACATCAAGGAACCATTCATTCGCCCTGACAAACTCCATTCACCCGTGTGTGGAGGCACTGGGTAAAGTGTCTCCACACACCTTTGGGTTCGTCAGTGGGTGAATATCACACTGACTAATTAAGACGAAAGTTTTTAGGCCGTCAACTATAGTGCTAGTGTGGAGGACGCTCAACTCAAGAGGCTTCATTAGCAACTATCGATTTTGGAAGCAGGCAGAATGTAATGTATGTAAAACTTGTATGAAGGGGTTTACCTACCTTTTTACACTAAAAAGCTACTCTTGCTTAGTTGGTGGTGGCATCAATAACATTTATCTAACCGCCGGCCGAGTATATTGGATAAAACAACATTCAGTGGAAAACATGTATGATCATTTTCAGAGAAAGTCTAGATTTGCAAAGGGGTTTGTAAGAGCCACAAACGAGTTGAAATAGTTTTAATTCAGCTGAATTAAGATATTTTCATATTAATACGAATCAACACTTGATCAACACTCGACCTTGTATCTAAACTAGACACCTGTGCAGGTATTTATGCAGTTAGAAGAAGGATGTACACTGTCTCTAAAATATTATGATATTATTTTATATACTTAGGATAATACTGTGGAGATAGTAAGAGAGTTCTCTGTATACATCAATATATGGTACATTGTTGTAGTCATCATTCTTTATTCAGACTCTAGGTCCATAGTATAAAAAGACATATATATAGACACGACTCACATAAACAATACATACAAGATTATAAAAGACAGCTATACCAATGTTTCCATAAAGGAGACTGGTACCGCGCAGCACAAGACCTGGGGTTCACCAGAGCCACCACCAAAGAGTTCACAGAGTCGTTGAGATGACAAATGAATTTAAAATACAAAGTTCTCATTAGTGTCTGAAAGCTGTTGACACGAGCCTGGCACAACAGCAGACTGGCACTACTACTTATAGTTTATGTCGGAGCTTGAAATGTTAGAATTGTAGATTTTAGTATCTTGATAGGTATAAGCCAAAGTAAAAACTACTTTATTCCTATACCAAGTCTAAACCAGGACTAACCAACACTTGAGCCAGCACAGTTGTCTGACTTATCTCTTCACTTTCCATCTCGTGTGTAAACACAACAGTAGCAAATCGTTGGCCACTTTGTCCTGCCACTTCTTTTTCCTCGTTTCTCGCCTCCTTCTTTTCAGAGAGTATAGGACGGATGTTATCTCCACACGGCAGGGGCACGACTAAGACCCTCATCCTCCCAAGCAGGAAGCTACGGCTTAAACCGAGAAATTCAGTTCAACAGTTTGAGGAAGTAAATCGCCACAGTAACATACTGATAGCTGGCTAATGTGTGACCAGAGAGCTGTCTGTTAGCCTGCTAGCTGTCACCATTATCGAGTCCGCGGTCGTGTCCAATTGAGAAGTCCAGTCCATTTAAGAACCATTTTCTGATTATTTTCCTGACAGTGTCCTTTCAATGGGCCCCTCATTGATATTTGAAGGCATTTAACTACTTTTGAACTTAAACCAGTCATTTAAAAGGTTGTTTATTAAAGCATGCATATTCAGGTCGCGTAGTGCCAAGGACTTTGAGAGCGAAATTATTCAAGTCAGAGTCCGCAAGTTCCAGTCCAAGACCGAGTTTTCAAGTTGAGTCATTGCCCCCTAGAAACCACACGTCTTTGTCTGAGTCGTTGTTTTGTTCAATCGAGTCTTGGAAAAGACTTGGAAAAGGACCACTCACTTCCGCATTGAGTTGTTTTAACACTAGATCCAACTGAGAACTCAAGACAAAAATCTTTTGAATGGGCAAAAGTCCTCAAAATGGTTTCTGTAAAAGTCATGCAGGTGAATCAGATCCACAGGGCGACTATCTTTAAACTTCCCCCCAAACTTTTATTGATTGTTTTTTGATAAAGTTCATGGCTCCACAGACGCACAAAGACAACGGCGTGTCATTGTGCTGCGGCGAAACGTTTCATGTCTCGGACTTCATTCGGGCGCATACCTTTGCCTGCTTCATTCTGCGCTCTGAATAGCTGACAGACAACACAGTGGCGGCCGGCGACAATGGCTCTCCTTCTGGGTCCTCCCCCGACTTGGGCGCCGATTTTACACGGTGCTGCTCTCGCACACTGGGCTGAATCAGTGCCCGGAGACAATGGAACGACTCCTCTTTTTCCTCCTTCTTGAGCACTTTTTGCTCCGCTAAGTAGAAACCGGCGAGGGGGGGGCGGCCTTTGACATCACCTTTATGGGCCCGTCTCCGGCCCTGACACTG
Source organism: Gobius niger (assembly GCF_951799975.1). Lineage (NCBI taxonomy): Eukaryota > Metazoa > Chordata > Actinopteri > Gobiiformes > Gobiidae > Gobius > Gobius niger. The sequence goes on along the minus strand of NC_136861.1, from coordinate 30,340,497 downwards.
CGCGAGGGTCATGGCAAAGGGCGCCCGAGTGCGTCACGCTGAGTGGCACTGATGTCATTGTTAAAAAAGCCCTGGGAAATTAAGAAGGGTTAATACTTGGCAGTGCATTCTGGAGAAAAAAAAATCTCAGTTGAGTTGTGGTGGTCTGACGAAAATGTGTAGCTTCCATCGTGCGGGAATGAATTGACTTGTTGTGTGGATGTTACCATGTGTTACTAAGACTAACACAGCAAATGAAATTATTTTGATCTATCTATCTATCTATCTATCTATCTATCTATCTATCTATCTATCTATCTATCTATCTATCTATCTATCTATCTATCTATCTATCTATCTATCTATCTATCTATCTATCTATCTATCATCTATCTATCTATCATCTATCTATCTATCTATCTATCTATCTATCTATCTATCATCTATCTATCTATCTATCTATCTATCTATCATCTATCTATCATCTATCTATCTATCTATCTATCTATCTATCTATCTATCTATCATCTATCTATCTATCATCTATCTATCTATCTATCTATCTATCTATCTATCTATCTATCTATCTATCTATCTATCTATCTATCATCTATCATCTATCATCTATCTATCTATCTATCTATCTATCTATCTATCTATCATCTATCATCTATCTATCTATCTATCTATCTATCTATCTATCTATCATCTATCTATCTATCTATCTATCTATCTATCTATCTATCTATCTATCTATCTATCATCTATCTATCTATCATCTATCTATCTATCTATCTATCTATCTATCTATCATCTATCATCTATCATCTATCTATCTATCTATCTATCTATCTATCTATCTATCTATCTATCTATCTATCTATCTATCTATCATCTATCTATCTATCTATCTATCTATCATCTATCTATCTATCTATCTATCTATCTATCTATCTATCTATCCATCTATCCATCTATCTATCTATCTATCTATCTGAGATTTCAGCATCTCCCGATTCCTGCCAACACTGGGGGCCCTATTGTACATGTTTTAGTGATAGGGGAGTTGAGATCACAACCAAAACCAAGTTAAATGTTTTTTTTTAATTGATTCAATTTTTAGTTAATCTACCGGGAGAAGAAAAGAAAAAAAGATTTTTAATTTTAGCTGATTATTTAACTGTTTTTTTATTGAAAAAAAAAAAAAATCAATTCAATTTCATTCATACAGAAAAACAGATGGAACCAACTTCTGACTAAAATCTAACACGAAGAAAAAAAAATCCTGCATCTTTTTGTTACACAACGCAGAGTAGAACTTCAATCAGACCAAAAAAATCCATTTAAGAAATCTTCAACTCACACTTTATTTATTAGTCTATTTACTGATAAAAACAAAACAAAAAACAAAACCCAAACAAACAAAGGCGCAGACTGACTAACTGACCTGAAAAAACAGATTCACTTCTCCTCAGCCCTGTCTTTAACTGTAACTTTGCTTAGAGCGGGACATCATCAGCTCGTCTCCATGGAGATGTCGTTTATTTTCTCCTCCTCAATATACCTTATTTTAACCTATTACAAATAAAATAGCACAAGCTTTAAGTCTTGACACTTATTAAAATCCCGCCTGCATGTAAAACCGCTTAACCGTGACATCCCGGTCCCTTTACAAGTTTCAGACCTCAGTCATGCGACAAATTGACTTGTCCCGCCAGTATCCTCAATGATTTACAAGGCCGTAACGTGTATTGGAGTGCGCTCGTTAGAGGCGGTACCTGCTGTAGCTACAAGAGGAGGCCGAAAAGCCGCTCTGACGCCCCCACGGTGAGGTATGTAGCCCGGGGGGTGCCTGATGACCCGCCATTGTTCCCGTCACAAAGGATGCTCATTTGGACCTGGGGCAATTACCTAGATTTCATGACAGGCCGATTGGGGAGCGAGGACCACCTCATACAGTGGGACACAGACACGGCCTTGTTTCTGTGCGGTCATGCTGGCTTAAAGAATCCGAAGGTGGTAGTAACTCTATTGATGAGCTGCTTGCAGAAAATGTGCGGTGAAGTGATGAAACAAGGCATGAAGATGAGGTAAATGGAGTTGAAGTAAGAGGATACTTGTGGCGATTAGTGACTGGACCAGGGATCATGCTGGGCGCCCTAACACAATGGCTACAGAGGGCTTGTTTACATACAGACTCAAAATACAGTGATTGTCTGATTTGTACCCCCATTTGTGCCCCATGTGTCTTATCTGATCTAATACTTTTTCAAACGTTTTGATCTTCTAAGACCCTGCATCGGATTCTTCTTATTTTCTACTCATTTTCTTCTTATTTCTTTGTTTACAAGCTATGAGAGGGGCTGAGCTAATGTTTAAAGGGTCTAGATGCAAGTTGGTCATTTTTATACTCACTACTGCCACCTCAGGTCTTACGCGTAGCTGCAGTTTCTATTTTACGCTCGTGCATGACGGCAGTTCGGACCCAAATGAACAACTTTTTGACTGATTTTAGAGGCACGTCTGAGCTCATTCTGTAGAGTTCGGGAAATTCCACAGTTACCATGGAGATCCGCCATCTTTGCAGCTGTTAGCATACATTTCCGTCGACTAACATTAGCTGAAAACAGTATAAAAAGTGGAGAAATAGCCGTGGGACAACTCTGTTAGCTGCTGAGTTACTGCTGGTAAATGCATCTAACACACTGTAGTGTACAAGTGTTTTAATGTGAACAATAACTCCAGTATTTTAACTTTTAAAATCTCCATTAGTTTGCAGCTAATCCCATAATGCTCAGCGATATGACGTCACATTTCCGAACTCTATACATTAGGACATGGCTGGAACATGTAGGGGGAAGAAAATACATAATCTTAACATTTTTAAACTCTGAATATTGTCAACAGAAAATATTTTCTACTGCAGTACTTTCACTTAAATAATTGGTTGAGCAGCTCTTACTTGTAGGCTATAGAAGTTATATTTGACTCAAGTACTTTAAAGGGGTTAGATGAAAGTTGGCCATGTTATACTCACTACTGCCACCCCAGGTCTTACGCGTAGCTGCAGTTTCTATATTAAGCTCGTGCATGACGGCAATTCGGACCCGAAGTAACAACTTTTTGAAAGACAGTGCAGGATTTTAGAGGCAGTTGTGGTGAACAGTCCCTCTAGTCCCTTTCATTTTAGATTTAGTTCTTAGTTCTTCATAAGCTTCATCTCGCTCTTGTAGTCATTGTAAGACTATTAGACACTAGTCCAATCAACGATACTACTATGATGAATAACTCCTGGATGACTGAGAGCCTATACACACAACTAATGCCAGTTCATGTTCAATTCCACTTCTAGAAAAATGGGTACAGACACTTTAACAGTATTTTCAAGGTGTTTGTATTTTTCTTTTAAGATTGAATGCGCTCATGTTACGGTCACATTACCACCTGATGATTAGCCTCCATTGTGTCTATAAACGCTTCATGTTTTAATTTGGAAAAGTGAAAGGGAATATTTCTTCTGGGCGAAGAAGACCCCACCACTTGTAGACACATTTAGAAAAAAATCATATTTATTCTGAATCGCAAAAAACACATTACATCCTATTATTGCAAAAATATTTGATTGCCGCCTCTCTGGTTGCCCTCTCCATGTAACTACGGTATTCTCTGTTCCTCTAGGCCTCTCCTTCTCAGTACTACAGCAGACACACTCTGGTGACATCCTCATGTGAACAGCACGCACCAGACGACAACATGCAGGTAACAGGGCCTTCTTTTCCACCGAGGACAGTACAGCAAAGTTACTGGCCATTGCTGTAGCAAAGAGGCAACACTCACCGCATCTTCATGTTTCAACAAACGACAGCACTATGAGGAGGATTGTCTATTCCCTGGCCATCATCTAAGCATGTGCTATTGTTCTCCTTGCAGTCGGGTCAGCTGTTCTACGTCGGCCTGCCCTCCAGCTACAGTCTGCAGGCCCCCGCGCCCAGGCTGCCCTCCTACGAGAGTGTCCGGAAGAAGGACCGTCAGAGGCAAATCCACATGATGATCGCCGACCGCTTCGGCCTCAACGGGGCCATTGTAGGCGAGGTGGGTTCATTTAGAGTTCAGAGAGCTGTGGCAAAGGACGCTCTCATGTAGTTCGTATCGCAATCTTGGGTAATAGGTTTAATAGCTTATGGTGGGATGGGTTTCAGTCACATGGCTTTTTCGTGCTATTTTGAGGACCTTTCATTGTTCAGAAATCAGAGTTAGCATAAGTGCGGTGCAACATGAAGCAAAGGTTGGCAATGATAAATAATACGTAAATAAGGGCCATAAGTCAAATCCAAATGCGGTCATTATGAATGTTTTGACACAGCCATTCCCAAAGCCCCCTTGTCATTGGGAAATTTTCTCGGAATCCTGTTTACTGAGACCATTTCTTCTTCAGTATGCTGCTTTTGATTTCCTGTTTTTTTATTGCATAAACCGGAACAATCCTCAACATTTCCATGAATTGCCTTGAGACCGGTTCTGAGCAGCTATTTTAAGTCTTTTTTTTATTGACAGTGAACAAACATGTGTAGAGACAAAAAACAAACTAGCATTCAAACTGTTTCTAGTCCAAATTTTGCCTTGTACCCAAATCCCGTTCTTAAACAGCAACAGAAGGAGGAAGTGGAATATAAATGATAAGCGCTGGAGCGTAAAAGGATTGAGCAATAGGCGTGATGCTCATTTAGCATTAACTTCCAATCCCTCTAAAAACCCAGCCTGTCATCTGCACCGCTCCTTATAACCAGCTCATGTCAAAGCGAACACGCGGTGATTCAATATTGTAACGGCAGCTTGTGTTAGCATTATCCGCCGGTGTGATGCACGCCGCTGTTTCATTGTTCTTGGTGGAGCCGTGTTGATCTTTCTCTGGGCTTTTGACCCGCACAGCTCTTTCTGCAAACAGCGTAATGAGAAAAGGCACATCAAACACAATTACAGCTTCCAATCCCGAGAGCAAGCAGAGGCTGAGGAAGCAGCTATTGTCTAACTCCGCTCTGACCTCTGGACTTTCCCATTTATTAAAAAAAGATACATATATCATTGAGGCGTCAGTGTGCGTTAAAGAGCTTTGTAGAGTCCCCCGAAGTTCCATAGGTATGAAAGGAGGCCGGGCAATTCATAATGTACTATTGGACTTAAAAGTAAGATTAATTGCAGACAAATTAGAAATGCAATTTGAATGGGTGAAATCACCGAAAATCGTGGGCCTGCATTTCTTGCAAGTTGCAATGAAGTAAAACCTTATACTCTGTCACTCATGTCATTATAAATCCAAAGACTATTTCTTGTTTTCTGTTAGGGCGCTTGAATGGACAGTGGCTAGCCCTTTAAATTCCCCCTTCTGTCCCACGGCTTGGTGTGGGAAGGCAGTTAAAGTTTGCGACCCAGAGTGTGAGGGCCATGCACAGCACATGAGGCTGAGTGCGATGACTGGTTCTATTGATGGCCTTTAAAGTACAATAGGATACACACACATGTCATTCATAGGAGGAAGGACTTGGGGTCTGGGTACGAGGGGTATCACATGACACAGAGTATTGGCCAAAGCAAATCAAACTGACAATATTATCCATCAACAGTACATTTTTGGAAGGGAAATGAATGGACTACACGTTACATTGTGTTGTAAATGTTAGAATGTGAATAAATATCAATATCTTTTTACAGCCTCCACCAACATATGAAGAGAGTATACACCATTCCGTAGAGATCCCGTACAACATCAGCCCCTCGTGTTTGGACGTGACAGAGGCACCGATGATTTATGTGAACAGTGGATTCAACGATCAAGGTGACAGCTCCCCACCAGCTCACCATAACACTCAGAGAGGAGTGTTACCTTTGTGATAACAGGCCCAGTTACTAAACCATGGGTCACTCATATAGACTTATACAAAGTACTGAGCCTGAAGAAGAACCAAAGAGAAAAAAACGTATCCTCCAAGGTTGATTCAACATTTGTGATGAACTCATTTGCCCAATGGAAGAACATTCTTGAAATCACATTTGTAGTGTGATGACTGAGGAGACTCTGATTAAAAGGAGGAAGCAGGACACTCGACTTCAGCCATATGACGTCTGGCCGGATATAATAACCTGCCAAGCACCTGGTTCACTGTGATGACCCAAAATAAATAAAGGGATAATAAACATTGAGACAATATCCATGTTTTTTTAACCCGTTGATGACACTTGAAAATGCACAAATGTGCACATTTTGAAGAGCAAACGTGTTTCACATGATTAAATATAGAAACAGCGTGTTGCATAATCATACTTTACTTGAATCTGTCAAAAAATGACTGACGTTTCTTTTTAACTTTTTCAATCATTTGTTTTTCACAAAGAATATTGGTCTAAAATGCAATACAAACGTTTCACTGTGGATGTTTATGTCTTTAACGAGGTTAAGTTTATTTTTATTTTTCATTTTAATTGCCACACCAGCACCACATATTTAATGTACTGCCTTATTATCTTTGTGAAGAATTTCTAATAAATGCATTTTTTATTTTTTGTGTATTCCTGTGCTATTTCTAAAATAAAACAAATAAAAAAGCCTACCATTTAATTAACAGCTAAACGATCAAACTGAATTTTCCACATCAGTACTAAAGCCATGGTGTACAACATAGGAATTGATCATTTGGAACATTAGAAATGACCTTCCCAATATGGCGGAACTCCTGACGCACCTGACGCACTCGAGCGCGTCGCTCACGGAAACAGCCGACAATCCCCGAGCAGCCGAGGCGAGTGCGGTATGTAAACAAGGTCAGACAGTACTGCAGCAGACAGCCAGTGTGCAGGTAGTCTTCTAGACAAGACCAGGACCAAATCACCTGACCAAACTTTACCAAGCAGGTAAGGTCAGAACCGCTATCTATACTATAGGGTTAGCTATTCTGAAGCACAACTAAAGCTAAAACAAGCAAGAATTGACTATGCAGCTGAAGAATGTTGTGAAACCAATGTAAGAAAACCTTTATAAATGCTATTATGGGAATCAAAACGTGCATAAACTGACTTGTAGCCTAATACTTTTGGCGCATAGTCACGAGACAAATGGGTTTACGTTTTGCGCAGTAGCTGGAAGTGGGTCGCAGTGGAAAATGCCATGTCATTTTTTCCCACGCCATACTCAATCATTGAAGTAGACGTTCCCTGGAACAGTCATCGTCAACTGTTTGCATTACTTTCGGGATTTTTAAAGTTTTTTTTTTTTTTTTTTAATATATACTATTGCAATAATCAGACAGCTGTGTCACACACAATACTTAATTTTATGTCCCCCCATATGTGTAATAAACCGCTGCACATCTATGTCTGTATTCATTGCTGTTATAAAGCTTTTTGTTGATGGATTTCACCATTACTCTGGATAAACTGCATTGGATTCACTGACCTTGCTTTTAGCAGAGACGCCTCCTTTTGCCAACCATAAACAGAATGAGCTCATTATTTCCCAGACTACTTTAGATTTAGTCTGCTGATGGTCAGCCAAAGACAAGATAGAGAAAAGATTCAAGCGTTTTAAGCTGTATGTGTATTGCACATTTTTAGCTTTATGTCCGGTTAGTATGAAGTGATAGGAAAGCATGAATCTGTGTTATTGCTAATATGCAGAGCCACTCAGATGTCATGACAATCTTGACACTTGACAGTGATTTAGTAACTACAGTTTTTGATTTATCTGCAGGACTGCATTGCACACCAGTCACGATGATGCAGTGTTTTCACTTCATGGTTGAACCGGCCAAGAACCTAACGGCTAAGATAAAGGTAAAAAGCAATATGCAATAACAATTTTAAACATTTGTATACAATATTGATGCTGTAATTTCCCATTATTTACTTGTCAGAGGCTCATCAAAAAGGATGAAGGAATAAACTATAACAAGGATGAATTACGAAGGTTATGACAAGAAAAAAAAACATGATTGATTTGACGCTCTGAGAAAAAGACTTTGCTAATTGTCTGTTTGAAGAGAAAATATAACTATAGCAGTGACTATATGTTTAACCACACCCCTTTTCACCTGCATAAAATCACCATTATTCTCATTACCACTGCAGTTTCTGGGAAACTTTACTATCTGCTTTACAGACTAAAGCAGAGCTGTGTTGTGCATTCTGATTAACCTTATTACTTTCCAAAGCAGCAGTCAGGCACCAGTGACTATTGTTCTAATCCAACAGGAGACACATAAGAAGAACAAAAAGGAGAAGCAGGAGCCGCTGGACGAGGATCAACTATTTATTGTGGATTTGGCCAAAGACCTCAACCGAGTGTGTCAGGTACAGTTTTACGATGCTTTACATAAAAGAAGAAATATAAAAGTAACCTGACTATACACAATATGTCTAGACTACTGTATATTACACGAGGTATGACATTGCAATAACTCTGTAATGAGTAGTTAAGGACTTGCCCTAAACATGTGACCATTCAGCGACATCATTCCCATTGCAGAGGTCAGAAGTGCTGGAGCACATCTGGAACCTGGATGACACCTGGTCCACACTCCTCTGCCGATTCACCATCTTGGAGTGGGGAAACATTCTGGAGAAAAAGGTGAGGGACAAAAAAAACAACATGACATTTAGAGATGATAATTTGCGTTTACCTTTGTGTGTGAAGAAGCTGATGCAGAGCGATGGCTGGCCAGAGATTGATGAAGTGAAGGACTTTGATCTCTACGATGAGCAGCACATTCAACAAGCCAAGGCGGTGATTCTTAACTGGGTCAAAGATGTAAAGGCACAACCCGAGGTAACGCCAGAACAAGACCGACAAATGATTTACCCCCGAAAACCAATCCCTTACCGACTCATGCTGGCATATTTCAGCAAAGTGTGTGGCCTGGAGAACCCGTGGTGAAGGTTCTGGAGGACCTGAAGTCGGCCTGGCGTTGGGGCCGTGTACCTTGCCTGGTTTCTGCCATGGAGCTGGTCATGTGGACGCTGGTGCTGCAGAGTCCAGAAAAGGTATGAATCAAGAATATGTTCTGCAATGTAAAACTTGCTATTTGGTTTTGACTGTGTTTTTTTGTGTGTTTTTACGTAGGATAACTTACCGCAGCAGTGGCTTCTGTGGAAACAGAAGACCCAGAAGATAGGTATGTCACTAAACAAGATCTCCAGTGCCCCTTCTAGAGCCTCAAAAGCCTAAATGGACAGTTTCTATATCAGTTGTTTCTTAGCCTTATTAATGATTTATTCAAAGGGAGCGTATTTAGCAAAATCGACTTTTTAGAGTGTTCAAGCATAACACAATGTTTTCTCATCAAAACATAATCTGTACTTGTATTTGGACCCACTGGCGCATCTTTGAGTAATATTTGAAACTTCCCCAGTGGCTATTCTTGCAGAGCTTAATCCTTTCATCACAGAGTAAAAACGCCCGCCATAATTTCACAACGGCTTATGGAGAGGTCGCTCGGGAAACAATTAGATATTTTGTTTTAAATGGTTAGATCAATATTGCATTTTTTCTTACCATAATTTGTTTCAAGTTACATTGGCCCTGTGTTGGTTTGGTAGCCTCTTAATTTTTTGCTACTTTCTTTCAGGTGCCATTCCATATGTGCCTAAACCAGGTAAATAATATACATATTTTTACCTGACACTAGATTTGTATTTATTGTACTTTTTTGTGTCTTTAACAGTGTGGGACTGGATTTCTGATACATCAGGTAATGTAGCTGAACATTTTACATTAAAGCTGTTGTTTATAAACAGTAACAACCTCTCTTTCCTTGCAGTGGACATTAATCTAGATTTGGACACGGCCAACCCCGACTTGCTCATCACCGGCGACAAGCGCATGCGCTGTGGCTTCGAGCGGAAAGACGTGCCCAACTACCACCAGAGATTTGATGGCTGGTGGTGCGCCGCGGGGCTGGAAGGCTTCGGCTCCGGGCGCCACTACTGGGAGGTGGAGGTGGGCGAGCGTGACTGGCGCTTGGGCGTGGCCAAAGAGTCTTCCCTACGGAAGGGCTTCAAGTCGCTGAACACTAACACGGGTTATCTGACGCTGCGGCTGGAGAGGGGCACTGAGCTGAAGGCCCTCACCGTGCCCTACACCGCCCTGCCCCCTGGTCTCATCTCCCGCAAAGTGGGTGTGTACCTCGACTATGAGAACGGCCAGCTGTCCTTCTATGACGTGGACAAGCGCTTCCACATCTACACGTACAATGAGCAATTCACCGAGAGGTTGTTCCCGTTGTTTGGCACCGTGGAGATTCTGAAGGATCTGGTGATCCGGTCTCCAGTGGTTAAGAGCACCAACTTCCTCTGCCCCACGCCTTGTCTGTGGGCTTGAGTTCACAGTAATGATCAAAAACATCCAACTGTCAAGTGAGCTAAATGTCAAAGTCGCTAAAAATGAAATATGCTAATCTATTAGACATGTATGCAATCCAATAGCTCTGCTGTGTGACTCCTCCTCTCTATGCTGCTGCTACAACTGTATGTGACTAAGCACTTACTCTGCACTGTACATTGATTTGCTATGTATATTAAAAATACCCATAGTATTATAATTACTATAGTATAGTATATAGTATATAGTATTCTATCTGCAATAAAATATTGTGCAATACTACTGAATAAACAACATTTCTATAGAATAATTAAGTGTCAAGTTGTTTATAATATACTGTGTGTGTGTGTGTGTGTGTATATATATACTATGACTATATATATGTATATGTATATATATATATATATATATATATTATATTATATATTATATATATTATATTATATGTATATATAATATATATATTATATTACATGATTTGAATTTACACCATGTTAAGTATTATTATGATTTATATATTTTTTCAGTACGCTGACTTTTGATTTATTGAATATACATATCTTATTTTATTTGTTTTATTGAATGTCACATACTTAATTTTCATAAATAATTTATTTTTGAAACGCTGGGATAGCGGCTCGCAGTAGTGACGTATGGATGATGTCATCGGTGTGCGACTACTTTCGGAGTTTTGATTTCTTTCAACATGACAGCCACTTTAAAACAGGCTCTAAAGGCTCATTTTGGCTTCGACGGGTTTAGATCCAAACTGCAAGAAGATGTTGTTAAGGCAGTGGTCAGAGGTGAGTCATTGGGCACCACATGTTTCTTTGTTGTACTGTTTATTGCCAGTTAGCTGTCGTTAGCTGCTCTCCATGTCAAAAGTGTTTACCTTCTTGCCAAGTGTCTTGTACTTGAATGTGTCCAGCTGGAGCTGAACTCCATCGAGTGCATATGTTGTAAGTAACAGGGTCGTGTCTGTTTAGGGGACAAGGATGTGTTTGTGTGCATGCCCACTGGAGCTGGGAAGTCTCTGTGTTACCAGCTGCCTGCTGTGCTGGCAGAAGGCATCACCCTGGTCATATCTCCACTCATAGCTCTGATACAGGTCAGCAGTTTACCTATATTCCACATTAGTTTGTGGCATATGCCATTGGACATGTGCATGATAAACATATGCTGTCTTATTGTCTTCCAGGATCAGGTGGACCACCTGAAAAGCTTCAATATCCCTGCATGTTCTATAAACTCCAAGCTGCCCATTGCAGAGCGTCGCCTGATCCTTGCAGACCTGGAGAGCAGCCAACCAAAGCTCAAGCTGCTCTATATAACTCCAGAGATGGTAGCCTCTCCCTCCTTCCAGCCGTGCCTGTCAGGCCTGTGCTCCCGCGGCCTGCTGTCCTACCTGGCTGTGGACGAGGCTCACTGTGTGTCTCAGTGGGGACATGACTTCAGACCAGACTACCTCAAACTGGGGGAGCTGCGGCCTAAGCTGCCTGGGGTGCCCTGCCTGGCTCTGACTGCTACAGCCCCCAAGAATGTCCAAGAGGACATTGTGAAGTCCCTGCGGCTGCAGCCGCCACTGTACTTTATGACTCCTGTGTTCCGCAGTAACTTGCACTATGACGTGATCTTCAGGGAGCTCCTGCCTAATGCTTACGTGCACCTCCATGCCTTCATCAAACAGGCCCTCACACTGGCCAATGGGGCTAAGGAACAGGTTTTCTTTTTTTCCCAATAGAACAGAGTAGTAGTAGTGTGCTTATTTTTTAATTTTTATTTCATTAACAGATTAAAGCTAACTATTTTGGTTCTGAAAACAGTAACGGGGATATCAGACACTGTGCACATGACGTTTTTACATTAACTTTTCAGTTTGACAGTTCTTTGATGGCTTTAAATGATTTATTACATAAGATAATTAACATAGTTTTAATATGAACAGGGCTGCGGCATTGTTTACTGCCGAACCAGAGAGGGCTGTGAAACTGTTGCACATCAGTTAACGAAGCTTGGAGTCTTGTCTAAACCTTACCACGCAGGTGAATCATTTTACACTGCAGCAATGACAACTGTTTTATGTACTTAATAAATGTGGATATGTTACAGGTTTAAAAGCGAGCGATCGCTCAGAGGTCCAGAATGAGTGGATGCAGGGTAAAGTACTGGTGATTGTGGCCACGATCAGCTTCGGCATGGGAGTAGACAAGGCCAACGTCAGGTACAGCTACCAGCACAGGACACTGGGCATTACTTCATTTAACAAACTGTTTTCAATCTTTTCAACAGATTTGTAGCTCATTGGAACCTCGCAAAGTCCTTGGCCAGTTACTACCAAGAGTCGGGTCGAGCCGGAAGAGACGGGCTCCCCTCGTCCTGTCGCACGTACTACTCTGCCAAAGACAAACAGCAGCTGTGCTTTCTTATTCAGCAAGAAATAAACCGCAAACAGGTCGGCAAATACACAACAAGCAGTAAATAAATCGGTCTTTTATTTTCTGTTAACAAGGAAGCACTTGTTACTTCCTTGTTAATAAGTTACAAGTATTAAAGTTAGTCTTAAATACCTTGTTAATAACGAATATACACCAAGGTATGTTCGGGCAAGTTAAGCCGAACATACCTTGGTGTTCATAGAAGGATTTGTTGATCTAATTCTTGGATGATTTATGATTTATGATTTTGTAAAAGTAGATGTTTGTGACAAATTATTAAGCTTTTATTTTGCCAATTGTGAACCATTTAAAGTTAGCAATGTTGTTTGTCCCTACTCTGTGTGAAACATGCTTAAAAACTCATTCCTGTAACAGCGACAAACCGCATCAACCTTTTAACCACAGCCACATTTCCTCCAGTTCAGTTTTACCCAAGTCCAGAAGCTTCTTGAAAGAAAGAGTTAACATGGCGGCAAAAAGTAGATGTAAACAAGAATGAAAACGCAGCAAAAAAGCAACAAGAATAAAATAAAAAAAACATGACAAAACAAATAATACAAAAACACAACAAAAAAACACTACACTTATAGGCTGTAAGCTACAATCAAGCGGCTTTAACATTTGGGTAAAGCCGGACTAAAGAAAATGTGTCCGGGTAAATTGGGTGTCATGAGGTAATCTCACTCTTTCACTGTTTGTCTTCAGAAAAAACGGGGAAGCATCAAGGAGGCAGACAAAGCCGCCATGAAAGCCTTTGAAGCCATGGTGAAATACTGTGAGCAAGAGGGGTAAGAATCGCACACACTGTGTTACATATATTTTTTTTTATTCCACTTTACAAACGCTTTACACACACTTTATAAAATATTAAGGCCCCATAATAACACGTAGTTTTGAAATTCATACATTCTACTTTCTGTCCAGCAGAGGGCGCCATTCATACATTTTCCCTTTCCTTGAGACATAAAGGAACGCTTGTATTTCACATTCATTCTCACGTCTCTTTGCCAAGTACAATTCCTGACGTATGACTAAGCTGTTAGCCTAAAACCTTATAGAAAATCCTGTTCTCCAGCTAATATATTACTATAAAACTTAGCCCATTTCCTTTTATTCCTTACTTGTGCTTCATTTTTCAATCTTAATACTTTATTACACTCGTAGGGAAATTTGTCCTCGATAAATTCTTCACTACCTGTCAGAGGCCATTCACAAATGAAGAAAAATTGCAGACAAAACAAAGAAAAATGGTTTGACACTTATAGATGGTGTATTTGACTTGTCTTGACAGCTCCCTTTGTTCTATTATTCTTTAAACATTGCAAATAGGTGCATTTCGAATGTTTTACCCTGCGCCCCTCTGCCACAGCTAACTTTTTCAGACAGAGAACCTGCATTATGCAACTTTTATGTGGGAATTTATTTTTTATATTTGTGCGTATTTGCCCTTGTGGTGACCACCGTGATGGAAAGTAAAGGCGCCATGTTGACCACTCATAGAGCCGCTGGGTCACTACAAGGTCAAATACGCAAAAATGTCTTAACAGCAGCATAGAGAAGAGGAGTCACAGGAGTTATATATTAGCATATTTCATTTGTAGCGACTTTGACATTTAGCTCACTTGACGGTTGGATATTTTTAATCATTACTGTGAACTCAAGACCACAGACAAGGCGTGGGCAGGGGAAGTTGGTAATAATGCACCTTTTTAAACTGCCAATGACACATTAGACAAACATTTTCACCAGGACACAATTATAAATGGTTAAAACATTTTCCCAGTTTTGACATTTTTTGTGTTTATTCTTGCCATTCCTTATTGGACACAGGTCCACTGGAAGTAACCACGTTACACCAGTGAGAAATGAGTGTGTCAGAATTCTTTGGGACTTTCTCTCTACGTCACCAGAGAAAATATATATGAAGAACTTTTCCCCCAAATCTTCCTCATTAAATTGACGTAAAATCATGATCTAAAAGTGGGTTTAAAACCCTGATCCATAAATATCATCTATAAACTTAATCGATGAGTCTGTCGCACACCAAAACACCAAAAAAAATACTGCTTATTGCTGGTATTGAGATGACAGTTAGTATTCAAATTATATTGTCCTTGAATGTGTCTTATAATATTTCTTGCCAGGGCCGATAAAAGTAACCCAAGGACCCACATTTGACCCGTGGGCCGTTGTTTGGACACTCCAGATCTAACCTTTCTGTCTTTGAATGTTGATGGAGCGCTAGCGCGGCCCTCGTAGTTTAGGAAACCTCTTGAGGGGTTGCCGGGGGAATGCCGACCGACAGGTGGTTCTGGCAGCAGAGTCAGTAGATTCCTGCCCGTCTTTGTCAGCTGCAGCTTGTTCCAAAAAAGGCTGGGACACACCCAAACAGGTCAACGCTCACTGACAAACACGTGTCGGCTTTCAGCGAGAAACAAGGCGACAGGCTGCAAAACACGCGCTGTGTTTTTGGCTTCTCCCGATCTCTCATAGGTTATCAGGTGTCCAAGAAGTGTCTCAAAGTTGGTTTCAGATGTTGGAGCCTTTCGTCCGGGCGTTGCGGCAGCAGCAGCACGTCGCGCATGAGAGCACCATCATGCTCAACACCAACACTGCACAGAAAGAAACGCAATATCACATTTACAGACTGACATTGTTCCTCATCTGGACACTCAATATATAGAATGAAATACAAACATTTATTTGATGGTATTCTGTTTTTTTGGGGGATTGAAAAATACCCAGGTAGTGACAGAATAAACGTGTGTTTGCTGTGCGGCTCATCTCTCCTCTGACCTGACCGTACTGGGAGCGGGGACGTCTCCAGCTCGTCTCCATGGAGATGTTGACCAAAGACAGCCAAATGTTAGAGCTTTTCCACCAAGGTGCTGGTTCAGGGCTGGTTCAGAGCTGGTTCTGGTGCCGGGTTGGTTCCATACTGACTTGGTTTCCCACCAAAATGAGAGCTGTGCCTATTGTCATAGCAACGCTTTGGGAAGTCAACATCAAAAATGGACAGTAACATGTTGCTACAGTCACTTCTGGTTATAAAATACAGAAGAATAAGTTTGTTTCAGTCACAGCAGCCGTTAACATTTTGATTTCTTCTTTCTAACTCTTGTTTTAGCTAAAGAGCATAAAGTAAAACAACAGTTTCCTCCACAGAGACTGTTTCGGCTTCTCCAGGAAGTTCTAAGCACAAACTAACTAATATTGATTGTTTGTTGGAGGAGACAGCCACGCCCCCAGCTGCTGACATCACTGGTGCTCGTTTCTTCACCCAGCTTTTAACTGGTTCCCAACCGGCACCAGATTTTGGAACCAAGAGCCAGCGTTTTTTCAATGGAAAACGAAAGAACCGGTTCTGAAACTGGAACTGGCCCAGAACCAGCTCCGGCACCAGCTTGGTGGAAAAGGGCTTTGTGAGATTTAGATAGATTAGGGCCTCATCTACATCCATTTTTTTGATTACCCACTGCGAAAAACAGCATTTTCTGTGCCGAGCAGATCATTGTCCAAAATGTTGCGTAGTGTGCCTTTAAAATCGTCCCGACGCATCAACAGTATGACAGACAACTGAAATGTGAAGTGCTAAAGTTACACAAGAATGACATGCATTTCAAAGTAACCCGTGACCCCCCAAAAAATAATCATGTGAACAAGTGCTGACCCCGCTGTAAAAAGTAACTGCCACTTGTAATAGTTTTATAGAATGAAATTAGCAGCATAATGAAAACTTACACATAAAGATGAGCAGGATGAAGAATGCCCCGAGTTCTATGGGGTTGGCGCTGGGCAGGTGCTGTAACTTGAACCATATCTTGTTTAGGAGGTTGAGCGACTCTTCACTGGCATCCATTCTGCTCAAACACATTCTATCAGAGTAATCCCTTCAATATTTGTACTCTCGAGCTGTTACTACAGTCAGCAGGACACGGCGCCCACATCCGCGTCAGAAACATTGTGGTGTATTTACAGATAAGGGCAAGAAAGTCACGGTTGAAAATTTCGCTTTGCTCGAGCAATTCTGTGCATCCTTTTTCCTGTTTACCTCCCGAGTTCGCAGCGCGCTTTCCCAACATGTGGCCTGCTTTATTTTAGGGGGCAAGAGTGGGAGGGTCCCGCGTGCGAGAGCGAATGGCTAATTCAAAGCATGTGGATTTTCAAGTGCAGTTCAGTCAAGGAGAATAAATGCTGCACCGGGCTCTTGAAAAACAGAGCGCTGTTTGTGCCGTTAAGAGCGAGAATTTCTGCATAAATCACTGACTCATGACTTATGAAAACACGGCTGGGTGTGACGGCGAGCGTCTGTTTACTCCTGTGCAGTGACTTGTGCCAAAGCCAAATTTTCAAGTTATTTTTTGTAAGTTAATACTCATATTTCTTACTAATATATTTTTTTCTTTTCCTTTTACATAATAAGATGCATATAATAATAGTAGGTCTACATGTTTTGAGAAAATACATCAAAATGAATTAAAGCCACGCTGCGGAACCTTCCTTATACGTTACTATGCCACAAAAGCGAGTTAACTGTCTGATATATAAACAAAAGTGACTGGGCTGTTCTGGCTGTGAAACATTTGGAAGAGAACCTAATCTGTAGAGTTTGGCTATATAAATTAACAGGAGAAGCGGACAGTTCGCAAGTAGGCTAGTCCGGGTTAGCTTAGTTAGCCTGATCAATATATTTATCCTATAGCCGTTAGCATTATTCATCAATCATCATAAATTATGAACAATCGGCACGTATTTCAGCTGTTGTCCGCCTGACGACCACATTAAGGTAAAATCAGAGCCCACTTAGAAATCATTAATGAATGTACAGAACTTTGGAGATTTTACATCTAAAAGTGTCCTCTGAGCTAAATGCTAACTAAATTCAGTTCAGTTTTTGCTTTTTGTGGGGCCAGACACACATTCAATGGCCACTATACTTCATCTTATAATATATTAATGATAAAGAAACCACAGAAAGTATATAAATGCCATGAAAAGGACAAAACATACCTCCCCATACGTTAGTATTGCGCCTGACTTCCCTATTAATTTGTATGGGGATATAACTTTACATTTAAAACTGGTCCAGGATTTGAGGCAAACAAAATGTGTGCATTTGTAGGAACAGGCTCAGATAGCTTAAAGGGGCTAGATGCAAGTTTGCCATTTTATACTCACTACTGCCATCTCGGGTCATACGTGTAATACCTTCTATATTAAGCTTGGACCCGAATGAACACCTTTTTGAGTGACAGTGCAGGGTTTTAGAGGCAGTTGTGTTGAACAGGTCTGAGCTCATTCTACACATTAGGACATGGCTGGAACATGTAGGGGGAGGAAAATACATTATTTTAACCGTTTTTAAACTCTGTATAGTCCCTTTAAAGGAATTTCTGTGATTTCTTCGTGTTTGGTTACCTGTCTACATCTCCATGGAGACGAGCTGGTGCTGACCCGCTCCCAGCTAAAAACAAGTCAGGTTTGAGAAAAGATGAGCCCGTTTAAGACCCTTTACCGCCAACAAACACAATCCTTAAGACTTTTATATTTGTATTTGACTTTATTTATTGGGTGAAATATTACGCAGTGTGGCTTTAAAAACCCCTTAACAGCTACACCTGACAAACACAGCGTTTTTTCCTCCCCAACACATACTTCAAATTCTTCCCATACACTCTCCCCTGCTGAAAGTAAAATGCCCATACCTGTGAGGAATCTCCGCTTTTTTCTCCCACGCTTTGAAAACTCCGGGGACGAAAGGTGCGCGAGCCAGTTACTGATGCAGGTAAACACAAACGCACCGAGCTTTTGTTGCGGGCAGGAGTCGGTACGTCACGGCGGAGGAGGAGTCCTTCCCCTGGATTACCCGTCAAATAAATTACACGGGATTATTCTCCAGGTAGATGACAGACGGCGCACGTACAAGCTGAATGGCAAACCAAAACAGTAAATGAGGCCTCTTTTTTTTTTGTGATAGTATTTTTTAAAAAGTCGTTCACTTGAGGAGTATGTAGGTTCTAGAAAAGAGAGTATCAAAGTTTATAGCTCCACTGTGTTGCCTTCAGAGCAGTTTGTAGCCAGTGCAGCTGTGGGCGGGACCGTCGAGCGTCTTTGTGCTCGTCTCACTTTCCCCTCCTCTTTGGGCCGTGAACGCCCCCCCCCCCTCTGCTCGTGTTTACACTCAGAGTTTGCTATTTAGTGGTTGGTCTGAAAATTTCCTGAGAGTGATTTACGCTTCTAATGCATACTGTGTGTGCGTTTAAGTGATCAGAAGTGGGTCACACGAAAAAATGGAAAACCGCTGCAATGGTTTATGGAATTAAATAATGAAAGCCATACAGTATATTGGTTTTGCAGGGCTGTTTGCTCTACACTCATACAATTGCTGCGAGAAGTAAAAATGTTTTCCTGTCGCCTGCCTGTGGACCTCAGCCCAACTCGTTTCATAACATACTGTATGTCCTGGCATGGTAGAGGATTACGCAATAACTGTAAAGTCAATACTGTGCTAAAAACGGCCTATGCAGCGCGGCGGTGCCACCCAGCCCTAGTCCCATCCCTGGTGCCTTTAAACTTTAAGAAAATCTCAATTCAGAGTTCGAAGATGCATTGAAGGGATTACGATTCGTGCTAGATGAAAAATAATGACCATAGCGTGATTATTTTTAATGAAAGAAAACGGCAAATACTTATAAAGTTTCGGGTAGATATAATACTGTGACAAAATACTGTGTGTTTTGTGGTCCTAAGTTGCTGCTTAGCTTCATTATTTATAAAACTCTATGGAAAAAACGAATGGGACAGGAACCATTTAGCTCCATAGTTGTCAGGAATTTAAAGAGGGGGTATTATGCTTTCTTCAATCACATAGCACCAGTCTATATCACACTACAATGATGACGTAACCTTCCGTTGGTCTGTAAATGCAGTAAATTAGAATAACTGCCTTGTATAAAATCGCTCTCTCAAAATGGCTGTAGTGAATGCCTTGAAATAGGCCTCTGTCTCTTTAAGAACCTCTGACCCTTTCCGACACGCCCCCTCCACACGCTGTCTGTGGCATCAGTGGGGAGGGGGTTCTGCTGAGGAGCAGTGGTTGGTTACTCGGCTGGTGACGAAAGCTCGGGGGCGTCTCCAGGAGGTGGGGGCGTTCCTAGGAGGACTCAGGCAAACCTGTCCCTAAAATGGCTGCCATCAGAGTTTTTACAGATGACTCAAAAACACGTGAATGTGCCAAGGCAACACTTCAGGCATGTTTTTAATGAGGGAATGACATAATAACATGATGTAAAGCTTGAAAAAGTCGATTTTGCATAATACCCCCCCTTTAAACCATTATTAGATGGCAGCCGGCAGTGGTAGTAGTAGTAGTTTTAATTTTTTCCATGAGATTTGCAACATACCACCATTAAGGCTGCAATTTTGATTTACCTTTGATTAAGAAATAAATCCTAGTAACTTACCTATTCTCTCCCTGAAGATGTGAGACCGGTGTAACAGGCCAGAGTATACCCCCATCTGGACTACACCCGGGGTTAAAGGGGCCTAGGCCATTTCATACCCCGGGTATAAAATGGCCTAGGCCAAAATATACCCCGGGGTATATTATGGCCTAGGCCATTTTATACCCCCCCAGGCCAGATTATACCCCCAATTATAACAGGCTGAAAATGCTTCTATTTAGTCGTGTATACAACAAGTGAAATCATATTACAGACTTTTTTGAAGCATCCCTGTCCTTGTGTTGAGCAGGTGTCGTCACGCCACCATCTCCAGCTACTTCGGCGACCAGACTCCGAAGTGTTCCGGGGCGTGCGACTTCTGCGCCAACCCCAAAGTGGTGCGCGCTCAGATCGCCCGAGCCGCCGTCCTCAGCTCCAACAGCCACGCTCAGAGCAGGGAGGCCGCCGGGCCGTTCGGCCTCCTCCACGGCCAGTACGAAGGAGGCAGGAAGGGCTACGGCTTTGAGAGGCAAGAGATGGCTCATTATGCTTTTCGTGATCTGAACACAAACACACCGGCACTGTTCGAAATGGGCTCTGTGGATGGAATGTTGCACGCTAACTTCCTGTGCGCTCAGAACATGCAATAGTTGTGCCCCCCGCCTCATGTCAACAATAGAATCGGTTTCACATGTTCCACTTTTATTGCTTTTGCAGCTTTACCAGCGCTTTGACACTTCTCTTGTGTTCTGTAGGCATGATGAAAGCGATGGGGGAAGCGGTGAGGATGAGTCCGTGCACAGGAAAAAGGAGTTTTCGAATCTCTACAAGAAGCAGATGAACATTCGGAAGGTACGGCCAGGTTTCTGGAAGCGCTTTCACGTGGCGCCTGTATGTGCCTGTGTGCGGAGGGGGAAAGGTAGGGGCTGCTGGGCCTCTGTAAATGACTGCCACATGTGCAACTGGCACAGCCTAACAAGCTTGAGTACATTTTGAAAACAACACAAGTCTACAGCTAAAATGACTTGAGTTCAGATCGCGTGTTTTCACTGAATTATTGTCTTTGAGAAATTGCACTTTGTTTTGTGTTGTTGTATTGAAATATATGTATTTCCCCCAGAAAACCTGCATTCAATACTTACAGAATAGTTAAGACACTAGTACATTGTCAAAACAGTAACATGAACTCAAAAAGCTTCCATCATACATTCAGTGTCGAGAAAAACATTAAAGGGGGGGTAATTATGCAAAATTGACTTTTTCAAGCTTTACATCATGTTATTAAGTCATTCCCTCATTAAAAACACGCCTGAAGTGTTGCCTTGGCACATTCACGTATTTTTGAGTAATCTGTAAAAACTCTGATGGCGGCCATTTTAGGGATAGCTATGCCTGAGTCCTCCTAGGAACGCCCCCACCTCCTGGAGACGCCTCCGAGCTTTCGTCACCAGCCGAGTAACCAACCACTGCTCCTCAGCAGAACCCCCTCCCCACTGATGCCACAGACAGCGTGTGGAGGGGGCGTGTCGGAAAGGCTCAGAGGTTCTTAAAGGAATAGGCCACCGTTTTGACATACTGAGATATGTTCTTACCTTAGCTTTGACGAGTTCTTTAGGACCTGTCTGATCTTCCCCCGTGCCTTCAGTCACGTAAACACAGTGCAGACGCCGTTAGCATTTAGCCTCTCCCTCTCTCCACTATAGCTCCAAAACAGGTCAAGATAGAAGCTACCAAGCTCTTCCACGTTTTCCCTATTTAAATATGGTTACGTGAAGTGTTCCACTACAAAGTTTAATTACACAAAATTAAACAATGTGGATTTTCTAAGCGGATAAAAGGGGGGACTATATTGTAAGGCGTAATAATACCAGGAGTAGTTCGAAATCCGCGCAGTAATCTTCACTTTACTGTGCGGATGCCAAATCCACATTGTTTAATTTTGTGTAATTATACTTTGTAGTGGAAAACTTCATGTAACCATATTTAAATAGGGAAAACGTGGAAGAGCTTGGTAGCTTCTATCTTGACCTGTTTTGGAGCTATAGAGGAGAGAGGGAGAGGCTAAATGCTAACGCCGTCTGCGCTGTGTTTACGTGACTGAAGGCACGGGTGAAGATCAGACAGGTCCTAAAGAACTCGTCAAAGCTAAGGTAAGAACATATCTCAGTATGTAAAAACGGTGGCCTATTCCTTTAAAGAGACAGAGGCCTATTTCAAGACATTCACTACAGCCATTTTGAGAGAGCAATTTTATACAAGGCAGTTATTATAATTTACTGCATTTACAGACCAACAGAAGGTTTCATCATCATTGTAGTGTGATATAGACTGGTGCTATGTGATTGAAAAAAGCATAATACCCCCTCTTTAAGGCTTCATTTGTCTGGAAGTCACTTTGAAAACTTGGCTAAACTCTTGATAAACCAGGACTGAATTAAGTCTGAACTTGGATGAACTCCAGACAAGGCTCAGACTGAGTGCCTGTCTTTTCTTCAAAGTGACAAACGCAACACAGACATAAAAACATCAATACTCTGCTGTCTCAATAATAACAGCCTTCCACTGGATCTCCAATGGGGCCTGTCACTCAGTAGAAGCATGTGTGCCATTTGTCGTCTTAATGCAAGCGTGCATGTCGACAGCAGTAAGGCCATGCTTGTAGTTAGAGGAGGGGCAGATGGCGGTTTTCTTGGGGTATTTAAGGACATGTGCGCTTGGAACTAAAATCCCTCTTGTTTCCAGGGAGGAGGGAGTCAGGCGGAGGACTTTGTTCCACCAGGTAAAGAGAAAACTATAATGAGAGTCTGAAGAGCGCAAGTGACATTTTTATTGGCAATTTTATGTCATACACACTGCATAGTACATACAATACTTATATTTTATGGTTTCTTTCTTTAAAGCAGGGTTGTCGAACTCGTTTTGGGTCGTGGGCCGAAAATCAGCCCCCACGACGGGTTGCATATATTGTCAAGGACTGTGCCCTAATAAATAACGGCTTACACTTATTGCGCTTCATCAGCCTGTTACGTAAAGTCATTATTCATCCACTCCACACTCAATCTTATGTCAGTGCCTTCTGATGGACATGTGTGGGATTCTTTCCTTTTTTAAATTTATGCTGCCCCCTAGTGGCTGGAGTGTGCATTGTGGTTATTTCTTTCAAGATTCATAACTCCACAACTTTTTTGACATACTCAGAAATTCATGCTCTACAAGGGGCCACATTGTGGGACTAGATGCAAGTTGTTATTTTTATACTCACTACTGCCACCTCAGGTCTTACACAGAACTGTAGTTTCTATATTAAGCCTGTGCATGATGGACCCGAATTGACAACTTTTTGAGTGACAGTGCAGGATTTTAGAGGCAGGTCTGGGCTCATTCTACACATTAGGACATTCCTGGAACATGTAGGGGGGAGAAAAATACATCATTTTAACATGTTTAAACTCTGTCTAGTTAAATAATGTACAGTTTGTATGGAAAATGGACACGTATTCAAAAAGTTATCACTGTGAGGCAATTTGAGCACAGAAATGACCAAAGCACCCCCAGTTAAAGGCCCTGTAGATAAGATCAACTTTCCTGATCTCACAATGGAGAAATTCATAGTGCACAAAAAAAAGTAGATACTGGAGGTAGTGCATCATACTTTCTTTCTCTGCACTTTTTGGATGTTTTCTGGCAGACCGTAGTCATATTTAGCATACACAAATAAAGTTAAGTTAAATATGGGTCCATATGTACTTTATGACACAGTAAATCCAGTAGAATTGAAACACTGGCTCTAGCTAGTGTTAGCGTGTAGCATGAAGCTAACGTTAGAATTGTGGTTAGCATTCCCTGTTATATGTACACCTTAGGTTGAACCACTTTAAGACAGGGCCTTTCAAATATTTGGACTGAAAGAACAGAGAGGAACACCACCTCATGACATCAGCAGGTGGAAGACGAGCGTTTTGAAAAGCATTTCAACATGATAGAGCAACATAACAGTAGCACAATATGGGACCATTTAAGAAAAAGTACTTGTTTGCCCAAAATGTCTCTTGCGCTCTTTCTTCTCAGCACTTTATTTTGTTTTCTTTGTTACATATCCCTGTTTTGTTCCCTGTTAGACGATGACTGTCCGCTGAAGGAGGCGAGCAGCCAGAGGATTCCCCGGCTCACGGTGAAGGTACAAGAGTCAATGCACACATTCCTCATGAACACGCCAGTAATTAACACGCCATGAGAGGTGCAGTGACTCATGTCGGGCCTATGCCAAACGGCCCAGGCCAGACTGCTCACACTTGGCAATAAAACTCGTGTAAAGGAAAAGTGTCCCCCACGGAAACACAAGACGAATGACAAATATCCCGGTTCCACGTTTTGGTATTGTTGCTGTTTTTATCTCAGGACAAGATGTTTTGTGAGATAATGTGGGAAGGCTAAACGTTTTTTTTAGGTGACGTCATCATTGTCATATTTTAAAATGTTATAATGAAGGCGAGAATAGAGATATAATGAAACTGTTAGATTACGAATATACATGTAAGCAAATTATAGTCTCCAGTTCGACTTGACTCAAATAAAGCTTCTTGAGTGTAGAGCAGTGCAATGCCTCATTTGAAAGAAAAGAGTGTAGCTTTTTTGTTGCGTTGTTGGCGCTGTTTTGTCACAATTTTGAAGCGTTTTCGACGTGTTTTCGTCACGTTTGTCACTATTTTTTGGCGTTCCTTTGTCACATTTTTTCCGTGTTTTTCAAGAAGCTTTTAAATTTGGGTAAAACCAAACTGGAGAAAATGTGCTGGGTTAAGTCATAATTTCATGCAAGGTATATAAAACTATGGAGGAAAGGTTTTGTAGGTAAAATAATTTAAAGAGATTATGGTATAAATTGGATTATTTCCTTGTTTCCCGGTGAAAGCTGCCCCATTTCGCCCAAAAAGATCAGAGCAAAAGATCTTTCATAGTGAGTCTATTTGTTTAATTATTATTCAGACTTTTAACTATTAAAGGGGGGGTATTATGCAAAATCGACTTTTTCAAGCTTTACATCATGTTATTATGTCATTCCCTCATTAAAAACATGCCTGAAGTGTCGCCTTGGCACATTCACGTATTTTGGAGTAATCTGTAAAAACTCTGATGGCGGCCATTTTAGGGATAGGTTTGCCTGAGTCCTCCTAGGAACGCCCCCACCTCCTGGAGACGCCTCCGAGCTTTCGTCACCAGCCGAGTAACCAACCACTGCTCCTCAGCAGAACCCCCTCCCCACTGATGCCACAGACAGCGTGTGGAGGGGGCGTGTCGGAAAGGCTCAGAGGTTCTTAAAGAGACAGAGGCCTATTTCAAGACATTCACTACAGCCATTTTGAGAGAGCAATTTTATACAAGGCAGTTATTCTAATTTACTGCATTTACAGACCAACAGAAGGTTTGGTCATCATTGTAGTGTGATATAGACTGGTGCCATGTGATTGAAAAAAGCATAATACCCCCTCTTTAACTCTTCTTCCTGGGAACCGATAAAAAAGAAAACTTCATATAATGCCTTACACTTGTTTTGTGCTCTACAAGCCTGTATTAACAACTTTCTCAAAGAGCCACACTGTTGTCATTATTCATTCACGCCATACCCAGTGGTGGTAAGCCACTGTTGTAGCCACAGCTGCCCGGGTAGACTGACGGAAGCGAGGCAACCGGTCTGTGCCATCGGCCCCTCCGTCCACCACCAACCACTCCCTCATACACATTCACCCCAGGCTTCCTGGTGTTACCAAACGGGCTCCCATCCAAGCACCGACCAGGCCCTTCCATGCTTCATATACATATACAGTGCATTTACAGTAAAATTGACGTCACCTTCCATCATAATACATCAATGCCAGTTGCTAGAAAACCATATAATGATAATAACATAAGTTCGATAGTTTAGCAGTTGTTATTTTTTGGGGTTATGAATATTATAAATTACATCAGTGTTTTCTTTCTGCGTCACAGGCCAGAGAGCACTGTCTACATCTCCTTCAGGAGGTGCTGTATGGCCACCAGGACGCAGCCACTAGTTTTCCGTGGGTATATATTTTATGTATAACACTACAGTTGTTCATTAGTAACTTTTTTTTCTTCACTTTTGTTTATTTTCCACATTTTTAATCCAGTATTGTAACATTGTCTTTTCTCTCATAGCTCTGATTCTCTGTCCCTGGCTGTGGATTTGGAGCACGAGGTCTTCAAAAGCAGCAAGACTTCCAATATTTACAAAGCTGCAGTTCTTAAGAAGGTGACTGCTGCCCCGCTCTGTGCACACTGTAATATCAGAGATCTGACTGTTCGTGTTCTGCGAAGGTGTCTGAGATGAAGAAAACGGCTTCCTCTTCAAAGGGAGGCGAGAGTGAAAACGAGAAAAGCAGCGAGAACGAGACCAAAGACTCAGACGTTTGTGAGGAAACGTCCCGTGTCAAAGAGGAGGCTCCTTCCTCTTCATCATCAAACGTGGGATTTACATCGGCGTCGGAAGTTTATTCAGTAAGAAGTTTTAGTTGAATTCAATGATACTATAAGTGATGGTATACGCCCTCTCAACCTCTTTTATACATTTATACAGACACATAAGCTTAATTTGTTGTTCTTATACCACTTTTCCAATGTGGTGTGGAATATTTTTACAATTTACATAACCTCTTAACCCCCGCCTTAACCGAGCAAAGTTTCTCCAGTTCGACTTTACCCGAATCTAAAAGCTTCTTGAAAAAAAGTGACAAAATAGGGACGTAAATGAGGATGAGAACGCACCAAAAAAGTGACCATAGCGGAACAAAACAATTACAATAAAGCTATGAAAAACCAACAAAAAAGCGACAAAAAAATATTTTAAAACATGTCAAAAAAACACCAAAAGTACGAGGAAAAAGTGATGACAACACGGCGACAAGGAAAAATCTTGAATCCGTTTTGTAGACTTTAGCTTTCAGGCGTGACACTGGTGTATAGGCTTGTAAAGCCCTGAAGCTTTTAGATTTGGGTAAAACTGAACAGGAGAAAATATACTATCGGGGGGTTAATCCAACTTCCACAGACTCTGGATTTCGAAGTCGCAAATTTAAACAATTACCGACAACATGCGGCTGCCCTATCCCAACCACAACTTCAGGGGTCCTAGTACGGAGCCCTGAGGAACCCCAGGGCCTTTGACCGCCCTAACATTCACCCCCTACATGATGTATTATTACACTATTAAATAATATTTTCTCTTTCCTCCAGATGAAACGTAAGAGAGTAGGTGCCGGTCTGAGGGGCTCCTCCAATCCCTTTCAGACGGCGATGGAACTGCTTAAAAACTCGCCGGGTCAATCGGAGTCCAACCCTTTCGCGGACATTTCCCAAAGCTCTACAGGCCCCGCAAACCTGGACTGCTCTGTGACATCGTCAATACGGGCCAGAGCCAACACCGTGGCTTCCTCCGAGAGCAGCCCGACCAAGAAGGGCAAGGCTCTGAGCAAGAAGCAGCAGAAGTTAGCAGACGCAGCCAAAAACTCCCGGACAATTTCCCACTATTTTGCAAAGAAAGAAACAAAGTGCAAAGATCAGACGCAAAGTTTCTTGTCGAACAGTGTCGATGATCACCCGAGTCCACAACAATCCCCTGTTCTTTTTGAAGACGTGG
This sequence comes from Gobius niger, assembly GCF_951799975.1. NCBI lineage: Eukaryota > Metazoa > Chordata > Actinopteri > Gobiiformes > Gobiidae > Gobius > Gobius niger. The sequence goes on along the minus strand of NC_136861.1, from coordinate 30,312,624 downwards.
AGAAGAGCCCTTTGGAGGAGGAAAGTCTAAATGGGGTCAATGAAGACGTAGTACCTCTCGATGAAGGTGTAATTCTTCGAGATGAAGATGTAATACCTCTAGATGAAGATGTAATAATGCTAGACGATGATGAAGAGGAGGAAGAATCTACCGTGCAACAACCGATGTCCGTCACAGAGTAAGAGTTTTTCAATGCTCAACTTTTTGTTAATCATTTTCTTGCATAGATAAAAGGTAAAGATAATTGACTATACTTTAAACCAAACAAACAATATTGCATTTGAATTACAATGAATGAATGATCATATGTTTGGAAGTTTTTATTATGAATTGTGATTGCCTTATTAGGAGCAGTACCATATTTATTACTTCTTCATGTGCTTTATTGAACATAATAGGTCGGCTCTGTGCACAGGATGGTTTGGGCTCACTATTGTTGGCCAGTGTAGGGTAATGACAACTTCATGTCCACGTTATGTATGTGATAAAAATCAAACTGAGTGCTTTTCAAAAGAACTAGCTCAGATTGTGGCGTTGTTTGTTCATTTGTTAGCGTCACATTAACGTTAGCCTTTAGCTTCAGGGCTAAAACACTAAGGGATTCATCAAGACGGGTGCTGAATAACGAACGTACGTTGAAAAATAAAATATGCTGTACTGGACATGATGGGCATGATTAAAATATCCTGTATAACCGAATTAGGGCCCCAAATCTGATACATGAATGAGAGAATGCTGCAAGAGTAAAACAAATGCAGAAGTTTCTCTGCTGCTAATCCACTTCGGCACGTACTGCTTGTTTTGCACGAGAGCAAATACTTGGTAACTTCTTTCTCTTTATATAAATATAATCTCCAGGTTAGTGAATGACTCCCTACGAGTTCTAAACACAGACTAACTTTAACATTACCTTTTTAATCTGTGCCACTTCAGACAACACGAAATGGAGGAAGCCGTGATTGCAGCACAAACACAGGTATGTATCAATTTCTATATTTTTCCACACACAGTGGCCACGATGGTATGAACAAATTAAGGTAACAATTAAGACACTAATACCTGGTCTCTTAATATGTCAAGTTTTGATTTCTAGTGGGTAGTGAGACCGCACTAAAGAAATGGTCTTTTATGGAATCATTTGTTCTGTTTAACGACTCTAAATGATAAATAATTTTGTACAAGTATCAAAAAAGTATTTGTCAGGTAGTGAATAGTATTCGCCCCCACAAAGAACCTTTCCTGTTTATTTAAGTTGCATGCAAAGTCCAGACTATCCACCAGAAGGTGCTGCAGCGCTCCTACTTCCCCCAACCCTGTGGCCAAGTTGCACTTGCGCCTCACAACATAAAGGTCATGGGCTGGATTGGAATGATCCTATATCTTCATATTACCGGAAACTGCTTTTAGTAGTTTTATGTAGAGAAAGGAGAAGTGGTGAGCCCTCGCTAGACTCCCATTGAAGTAAGGAAAACAGGTGCTCATTGAGATCTATGAGCCAGGATATACTTGAATAAAGAAGGGTCGAGGCACTCTGTATTCCTTTTGTGGTTTTATTTCTAATGTCAACGCGTTCCGACTCTACAGGGTCTTCATTAGGGCACACACTTTTAGGAGGAGTTGATTCTTGAAGTCACACTCTGCTCTGATTGGTTAATGCACCTGTCAATCATGTTTGGAACCTCGTCTTATCTTTGTGAGTTTTCACAGACTAAATCGAGAGCAAACAAAACAAACTTCCTGTGGAGATGAACAGACAATAAAGTTCAGCATCCTTTACCACCCAGCCTTAACTACACTCCATCTCATTATGTCCAGGTAACACAAGAGGAGCCGAAGACGACAAAGAGAGAAATGTCGCCTCCAGCAAAGCGCAGTCGACCAGCAGAGGGCAGTAGGCACGTCACTTTTAACCCTAAGGTGGAGGAAAGAGCCCTGCAGCCTGAGAGTGCACCTCCCAAAGCCGTTACCCTCAAGGAGGCAGCTGATATAGTGGTCCGCTGTTTGGACCCCTTTTACTCTCAGGGAAGATTCGCTACAAAGGTAAAAGCTAAAAACTGTAGTAGTTTTTTTTTCAGTTTGACCCCTTGTAGGTATCAGTTGTCAATATTGATGAACTGCTACTGTTCTTCCTTTTGAAATGTTTTATGTTTTAGGATCTGTTCAAGTCATTCGCCCGCTTTTTATCTCACTTACTCGCAGAAGGCACGAGTAAAGGAAGAGGGCAAAGTAAGTAAACGTGATCATATTAATATACAAATTGTATTATTAAATTATATGTCTTAAGTTATACACCCAATAGAATGCCATAACGTTGCATAAACGCAATCTTAACCTCTTGTTTTACAGTCAAAGCCGAAGCCAAAGCTGCTATTAAGAAGTTTTTCAGCAAAGTCAAGCGCTGTGAGAGTGAAGCAGACTGGGAGCACCTGAGAAGGCCGCAGTAGTGTTTAACTACGGAAAACAAGGAGTAACATGAAATAAAGAACACGCCTTTTCCCGTGCCTACAAGCTGCTAATGTGAACAACAACATGACCCGCATGCTGTTTGTTTCAAGAATTGTCGCTGCTAAAAAAAAAAAAAAAAGAAGTGGAGCCAAGGGAACATTGTGCATCGAATTACAGCCGTAGCAGACCAGTGATTCAAGGTTAAAGCCATACTGCAGAACATTCAAAATCAAGCCTTCGTTCATTGATTAATTGATTGGTTTAAAAAATACCTTAGAAAACGTCTGTCTTTGCCTCGAGTGGGGCAAGGCTCAGACCTAACTTCTGTAACGTTTGCCTAGCTGGTCTCCATGGTGATGCGTCTTGGCTTTGGTTACAGATGGACCAACATGAAGCATTAATATCAGGCCCTCTTCTGCCGTATCGGCCGTTTTGCGATAGTTGAGTTGGTTTTGTCACGTAGCAACACGCAACCTGGAATGTTCCGCAGCGTGGCTTTAATTTATATTTTCAAGCTTATTTTTTAAATGGATTATAAGGGATACTTGACATCTCAACAGTTTTGTTTTGTTTTTGTTTTAAAGTTTTCATGTAATGTGAGGCCTGCTCAGTTTTAAAAATGTGAACATTAATTAGAGATTAGATGACTACGTTTGGAGGCCATATTTATTTCTGCTATTGGACTGTGTTTTTGCACCATAGAGTCACCATAGAGGAGTGCCCTGGTAGTTTACGAGAAACACAATAGTGCCTCTGCTGGATGAGACTGCAGTTATCAGTAGTACCCGTCGATTACTGATTTTCTATGGACATGGATAGTTTGCTATACTGTACGCTGGTTATTGAAACCAGGCATAATGGTTTACAATAAATGATTTAGGAAAGGACTCAATAAATAATCCTAATTCTAGTTAAGTCTGCCCGGTGTCTTTCTATATTCTTTATACGCCTTTTTCTGTAAATGTCTTTGTATCAGAAAAAAAAAAAAAAAGTCAAGGTATCAGAAGACCACTGGTGTGACTACAATATTTGCATCAAAGATTTTGCTCATTTTTCTCCCATTTGAAATGTAGGTGAAATGGAGATATCGGCGAAAGGGACCCCTTTTAATGAAGTATTACGTCATTTACAGTTGCGTTGCGTTTACAGGCCTTTGTAATAAATATGTTCTACTATTAGATACAAGATTCTAATAGGAAAAAGGCCCATGAATGTAGTATGAAGCAAAGCATGGGTATAATTTCCAATAGCAGTAATTCAATAGTGTGTATATACATAATGACTGTCCTTTTGAATAATATTGTCTGACCCTCATAGCATCGTTTCATAATCCAAACTACACAAAAAAAATAAAAAAAATGCGAGCCGTGCCACAAAACGACAGTATGACAGTAGAGCTAACCCCGTTCTGTGTAGTTTTATTTAAACAACTTACAAATCTCAAACCACAAGCTAAAACAAAAAGGTTAATTTCATATTAAATATTTCCGATCTCCCTTGAACGCCGCCGCTGCGGGTCCGTCCGATTTCGGTCACTTCCCGGCTCCTCGATTCCTCGGTCCTAAACCCCGCCCCCTTGCAGGACCTGGACCAATAGAGAAACACTTCGAGCGTTTCCGATTGGCCGAAGTCCTCTGTGGGCGGGACTTACAGGGAAGGACTCATGGATCTATAATAAGGGATGGCTAAAAGGAGGCAAATAGTGAGAAATGCGACGTGACCAGCGCTGTCAATTTACAGAAACCGTTCCTTGCATCAAAATTACGCCGGGGGAGACGCAAGAAACGCTCGCGCCTCTTCCATCACTCTCACAACATACTTTTTTTTTTTTTTTTTGCGTTTATTAGCACTTGCCATCACCCCTGACATGCTCCCTCAGGCCGCAGCACGCGCCTCTGAGCAGGTGCGCCTCTTCCATCCCTAATTAGGAAAATCATCTGGCCACTTTAGCATCAATCTTCAGGGGAGACGGGGCATGTTGTTGTTTTGTTGTCACTTCCGGGGCCCTTTTTCATCCATCCATTGCTGAGTGAATTGGCAGATCACGCAGAAGAAGGAGCAGCAGCAGAAGAAGAGGAAGGGGCGAGTACCAAGCGGAGCCTTGAGCGGCCATCGATGCTCCGCGCCGGGAGGATGGAGGAGTTTGAGACCGAAGAGGATGAGCCGTGGTACGACCAGCGAGATCTCGAGCAAGGTGGGGATCATTTGGGGGGTGTTGCTATAATGGCAATCCCTTATTAGCCTCTATGGGAGCCTATAGGTTTGTCAATGTAGTCATGGTGTTTGTGGATTTCATGCATGAGTAGGCAACTCTGCCGGATTTGTCCTTGATCTCTCAGCTGTCTTCCTCTGCCAGATATTTTGATCTTGTCAGCAGTGTCCCTGGAATTGCCTTTCAAAAAAATGTAGCCTACTTCAGCATCCCCTGGTGACAGTATCCTTTCCGTTGTGTTGAACAAAAATTATATATTCTGCTTTCTTATCTCAAGTCAATTACCTTTTTTTTTAAAGCAATAAGTTCTGGGCCAGCAGACTTTTACTCATAAAGTGGTTCTCATGCTGTGGTGCAGAGGCCATAGGAGTCCTTGAGCCATTGTAGGGAGCTTCCTGATTTGATATTTTTTGGAAATTGATCGATGATATATTCTTAAACCCATTGATACCTAAATTAAACCCATACCTCTCAGTATGGGTTTAATTAACAAGACTCTGAAAGGCTTCACTAATGACTCACTGTTCATTATTTCATTTGTGTACAAAACTTAAGGTGACCATAAAGATGATCCATTTATGAAACAAGGTGATGCTGGACAAGGGTTTTGGGAACGTTATAGTTGGATTTCTCTAGATATTCAAGCAGAAATATTGATTTGTTGATGCTCTATTACAATTAGGTGTAATGAAGTGCTCTGTGACGGTTTTTATCCAAAAGGTTTGTGTAGCTCGACAGACCAAGCTTCTCATCTGAACATTCTGTTAATGTAATCATATATTTTACTATCGTGACTATGTGATGGAAACAACTGTTCCAATAATAAAATCACTTTAAACAATACGCCCTCATTTAAGTTTGGGTTTACGCACATTTTAACTCTAAAAATACCTTGAAAACTCTTACTCATCATAGCATTGCCCTGATCAAGCGTGGAAGATGTCTGGGTGGTCCTTGGGTTTTGGCAAGAGGTTCCTTAGGGTTTTTTTAATTGGTTTATTTGGTCGGGACAGTGCATGTCTACTTTCCATCTGTCGTCCCCCATCTCAAACACACTCTCATTCATCCTGGTCTATTGTACATTTTTTTAGTGGTGGGAAACCCACACAGACACGGAGAGAACATGCAAACTCCACACAGAAAGGCCCCGTCCAGGTGGGAATGGAACCCGGGACCTTTGAGCTGCGAAGCCTGAGCCATGCCGCCCAGTCAGAAAACCTGCGATGAGCTACCATTGCATAATAGAAAATTATAAGTTTTGATTTCGTGAAACCCGAATCTCCAAGTCGCTCTCCTGTGAAGATTTCAAGTAGTTAATTTTGCCTTATTGATATGTTGTCATTTCAGCATTTGTTTTGACCCGACGTTGAAACCTTACCTTGATTTGCTGGTCTTCAGGCTACGCTTCTCAAAACAAAAAAAGCACCAAAGATGAGCCCGTTCAAAGCCTCGAGCTGTAACAAATATTGAAGCTAAGTGCGCGGTATTGATTCTGTGGCTAACTTAATTGTGCTTTGACAGGCATGATCCTGAGAGCCGTCTAGGTTTGGTTATTTAGATCTACCGGGAAAAAGGGGCGGGATTGCTCTTAGGGTCCAAATCTTATGAGCTGTATAGAGACTGGCACCAAGAGTCATATTGGCCGAGTTATTGTTATATTCCTGACAGAGAAAGCCATAATGTTGAGTGTTCAGGGGCGTACGTCATCAAATATAAATGACTTTCATACTTTTCCAACCAAATATAAGGAGAATGTGGGCATTGTGGGTTGTCCGAGACGGTAGTGGTGTGCGATCTAATGAGGTTATAACTGGCTTCCTCCTGATTGAACTCATCGTACTTCCTAAGAAATGGAGTTCCTCGCGATGTCGAGGCCAGTGCACTATTGAACATGACCTCAACATCACCCCACCCCTGTCCGCCTGATCACCCGCTGACCCAGAGGACTAAAGCTGCTTTGGCTCTCCTCATCAGCAGTGACATGAATGATCGAGACAGGTGCAGGGTCTTGTTTGCTCTCACATCAGTCCGCTTCGGTAGGAATGAAATGGAAATGGCAATGAAACGGAGAAACGACATATGTGGCAGGCGTGAATGCAAGGTCAGCCGCGATTATACCTGTGTGATTTGCCCTTTAAAAAAAAGGGTCAATAATCAAAATGAATCACGTTTACAATACTGTTAAGAAAAGCCTTTATTTTCTCCAAATCGTGCAGCGCTACACGTGGCCTCAAGTCATGCGTGTTCCTTAAATGATGCGATTATATAACTGCCTATTGCACTGCAGCGACGACGTGTTGGTTTTGACCTGGATAACAACATGCAGATGACATCACGCACATATAAAATGGCCTTTGTGAAGAGAAAAATATATTGAAATGGCAGTTTAATTGCATTTTATGAAGAGATAAGGCTTGTGTTTTTATTCTCGATATTGTGCGAAGTGTAGTAACTATGATGCAATTGAAATGTGTTTTAGAGCAGGGGTTTCTTAGCGGAGGGCCGATTTTCTTTATTGTAAATAGACCGAGGGCGCTGATTATTACGATTATTAGCCCAAAGTGAAGCACAACACTGGAAAAATTACCATCTTCAATGAGATAAATAACTTAAAATGGCTTGAATTCATCAAATTCTATGTTGAATTTGAGTCGAACAAATAATTGTTTTTCCCTTGAAATGACAAAATTATCTGAATTAAGAGAATAACGACTACTAGAGGTTTTATCTCATCTAAGACCAGACCAAATCTTCTCAAACCTTAGATTTAATCTCCTAATTCAAGTAGATTTCTGTCATTTCTTCCTTAAAACGATTACTCTTTTTCCTGTGCGCTTCCTTCAAATGCCAGTATTCATAATATATGACCTAATTGTGTGCATTGACAGTATTTCTACCTTTTCCCCCTCCCATTTAACTCTAATAATGTTAAAAGGACTCTCTGATTTGCGTAATAATGTTTCTCAAAATCATCTTGAGGGCCAAAGGTTCTGTGCTTAAGGGCCGGATTTGGCCCTCGGGCCTGACGTTGCCTACCCCTGCGGTTTCTCAAAGGCCCGATGCTCTAGTAAAGCCAATTCTTCCCATACTGTAATTTTAACACAATCTTTTAGTATTTTGATTTGACCTTTATTTAACCAGGATTGTCCCTTTTGAGTTTCAGAGTCCAGCACCAGCCTCCCACATTTCTTTTCATATGAGCCCCCAAAATATATATGTTTGTTGCAGCAGCTATAATGAACCATAATTAGTATGAACAAATGTGAATGGATGCACTCAACACCATGCAATGCTGCCAATCTTTATAGTAAAACCCATTGTCATTAGATAGGTTTTGTTGCATCGCGTGGCTTTTTGTAACCCAGAAACGGCCTAGAAAGCACCGAATTAGCCTGAGATTACATAAGGAACAGTGCGCACATGTGACTCTCTCGAGAACGCTGTGGTGTTCTGACTGTGTGACCAGCTCATTATCACATCATCTGTGGTTTTGAGATGAACAAGGTTCGGAGATGGGCCATGTGCAGATTAATTGCTATTCATACGAAATCGCACTTAGCAAATCGCAAGGACTGCCATCATTATTCTGCACAAAACTGCCTGGGAACTATAAATCGATTAGGTGCAATCTCAAATGTGATGCCTGTTGGCGATCGATGCATTTGATTAAAGGCCTTGTGCTAGCTAGCCAGATTTTTTGTTTACAAATACTGAAAGAGGAAGCAAATGAAAGTTTAGCTTGATAGTTGTGGTGCTAACTCATTCCCAACACATCTCTAAGCATGTTTTATATAAGCATGTTTGGAAACTTTCACGGTAATGTTGGCATCAACTACTCACTCATGATCAATAAAAATGCTTTATGATTAAATGTGCCGACTTTTTCCCACGAAGGTAAAGAAAACCAACTATTAGGAAAAAAAATTAAAAAATGGGAACCTGGCCTTTAAACAGTAGGGATTTGGGTATAGCATTGCGTAATAAGATGGATTAGCATCAAGCTAGTGCTGGAATGCTAATTACATGCTTCATAGGATTGGAGATATAGGCTGAAAAGTAATACATTTGCGATGTGGTCGGATTACAAAAAGTAAAATAAACATTCTCATTTAACATCTGTGGATTTTTGCTGTATTTTTTGCCTTATGGAATAGAAGCTCCCCTTCACTGTGCATTTCCAGCTCCCCATCTCCACAGCAGCAGCAAAACTATCAGCCGCCTCACCATCTCCATTTTCTCCTCTTCACCACCAATGGCACGGTAGCGCAGCGGTTAGCGCCTCCGCTTCACAGCTAGAAGGTCCCGGGTTCGACTCCCACCAAGGACGGGGCCTTTCTGTGTGGAGTTTGCATGTTCTCCCCGTGTCTGCGTAGGTTTCCTCCGGGTACTCCGGTTTCCCCTACCACTAAAAACATGTGCAATAGGTGAATCCTCCAGCCAGGTGATTCTGACCATCAGCCGGGCTCCACATCTGGAGATGGGTCCCCGGGCGCGGCACTGCCGTCGACCACTGCTCCTTACGGGTTGCCCCAGCGGCATCGAAGGATGGGTTAAATGCAGAGGACAAATTTCCCTACGGGGACAATAAAGTTAACAAACAAACAAACAAACAAACAAACAAACAATGTCCGAACCCAGGGGAGATATTTGTCAAATCCATCATTGATCGATTGAAGCCTCTCAGACCTCACTCATTTGACTTTGTTTACACCACTCCTGGCTAAACTGTCACTGCAGCCTTGCGGTTACAGATTCCCAGTTTTGAAGAGTGCTGCACCAGCAGGACGGTCCTCCCTGCTCTCTCCCACTGAGCAGATGAATAATACATTGCTCAAGCTGTGTTGTAAAACAGCAGCAGCCACACTGTACCAGCCTGTGTTTCTGATTTTCACAGGTTTGAAGGGGAAATGGAAAGAGGCTTGTGACCTTTAATAAATGTGGACAATGAACAAGATCTAGAAGTTGCTAAATATCTGGAAAAACAAAAAGCCAAGACAAAGTTCATTGAACTTTAGTTGAGAAAATATTCCATACAAATTGGACAGCATTGGTGTAACCGAGGTATCGAGATGCTTCGCCAGCATCAGGCGCAAAAAAAAATAGAACTTTAAGTAAACTGGATCAGCTTTGAATCTCAAAATGTTTCTAGTGGCCCAAGAATCTCCATGAATCACTTGAGCAATACAAAAAGCAATACTTTGATGCTAGTATTCAAGCTAGCTAGTATAGAGTTTGGGAAATTCCATAGTTACCATGGAGATCGGCCATTTTTGCAGCTGTTGGCAACAACTCTGTTAGCTGCTGAGTTACTGCTAGTAAATACATCTCACACAATATGGTGTCATAGTGTTTTAATGTGAACAATAACTCCAGTATTATAACTTTTAGAATCTCCATTAGTTTACAATTGCTGCTAATCCCATAATGCTTAGCGATATGACGTCACATTTCTGAACTCTATTCAAGCTAGCTAGCGCAGCTAGCGAGAAACACTATCGTCATATTGTCTTTTACCCCCAAAATGAACAGGTGTAACCAAGTCCACTGTAATGTTATAGTTTGAAACCAGATACTAGTTTCTAAAAAGAAAAAAAAATATATTTTTAAAAGCATTTTTTGGGTTAACAATAGCACATTCTACCATAGGTTAATGCAACTGGAGATGCTAAACGCAGTGTATGTATGCACTTTTAGGGGTTGTTCAAAAGTACTACAATCAATATAGGATTAATATAAATCATTATAGATATCTGGGAACACATAAGTCAGGTTCACGTCCAGAAAATCCTGTGTTTCCTATTCTATTTTGGGTGTTGAAATCAAAAGTAAGTATGTTTTTTTTCCCGTGGAGTTTTTTTTGCATTTTGACAATATAACTGTGGGGAAATCTCCCAAAGCGCTAAACACAGATTTTGAGATTTTGATTTTTTTCCACCAATTTCTTACCAGCCGAGCTAAATGCTCGTGATGAAGAGCTTGCACTCAGCCTGACCCCCTTTTAACAGTTTTATCTTGATCCCCTCTGCCTCTTTTGGCTCTCCTCAGACTTGCACTTGGCAGCTGAACTTGGCAAGACGCTGCTGGAGCGCAACAAGGAGCTGGAGGACTCCCTTCAGCAGATGTACGGCAACAATGAGGAGCAAGTGCAGGAGATAGAGGTAAATGTAGTTTCAAAGAGCCTCTGTAACAAAACTCGAAATATTGTGGCGTCTCAAATATTAAACCACTTTAGAATTGCACTCTCTTGGTAAGAAAATGCACTTTTGGTGTAATTCTCATGGTAACAAAGGGCCTTTAACAAAGATGAGAGTAAAGGCTTGTTGTGCTAATGTTTTTTTTTTCTCCACACAGTATTTGTCAAAGCAGCTGGAGATGTTGCGTGATATGAATGAGCAGCATGCTAAAGTTTACGAACAGTTGGACGTCACGGCAAGAGAGCTGGAAATCACCAACGAGAAGTTGGTTCTGGAGAGCAAGGCCTCGCAGCAGAAGATAGACAGGTCTGGTACAGTTCTTTACATTACAAATGCCTGAACAGGCCACTGTTCTTCCATACTGAGATATGTTCTTACCTGAGCTTAGACGAGTTGATTCATACATGTCTGGTCGTTGTGTGTGTACTCAGTCACGCACAACGACTTAAGATGCTGTCAGCATTTGGCCTCTCCCAATGTATTCCTATGGCTCCAAATGGGGGTGAAGTTAGAAGCGACCACGCTCTTCCACGGGCACAAAGACCGGACAGGTACGTATCAACTCGTCTAAGCTCAGGTGAGAACATATCTCAGTATGGAAGAACGGTGGCCTGTTGGGAACATACAACCCCTTGAGTTCAATTCTCAATTTCTAAAATATATTTTCTGACCAAGACATTGTTCAGTAACCATAAGAACAGAGTGTGACCCTGCTGTGGCTGCTTCCACATATGCTACAGCTACATACTGTGCTGCTGCTCGTGACCCGCACAAAAACTGCCATGAGGATGCTCGCGGGATAGATGGAGTGTGAAACCTTAGTATCTGCCCAAAAGTCCAATTGAGTTATTTTCAAACATAGAAGGTACTACTTTTATAATAATTAAAAATACATTTTACCGCACATTTGCAAGCATTTGTTGACAAATAAATCTTGTTTCCCTTTACATTACTATTATCTTAAACATTACACACCCTGACCGTGGGAAATTGCCCCATGACCCAAAATGGTTGTGCACCACTCCTTTAGACCAAAGTGAGACTACATGTGAAAAATGTATTTCCTCTAATCAGGCAGGCAAAACCTGCCCCGGTGAAATGTGCTATAAAGTTATAACACAGTGTAGCTGCTTTTATAAAACCTGTGCGTGGGTTTTTATACCTAAATGTGCGATGAGCCATTTTATCCTCACGCTCCGTAAAATACAGCTGGGACTTTCCACCCACTCAATAAAAGTATGGATAGAAGAGTAATGAATAAGGTAAAAGAAAAGGTGTCAGATTAAAATTACTGAAGTTAAAGAATAAAAGTATCCTCTTTCAAATACTGAACAAAAATATAAACACAATATTGTTCAGTTGTGACCATTTAAATCTGTGTTGGTGAGCGCTTCTCCTCTGCCCCTCTGATTAGATGTATAAAGATTACACAGATGTGCCATTGGCCGGCTACATTGAGCGTGTTTGGGATGCTCTGGGTCGCCGTATACAACAGCGCGGTCCGGTTCTTGCCAATATCCAATGTATTCGTGTGGCACAATAATTACGTGCACTGCCCAGAAGCCAAGCCTCGTACATAATCCTAAAGCCTGTTTTCTGTTGTTCATAATGGGGGTCAGAGGTCGGTACAAATCATATTAGTTTGTAAATGCTGCCTTTGTTTGGTTTTACATGTTCCACAGATTTAGTTTTGTAACGGCGACCTGCAGTAGCGTCGGGTGACTGGTGCAAGAGGATAATATAGACCCTCAGCATTGTGGCTTTTGTTGCCATGCTGTGACATAATCTGCATAATCTTGGCTCAACAATAAAAAAAATAGAGCCCCAAAAAGAAGCATGCATCCCCTAACCCAGGAATTATGCAACCACCATTACAAGAGCACCACATGCAGCTCTTATGCTAAAATTATAACCCCTTAAGTAGACCAAAGTGACAGGAGAAGGATATCTCCACACACCCCTTTTCCTGCTCATCTGTATTCATATGTTTTATTAAATTATTCATTATAACTAAGTCCTCCGGTGTCAGCAACATGGGACACTTTTTAGAAAACAAAACTGTTCATTTTCTTACAGTCTGATTCTTAAATCTAAATGTGACTCCTCGTGTGCACAGGTTGACCTGCACCATGGAAACGCTGCAGGGCCAGGTGGAGAGCCTGACTGTGCGGGTGGAGGAGCTGAGGACTCTGGAGGAGCTGAGGGTCCACAGGGAGAAGAAGGAACGACGCAAAACCCTCCACTCCTTCCCCTGTCTCAAAGAACTCTGCACTGCCCCGAGGCACGAGGTTTTCTCTGCTATTGTCAATGTTTCGCCTTAAAATCGGAACTGGTAAAGCTTGAACTGTTAACCGAGGCCCAAACGTCTTGAGTATAAGCTCTTTCCACAGCTTTCAGGGTGTAAACTGGAGCTTTACGACACAGTAATACTAACAACTAGCCCGCGAACAACACATCAACCCATGATTTATAATTCGATGCAGCACACGGAGCACTGTGGTCTCGTTACCACCCACATGTCTATTTGTACAAAGTGGTTCAAGGGAACAAAGCAGCACTTTAGAAAGTGCACATATTATGCATTAGTTAGACTTTTTGAAGTGAGGTAAGGCAAAAAAAGTGTTGTATAGCTTTATGTCTTTCACTCTCCATTTGAAAACTTTGTGTGATGAAAATATTGATTTGTTTTTTTAATTGAAATCGAATCATAAAAGTTTTAACCATATTTTTTCCCCTCAAAAGCATCCTGCCCTCATTTTTAAGTAGTTTCAAATTCCGCCGCTCGCCTTTTAACTGGACCATGTCAATTGAACCACAGTTGGAGTCAGTTCAATAGTGACCACCGCCCTGTCTCTTCCAGGTATGAAGACGGTTTCCTCCTGGCTAACCCGGGCAGTGTGGACCTGGCTGAAAAACGTCCCCTGGATGAAGAGAACGACCGTCTCCGGGACGTTGTAACGTCCCTGCGAACGGCAATGGCCACCGAGCGCTCCAAGCGGGAAACCGCCGAGAGCGAGTGCGCGACCGTCCTGCAAGAGTACGAGCGCCTGGAACAGCGCCTCCTAGGGGCCGAAGGCTGCAAACTCCGTGTCCAGGAGCTGGAGGCCGAGCTCCAGGAGATGCAAGAACTCAGGAAGTCCCGCGTTTCCCTGCTGGGAGGGATGGAAGACGGACTGGAAAATTTACTCAACAACACCCCCGAGACCGACAACTTAGACGAGGGGGCGGGGCTTGAGGAAGGAGACGAGGGAGAAGGCGGAGAGCCCGGTCAGCAGGGCGGAGGAGTCCCGGTCCGGAAGAGCTGCAGCGACACTGCTCTGAACGCCATCTCCGCTCGGGACGCTTCGGGCAGGAGGCAGGGCAGCTACGCCATGCACGCCAACGGGGTGCGCAAACGCGGGATGTCCATCCTGCGCGAGGTGGACGAGCAGTACCACGCGCTGCTGGAGAAATACGAAGAGCTTCTCGGGAAATGCCGCCGCCACGAGGAGAGCCTGTGCCACGCCGAGGTGCAGACGTCCCGGCCCGTGTCCCGAGACCCCTCCATTAAGGACTACAACATGGCGGGGCCTTCCAGCATAGACTACAGCACGGCGGCCGCGGGATCCTCCACAATCCCCTTCATGGGGGCGGGACCACCGACCCCTCCCCAGACGCCTTCCACCCCCGAGGCTCTGGAGGGCATCAGCCGGCAGGTGGAGCAAGTGGACAAGCGCCTCAGCCAGAACACGCCCGAATACAAAGCGCTGTTCAAAGAAATCTTCTCCAGGCTCCAAAAGACGAAAGGCGACATCAACGCCAGTAAAAGTGAGAGGAGGGGAAAGAGGAAGGGACACAAATGATTCATGGCGGACTCTCCTAACTGACCTCGCATACAGCTAACCGCTAACGTATAACTTGAACTCTTTTGCTTTAAATATCTAACGCCTTGTCCTTATCAATGGAAGCAACCAACAAAAAAGTTGAGGCATTGACTAAAATCCAACAAAGAAATATTAATTAGCAACTTATTCTAAACACATTTGAAGAGATGTTTATGATTTCTGGTAAAGCTCAAATATTCTAGTCATATACTCCTAACTTTTTTGAACTGAGGTTGTCGTCCTGACTCTCAAAGCTGCCAAAACCTTTTCTCTCCGCTAGATTTCAGCGTATAGATGCTCAAGTGACTTTCGAGTGATTTATGGACCACAGAGATGTTTAGAATATAACAGAAAGATGAAAATATTGGTGAAGCTACTCAATGGAGAGACCACCTTTTGGAAGATTAGTGTGTTTTTGATAATGTGTGTTCCCTCTATGCCAAAGTCAATGGTTGCGTTGGTGCAGTCAGAGATTTGAAAGGATTTGATAGAGATGCCTTGTCGTCCTGTTTACCGCATGATGAGAATGAGAAGAGGGGAGTCTCGTCTAAATGCTTCGTTTGTGTCTGAAATGATCGAGATTGCCATGTGTTTGGTCTTCACTGTGCTTCTAAAATGTTGCGTACATTATTGGAAATGTGAATAAAATGTGCCTCCTTGGCAACAGTTTGGAAGGAAAAACGCTTACTTTAAGGGCTGTCATTTAATGTTCAAGTATATGTGAACCCTTTGTCTTAGTTCTTGGCTAATATCATTACTGGGAGAAAAAAAAAAAAAAAGTCTCAAAGTTCAGTGTCTTCTCTGTCAGATATAAAATCCGGTAAACTGTATTTCTCCCGTAGAGTTGTAGTGTCTCCAACCCTCCATCTCACATTATGTTCTAGACCAGGGGTAGGCAACGTCAGGCCCGGGGGCCAAATCCGGCCCTCCAGCACAGAACCTCTGGCCCCCAAGATGATTTTGAGAATTATTATTATGCGAATAAGACATAAAATACCTGTTAAAGTAGTCTGAAAAAGCGAGAAAGTGTGTCAGTATTTTGAAAATGTCCTGTCAGAGCATCCCGCTTGGTCATATATAATGTTAAACAGTGATTCTCTACGGGGCGGTTGGGACCCTAAAGTGGGTCACGGAACCATTTTCAGTGGGTCGCGAGTCTATCGGGAACTTTTATTCAATATTTTCCATCTGAAACTGCATGGAAACACTGTGTCTGTTTACCTGTTAACTGTCACCTCAGCGTTAGGGTTAGGGTTAAAGGAATAGGCCACCGTTTTTACATACTAAAATATGTTCTTAGCTCACTTTAGACGTGTTAATATATCCCCGTCTGGTCTTTGTCCGTGCGCTCTGTCACGCAAACGGAGCACATACGCAGCCTCTCCCACATGTCACATAGCTCCGAAAAAGCTCACGATAGAAGCTACCAAGCTCTTCCACGTGTTCCCTATTTAAATAAAGTTACGTGAAGTGTTTTCATGCGAAGTATATTTACACAGAAATGTAACGTGTCGATTTTATAAGCAAATAAAAAGGGGGACTATATTGTGAGGCGTAATGATACGAGGAGTAAAACGTCCGCGCAGTAACTCCTAAAGGTTATTGACGGAAGTGAGCGGGGGAAGTCTTTAGGAGTTACTACGCGGACGCTGTGCTCCTCGTATCATTACGCCTCACAATATAGTCCCCCTTTTTATTTGCTTATAAAATCGACATGTTACATTTCTGTGTAAATATACTTCGCATGAAAACACTTCACGTAACTTTATTTAAATAGGGAACACGTGGAAGAGCTTGGTAGCTTCTATCGTGAGCTTTTTCGGAGCTATATGACATGTAGGAGAGGCTGCGTATGTGCTCCGTTTGCGTGACAGAGCGCACAGACAAAGACCAGACGGGGATATATTAACACGTCTAAAGTGAGGTAAGAACATATCTTAGTATGTAAAAACGGTGGCCTATTCCTTTAACCACTATGACTGGAGACCGTACAGCCTATATGCCAGTGTGATACCTCATTTGAAAGACCTTCTAGTTTCTGAAAATGTGAGATGAAACACAACATACATTACATTTGCCATTCTTAACCCAAATCATATCCTGATTAGGGTTAACTAACTCTAACCCTAACCCCTGATCAGGGGGGCCGGCAGGTACCAGGTTAAAATGAATGTTATTGGGTTGTTTTGATCATAAATTCAGTCTTAAAGGGAAATCTGCTTGCTCAACAAAAACTTGTGTGGAAAATACAATATTTGATACGATATATGACAAATAGCAATTTCATTTGGGTCCTTGGCTCGAGGGTAATGGTGGAACCCAAAGCCACTTGGGAACCACTGATGTAAAACATTGGCAAAAAATAGTTTACTATACAATGTTGAGGTTCGGCCCTTGGGTGTTTTGAGAATGATGAAAATCGGCCCCTCACGACGCAAACTTGCCTACCCCTGTTCTAGACCGTGAATGCAACCTATTTTAAAGGAATGAAAGCATGTTCCATTGGCAATCTTAATTCAGGACATTCTGAACCTACTCCAAATCAGCATTGTCTCAATTTTAGCACACTATCGAAGATAAGATGGCCTTTTTTCCAGCAGCCTTGCAACTTGACCACAGTGTTTTGATGACGGTGGCTTTAAAGCGTGAGATCTTGTGTCCGTGGACCTGAATGAGAGAGAAGAGGGAAACAATGGAGAGACACTGAATCTAGTCCTGGACCACATTACAGCACGCTCCACTGTCACGATAGGGCTCATTCGCCTCAAAGTTGTAAGTGTTTACAATTAATTTACCAGAATTAAAGCAAATTTACATGAACATACATAAAGTCAACTAAAAGTACCCATTACAGTGTGTGATTAAGTTGCACAGCTTTAAAGTGCATATGATGGATGAGGTTTTTAAGTTTTTGGAAATATGTATATACTTATTTAGAAGGAAAACATCAGTTGTATAATTATTTTATTTCAGTTAAGGACCAGTTTTAAAGAAGAAATGTTGGGCAGAAAAGTTTTTCAATTGGAATTTTTCAGCTGCTGACAGGAAGTGACAGATAAAGGGGAAGTTCCATAGCAGTTCTCATTTCACATTAGGTGTG
The DNA here is from genome assembly GCF_951799975.1 of Gobius niger. Lineage (NCBI taxonomy): Eukaryota > Metazoa > Chordata > Actinopteri > Gobiiformes > Gobiidae > Gobius > Gobius niger. Next base: position 30,294,810 of record NC_136861.1, on the reverse strand, counting down.
TTTAAGATGAGCGAGGCGCTGCAGGCGGCTGCAGGCGAGCGGTGCATGCCGGTCAGAATCGCTCTGACGCCACCTGTGCGACGGTGCCCGTATTCTCGTGAGACCGAGGCGGCTGGAGCGCCTTGGGTAGGCGAGCGAAGTTGCTTTTCTCCGCCTCGCTCGGCTGCCTGAACTACAAAGGCCAAAGGGATTGTGGGAAATGAAGTGCCGTAAACACGTACACTGACAGAGGACTGACAGATGATTGGATATGAATTGTGTTTAGATCAGAAACGTGTTGCCGTGACGCTCCGCAGCCCCTGCCTCCTTTTTTCTCATCACCAAGATCTACTTACATCTGCAGAAATGCTTCAGAGTCATATTTGACAGAAAGTGCCCGTGTGTTCAACATATGGCCTACATTTTAAATATTCATAAGTTTATTATTCTAATCCTAAACTGTAAGAGGAGAGTTTGTTATTTTAGCTGTAGTGATGGGGCGTCTGTCTGGTGTGAGGGAGAAGCAGAAATGTGTTCACAAACTTTTACAATAGTTTTATTCCCAAACTCTTTCTAACAAACGCGTGACGCTGCGTGATCTGAGGCTCCTCTCTGTTCTCGGGGCTGAGATGTGTCTGACTTGATTAGAGGCGCCTTTCTCCGCCCTCTGACGCCACCGCCTGGTCTCGTCTGGAATCGAGGCGAGGCGCACTTCATCTTAAACACACCTATTGACTTTATCTGGTTGGCACGGCAACAGTTTAAAATAGTTTGCCTTCATCTATGTCACTTCCTGTTAGTGTAAAGACTAAATTAAAGAAGGCTGGGTACAAGCTTTAGCAAAATCTTAAATATAATCGTGTTAACTATTGTTTTAGCTCAAATTGTCTTATGTGTCATAATACTTTAACATTTCACACGGTCAGCTCTTAAAGGTGCATTATGGAACTTTATATCAAAAGAAAAACTAAGTTTATGTTTTTGCCGATCAGCATATGTGACCTTGTGACCCAGCGGCTGTATGGGTGGTCAGCATGGCGCCTGTACTTTCCATCACAGTGGTCTCTAGGACGCTCAAGGATCAATTGTTTTATAGGTTTCCAGGTGAGAGCAGTAAAAATCTTCCAAGTAATTGATCCTGGAGCGGCCTAGAGACCACAGGGATGGAAAGTAAAGGTGTCATGCTGACCACTCATACAGCCGCTGGGTCATCACTTTATTTTTTTCCGCACAAAAAGTCAGGGGGCAGTAATTCAATAATGATAAAGTTAAATTGTTTCATTACCATGCCTTCTCAATATATTTACCACTTTTATTGAAAGCCAAGTAAACAAGCTGATTCATGATCATTTGATTGTTTCCGAACAAGAATAAACAAGCTCTGCCAGCATCGAGTTCACTTTTTTTTTTTCCCGGAGAGCTGCTGTAATGCATTTCTCACACCACCAGATGACGCTGTGTAGCACCATATAGGCTTCCTGGAAGTGTATTTTTGCTGGATAGTTGGTACACAATGTTCATCTATCATCATTTATCAGGGTGAGCGTTAAGCTATCCTACAAAACAAAAGAAGCTTCCTGGATCATGACATACCAGGAAATAAGTCGATCACAAATATACCATTTTGCAGCTATAGCAAATTTTGAAGGATGTGGGCGTGGCCAGGCACATTTTCTAAGCAGTGAATCCCAGCCATGTCAGTGTGATCGTGAGCTTTTGTGGCGGTGGGTGACCAATTTTGGGGCAAGAACAATGCGGTGGTGAACATGTGAGAGGGTCTTTATCGCTGCTTGCAGCTTTAACTGCTATTAAATTACCCTTAGAACACTATAAACTATAAACAGGGAAACTAAGCCCTTCTCAAGTACTCAAAAAGTATCATTTTAATGCTAATGCAAGAGTCAGGTTTGAACACTTTATTGTGAATACAGGAAAACAGTAAACGGTAGGTAACACAAGTAGCACAAAGTCAAACCCAGCCCAAGAGGCACCGGTCCAACCATGACATGGCTTTAGTTCACTTTTCCAGGAGCATATAAAAAAAAAAACACCCAACACTTATGGAGCTGGACACTGTATAAAAGTGAACTACATACACGTCTCTTGTTTTACAAATCAGACAGCATTTTCTTATAGAAGATGCTGGCACAGTCAGCAGTAGCAGCACGTGGCTGGAAGAGACCAAAGGCACAGTTATCATGGTAATATTTGTATTAACTTGATTCCTGGAGGTGGTTTAATACATGATTTAAGTCCTAATTCAACCACAAATTATTTTATACAGCACATTATTTGTATCCAATATGTAGAAAAAGTTGTTAGGCAGAAGAAATGAAGGCAGACAGCTCAGCTATTGTCTAAAAGTACGGTTTAAGGCCACGTAGCTGGTTAAAAAAACTGCAGATACCCTGTTCAGAATGGACCGGCCCGGTTTGGAGGTAATGTGTTCTTTCAGCGGACTGTAAAGAGCAATAAGTGATGACCAAACCCTGTTACAAGTCTGCTGAAAGGGTTCAAGAGCGGCTGTGTCCAACAATGATTGCCTACAGACCATACAGAGTTCACTCAACCAGTGTTACTGCTTCCTGTACAATACTTTTCTTTAAAAAGGCAGATTGTGGTAAAAATGTGGAAAATACAGTAGAAGCAGCATGGTAAGACTAAGCGCTAAAGGGCAGAAGGAATTGTTCATTAGATTCTTTTTTTTCCCCGTCTTTTTTCTTTTATACACACCACAAAATCTGGATTGCATAGATTTATTGCTCCTCCTTTATGAAACTGAGCGGTGAATTTGTGATTTGATGATTCAGATTTCTAAAAAGAGGACAACTGACTGAGGGCCTGATGGACGGAGAGAGCAAAATAAGGAGAGCAAAGGAGAGTAAATTTAACACGATCCAGAGAGGTGTTTCGTTTAGGAATGATGGAGTGGGTACAGCGATGTCATAGGAGAACATTAGAAGGACAGCAGATCAATCCTTCCAGTCCTTTTTGATGGAGAGGCACCATTCCCAGGAGAGATGGTCGTGCTTGTCGTCGTCTGTGAACTTGGACTTGACGCTGTAGCAGCCACGGGCTAACATGCCCTTGGGCGCCTCCTCCGAGGTCGTGACGAACTCGTATTCCTTGGGCCTCGGCCCATAGCTGCCGACCATGTAGTCTGACTTGTCCACTGCACAGAGGGAGGAGAGAGGGATTCAAAAACAGCATGTCGCACAGCAAGAAGGTCCTGGGTTTCTATCGGGTGCTCCGGTTTCTCTCATTAACTCAGCACTCGCACCCAAAATATTGTTTTTAAGCCCCATATTAATACCGAATGTCTTAAAGACATAACCATGTAAAGTTAAGCCTGGGGCAGACGAAATGATTCTGGTAAGTGACAAAATGAGAGACCCCACCACACTACCCGTTTATAAAGACTCGCATCACGAATAAAAGAGTCAGTTGGTCAATCGTGAGCTCAAGACCCAGGTTTACAGGACGGACACTAAACAGATAATAAGCTAGAATGAAAAACAATCAATTTCGCTTAATGGCTCTGACCTACAGAAAATGGTCCCACTGGTCTATTCTGAAAACACGAAATATCAATGCAACTAAATATAACTTTTTGAGAACTTTTTCTATAAATTAGCATCACATTCAAAAAATCACATCAAATTTTCTCTTTTGATTTAAAGCGTGTTTAAATAAAATCACCTTTCACTCCTTTCCTGAATGACGTCTGGATGTACTTGAGTCCAGACACGATATCCCTGTTCACCTGAAACAAAAACAGTCAGAGTGACGTGTCGACAAACTCACACATAAAATGCATTGCGGGTCATTCTTTAGCTCACCTTGAAAGTGATTTTCACCTTGTATTCTACACCTTCTTTCAAAACAAATGGAGTCTTCTTAAAGTTCTCCAAATCTCCTGAAAATTCACATGAAAGTGTTGAGTCAAAGGTGATGCAGCAACAGTTGTGTTCACAAAGTCTGCCTGGACAGTCTCAGCAGGACAAGAACTCAGGAAATGCTTCATTACGGAGCCTGCAGAGACATCGTGTCGGTCCTAATTGTCAGAAAAGATGCAGGAGTTCTCCCGCTCATCTCTGTTGCTCAAAGAGAGAGAATCGCATGTTATAGTGCCTCTATGGGAGTCTCCTATCCATGCTTAGCTTCTGAGATACCTATGAACTAGGTTGACCAATATATTGGCCCGGCCAATGGATTAGCATTTGGATCTGAGGAAAATGTCAGGAAACAATCTATGAAGAAACAACCGTTACAACTCTTTGTTTCATAACAAAAAGTTGGTAGGGTTTCATGGAAGGGTTGGAACTATGGTTTATATTGAAGAACATCCTGTACTCTTTGTAATTGCCTGGAGTAAACGGCTAAATGTCTGCAGGCTAGCGCCACATAATTAACCTATAAAGCACTGATATTTAGATTGAACTACTGCAAAAAGACAATTTGATATTATACAGCTAAAGTTAAATAAAAATCAACATCTAGCAATGACTGTAGATTCATTGGCAATGGTCGATTTTACAATATCGACTATTGGCTGACGATATATTTTGAGGGATTTATTGAAGCTGCAGTGCCCACTGCCCTGGGAAGAGCAGTGCACATTATCTTTTTGGCTAGAGTTCACATGTATCTCTTATGCTTTTGTTTGATTTTCACTGACACTGATTCAAATTGTCTATAAGAGGATGACTGTAAACAAGGATAAAGTTCGATCTTCAAGTACTTGCAACAAATTAAGGTTAAAATGAGATTTTCAGACAGACATGAAGTTGTAGATGCTGTTACCAGTTAGCCACGTTTAGCCACGTTTAGCCACTGGCGATAAAAAGCAAGGAGCTTCGCAGAGAAGCAAGATTTTTGGGCACAAATTGTTTTTGTTCCATGGATTAAGTAAGGACCAAGTCTTGGCATTGATAATTCCTCCTAAATATAATCCAACGTTGAACAATATCTACACCAGTGCATATACCAGTAAGGATAAGCTTAATTTAAGGTTTGTGCACAAAGCATGAAGGCCCTCTGCCCCCAATACAGGAGCAAACACATTTCAAAACTTGCACATCGCTGATATTCAGCCTTGGAAAAACCTTTATCGGTCGACCTCGAATGTGTCTTTTGGCTTATGTAGCATAAATAACAGCTCTGTAACAATAGAAATTATGGAAGGAACGTGAATTTGAAGTTATGTTAAAAGATATGTAGGCGGAGACTATTGAATAATTGTTTAAAAACTCCTCACCTGTAAGGTCGAGAACCAGGGGACCGGGCGCAGACTCGCATAACAAGGTCATCTTGGTCACCTGGACGTTTGGAATACTTGGATCTGAGAAAAATGGCAGGAAACAATTAATGAAAAAACGATGGTTTATGCTGAAGAACATCTCGTCACTTCCTGAAGCAAATGGCTAAATGTCAGTACAATTCACCTATACAGTGTTGATATTGAGGTTTAACTACTTCAATAAGCCAACCGCAAAAGGCTGAGTTTCTTTTACAGGCTTGTGCCTTCGTTAGAGAAGGGGTCGAGGTCAAGGCAATTTTGGGAAAGCGAGTGTGAAGTCATGGCAGAACTTGGTTGGAAGAAAGAAAGATGTTCCGTGCACAGCGGCCAGTGTCAGTGGACTTAGTTTTATTGCCATCTAAGCACCCGAGTTAAACTGCAGAGGCTATATCTCTCTACCTCTGGTTCCCCAATGTTCTCTGGCTAAGCCAAAAAATGAACAGGGTCTCATAATGTGTTTGCTGAGCGCAAACCACAGACTAAATTAGATCAATGAAAATGTGGACTGGATTGGGCAGGCCAAGTACAGTGGGAGGAGCTTACAGGAGTAAGAACACTGTTTGGAATTTCTCACATTTCTGCCTGATTGTCAAAATCACAGGAATGATTAAACCGTGTCTGCTTTTTTTAATGTTTGGGTGGGATTAGTTATTGAAATCTTATGAATTCAATAAAAAAAATCAGACCACATTTTATGACTGATTTAGGCAGAAATGTGTAACTTACGGTGTACTTACTTTTTCCTAACACTGTATGTCAAAAAGCACTGACTTCTAAGGGGGACGCCGATGGCAGGCGGCCCCGCTCTATCAAATGATGGTACAGGAAAACACTGTCAAATATGCATTTCATGTATGACTTTACACTCGAACATACCGGCGGCCACAGTCGTATTGCCCAGCAGCGCCTCCTTGTATTTACGCAGGCTCTCATCATCCTTGTCCAGCTCCTGGATCTCCTGTAGGGACTTTTGGGCCGGAGGCTTGTAATTCACACTTGCAGTACTTTCTTCATTTGCAGCAGCAATCGCTGCCAGCTGCTCTTCTGTGGGCTCTTGCTCAGCCATTGTACTGCTAGTCCTAAAGAGGCCACAGAAGGAAAAAAAACAATATTTTTAAAAACTAATTTACTTTGAGTTTCTCTCTGAAATATTTTTGCACAATAAGTAAATGACATCTAAATACAAAATAATGAATGAGGACTATAATAATGCAGATTTTTTTTTATTAACACTAAGCCCCATGGGTGCCTAATATTGATGCAAAAAAAACTTAATATGAACAGACTAAGAATAACAAGATCCATGAACACAGTGGTCCGTTCCCCCAGTAGTGTCATTCTCCTTGAGTACACTGCAAAAACAGACATTTCTGCATTTTTTAAAGAATTGCTTTCATGGGTTGTAACAAAAAAAACAATCTTATTAATGACCTTTGTGCTAACAGGAACCACGAAGGTAATAAAAAAGGATGGATGGACCATTTTGAAACAGTGTATTACTATTTTATCCAATTGCATCAGGACAAAGTTAATTAATGTTGCAGCTTCACACATACAGTCGTGGAGTAAAATTAAGATTTGTTAGTTTATTTGTACCGGGCGCACCAAGCACAGCAAGCAGCTAATCCCTGTGGAGTGCAGTCGTGCCTAATCCAATCCAGAGCTAACCATGAAACCATTATTTGTCTTAATGCACTTATGGCACAGGACCAAACAGGACAATGTCTGCTGCTGGATTGAGGAAACACGGATTTCAGAGCGAATACCTTTGGGACTAAAACAATAATAGTAACAATGTTTTTATGATGTGGAAAAACTACACCGTTGTGTTCAGCCTGTAACAAGATCCAAATCACATTAGTACAGCTGCATTCATATTATGAACCCCATACGTATTGAAATATTACCAAGTGTACTTACTTAGTGTACTAGGTGCTATGTGGCTACGCTAGCTCTGCTAACCAAGTTGTGAGCGCTAGTACTTTCGTCCTAATGGATTTCTGATCAAGCTTAGACCTGTTTGAATTACCATATTTTCTATTAGGGCTGCTCGATTATTGAAAAAATAATAATATTCAAACGATTATTTGTTGCCTTTGAAAAAAAAGTCTATCTTTATTTTATTTATGTATTAATCAAAACACTACACTACACTTTGTTTTCTGGACAGTTATAAAAGTACAAATGATTTCAAGCACGCCTTGATTAAAGAGAGGTCCCTGCCTCACACCTGCCCCCTGCTGGCCAGCCCTCACACTTGCCCCCTGCTGCCCAGCCCTCACACCTGCCCCCTGCTGCCCAGCCCTCACACCTGCCCCCTGCTGGCCAGCCCTCACACCTGCCCCCTGCTGGCCAGCCCTCACACCTGCCCCCTGCTGCCCAGCCCTCACACCTAAGCAAGTAAACTGAGCAGTGTGGCCTGATGACATCATCATACAGCACCGTTTGTTTTTATGTCAGACAAAAGCATGAGCCATGGCACGTGAAAAACAAACGGAAAATAATCACAGCGACCTGAAATAAAGCAAAGCCGGCTTTGCAAAAAAAAAAAAAAAAGGCCAAAGGGAAAAAAAAAATGAAAAAAATAAATAAAATAAAAATAAAATATTTAAAAAAATAAAAATTATAATCGATATTTTGCGATTATGCTAATTTTGTAATCGTTTACTGTTGTAATTGAAATCTTAATCAAATTTTGATTAATTGCACAGCCCTATTTTCTATCTTAAGGTAAACATGTAATTAAAAATGTAATGAAAAATAAGTGACTTAAAATTACAGACTTGGCTTTTAGTTCATATTTGTGGCACCATTTTAATCCAGTTGATGCTAGCTGTTAGCTTCAAGACAAACTTATAAATCTCCTCAACTAAAGGATTTACGCCGTACACATTGTTAACGCGGAGTATGTGATCATGGGAACTGACGGTCCTCTATGGAATATTTAGAAAATATGATTATTCAAGCAAGTCTAAGCTAGCTAACATCAGGTTAGCGGAAGAAGCGAACATTCCAGCTTTTGACTTTGGACGTCCAAAGGCAAAAGTAAGTGTAGCACCTCATTTGAAAGCTATGGCCCACAAAACTGATCTCTTTTTAGCGTTGTTTCGCAGTTGTTTTGTCGTGTCGTGCTTTTTTGTTGTGGTTTTGTCCCGTTTTTGTATTATTTTTGCTATTCTGGCATGTTTCTGTTGCCCTTTTGTTTCTTCTTTGTCGCTTTTTTTGGTAACTTATTTGTTTTTGCCGCTTTGTTGTCACTCATTTGTTGCATTTTCATCCTTGCTTTCGCCGCTATTTTGATGATTTTGCTTTTGGATTTGTGTAAAGCCAAACTGGAGAAAATGTGCTCGGTTCAGGTGGGGGTTAAGAGGTTAAAGTCAATGTTATTACAGTGCTCAAAGTTTAAGTTTAAGTGGAAATATAAAAACAATTATAGTCAAGAAAAAAGTCTTAAAGTCAAATGTGAGCTATATTTAGGGTGACTATGGAAAAGCTGTAGAAATATTAATGATAATAATAATGATACAATATATATCTTTGGACGAAACTATAAACAAAGCCCTTCACAAATCAGTACTGAACTAAATTGTTCATTCAGTATAAAAGCAATCGCAATGTTGCCGAGTCCGTGGGCTGTGTTAGGCAGTATAATAGATCCATGAGAGACAAAACCAAAGCTCACAAACAGGGCATTGCTTCCCTTGCGCTGTAACAGATCGCTAATTTCATAAAAACGGTCTCAGAGGCCTGGACCATTCACCAGAACATCCGGTGAAAATCAGGGGGGAGAAAACAGTGACAGCGATCGCTCTCTGGTTCTATAGTGGAAACACAAGGAGCGCACGCCTTCTCCTCTCATCCGCTTTGCAACGATCCAGGCGAGAAAATGGGAAAATGCTGTGAGGTGCGGCATCTTTCGCACGTCAGAAACTTGACTCTGTGGCCATCTGAAAGTGTTCAACACAAGCACCGGGTCTAGAAAGGAAACACCTGCATGAAGCCACGTGAGGGTCGACTCAGCTGATTGAAAGCTACGACAGTTTGCTCTCACAAAAGATGACGTTTAGCATACTTTTTTCAGAAATAGTGTGTCAAATTATTGTTTTATAGTGTGAAATACTGAAAATATACAATCAATTTATGGTGCCTGTTGCTCATACATGGAAAAGTATTGTAAAAGTGTTTATTCAAATGGCCACACAGCAGCAAAGGCTTAAAGTAGCCAGCTGTGGCAGTAAAAGTAAGTAATAAATGTGTCCAAAAAGGAATGAAAATACCTCACTTTATTGTTTAGGCTGAAAGAATTAGTTGAAGGCCAAACTAATTCCTACCTTTCCAAGCGTATTTGTAACAGTTATGTGCATGTAAATTATATCACGTCTACAGCAGTTCTGCAGTTTACACCAGTATAACCGTGCACGATGTGTGGCCCACGCTTGGTTTAGAAGTTTGTTTCACAATTTTCAGTCATTATAGTTGAATCAATAAAAATGCTTTATAATTAGTCCACTCACCATAAATATCTTATTTTACAATTTACTCAAGGTGGAAGAAAACCTTTTTATTTCCAATACTTGAAAAAAAATGAAAGGGTTACGTGATATTGATTTAATAATTTAAAAAATAACGGTTTTAAATTAGGGGTATAAGAATTTATCAAAAATCGATTTAAAATGGATTTAAACTGCTTAAAATGTGAATCGATAATCGTTGTTAAAAACAGCATTATGTATTTTTTTTTGTAGTGTAACGTTATCTTAAAGCAGTACTAAGTAACTCTTCCCCCTAGAGGCCATAAGCGCAACTGCAGGTGTCGTAGCAAGTTACGATTTTTTTAACTTATTAATTGTCTTGGAGAGTAAATACGACGCTGACAGGAAAGGCGAAGGGAGAGAGGGTTACTGTGCATCCAATTATACAATGGAAATATTTTTTTCACTCAAACTTTGCTGTAAATACTGTTTAAAGTGACGTTAGCCCGCAGTTAGCTTTGCCCGTTAGCCTGTTAGCTTCTTCTTCGTGATTCCATTAGTGTGTATTGCTTTCTCCGCACCGGGGGCAGTCAAGTTGCAAACATGGTTTTCTGTCCAGAGACACCAGGGGGAGGTGAGAGACCCTCCAATCATCCCATAAACACTTGTATTTCCCCCACAGGGACTACGGAAAGGATTTATTAAGGTAAACACGTTACTTAGTACTGCTTTAACAGTTAGTTTGTTACAGGGACAAAAATGCTGATGTCAAAATGAAAGACACATTTTGGTTATAAAATAATTCATATTCAATTTGTGAACAAAAATAAAAAATTGAAATCAGGAAGTTAAAATCAAATAAGGGCTGCAGTTCATCGTTACATCCCTATTTTAAATTCCTGTTGCAATAACCAAAAACAGTTCAATGGCAGCACAAGACCCCAAAAATAAAAAAGAAGCCGAGATTTGACCACACGAGCGCCGCAGAACAGAAGTATTTGCTGCACTTACCCTCCCACAGCCTTCGGGTCCAAAGGCCACAGTGGGTCAACACAAAGCACACCCATGTCTGGGGTTAGGACAAAGCTATGCCATACCTTTTCCAACTGCTGCATTACGAACTCACGAAATGTCACATACCAGTAGTTATCAGCGCACTAAACTGGTTGGTCGGTGTTTTGGAGCCAAGCCCTTGTGTTGCATTGTGTCGACCATATACAGTACAGAGGGGGGGGGAACTGAGCTCATGCAAAACAAGCAGCAACTCTGTTACTGTACGTTAAACCGAGAGGAGTCTGAGACGACGTTGAGTGGCAGGAACAGGAAGTGGGGCAGCACAACATGCCGCCAAACTACTGCTTCGCAATATCGGGTGACGCAATATCCAAATCAAGAAGCCTCAAAATATCACAACCCGACATGATTGTGTGTTTTGATTTGGCACAATTATATTTGAGAAAAGAAGATTTTTGTTTATTTTTGATGGACCGTCTTGAAACAATTTAGTAAAAATATTGCAGTAATATTGTTGAAATATTCAATATTACAACGATTTATTTTTCATATTGTGAGGAAATATTGCATTTCTGAATTTAAACCAGAGGAGAGCTTTTCAGATATTGACGACTGGACCGGGTTGATATGACATAGTCCAGTCCATGATGTGGTTGTTCCAGATATTTAGTAATAATGTCAAACACATCGTTATCACCGTCTTACACTCGGTTGGTTAGGAATACAATACTGATCGAAAACAGCGGAAACTAAGTATCTAGTAGCCTCACTTCCTGGTTGCCTGAGGAATCAAAGATGAGAGGATTTAGCTCTGCAAGAGATGGAGAACAAAGCATTTCCTGGACCCATAGAGATAAAGAGAAGAGCTGGCCAGTTATTCATTAAACGTCATTCATGGTAATGGTGATGAAAATGTGAAATGAACATTGCAGCTCAATCTCCTCCTACAAAGCCTGTTCTTTAAAAAGGGCAAAAAGGCGGGAAAACGTCTGCGAGCCTCCACAGAGCTCCAGAGCCTGTCCAGATTTAGGCTTAATCTTTTTATTGCCAATATACAAAAAACAGAGACATTGTGACACTGTTTTTTTTTTTTCTTTTTCACCTTCAGGTCAAATTCGGTCCACCACCCTGACATCACCTCCTTCCACATTCCTGTAACGTGATGGCCAGACAAAAGGGCAACCCATTGTTTGGTCCTGGGACACAACACTGAGCTGATGAACTGAGACAAACCACAGACGATCTGCTGCGGGGAACCTCCGCATGACTGTTTACCTGCAAAAGGATAATCCCCATGTTTGACTGGGATATAGGAACCGCACTACAATAACACGCCCTGTGATTAGCACTAGGCCTTAGCAAAATCAAGATTAGGGAAAGTGGGATTAGGGATAATGCAGGCATCCCGTGACAGTGGCGCCTCTCCAGGATCATTCGTGTCATGAAGCCAAATGATCAGGCAGTTCAGGGGCACTGGGACGATCTGAAAGATGACACAGCGACTGGAGAGGATCAGCATCTACTGTGGGGATGGAGTTTGAGGAATAAGATAAAAAAAAAAAACACAAAGTTGACACATTGAGTCTGATCAATTGGGGGAGGGGATCATGCCCTTAGTTTGTTCCATATCACCCAAACCTAACCGGGGGCTCAATTCAATAACAGGGCACAGTGGCTGACCAGCTATGCCCCAAGTACTGACAATTTAAAGCAGTACTAAGTAACGTGTTTACCTTAATAAATCCTTCCCGTAGTCCCTGTGGGGGTGATACAAGTGTTTATGGGATGATTGGAGGGTCTTTCATCTCCCCCTGGTGTCTCTGGACAGAAAACCATGTTTGCAACTTGACTGCCACCGGTGAGGAGAAAGCAATACACACTAATGGAATCACGAAGAAGAAGCTAACATGCTAACGGGCAAAGCTAACTGCGGGCTAACGTCACTTTAAACAGTATTTACAGCCAAGTTTGAGTGAAAAAAAATATTTCCATTGTATAATTGGATGCACAGTAACCCTCTCTGCCTTCGCCTTTGCTGTCAGCGTAGTATTTACTCTCCAAGACAATTAATATGTTAAAAAATCGTAACTTGCTACTACACCTGCAGTTGCGCTTATGGCCTCTAGGGGGAAGAGTTACTTAGCACTGCTTTAACAGACTGCTATATTATAAGATTTATCTGAAACTTTATAAATGAAAAGATTTTCAAAGCATTTAAGTCTATTTAAGTTTTTTTTTTAAAATATTCACACTATGGTTACTAGTGCCTGAATAGCCAGCGTCAAGCCTTTCAAACGGACTCATGTTTTAACTTTTCTAATGAAATTAAAAGATCTACTTCCAGAATCCAGTGGTAAAGAGGACAGCCGAGCTCCAATGTCAAGGCAATCCCTTACAGGAGAAGTGGTTTAATGTTTAATGTGGATGAATTATAAACTAACAGCAAGGAACATTTCCTTCAGAAATATAACAAGTGCCTTCAATGCAATTATGCACCCAAAAAAAAAACATTATTCTTTAACAAAAAACTGATTTCAAAATGTGCACAAGAAAAGAAGTCTAAATGGGAAGTTGCGTTAACGAGATCACAATGTTACACACGCAGCCGACCATTTCCCGTTAACAAGGAAGAAGTAGATGGTAACAGCCTCCTGCGACTGAAGCAAAAAAGCAAAGCAACAGCTACACAATGCTGCGCAATTGAACTAAATAAAAGCAAAAAGCAATGAGCAATGGAAGTCTATCCAGTCTAATCAATAAATCCAAAAATGCAATGCAGTACGTTGCTATAGGAGTCTCGCTCCTCGGCCTCTTATGCATTTTGCAAACTTCCTCTTTTCTGAGAGCGCTCGGTGATTCACATCCTTTAGCGTGCACAAACCGCAATATCTCGAGACTTCGACCTTCAACTTTTTCGAACTACTTCTAAGCAGCCTTCGCACATTTTTGGCATGCTGTTACAAAGAAGCAGAGGATGGCTGGAATAGCTTGGAACAAGACGTGACAGGTCCCGCTAAATGGGGAAAAATGCACAAGAGAGAGGGGGGAAGTTGCCATAAAAGATCAGTTGACGCAACACAGGGGAAGTAACAACGAAAAGGGACTAAAGAAAATCGGCTAGTTCTCAAAAAGTCTTAAAAATACAATCTCAGGAGCCAAAACAAGGCTCAAATGAAACTGAATGATATATAAAATGTAACTTTTGCACATTTCTAGCTTTCTTTCATCATGTTGCAGGCAAAAAAGTGTGTAATGGAAGACTACGGGATTTTGCAAAGGGGCGTCTTCAGATAGCGTTCTACCGTAGTACTTGTGATATTGCGTAGCCCCTTCTCCACTGGTCAATGAGTGGGACTATTGTTAACGACGCCGACTAAGGCCGTGTTTGAGAGAGTGGACCCCGGAAGATTAAGAAAACAAGGCTCTGGCCCAGGAAGATGTAGAACAAATAGGAAGCTTTAAAAATAGCGGGTGAGAAACCTGGCTCTGCTGCTGCAGGAAGCCCACAGTGAATGATGCCATCTAAAAAGGTTCGGACATTGTCTCGAGGTGGCCTCCCCGAGCAACCGCCAGCTGTGCACTATAGGCTGAAGAGAAGCACTGATGCACAATACACGTAATCCACAATGGGCTTCATGAGACACAAAGACAGCCGACTATGCCTTTAGCGTACACAGGCCTGTATATTTCCTGTAGATTAGTCGTCTTACAGTCGTCAATTGGGCTGCACAATATATCGCCAAATTACTATCACATTATTAGATGACGTCCATCTCATAAAACCACAAGATATCACAAAACACTGAGGTCTTCTATCAGACTGATTTTACCCGCCTTAACCAAGCACATTTTCTCGAAATGAGGCGTTACACTGGCCTATAGGCTGTAAGCTCCCAGGTCAAGAAGCTTTTAGATTTGGATAAAGCGGAATTGGAGAAAGTAGGGGCAAGGGTTTTGATAACTTTTACATTTAGTTCCATTTCAGTGTTGCTTGTAATGTATTGGACCATGCTTTGTGTTGAAGCGGTTAAGTAAATATATTGCTGGTTTTGCTGTATAGCTGACACATGATTCGCCATCAGTGAATATGGCCATCTCCAGCAGCGGCCGCTAATCACGTGTCTAAAAAAGACCGATTACCGTTAATCGTAATCGTTATGTTCAAAACAGTTATATCGCATTCTTTCCCTGATATCAAGCAGCCCTGGCTACATAATTACATTCTTAAGAGGAACCAAAAAAAAAAAAACATATAAAATCCTATTAAAAGATAGAAGAAAAAAAGAGCGCTAGAGACTCTGCCCAAACCACTGCTCAAGGCAACAAGGAAATGAACTCGCCCGCGGATTTTTTTTAATTTATGGTTTACCGTAAACGCAAATGTTGTACAATTATAGCAGATAACGCAAAGCCTTTGCACCTGACCTGCCCTCACAGTGATGAGTGTGTGGGGCAATGCAGCAGAAACACCTTCATAAAGACCAAAATGGAGGCAAGTTTAGGTGTGCCATGAAGATAAATTGAAAAGTTGTCACACAGGAAGTGGCAGTAAAATGTGGTCAGAAAACTCTCGGGTTAAACTTTGCACGAGCAACTGATCCACAGAAAACAGACGTTTTAGAACATCGTCATTGTGCGAATGGGTGAAAGTAATTACGGCTAAAGTAACGGATTAATGCGCCTGACGCCGGGACAGAGCGGCCAGATCACGTTCAACACCCGGAAATAAGTGCTGCCTGTCACGGCTGTCTTCAAAACCCTACATTTGGCAAGAAATAAACGCATGTATTTACGTAGAGCACCGTGCAATGGGAGATGAAGAAACAAATCCCGAGAAGATCCCTTTTTGAACAGAGATCTAGAAGTTTTCCTGGAACATGCTCCCTATGTCACAAAGTTCAGATCTGGCGTGAAAGTTTCAAAACACAACATAGTGATCAAATATGCAACACGAAGACACAACAACGCAAGGATTTAGGACTCAGGGAGCTGATCACCAAGTCTTACCGTAGAACCGGAGAAAAGCTGAAACAATCTTCTGTGAGCGCGGAGTGAAGGCTGCGCGAGGCGGAGGGTCTGAAGGAACAGGAAGCTGCTGCGGACAATACCGGAAATCAATCCTGCACAACTTCAAAATATGAGTTTATAAGCGTAGTGGCCCAAATAATGACTTCCTCTTGTCATGTGCTGTTCATGAATTTGATTTGAACACACTAGTCAAATCAAACTCTTTTAAAATGACAAAAAATGTTCACGTGACCCGACACCTTCAACGAAGAAGCGGCACGTTTTCAACCTAAAGTTTTGTTATGACGTGGGCGGAAATGGTTGTGAAAACGCAATCACACTAATGTCATGGAAAGTACAATATTCGACGGCAACTGGTTGGATCCTTCAAATGCCAAAGAGAACTTAAAAAAATAAAAAGCCACACGGGATAAGCTACATTCATACAGAGCATCATGACAGACACCGCCCTCTAGCGGCAGATACACTGAACTGCTCGGATGACAAATCCTTTGAACTACAGTTTAGGGTTCCTGCAAGTTTTGAAATGGTCTTATTGTAAAATGTAAAAACCTACACAAGACCTGCAAAGTACATATACATATTTAGAACAAAAAAATATATATAAATGGTTCCAAAATAGCTAAACCTACCCAATTTCAATTAAGGTTTACCTCCAGAATATTTTAAGGTGGTGTTCAGTTTAAATTCACATGGATATAAGCGCTGAAAACTTTAAACACCAAGTACCACATCATGGACGATCAAACTATCAAGGCAACACATCATCCAAATTAGACAATGAAAACTAGTTGCAAGTCTAAACCCAAAATGAACACCAAACCCAATAACTAAAGCATTTATTAACGAGTGCCAAGCAAAATTTACTTGGCGTAAACCAATACTAATTACGTTTTAAAGTTGCACTGAATATAAAAACAGACACAAATTTGGCAATTTAGCAGGTTTTATTACAAGTCTTTCACTACAGGGTAGAGGATGAACAGAGCATTCCCAGTCTCACATTACCTACAGCCAAAACGATGTGGAAAACAAAAACAAAATACTGGTAAAAAACACTTTGGAGCATTTAAAAGAGGTCGGAACATATGCAATCACACCAGACAACCATGTGTAAAATATTCTGCACATTTTTAATAAGTGCCCTTTCGTGCAGACAAAGGACAAAATCGGGAGAAGCGTCATTTAAGTTGTGTCCATCTGCAAATGAAAAGACAAGAGTTAGGCTGGGTTTAATTGCTACATTCATCATAAACTAATGCATAAAAGCACAATATGAACTTACCCTGGCATTGTAGGCGTCTAGCTGAGCGTCAAGTTCTTCTGCGGACAACGGTTGCCTGTTGGCGCCACCGCGTCCACCTCTACCCCGCCCTCGGGCACCACCTGCTCCTCTGCCTCCTCGTCTGTTCTGCATCCCACCGAATCCGCCACGACTTTTGTTCATGCCGCCACCTCCTCCTCCTCCTCCTCTACTGACCCTAGAAAGAGGACGCCTATTAATATCAACAGTGCGTCAGTAGAACACAAAATAAATCAACTTACCCTTGCATGGGTCGCCTCTGTGTGTCGATTTGTGATGTGACTAGCTGAATGTTCATGGGCCGTCCTGTGAAAAGGAAAGCGTGTGCGTTAGAAAGCAAGACCAACTGGACATTCATTATTACTATTCAAGCAATGTTTACCGTCGAGGGGGATTCCGTTGTACTGTTTCATTGCCTTCAGAGCGTCTGCCCTCCTTTCAAAGTGAACATCAGCAGTGCCCAAGCTTCTTCCGGAACGGTCGTAGTGAACTGCAGCCTTCTTCAACGTTCCAAACTCTGCAAAAAGTTCCTACAGGACATAAAATGGAGTGGATCAGGGCATCTATTCCATCAGGAGGCAAGGTAACTTTTCTCATCATAATGTATAATACCTGAATGTCAGCGTCCGAGACCCCAAAGTCGAGGTTGGAGACGAGCAACTTCCCTCCCGTTTCAACACCAGCGCCGCCTCCTCCAGCTGCCCCATTGAATCCGCCAAAGCTGTTGTCGAACATATCGTGCTGCCACTTGTCTGGGATCTGTTTGGGCTGCAACAGACGAAAGAACGCACCTGCTGACTTCAGGATCCCCTGGTCCCTGTCATTCACAGAGTCCATACGGCTGGGTGTAGGGGCAAGCAGGGGCTCCACATCCAACAGGACCAGGGTGCTCACTCAGATCCCAAAGAGGCCCCCACAATGCTTCCCACCCACCCCTTAACAAGCAAGTCTAACCAGTACAGACAGGGGGAACATATGAGACATACAACACTACAAGGGAAGGCTTTAGGGCTGCACAATATATTGCAAGATCACTGAGGTCATGGTCGAGCCAACTTAAAGTTATACATTATGCACACACAACAATGGTTCAGTTCTGGTCAAATATTACTGACATTATAGTCTTTCTCGGATACTAATGTCATCTTTGTATAGTTTTATAATGATGCAAATGGCTGAAAAACAAAGTCTACAATTTTGGGCCCAAATGTGACAGAACGTACGGTGTACTAGCAAATAAATGGCAGCAAAATATCTCAATATTATACAGTAATAGATTATAGCATTTCCCCTCCTTATATCGTGCAGCCCTACAATGTCTTTGGTACATACATTACAAGTATCAATGATAGTTCATTTTGATAAAAACCTAAGGCTAATTAATACCCATATCCACACTTCACTAACACCCACAAACTGTCCCACCCAGCTAAATAGCATTCCCCACTGTACTCTTGCCATCTGCGCCTCCAAAGGCCCTCCAGAACAGATCCTCAGGTACACGGTGGTCCCATCTGATCTGCGTCGCCTCCAGCGGTGCACTGGATCTTTCTCCACGACCACAGTTCGTTCCAAAGCCAAAAAAAAACAGGCCTCGATGGTGAATTGTCCATAATGCAGAGGAAGATGTGGGGGAAACTAGTGCACTGCGAGCTATGGCCGATACGTGGATTATCTCAGCGTCCATTTTGAAAAACACGCCATTTTGGTTGGCCCTTTGTTACTTAGCTGAGGTGCTCAGCACATATGTAGGTGAAACAATGGCCTTATGTGGAAGCTATTTAGGAGTTGAAGTCCACTTATCCATCCTTCCGTGAAACTCGACGTGAAAAGCCAAAGAAGTGTTGTAATACACCAGGCACTCCCGAACAAAAGGCCGCCTGATTTACATGGGTAAAAACTCTTTCAAGACCAACAAAAAGCACGTGGTTGTTGAAGCAGCCTCGCAACCAAGTAGACTGGGGTAAAAAAAAAAATCACTATCATTCATTGCAGGCTATCTTTAATTCAAGTGCTGGGTTCAAAATGGCGCTGTGAAGGCCTTCTCGATCCAACGTTAGCTATCGTAGTTAGCCACATGGCTAGCACATTCGCCTTCTTCCAAGGCCCCGCTCACTCGACGTTGCTTGTGGTGAATTTCAAACAAATTTGTTATTGCTTAAACGCAATTTATAGTAGCCCCAAGTGGATTTTGGGCAGTTAGTTACACATTTGCGTAACCAGCAAGCTGGTTACAGGTTAGCTAGCACGCTTACTGGAGAACAGAAGGATGTCACCCAGGCATTGAGGTTTGCCTAAGGTTTCCATAATCTGCCCATTCCTTTAATTTCCATACCCTGCTATAAGGTGTTGGTCTGCCCCTGGCGCGGTTGAAATTCGGTCGGTTCCTCATGGGGCCGGATCCACCGCCTCGGCCTCCAAATCCTCCTCCTCCTCCGCCGCCTCCAAGGCGCCCAGTGCCGCGACCGCCACCGGAGCCTCCGCGGCCACGGCCTCTTCCGCCACGGCCTCCACCTCTTTGCTGCCTGTTCTGCTTGATAATGTCGTCTAAAGACATATCCATCTTATCAGCCATTATTGCTGCCCAAGCACGCTAAACTGCGAACTAACTTGAAGAATTAATCTAATCACAATTTGTCCCTTTCCACGACCTGAGACTCGACGCTCTGCAATCCTACGACACAAACAAAAAGGCGTACCGGCTTTATATACTGGTACGTTACGTCATACGGTCACGCAATGCGTCATCACGTATCACAAGCAGCGTCTGCAGCTCACAAGAACCAGGAACATAATACAGTATTTTTCTAAAACTGCTCCTTGTCTTCTATATTATACTTTTTTTATAACAGGGTTTTTGTTTGTTTCCATGTACCGTATGTAAAATAAAGGTGATAATGACAGGTTTACCATAAAAAAATTTATTCAATTCTGTTTCAAGGCTTGGGGTCATTATCCAAGGGTGGTGTACTCAGACAGTTATTCTAGTAAATAAAAATCAATTTTAGCGGCAAGTAAATGTATTTAATAAAAACATTGGCCTTATACGGTTCATTTGGCTTCAAAAACCTGTTGATATCCAATGTGGTCTTTTAAATATCCAACAATCTGTCAAACTATCATTCAAAAACAAAAACAAAAAAAAGTCAGCCCTTTTGTTTTTCTTCCAAGGTCATGAAGTTTGCAAAGGAAAATATTTAAGACTGCAGTCTTTTGTATCCAGTTGACAGCTCGCTGGTCAGCATCAGGCAGTCTCAAGAAGTACATGCTCTTCAAAAATAAAATGAAGAAAACTAAAAAAAACAGAGTAGATGTGGTCCAGCGTTAAAATACTGACTTTCTGAGTGGCCAAGAGGGCTGACTTTCTGGATGACAAAGGTTGATGATAAAGTTCAAGAAAAACGGGTGGGAAAAGCTTCTTTAACATCACAAGACTAGGATTTCTTGGAGTCCTGTGTGCAGCGCTTCTTAAGTTCGCTCAGGTCCACTGGCGTAAAAGCTAAGCCAAGGAGTGAAAATGAGTATAGTTGTAAGTTACATCCATTAAATGTGTACTTGACTAAAACAGCAGGATACCACATCAACTTACAATTGAGATTTGGGTTTGGGTTCTTCTCGACATATTCTTGTGGTCCACGGTCATTGCGTTCACTATTCTGTGTTGATCGCATATCTCTAAGCACACACTGCCAAGCTGTCATGGAAAACAAAATGTGTCAAAGCATGACTTCAAAAAACACTTATTCAGCACAAAAACAAGGCTAAAATTGATCTAAAACTTAACATTTGCACATTTATTGGTTCCAAGCCTTTTTGATTTCAGTCAAATGGAAGACTTGTACTGGTTTTATTGTCATATTGCTCATTCAGCTAAATACATATATGCTATGTCCACAGAGTAAAATTAAATATGTTCCTTAAAGCTGCCTTAAGTAATGTCTTTTTTTTTTTCATCAGTAGGTGCAGTAGTAAACCCTGCTCTGCTCCCCCACCAAAGAAAATCTATGAATTAAAAAAAGTATCATTAATATCAGTCACTGGGGTCCATGATCTCTCTGTACAAGACCAAAAATGTCCTCAAAAACAAAATAATTTTTCCTCTATATAATAGTATAGGCTGTGATGTCACTTGCAACCCAGCAATACTTCCATTTATAACTAAGTTTACAGTGCAGAGCTTTTTTTTTGCCCGTAACCCTAGAACGCCTCATTCTCCGTTGCTGCTTTGCTTTGTGATCATAAGGAGGAAAAAGACCTGACACCCCGGTAGACCCTGGATTATTAAACAAACTGACATTTTACGAGGATTTCAGCTGTATCAGAGCAGGTCAGTCAGATGTTTATCAATTCAGTTTGTAAACTTCTGTCATAATGCTAAACTGTTAGGCGCTAACTGTTGCTACGTCTTCTGCTTCAAACATGTGCGATCTCTTGTTGACATGTTTGTGTTTACATGGTAGGGGGGGGGGGGCATGTGGGGGTGGCGGGTGTGTTGGGAGTTGTGCTGTCGGGTGAGGGAGGTGCAGTGCCGGTCTCCTTCTGCTGTTTGCAAGTTTGACGCACAAGGTGGCGCACAAGATGGGGCATTTAGCAGCGCTTGATGGGAGTGCAACATGAGATCGCTTAGAGTAGCTTTAACCTAATAAGAATGTTAAAAAAAAACTGTCATTTGTAGATTAGGTAGATAACAGCACTGTCTGTTAGCCCAATTATTTATGACTTAAGTCAAAATACTGATGTTTTTGCGTCAAAACATTTATTTAATTCACATTTAATGTGTATATGAGAAGCAGCTTGTGAAATAAAAGTGCCAAGAATTTCTCAAAGAAAGCGCTTTACTGCCTTCAACAATCTCTTGCTTTCTTTTCCGTTTGGTAAATAAATAATGCAGTGCTTTGAAAAAATATTCAACCACAATGTGCTAAGCAGCAGTGATGTGAGCATATCAGCATATGATATCCGAGGTACTTTCTAACCAATGTACTCACAGCTCTGATTCTACAGGCCTCTCAACCTTTTATGAGTCTGTTCTTGTGTTAGCAGACCTCTTAAAGTTGTTATAAAGTGAGTGTTGCTCTAAAGACAATGGAGGTTTGATGCGTTGGCTCGTAGCGGCTAATTTTCAACACAACTTGCAGATCATCTGCGTTTCTGACACGTCCTTTCTCCGCAAGCAAAAATAGTTGCGTACTATTTTTTTAAGTGCAAATTATTCTCTATTGTAGTCCTTGTTCATGTTTTTGCTGTTGCCATGCTCGGTTTTTTCTGCGGCTGTGCATAAAGGAAGAGCTTATGGAACTGCTCTAGCCATTAGCAGAAGAGTACTTTCGATTTTCCGTGAGCATTGAAGGTTGTGCCTGATTGGTTACATTTTTGGTTAGATAGTTGCCAGTGTGCTTTAAAGCAGAAAACAAATGGAATAAAATGAGGATAATATCACATCTCTTTACAATATGGATATTGCACATGCTAATGTTGTGTTATCAATATTTTTGCATTATATTGCACAGCCCTGAAAGTGGAAAATGTATTTTGTTCACTTACTATCATGGATGAAGCGAACATTTTCCTCATGTGCTGGGGTGAAGAGTTCTCCAGTATTAGTAGGAGAACGAGGGCTTGAGGTCCGCTTGTAACTGTTCACCATCCTGGGAGCAGATGAGCTTCACAAAGAAAAAGGAAAATCCTTGTTACATTTTTATTTACAATACTATATTTTTCAACTTAAGGTGTTGAAACAAACAATGCTCCTATAACTTTCATTATAAAACTGCACAAAATAACACCAAATTATTGCTTTTGCAATATTAGGTGCAGCAATAAAACCACAATAAATCGCAAATTCACAGACGTCTTGCATCTGATTGAGATTTTGGCAGTCTAACACAAAAACACATGTTTACATAAAAAGTACAAAAGTTGAGTTTTCATCAGGATTGTTTCGGCCCTGATTTAGTATTTTAAAGACTTGTTTTGACACAATTTGAATAATAATAATTTTAAAAAACGAGTAAAGCTTCATAAACATTGTACATCACACTAACTGGCTTACCTGGTCATTCTGTTTGGCCAATGAATTCGCTCTTCGCTCCTTCGAGGTTGGGAGGATGGGAAGAATTATATAGTGTACAGTTGAAATCTGCTATGTGACAAAGATTATATCATAAAATCGTAGCAAAAGTAGTAATTGCACAGTACTTCAATTCAAACTCTAATTGTCAATTACACCATGAGCTATTTCAGCATACCAGTTTTATGAGGTTTGACAACAGACCATCGCATTGATGTAATTTATAAAGAGCCAATGCTCAATTGCACGCAAAAATGTTTTAAGACTGGCTGCCAGGATGTATTTGTTTACGTTTTTGGCTAACATAGCTAACGTCGCAATACAACAATCGGCATCCTTCAGAGATCCAAAAAGAAACACCAACAACACCAGATTTAGAATAACGCTTAATGCACATATTTGGATTCGTGTTAGAGGGTCACTTGCTAACAATGCATTTTGCTGACACAAACATTTAAGCCTATTTAGCTCCACAGCTAGCGGGTGGTAGCTACATTGTCTAGCTTAGCATTGCACAGCTAAGGTTTATCTGCCGCAGCGCAAAATACACCGCACAAACACTGGGCATGTTGGGATTTATTAAGGGAGCAAGCAAAAGGCTAAACAGTGGAATAATAAACGCACCTCTTATTTCTTGATTTGGCTTTATTCAGGGGCACAGGTGTAAACGCCGTGAGACCAGGCTAAACGTTGCCAATGCCAACCAATCACTTCCGGTACGAGACACGGAAGTGAACCGTTTCGCAATAATTTATCAGATCTGCCGTTTCCCCCCCATAAATCTATTATTAATAATTAGAGGGGGAAATAAGGCTTATAATGCCTAATAATAAATGTAATTTGTGAATAAAATCGCATGAATTTTGCAACAGATTAAACCAACGCCACATTAAAAGGGGGAGCCATACATTTTCAAGATCTGCAGATTTTCTGTGAAAGGTAAAATAGATAAATACAAATCAATTGACAGAGAATTCTAGGTCAACGAAACCTCTGGCAAAGACTTACTTTTGATAATCTGGCGGTGACAAACCTCAGTTTGAAATCAGATAGAAATAGAAAACATATTCTAAATCAGTTACATTTGTTTTGGACATTGAGACAAAGGCGGTCACCCCATATTCCAGAATGAATGGTAACTGCCACGCGGTTATGTTAGTGTGATTAATTGAATATTTCCATTAATAGAAGCAATTTCCTGGCCCTTGCTTTTCAAAGGTAAACAGTTCTGTGAACAACATTTATGGGAAAAAATATGCTATGAATCTGAATTTAAACAAGAATTGAGCTGACCATGAGATTAGATCCAACTATTTACCATAGTTAGTTATAGCTATGTGTGGGTTAAGTGAGTTGAGTCATAACTGGTAGCAAACATAAAAACATACAATTCACCCGAGGAGCACGGTTAATCATTATCTTTCAAAAGTATATTAAAATAGAATTAATGGCATAGCCTACTGTATTTGAGATTTGGCAGATTAAAAAAAAAAAAAGAATAGAAACACTCTTTTAAACAAAATTATTTTATTTATGAAAGTGTACAAAAATATTATTGAACTGGAAATCATAAGACTTTGACAGGACAATATTTTCTTGACTGTACAGTTGAATTATACACAGCAGGTGAAGTGCATGGGCATGGGCAGCATCAATTTCTCATTAGATCAAACTAAAAAGTGTCAGTACAACAAATGAATTACTCCTCCTGCCCAGCAGAAAGAGAAACATTTTTGCTATAAGACCGCATGGCTCAAATTCTGCGTAAATTAAAAAATAATAATAATAATAATGATAATAATAATAACACAAAAAATGTATTGCTTGGTCTGCAAAAGAATCATTGCAACTACAGTTCAACTAACATAAAACACCTGTTCCAAAATAGTAGTCTTAGCAACATACCATATAATATACTTTCCTTATCAGCAAAAAACAGCATACCAAGCTTTAGAGTGTCCGTGACCTGGCAACATGTAAGTCTCTTCAACATGTAAGTCTCCATTGTGAGATCAATAAAGGCTATCTTATCTTATTTTATCTTATCTTATCTTCAAGTTTCTCTCTCACGCACAGCCAGTTTCAAACAATTTGGCCAGCTCTTGGCATTCTGGGTCGATGAGATCGGCTGGCTTCTCTCCACTCTCATTCTCCGCCTCTGTGCTCGCTCCCATCGCCAAAAGATACCTGGCAAAAAAGTCGAGAGAAAGTCAAGCACAAAAAAATCATGAAAGGCAATGTATCACGTGATTTCATTTTTTTTTACCGTGCAATTGCAGGATAGCCATCGCTGCAGGCCATGTGGAGCGGTGTCCAACCATCTTCGTCTCTTTGGTGGACGTCCGCGCCGTACTTTATCAGCAACTTCACCGCGTCGAGGTTTCCGGTGAGCACAGCCTCATGCAGCGCTGCCATGCCTGCACAGAAAAGTAACTGTTTCAATGGCCTGCAACAAACATGCTTCAGAACGTTTTCAACAGATTTAAAAGTTCTTGCTCCTCACCTGAGTGAAACAGCGTATCCACCCGCACCTTCCTTGCCCTCATAAATCTCCCAATTTGCTCCAGATCCCCTCGCCTCACGATATCCTGGAAGATGATATCATTCGGGAAGTGCACTGTCCTCTTTGCGGGCGCCTCGGGTACTATGACAGGCGGTGGGCTCTCCTGCGCTTGTGCACGCCGCGTCGGCGTATACTGCGAAGTCTTGGAAGTTCTTGTTGTGTAGGATGGTACATAGGTAGATGCAGTCTTGTAGCTCGAGGAATAATGGGTCGGCGTATAGTGCGACGAGCTGTACTGCGTCGGAGAATACTTTGTCAGAGAGGTATACGAGGATGTGGCAAGACTTGGCGTGTAATGCGAAGGGGTATAGTGACTTGCAGAGTGGTAGGTCGGCGTGTATTGGGAAGTTCGTGTGTACGTAGACCCTGGTATGTGGTAGTTGTATTTCATTCTTGCAGCTATGGTGAGGCCTCCTCCTTTCCGTAAATGTCCAGGAGGAGGGGAAAATGTATCCAAGAGAGGCCAAAAAAAGCAATTAGAACAATAGTAGAATCCTTAGTGTCCTTTCGCAGCTGTCCGGTGAGATTACGCGCCCAGGATATGGCAAATATATTTTTAATCCACAATGATACTTCTCGAATTCCAACTTCTTTGCAGCGATTGACTTGAAATGCACACAGTCTTTGCTTTGCAGCTGCACAGAACTGATGGCCCAAGCAGAACAAGGGTCCCTATATACCTTCTGGTGGGGCTATTTTGAGGGAGAAGATCCAATGACTGCAGCTTCGAAATGAGTGGCCCCTGCGTGGACACCTCCCTCCCACCGGGAGGTCACATGTTCAGTGACATGACAGCACCCTTTGGCCATAAAAATGTTGACAGTCAAAATGTTCTCTGTGAATGTGCGGGTCCCACAGGCTCTGACAAACAAGTAAATATCATGGTTACATCAGGTGTTGTCAAACTGTGGTGCAAGTACCAGTGGTGGTTTCTTCAGGTTAGGGTCATCTGCAGTTGTATTACACTTTAGTTCAGTTCTGTTAGCTTTATTGTCAGCTTCAACACACTGCAATCACATACAGATATTGGAATTGTGTTACTCTTAAACCCTAGGTAAAAACACAGTGGATTATCAAAATATATACAACACATAAAAATGTAGAGGCCAGTAGAGGGAGGGAAGTATGGAGTTCAGGTTCCTGAAAACCTGGTTGGATCTAACTGTCCCGCAGTCAATTGGACATGGCACGGATGGCAGGACTGAAGACGCTGTCCAATGGGTTGGTTGGATCAACTCTTGTCTGTTCCAGGAAAATTGGTTGAACAGGCACGGTCCAAGTCCTTGTTGTTAAGCCAGAAAAAAACTAAACAAAACGACAGCAATTCAATGAAGCGATTCTATTATAGCTGAGTTTGATATTCAAAGATTATACATTGGCCAGCACAATAGGCTGGACTGTTTTTGGCTAACTTCCTGTTGGCCAGTGTAGCGTAAAGACTAGGCTACTTCTGGTCCACATTTTAACGAAACAATAAAAAATAAAAAAAAGAGGAAAACATTAATCTGAGTGTGTATCATGAAAATCAGTTTGGATGGAGATGCTATTTTGCCATTTGTTAGCACTAAATTAACGTTAGCCTTTAGCTTCAAGACAATAACACAGTTATAAACACAGGAATCTCCTCCAGTGAAGTATTACATTGTGTTACTCTTAAACCTTAGGTAAAAACACAGTGCATTATTAAAATATAGGCACATAACACATAAAAATTTTGAGGCGTGTCGAGCATTACATCATGAATAAAGTTTAAAAGCTAGTGTTCTGCCCATAGCCATAATAATAGACTCTGTCTCCTCACTCCTCCTCGTTTGCAATAATAACTAGTAATAACTAGTAGTAATAGTTCCGTCGTAGCCATGCCCGTGCCATTAGCTCCAATGCTAACGCCCAGTCAGTCAAAGTCCGGCCCTCATTAGTATACAAGATTTCTAAAATGTTTCTTAAGGGGGGAAAAAACAGTCTGGTTTCTTTAATTGTAACTAACCCAGTATTAGCACAGGAGCAATATCTAGCTGTAGAAAGTTCCAGAAAATTAGAAACTAGGCTTTACACTTTCTTAAATCGTGTGTAAAGTGCAATGCTAGCTAATGGAAAACTAGCTTGTTTTGCCACCCACATAATGAGATACTGCAGAAATGTCAGACCCTAGCGTCGTGGTCATACAGCAGTGGCCAGTGGCCATTGGTTCTGCAACGTACAGTATAAATATTGACCGGTATTCATTTCTACAATACGGCTAACTCTCTATAGTAATAAAATTGTGACAGGAAACAGGAAGTTAGCATCATGTTGCTGTTTGCATGTTGTGTTCCATAGTCATACTATCTCTGTCGAACAACCTTGGTGCTCAGGCAAAACGTTTTTTATTACCATCAGTGTGAGAGACATGAACTGAAGACATTGGGCTCGTCTGACCATTCAAATCTAGCAACGCTTCCATAAGAGGGATAAGTAAACTCCAATGTGCGTCATACCAATAAGCAAGCCAACACATATGGCCAAGGTTATGGCTATTACAGATTTGGTATGACCGTACAGCATGACACATTATGATAAATATGATCTGATTTGTCTTATTCTTTTACACAACTAGTCTGGTTGGAATGAAACAAAACAGAATTATGTTGTATTTTTGAGGAGGGCAAATATTTTAACAAAAACTTTAGAAAAAAGAAATCTTGGGAATTAATATAATCTCTAGTATCTTACATAATAACGTCCTGCTTAGTACACCATAGCCGTGTAGGGCAACACATCTCTAGTATCTGTTTGTATTTTTATCTGACGTTTTGTGCTTGGATGAAATGTAGTTTTTGAGAGTAATACTACGATAAAAACAAGGCAGCCAAACAGCAGTACAGTGAGTGCCCACCCACAGAAGGACATGTTTGTTTTGGTTTGCATGTTTATCCATGGTGCTCCTTGTGTGTCTCATTGACCTGGGGCTACTCATGTGACTTCTTCTTCATGCCCGACGCTAAACAAGAGACACCAGTAAAAGCTGGGGCTGGCACAGAGGGGGAACCGTGCAACTACATATATTTTATATTTTCACCAAACGCTCTGGCATGATGGAAGCAGACCAAAAAAAATATTCCCATTTGTGAACTTTCCAGAGCCATTAGTGGATGTACATATTTCCTCTGTCTCACGCCCAATTTCTTCTTTCTTCTTCTCCCCCCCCCCATCCAACATTCTTGGCTTGACGTTTTGCCTATCTGACCTGAGTGTAAGTAGATTGTTTGGGGATCAAATAGATAAGGGATTTTGTATTTGGAAATTTACCTCAAAAGTAGTTTTATAAAATGAGGGCCCCTAAACAGTATCCTGCACAGGACTCTGAAGAGCTAGAAACGGCTCTGGTTGCCAAGTGAACGTTTATGTTTGGATTATTCACAGGGCAGGATTTACAGTGGTGTGGTACATTCTACGGGGGTGTCAGCCAATGTGCTGGACGGTTGGAACAGCTCATAAAGATATCAGCATCTTGTATATGCTTTCAGTGTCACAGATGAAATAGCACTGACATTCTCACTTTTATTTTCAGACACTTATTAAACTCAAGAGTCTGCCCTTTCCTGACACCACCAGTCTCATGCCAGACATGTGTTTGCCTGTGAGATTTAAATGAACATACATCATGCATGTGTAAATGATCATGTTTGTGTTATTATTAGTTCGTGGAGGGCGCAGAGGCATGGCAGGCCACGGCTAAACAAATTAAAGTCGGACTTCGTAGAGGTCGAGGTCTTGGAGAATGCACCTGAAGGCGGCACTGGTCAGATTTCAGTCTCTTATATGGCGTGGCAGTGTGGCAGTGAACTGGGGAGCCGGCGGGGTGTCCCTGAGCTATGTGATGGGACGTTCCATACAGGTCTCCATGACAACGTCTGCACCAATCACACCACAAGGCCCTCATGTGGCAAATGTCTGTTAGTTAGCGCCTAGCTCCCGGGCATAGCATGGACACATACCACACATGGCTCTTGCATTTCCCTCCGCTATCAACACATCATCTGATGCATTAGTGAGGCGTCACAGGTGAACACGTCAGGTACGAAGGGGAACAAACATAGACTTTCATAAACATGCATATTGTGTCAAAATAACATTTCAAATTAGCACCAAAACAAAGATAACATTTAGATAAACAAGGAAAACTATAGCTAAAAGTAAACTTTTGCACAATTATAAGTTTTTTTGTCTTAGGAGTTAGCAAAAAATAAATCAATCTGGAATGAAAGAGGAAGCCTCTAAATTTATATGTTAGTTGTGTCCAAACTCATTCCTAGCTCTCCTAATATACAGTATATGTAGGCGAATTTATAGGAACATTTCAGAAATGCTTGAAAACTCGACTGCAAGTTCAGGAAATAGGTACAAATGTTTTATACCGAGATGCACAGTATTTGTTTTACACTAAAGGAGGACAAAAAACAATTTTTGCTCCACGCCTTGAAAACAATTCAGGTAGCCTTTAAATAACGGGGCGGCAACGCTTTAAACTTTGGGAATGTCTCTGCGTCAATAATAAGCAGCCTTTCTCTAAAAAAATAGAAGACTCTGTATTAAACACAATTACTTAGAAATTGTTTTTCGGGTGAAAAAATGTTTAGCCAGAACACCCGCTTATAAGTGTCAGTGTGTATTTTTACTACGTGACTGTCTGTTCACATGCGACTGTATGTGTGAACGAGAGCCAAAAGAATGGCGGTTTGTCGGTGACCTGTGACAGGGATAGCAGTTTGAAATGTCTGCCTAAATCCCAGTCCACACGTTATGTAGGTAAGAGGCAGGTGACTGGATGAGTCACTAAATTTAAACTGAGATCTATCCTGTTGTGTGTAAAGAGCCAGTGTGGTCTAACCTGGCTAACACCATGCTGCTGTGTGCGCTCGAATTATTTCGAACTGCACAACAGCCTGGGGACCATGGCCGAAATCTCCGGTGGATTTGGGAACCAATCACAGAGCGAGGAGGGACGGCAAGACGATGACGCGCTATTCGATATACGGAAGCTTGTAGTTTATTTACGGATAATAAAAAAAAAGTTTATTTACGGATCCAACGTGACAGCAGCAGACACGATGGTATTTTTTGATCAAGCTTTAGACCTTGTTCTAAATAATTTAGCTCAAAAGTTTACAGCGGGTACGTCATACGTCATCTCATACGATGATACGATTGGCTGTGGCTACGTGCAGACGCATGAGACTTTTTTTTTTATTTTTTCGTATCGCCCAATAAACGAGTATGGACGATCGTAAACCACACCTCTCCTACGAGAAAATGAATTGGTGGTCCCCAGACTAAATATCACTTGTGATTTTAGTCTGGTGTTAGCCAGGCTAAGTGTGGTCCATGTTTTCTATGCTTTATTCAGACTTAAGGTAACTTAGTCTTTGCATTTTCATAGCATAACTAAAATTAATGTTTCTGTCCAGAAAATACACTTCGGTTTTAAGATTTTATAAAATGTAACTATGCAACACGCCAGTAGAGGGCGCACTTATTCCTCTTGTGAGCTCCAGTGACCTACATTGCTCTACACTGACAATGCTATTGCGCTCTGCTGTATCTAATGCACCCAGGTTGGTCAAGAAGCACCTCTCCGTCTGTGAACCAGCACTGACCTCCATAGCTTGACCACTGGACACTAAACCCTGACTGATGACAGGGAGACCTGGCTGCACTCCCGACTCGAGCGGAGTCCGGTGATGGCATGCGCAGCGGGCCCAAAAAAAGAGGTACAGTCTAAATCAGGGGCCGGTAATCTCCTCTGCCATTCATTGACAGAGGCCACCGACCACTCCACTGCAGCCTGTGACACATCCAAAAAACACCACAATACTGAAGATGTACAGTATGTCACACAAGAGTGCCAGTAGGACTTAAACTATCACAAGCATTTCAGCACTTTCAGCACAGATCTTGGTCAGAAAGAAGTTGGTTAATTGTCCATAGCTGACGAAAATAATACACAATTCTTGGATTAAGCCTGTTGTATCGTCCTGAGCCACTAGATGGAGTATAGAGCAAAACAACATTCCGAATAGACTTGATTTATGTGTTTTTCATCATGCTGCACTGTAAGCTATAGGGGTTGGATGCACACATATAGATGCAGATGGTTTGCCATATGTTGTTTACACAGCTCTGTAGTAATGCCTAACTAGCCTGTCTAACTGCCTGGCTAACCTTTTTTGTATGTCCTTCCTTATCCACAAAAATAAAAACTCGCTGAGATAAGAAAAAAAAAAAAAAGGTTTGCAACAATGACATGGCCATGAGAATAGCAAATATATTTACTTTGGTTATCATTAAGTCCATACCTTAAAGAATTTAAAAAAAAAAAGCGCTGTTTGGTCTTAACATATGTGGACAGTTAGCAAGTCTGGGCAACATTTCAGAGTCCGTTAGCCTGCTCAATGTATTTTTCCCATAGCCGTTAGCCATCAAACATCGCAAATTATCCAGATCCAGCCCTTGTCAACCATCGACCACATTTAGTCAGAAATCATTTATGAATGTACATATCTTTTTAGATTTGACTTTTGACAAGTTAGCATATTAAAGTGGCCTCTGAGCTAAATGCTCAATCATATTCCATTAAGTTTCTGCTTTTGTTGAGGTTGGAAACACATCCAATGGCTAAACATGATCTTATTATATGTTAGTGATAAAGAAACCACATCAATTACATAAATGTAATGAAACTCTAAATTCAAACTGGTCCAGGAAGCCGTTAGCTAACAAAATGAATGCCTTCGTAGCAACAGGCTCAAATAGCTAACATTTCTATAGCCTATGTTCAAACCAACTTCCTGAAATTTTCTCCTGGCCCATCAAAAAATAACACAATCAAACTTAAATAAAAGTCAAGCTGATTGTTTTTCAAGGAAATTAGTTCAGGTTGTGATATTAGCCTACTTTAACATTCATTAAGCAAGTTAGCTTCAAGACAAAAAACATTTTTTTGTATCCTCTGATGATGAAGTAGCCTATGCTCATTGTACAAAACATTCTGAACATGTTGTAAGTGATTATCACACTTTATTTTGGAGAGACACGGCTAACTCCCCATAGGAATAAAACATGGACAGGAAACTGTCACTTGCACAGGAAGTTAGCCTGAACTAGCATACTATTGCTATTTATGGTCAATTCACAATACTGAAATTAATTATGTATTAAATTTCTCAAAAGCATTTATTTAGCTACACATGCATTTAGTAATTTATTTATTTCAATTGTGTTAGTATGTAAGGCCAGTCGCGGATTTCTCTGTGAACACACAAGGGGGCAAATATTGGCCAAGAGGAAAGGCGGAGTAAAGTGAGCTCCTTCGTGCCATCTGGAGCACATTCACTGCATGGTCCCCGCGTTTGTCGAGCCACGCATCCCAAAACTGCTGAAGCCAGACGGTCATGAGCACATAGTTTCCGTGGAAATCGGTCCATATTCATTACCGGCCGGCCAGGGAATAATTTTTATGGCTTTTACGGCATGCCATTCACTTTGTACCTGGTGGTTCTAATGGCGGTATTTAAAATACTGTACATTTGAGGTTCATCAGGAAAGGGGAATTAGTCTCAGAATGTAGAATAGTAAGTTTGCCATCATTTGAATGGTCCTCAAATTGTGGTACTGGGTAAAGCCAGGGTAAAGGTCACGGTAATTACAAACTTGGGGCCTGACAAGGCTGTAGCCTCATAAAAATGGCTCCCACTTGTGTTGCACTTTACAAGCCTGTGTCACAAGTTTCTGCTACACTGTAGTCATTACTACACTTGGTACCACACATGGGCAGACTGTCCATTTACCACGTGGCTATAATGTGTTGTTTATATGCTGATCTCTTATTATATTAGTGCCCACTGCTGGACATGCGTGGAATTATTTCCTTTTTTTAAAACTTAAGCTGCCCCCTAGTGGCTGGAGTGAGCATTCTGGTTAGTTCTTTAAAAATGTATAACTCCGCACGGGAATTTTTTTTACATACTCAGGTATCTGTGCTCTTTGGGCCGGATTGAATCATCTGCTGATCTAGACTGTAGGGGCTAATCTATGTGTGAAAATAATGTCTACTGGTCCCTGAACCACTCTTTCACAACGTGAGCACGATGAATCCTGGCATTGTCATCTTGGAATATGCCTGTGCCATCATGGAAGAAGAAAGCCATTGATGGAATGACCAGGATGTTCAGGTCGTCCGCTGATCTCATTCTTTGGACACTGGTGTTGCTTAACCAAGACCTGACCAACTGATTCAACTCCACAGTTAGTTAAATCCAAGTGGTCACTTTTGTTTTTGCAAAGGCAGTGTAGTTTACTTATTGCTATATGGTTCTGCATCCATCTAGTTTTTACTTGTTCTTTAATTTGACAAAATAATACATTTAAATGACAAATATTAACACGTATTGTTTTTCCCATTTGCCTCTCTGATATATTTCATTAGCCTGACCTCATATCTGTGCGGTCTTGACTTTCACTTTAGCTGCGAATAACCTGGCCCGTGGAGACTCCCCAAATTGTTTTTAGACTAAGAAGTTAGCCGATTTGTAATCCAGAGTGCATGAGGGTGGGAGGGAGGAGTTCATTGACACTGATCGAGGCGAATGAAGTTACGGGTCTCGCGGGCCAGTGCGGCGGTAAACAAGGCCCACCGCAGCTGCTCTGGAGAAGGCCTAGCATCTGACCCGCATGCACAGGGCACCCGGGCTGCGGGGTCGATCAGGTTACCTTAGCAGAAAAGCAACAAGCGCCCGTGGAAATGCAGCACAGCTGTGAGAGTCGTCATGTGGTGAGCTTAGATTGCACAATGACTTCCTAGATCACTAATGTTCAGGAATTACAAGGGTTTTCTTGAGAAACGTGTGTTAAAAGATACGAAGTGAAAAAATTTCGGCCATTTTAGTCATCGTGATCATTTTTTCATAAGCTGCTGGGTTTTTTGGACACAACAAACCAGTCGCACAACACTTGCGACAGGTGTTTACAATGGATCCAACTGTGACTGAAGCAAGATGATGTTTTTACTATGAAATACAACAACATGCTCCATCCACTAAAGCGATTGGTAAAGAGCATGTTGTAAACAAAGTCAACTATTCACCTAGAACCCTTAAATGAACTTTATCTCATAATTGCTATAGTTTGGTGGGAACCAGTTTCTTCTAACAAAAAACAGACTTGTGAAATGAACGAGTCCTCTCCTGATTCACAGCACTATTTTGTTTAGGTTGCATACACGGGCTTGCGGTGAAAGAGCAGTGCAGACAGATTAAACTATTAGAGCTGAATGGTGCTGAACAGCTGTGGAGGCTAAATGTGACTTGCGCTCGGCAAATGAAGGACAATGGAGGATCACTATTTCACACGGATCATTCACACCGTTGCAGTGACATCTGTGCGCCGTGAGTGATGAACAAACCTTAAGCGCTCCGGATAGCTCTTATTGTGATGCATAAATATCGAATGGAATCTTATTTGTATAGACACAAGTCAGCCAAAGTGCTTTACAAAGGGCAGAGGGTTTTGATTCATTCACTCTACACACGGTGTTGGTAAGCTACAGGAGAAGCACATGCAAACACAACAAATGCCTTCTGTTTTTCACAATGAAATATCTGAATACAGTGCACATTTAAATAAAGAACAATTATTATTCTTGTGATTGTTATTCCTTGCGCTCCAGATAAATAAATAAAAAAGAGAGAGAAAAGGACACAGTAAAAAGGTGTATGGATAAGAGAGATAAAATATGATGCAACATAGCAGTAAGTGTCTCCTGAGGGGGATGAGGTCTTCACACTGACCTCATGCGTCTGAAGACCACAGCTCAGGCCCCATAAGGCCAAGTCAAACGCACTATTTTCCCAGCATGCATTTCACAGGGGCCGCTATGCTAATTTTAGCGCTGCAGCCAATGGGAGAGCAGCGAGGTGCTCCAGATCCAGCGGGAGCGTTGAGTTACAGGCTGTCCACACCAGTGCGCTACGTGCAGCTACAGACCCATGGGCGAATCCCGCTCCTCAAAACAGCCCTCCTCCGGGCCTCATTCCTCGGCTTTAAATTTAAATCCAGCCCAGAGAGGAGAGCGCACGTTTTTTACACATTTATAAATTGAGATATCTTGCAAAATCAGATTGTCCCTTCGTCAAAAAACATAGAATGGTATTTCACCTCATTCACAAATCCTCTCTGGTCTCTCTTCAGCAGGAGAAATTATTCTGATTTGGTCTTCTTGCAATTTTTGTTGTTGTACAATAATAGAACTGGAACTGGTCAGCACCTTTTGAAGTGAGTCTATCATACTTTTGTTTTTTGGCAAGAAAATGCTATATTGTTATATAAAACGACTTATTCAAAGTTTCCATTCTCAGAGTTCGACGTGCACTTCTCTCCCTAAGCCCCTCCTCTCTTTGCTCCCCTTCAGAACAAACCATAGGAACAAACCCATCCGTTTCCGTGGCAGGTAAGGACGGCACTTCCTGGTCACGTAGTGCGATGGGAGGAGCTTGAGGCAAGCTGGACCATAGCGATCACAGAAACGCTGTTAGCAACCTGCGCCTGTTCCTTCAAATGTGCACTTTTGTTTTAATCACTTTTGATTGTTTACATTTTATGAGACGAGATTTAGTTGCCATTGGACGTGTATCCGACCACACAAATGGCAGGAACATAACTGAATATGATTTAGATCAGAAGACACACGTTAATGCGGGAAAGTTTCCTGGATTAGCTAACTAGCAAGCTGTCAGCAAACGCTAGGTCGAACACCGCTTCTCCTTTTTATTGGACATTGTATAAAAACGCAGACAAATAGACACTGTGGAAGATTCAACGATTAACCAAACATGCATGAACAACCCATTATGATAAAGGAACAACATCGTAACGTAAGAAAAAGCTCTAAAACAAACCCTATCCATGCGCAGACCCGTTGTTCTACTTTGCTCAAAGTTCATCACAGCGTCGTTGATTTGTTAGCTTGCAGAGGGGACTGTTCATAGACATTATTTCAGGTTATACAATTATCAATGCTGAGATGCCCAAAAGAATGTTCATGAACTGCAATCATGCATGTTACTTTCAGGTCATTTAGCTTTTCTTAATTCAGATTCATTCATTCTTTCTCTAGTCACCCAGTGCACATAGAGGCCCACGCCGCTGATGGGATATATTCTGGGCGGGGGCACTCTCTGTAATAGGAGCCCCATACGTCGGAGGGGCCATGACCTCACGGCATGGTAAGGACAGTAGTAAATTCACGGTGTCCCTGCCAGGCCCTGACGTGAGGAGAAGCAGCACCATGTTGGGCAAAGTGCACCCCGGCCTAGATAAAGTCAAATAACATTAGACCATAGACCAAGATGTATGTCATAGTCTGTGAGTGTTTTGGCCCTTGGGTTAGCGATATAAGTTGTGCTTTACTCAGGGTGACCAGATTTTCCACTTAAAACCTTGGGGAAACAATCCGGAAACATGCCGCAGGTCTTTTCATACAATGTAAAAAAAATGCACAAATCCGCATTGAGAAGGTGCTCGAATTGAGATTTTTAATAGTTTTGTACTTGACAATCACATGGGCTAAAATTCTTTTTCAAGTAAAGTGTGTCATTTTGGGCACTATTTCAGGCCAAAAAACAGGACTAGTGGCACAGAGACTGAGTAAACCTGGGACAAATCAATGGTTTTGGCGAAATCTATAAGAACATGGGACAAAGGACTCAAAACTGGGACTGTCCCAGGGTAAACTGGGACATCTGGTCACCCTAACAGCTGGGTAAACCAGATGTTAGTTTATAACTTTACTTCAGTCGTGACTTGATCTTGACCTAGGACCTTATTTGACCGTCTTAGCACCTAGGGCCGATAGGTGCTAAGACGGTCAAATATTTTGAGGTCGTGGTACTTGGAAACATAGAAATCCTAACGTGGATCGTTAGGATCGAAGTGGCGTTCAATCCTAACGATCCACGTTAGGATCGAAGTGGCGCTCGCAAGTTAGCAAGTAGCTAGCAAGTAGGCTAGTCCGGGAAACTTTTCAGTGTTCATTAGCCTGTACAATGTAGTTCTCCTATAGCTGTTAGCATTTAGCCATCAAACATCCCAAACTATGAACGATCCAGATGTTTTCAGCGGTGGTCAACCCTTCGACCACATTTAAGTGAGGTCAAAGCCTAGTTAGAAATTATTGATAAACATTCAAACCTTGACATTGTATCACAGTGAAAAAAGTAGCACAATAGGTAGCACAATGCACAGCTGGGGTTTGTAACCATACACCTATAATACATTGATTGCTTTCTAATAAAACATCCCATCTGTATTCGAGCTGTTACGCAAATGTTCATCTGCAGCGTGTGGGAATATTCTGTTCCTCCTTGTCAACGCCAGCCTCGCGGTTCTGTAACATGATGAATAAAGCATGCGCAGAGCGGGACGAGACCAGGGGGTGACTTTTCATGTTGGCACAGGGGGCATATCCGCTCACAGAGTCAGAGAAAGAGAGAGGGTAATTATAGCCGATAAATCAGAAGGTGCGACATGTAATCTCACGATCTATATCAGTAAAAATCACCTCGCTGAAAAAAGTTGATATACTTGATAAAAGAAAAAAAAAAAGTATTCAAAAAGAAAGTAACTGGATGCGCTTGTCCTTACAGCCAGACACAACATTGCTATGTGAGATTTGCTCCGTGTGCTAACGCTTGCAACGCCAAAAACAGTGTAACATTCTCGATTCTCGAGAAGCTTGACAAATAAATTAGCATCTTCTTTAATCCACACTGCGGAACGTTCCAGGTTAAATATAAAACAAACATCAGCAACACCGACATGCTTTATCTGGCAGTGGGTCATCAAAAAGGGGATTTAATGATGTGCATGAAATGTTTTTGGCTAATTTCCGGTTGGTCAGTGTAGGCTACAGACCACTTCCTATCCACATTTTAATGTAAATTAAAAATCAAATAAGATTTAAAGGAATAGGCCATCGTTTGTACATTCTGAGGTATGTTCTTATCTTAGCTTAGATGAGTTGATGCGTAACTGTCTGGTCTTTGTGAGTGCGCTCAGTCACGCAAATAGACCAAACACGTTGTTAGCATCTAGCTTCTCCCGGCATATTCATATAGCTCCAAACTGGGATGAAGCTACAGTTGAAGCTACCAGGCTGTACCACGTTTTCCCTATTTAAATACAGTTACACCTTAGGAGCACTTTCACTTTGCTGCGCAGATGTCGAAGTGCTCCTAAGGTGTTATTGCGCCTTAAAATATATTTCCCCTTTGTTTAATTTTGTGTAACTATACTTGGATCGTGTAACTTTTCACGTAACTGTATTGAAATAGGGAAGACATGGAAAATCTTGGTCGCTTCTAACTTCACCCCAGTTTGGAGCAATAGGAATATGATGGGAGAGGCCAAATGCTAGCTACGTCTTTGGTTATCCTATCTATTGTTAGCAATAAATTAACGTTAACCTTTAGCTTCAAGGCTAAACAGCTGCAGTTATGAACAGAGAAGTCTCCTCCGATGAAGTATTTACATCCTGAGTAAAGTTTTTGAAGAAGATACAAGGTCCCACTAGCAAATAAAAACACTCACAAAAAAATCATCCCATCTGCAATAAAGATCATGAACAAGTAGCATCAGCATTAGCATGATGTTGCCTTTAGCCTGTTCCTACAAATGCGCACATTTTGTTAGCCGTTGAATCCCGGACCTGATTTAAATGTATTGTTTTATCCCACACAAATGAATAAAAGCCAGGCCCAATACTAACATATTTTGTCCTTTTCATGGCATTTATATAATTTCTGTTGTTTTGCTATCATTAACACCAGCAAAAACCTAAGTTTGCATTTAGCTCAGAGGACACTTTTATACGCTAATTTGTAAAATCTGTACATTCATTCACAATTTCTAAGGCTTTGACCTCACCTATATGTGGTCGATGGGTTGGCATCATCGGGATCATTCATAATTTGTGCTGATTGATGGCTAATGCTAACGGCTAAAGGAAAAACACATTGAGCAGGCAAACGGACTCTGAAAAGTCTCCCGGACTAGCCGACTTGCTAACTGTCCACATACGTTAGGATCGGACACCGCTTTTTATTTCTATGGTTGCCACAACATGTTCCGCATCTTGTAGCCTGATTTAAAAAAAAAGCATCAACGTCCCGAGGCAAAGTCCCGAGTCAAGTCCGAGTCAAGTTCTTTCGAAAGTGCACATAGTGAAGACGAATATTATTCTTCACTAACAAGAACCTGTCTAACTTTCCATTTCATTCTATTTATTGAGTGAAATATTTTTGCACCGTGGCTTTGACATTATTCCGAAATAGCTGCAGACCTTTTACCAGAGTGTAGATTCCGAGTGCACCAATGACATTCTAGACGGCTTTACGCAACCGCCTCGCGATCAAAGCCTGTAGGTTGAGGACAAAGTGAGGAGAGCTGTAGAAGGTGATTATAGGTGGTGTTGAGATAAGAATAGGCCCGTGCTGTGTGCACAGGCCCAGTGAACAGGAAGTATACGTGCGGCCATACATCGGTGCTAAGAATGGAAATGAGCGTGGTAATTGGCGACAGGCTGGAGGCATTTGCATTTGTCAGGTGATATGGGTA
This sequence comes from Gobius niger, assembly GCF_951799975.1. NCBI lineage: Eukaryota > Metazoa > Chordata > Actinopteri > Gobiiformes > Gobiidae > Gobius > Gobius niger. The sequence continues at coordinate 30,254,436 of NC_136861.1, read as the reverse complement.
CGGCCTGATCTTCTCCTGTGCATATAACCCAGACGTCTAGTGAACTGGATCAACTTAGTGTGCTGTTCCTTAGTGTGGGGGAGTTGTCTGGGCTAGGCCTAGCAAAAAAAAAAAAAGCGCCCAACTAATGAGCCAATAACAAGCAATGTACCTCTGTTCAAATGATGCAGTTGGATTGTGAGCCTCGTTCTAAAAGTATGTGGCACAAAACATGCAGATATCAGATAATTACTAACGGTTGTGGTTGTTTTAGTGTTTAAGCTAAAGGCTAACGTTGACTTGATGCTAATGTTAAAGGAACAGGCCACATTTTTTCCACACTGAGATATGTTCTTACTTGAGCTTAGACGAGTTAATGCGTACCGGTCTGGTCTTTGTGCGTGCCCGTGGAAGATTCGTGGTCGCTTCTAACTTTAACCCGTTTGGAGCTATAGGAAAATACTGGGAGAGGCCATATGCTAACAACATCTGTGGTCTTTTTGTATGACTGGGGGCACACAGTTCTTCCACACTGAGATATGTTCTTACCTGAGCTTAGATGAGTTGATACGTACCTGTCTGGTCTTTGTGCCCGTGGAAGAGCGTAGTAGCTTCCAACTTCACCCCGGAGCTATAGGAATACATTGGGAGAGGCCAAATGTTAACAGCATCTTTGGTCGTTTTGCGTGATTGAGCGCACGCACAAAGACCAGACAGGTACGCATTAACTCGACTAAGCTCAGGTAAGAACAGATCTCAGTATGTAAAGACGGTGGCCTGTTCCTTTAAAGTAGCGTCACAATCTGAACTAATTTACTTGAAAAACACCTTGTGTACAGTTTATGTAAAATTTGGCTTTGTTTTCAAACTATGTTTTCTTTATAAACTCTATTAAAAATGTGGACAGGAAATAGTCTGTACCCTACAATGGGTCACAGGAAGTTAGCCAAAAACCTTCTCTGCACAGACCCTGTTGACTTTAAACCAACATTTTGCCACAAATCTTAGCTTCTTTAAGGCGGGGTTGTTGACTGAGTCCAACAGTAGCAGAGGGACACATGGCGGTGCTCAAGTATACGTGCATATGAATAGTTTGGAGAACCTTTAAGGTTTATGGTGAAATGTCGGCTTTAGCCAAAAAAAGCTGTTTGGATTGACCTACCATGCACTGTAAGTTCATGACAAACATCTATAGGCCTATGCTCTTTGACAAACAAAGAAAATCTCAAAAAACAATACAAAGCAACCTAAATTGTTTCAAACTTTTTAGACACTACATTCCAAAGCAGGCCGGCCTTTTGTACATGCACGATATTCTCACATACTGTATATCATACTGCATGACAGCATGGGCCCAGGCCGCCTCAACCACAAAACACATCAGGTCATTATACAAGCAAACGATAAAGATTATGGAAGACAATCCGCTACCATCACTGCAATATTCTTTATAAGTATAAATTGTTAGCTTTGAAAGCAATTAAGCAATTTATGCTTTCTAAAACTAACTTTCAAATGTCTCAATAATTTAGCACCTGAGCCGCTCAGCTCATTTATCCAGAGACAAAACAGAAACAGAGACACCAGAGGCTCCATCAATAACAACTGTACAATTCCTCACTGCAAGACTTCATTTGGTCAGTTTGCCTTTTCGTATAAAAGTGCAAAGTTGTAGAACTCACTGACCCATGACTGAGTAAAAAATGTTCACTTCTCGAGTTAAGTCTTGGCTGAAATCGAAGCAGAAATGTATCCATTTGTAATTAGCACTGAGTGTTTGAAAATGAATGATGTATACGGTGTATATAGATACGTTTTTAGCAAATTTAACATTTTAATGTAGTGTAGAAAGGCCCAGCAGGGACAGGAGTTGAAAATTAGCACTAGCTATAAACTCTCTTTGTACAGCATCAGCTACAAGCTGGTTTTGTGCTATGCTGAATTGCCATGCCCCTGTCAAATAAAACAAAAAACAAAAACAATGGTGAGGAGTACCTAGCTGGGGAGCCTATTGTGCATGTTGTAGATTGATGGCCTGACATGTGGAGAATCTACACAGAAAGGTAACTCATGGCCAGGGAATCGAACCTCATTTAGGCCTATTTAATTTCATTTTTTTCAATTTCTAACATTCTCGATCATTTAGTTCCTCTCTTGATTACAAAACTTCAATGGAAAGTCTGATCAGAAAAAAATATGCTTGTTCCTTTAAAAGACCATTGTGAAAACATCGCCTCTAAGACCATTGCTTGTTTTGTATTTCCTTTGATGGAGGTTTCGGTCAGTGTGCCTCGAAACCCTCGGTAATTCCCTGTTATGTCACTTGCCCGCAGAGCGCATAGTGGAAAGTGTAAGTGATCCATCCTAATGCTGACTAACTCACTCCAATCCCTCTTCACTTTACAGAGCTCACAGCAGAGGGCACCAAGTTTCCACGCAGTTTCCCGAGCCTCATCTACGACCTCTAGTGATGCACATGGGTACGACATGCTCCCAAACAGAACACTGCTAATGCGTTAAAGCCATTACATCATTCCATCCCATGTGTATTTCCATCTGAATTGCCATTTTAGCAAGTCATAGCAATGTATTTCCCCCCCCCGAGAGTGAACGAAAAAGAAGAAACCATCCACGACCAACTTTTCCAAAACATCTTTATTGGCAGGTTTGAATGTGGAATGTGAAAAGTGCAAAAAAAAATGTACAGCTAATCATCATGACAAATTTCTCACAAACATATTTCGATAAATAACAAATCTCTGTGTGTTTTCACTCTCCTGGACCGACGTCATGACCGGTTGCACTGTTGTCTACACAGCCCTCTTCTTGGTGCGCCTCTTGGACAGTGTGGTCGTCATGGTTTCCGCCGCCTCCACTGGGGGGTTCTGCATCGTGGTTCAGCTCGGCATACTCCACCGATGTCTGCTGTGAAAGAAAAAGAAGAAGAAGAAAATAAAACATATAAAAGAGAGCGGACAGGACATGAATTTGGTGTGGTGAGAGCTTGGAAAGTTGAAGAAATTCTGATCGTTTCTAAAACTTACTCTGTGATTCATACATTACCAGACAAAGTAGCCAATATTAGAAATGCTTGCTATTGTCATGGTGCTTTTGAGTGCGTCTGAATGTTTTTGGGATGTTTCTGTGGTGCTTCTTTCGCGGCTAACTGCAAGGGAGTGACAGAAATCCGAGGAGAGTAAACACAAGCCGCTTGTCCGTACCTATGGCCGACATACTGTACGCTCTTGGAATATAAAGCTCCTCTGTGGACTGTGAAACTATTGCGTTTTTGACTCAACAGTCATCTGTACTGGACCATTTTGACTGGCTTTCCTGCGGCAGAGCGAGTAGGGTTATCTCCATCTCAAAGCCTCATGGAGAAGACTGTGGAGTCTCTATCAGTGCCAGGTCCTGCCGACTGAAGGGACAGCTTCATCCACCCTTTCCTCCCTCTGCTGGCCACAACTGTATACAGTACCGGCCCAAAGTTTGAAAACCCTTTTTATGCATCAACTTTTCTTTTCACTACACTATTTACATTCTACGATTGTCATCGACGACACAAAACGACGAATGAACACATGGGATTATGTGGGAAACGAAAAAAACAGTGATTCTGGTGATAACGTCGTGAAGCCCATTGAGAAAATGTAAAGTGGGCAAAGCAGTAATCCAAGTAAAGGGCAGAAGAATTTATGTCAACTTTTGGTTTTTTTTAAAGAAAGGGGGGATATTATGCAAAATCGACTTTTTCAAGCTTCACATCATGTTATTATGTCATTCCCTCATTTAAAACATGCCTGAAGTGTTGCCTTGGCACATTCACGTATTTTTGAGTAATCTGTCAAAACTCTGATGGCGGCCATTTTAGGGATAGGTTTGCCTGAGTCCTCCTAGGAACGCCCCCACCTCCTGGAGACGCCTCCGAGCTTTCGTCACCAGCCGAGTAACCAACCACTGCTCCTCAGCAGAACCCCCTCCCCACTGATGCCACAGACAGCGTGTGGAGGGGGCGTGTCGGAAAGAGTCAGAGGTTCTTAAAGAGACAGGGGCCTATTTCAAGACATTTGCTACAGCCATTTTGAGAGAGCAATTTTATACAAGGCAGTTATTCTAATTTACTGCATTTACAGACCAACAGAAGGTTGCGTCATCATTGTAGTGTGATATAGACTGGTGCTATGGGATTGAAAAAAGCATAATACCCCCTCTTTAAAAAGATGATTCCATGTGTTACTATTAAAGGGACTATACGGAGTTTAAAAATGTTAAAATAATGTATTTTCCTCCCCCTACAGCCATGTCCTAATGTGTAGAATGAGCCCAGACTTGTTCACCACAACTGCCTCTAAAATCATTAACTGTAACTCAAAAAGGTTTTAATTGGGGTCCGAAGTGCCGTCATGCACGAGCTTAATATAGAAGGTGCAGTAACACGAATGACCCGAGATGGCAGTAGTGAGTATAAAATGGCAAACTTGCATCTAGCCCCTTTAACGTCACTGAGAGATCTACATTGAAATAATAATAATAAAACAGTACATTAAAAAAAAACATTTCCAAAGTTTTGAAAGCTTGATTAAAAACGAATTGGTCTCATTCAGTCCCACATTTGACCCCAGTGCCATTGACTGAACACACCGTTCCCTCAAACAATACATACTGCGCCTGTCTATCTTTCCGTGCAATAGTGCTATGTCACCCATATTATCTCCAGTCTGCTCGGCCGGCTCACACACAAACAGACTCATCACGAGCGCTCCTTGTCATGTTTTCTGCCCGATGCCTGCGAGTGTATTTATGGTCCTGTACATAAACGCGCCTGTCCTTGTGATGTATGTGCGGCGATGCTGAGTTCCTGTACTCACGCTGTCAGCCGGCTCGGGGACACCTGCACACAAAAGCAGAGGAAAGGCTCAGGGAAAAAAACAAAGACTTCACAGGATTAACGTGTGCTGTGTGAACAGACACCATCACATTTGGACTGTTTACCGTTAACGTGGGATTTGTGCTGGATTTGGAGGTCAAAAAATCCCCTTTAAAATCTCCATAAACCAGTAGCATCTTATCAGATCCTGTACGTGGTGACTCACGGACATAAACACTAGAGGATTTATCCAATACCTATCTCATAATTTTTGCCCAACAAAGTTTAATCAATATTGGATCAGGTAAAATCGCTGTTGATTGTAAACAACATAATGGGCCTTGTTACTAAAATTTCCATGTTCATCATTTGTGAACTTTTTCTTTGCATTTCCTCAAACAAAAGCACCTATAGTTGTCAAAGGAATCTGTGGTCCTTCCCCCAGACAAGTGTGACATTTCCTCACTCCCCCACCCCAAAAACAACCCTCAGAGTTTGGAATTGACTGTATTGAACGTCATGGCACAAACGCACCTTGATGTTGGTTAAATTCATTGACAGCAGTTGCCAAAGTGAATTTGAAAAAGTAAATAAAACTTGATCAATTTGGGTCAGCACACATAAGCATTACACTAACTGAGACTGCCATATGACAACGCAATCTTGATTTAAATAAAACCAGACTAAAGATTGAGTTGTAGTTTGCATTTCACACATGGAGCACAAACACACGGTCTGAAATATCGTCTGACGCCAACGCGGCTGACATTTCAACAGTCACTCGGCGGTAATGAGCAACACAATGGCCGAGTGCTTCCTCCGCAGACCTAAACAATGCGGCGCTTTGCTGACTTAGGTCTTAGCGGATGTGCTTACTGTTTGGATCTGATTGTGCGGACAGGACGTGCGCTTGGACTTTTGGACACCTGGACATGAAGCGCTCTGTCACGGCGCTGCATTCTTCCACGAAAAACAATGAGCGTGTTTACATTTGGGAGTTGAACCTATTTCCTGCTGTGCGTTTCAAACACAACAAAGTGACCTGATTTTCTATCCTATGACTGCACAATGGCAAATTTGGCAGGAGTGCACTGCGGATCCCGCTCTTTCGGAGAAGAACAGTATCTGTCCAAAAATGTGAAATGGTGAACAAAACAACCTTTCATGAATCAATACATGTTTTTGCATTTACTATTTTTTATTTTTTTCAAATTTAAATCACTTCCAAGGAGTGGCCGCCCTGTAAAGATGACTCCAAGTGCACAGCGCAGAATACTCAATGAGGTAAAAAAGAACCCTAGAGTGTCAGCTAAAGACTTAAATAAATCACTGGCATATCTCAGGATTTTTTGTACCTGGTTTCATGACCCCATCACAAGGGCCAAAGGAGCAAGATTGAAAAAAATGGGTGAATTAAAAAGGTGAACAAAAGTTTCAGTTTCAGTGAGCTGACACTGAAACCCTCTTGGACAATGGCACCCATATTTAACTTTATGGGTGGTTATCGGCTCTTTTTTGAAATGCAAGGCCCATCTAGGGAATATTTATCACACATTTTACACTTTTATCACAACAAAAAAGATGCTTAATCTGCCACAAAGGCTGAACAGACATCTTTTGTAACAGATATTTCAGTTACAGTTTGCATGTGCGGCACACATACTCAAACAATATTTGCGAACAAACCAAAGGGTTTGCAAGTTCCAATCAGTTGATCCTGTTGTTGTGTCTCTCCCTGACCACGACACTTCGCTCACTTTGCCAGGGTGAGGGTGAGGGGCCATGTTTCCATCAGCCCAGAGCATAGCAACATGATGCTAACTTCCTACGACTGTTTCCTGCCTGTGTTTACTTTTATTCCTATGGAGACAGCCGTGTCTTGTTGAAATAAAAGCTCCTCTCAACAGTGTGTGGCAGAAAACAGATTGATGCTGGAAAATTACAACACGTTAAAATGTTTTACTCAGGATGTAAGTAAATACTTCATCAGGGGAGACTTTTTCTAGCCTTGAAGCTACGTTAATTTGATGCTAATAAATGGTAAAATAGCACTGCCATCTGAACTCATTTTAACCTCTTACCACCCGCCTGAACCGAGTGCATTGTCTCCAGTTTCGGCTTTACCCAAATATAAAGCTTCTTGTCTGGAGTTTATAGGGTATAGGCCAGAGTAACACCTCATTTGAAAGCTAAGACCTATAAAACATACATGGGGATGCAGTCTGGTACTGTGCAATTTGAATTTCGCTGACTCCGGCAAAACCGAGCAGAGCCAATCATAGCACAGGAGGCGGGAGTTAACGGTGCTTCATCTTCACGCCAGGATTTAACACACCAATGCGCACCCTCCGCAACCAAAACAAGGTAGATGGCGGCCGCGACACAGTGATCTTTTACCAGTTTTTGTTGCTCTTTTGTTGTGTTTTCATCCTTGTTTTTGTTGTTTTCAAGTAGCTTTCAGATTTGGGTAATGCCAAACTCAGTTCAGGTGGGGGTTAAAAGGTTAAGTTAATTTTTTTTTAAGCGTTCCTCTATATTTAATCTGTTTAGATTTTCAATTTACGTTAAAATGTGGACAGGAAGTAGCCTTTAATCTCAACTGGCCAACAGGAAGCGAGCTAAAAATATCCCGCCTATAGAGCCTAATGCAGCCTTTCATATATTTCACATACTGCAAGTGCAGACAATGATATTTGCAAATTGTGACCATTCGAGTTGAGATAAATGTTACTGACCTATGCTTTAATATATATATTTTTGAATATAATACGATTTTACGACTGGTTGTATTGGTTTTATTTTGGTGGTTATTGTACCGCATATTTGAGCGCCTTGACACACACTATAATGAAAAAGGTTTTATCATCATTGAGCACTAAAAACTGGTGAATGTACACATGGACACTGGTTGGGAACAGCGGATATGCGTGTCTATCCTCCAAAACGTTTTATTATTGCTTACCTTGTCTGGAGTGTCGCACCTCGCTGTAGGTCGTATCTGTTCCTTTCTTGACCGGAGCTGGAGGTCAGAGAGACACAGAGGTCAGTGTCTAATGTCAACAAACTGGACAGTGTAAATATAGACATGATGAAAGCTCTCACGTCTGCTGGGATCGACTTGTTTGGTCTGCACCTCGGCGTACTCTAGTTCTGGGGTCTTCACAGCGGCTACGTTGTTCTCATTTTCTGATTCTGTTGGTGAGAAATACTATCAAAAATATAGAATATTACGCCATTAAATAAAGCTAATTCTGAATGTTAAAAAGTGGAGCTATGGGGAATTATTGTCAGCTTCTGGTAAGTTAGATACTTTATGACAGGGGTGCCCAAACTTTTTGTCTCCAAGGGCCAAAATGAAAAAGTCAAATCACATGCTATATTAAAACAAATGGTAACTATGGCAAAAGCCTAGTTTTAGTAGAACAAAAGTAACTTTACCTCATTCGTTAACTTAAAGAAAATGCCACATTAGATTATTTTGAAAGTGTCAGTTCAGCATCAATTCTTTTATAAGTCAATTATTAACATGTGGTGTTGTCGATGTTAACAACCTTTGCAATAAAAGTTTGAAAACTGAAAGTTGATGCTACAACACTCTGTGATTAATAAATACCAAGAAACCACAAGTGTTTCCAAAAGGAGTGAAACAGCGCACCCAATTTGACGCTGGTGGTCAAAAAGTGTACTGCATCCATATCTACCATTGAGAATGAATGGAAGAGAGTTTTAACCACACGCAGCGCAAAGGTAGGTCACTCTCTGGCGGGCCAACAGAATTGTTTGGGCATTCTTTGGGCACTCCTGCTTTAGGATATCAGGGCTACTTTGTTAACACTGATCTTGAAGGGTCATGGTCAGAGTATACAGCCAGAGGATTATCCTAATGCGCATGTTTTGGGTTGAAAGATGGTGAAGAGGAGGAAGATGCATTCAGCAAACCGTTGGAGGCTCACGACCTTAATGCACCAAGTTAGAAAGTCAGATCACAAAGTTACATTTATTTAGTTATAAAGATATAAAGAGTAAACAAAATATGCATACTGTATATTGTATTCTGAGAATCAAACCTGACATTCCACATTGGTTCTAGGCAGATCAGGCAATAAAAATAATAAAATTTGCAAGACACGCAACAAAGTTAGCAGGAATGCTCTTTCAGCGAAGTCTTCTGTTATCTTCCTACACATTCTATATCAGTCCAGTAATAAAAATTGGCTTGGCAAATGTGGTGCTTGTATTCCAAAGTGAACGATTTGATCTGCTCCGTCTGTAGAGGATTTGTATGACATTGCTGATTGATAGGTTGGAGCTTCTCTGGCCACATGGGCAGTCTAATTTAGGAGTAAACTAATAAAGCATTGGGAAACGTTTTAATGCTCGTCCTCACCAGATCCCGAGACGTGCTCGCTCCACACGCTCTTGCCCATCATGGAGGGCGTGGCTGCACAAAGGGGGGGGGACATAAACACGGCGTTACTCAAAGCAGCAGGGTACAGCCTGTGCTACAGTTTTACGAGCTCCTTCATACCGTTGGCCATGTTGGTGACCTCGGACTGGGTGAGACTCAGGCGCTCTATTTTAGTGCCCGCCGACTTCCTGAGAGAGAGAGAAGGAGAGAGAGATGGAGAGCGAGAACAGATATCGAGAGAGGAGAGGAAGGGAGAGCACACGATATTTCTTAAACAGGAAGATCTATGGGCGTTCCAACTTTTCCCACTTGGCTTGTTATTTATCGCCGCACCTTAATTCAAATGGGAACTTGTTTTTTAGGGGGAGGAACATTAGCGGCGTTACTCACACTGACAGCTCTGCGGTTCTTTTCCTCTTGAAGCCGATCAGGTGCCTTTTAAAGGCGATAACAAGAATCAGGGCGACTAACAGGAGGAGGCACACAATGGCGATGAGGGCCTTTTTCCATCCAGCCATCTTCACTAGGAAAGAACATAAGTTAGGTGTTATGGTCAAGACAACTTACTAGACGAAAAATACCAGGACAGGCTGTTGCAGAAGTTATTAAAACACTTTATTTATTTACTTTATTAATTTACAGCGGAAGGAAAAAGTGAGTCCACCATTGGGAATTTCTTACATTTCTGTCTAAATTGATCATAAAATGTGATCTGATCTTTATTAAAATCACAAGAATGATTCAACAGTATCTGCTTGAACTAATACCGCCCAAACATTTACATGTTATCATGTTTTGATTGGCAATAGCACTCAAACATTTACAGGGCAGGGAGGAATAAGTGAGTACAATGTTAGACTCAATGGTTGGATGACCCTCCTTTGGCAGCAATAACTTCAACCAGACGTTTCCTGTAGTTGCAGATTAGACGTGCACAACAATCAGGATGAATCTTGGACCATTCCTTTGCAAAACTGTTGCAGTTCAGATATCTAGAGTGAGTAGTTTTCTTGAGCTCATGCCACAGCATCTCAATCGGGTTTAGGTCAGGACTTTGACTGGGCCATTTCAGAACGTGTAGCTTTTGTGCTTTGGGTCATTGTCTTGTTGCAGCTCCGTCCTCTGTTGAGCTTCAGCTGTTGGACAGATGGTCTCAAGCTTTTCTGCTAAATATCTTGATAAACTTGTGAATTCATTTTTCTACTGATTATAGTTGTCCAGGCCCTGAGGTAACAAAACCGCCCCCCACCATGATGCTCCTGCTCCAGACTTCACAGTGCGGATAGGGTTTTGATGTTGATGTGCTGTTACATTTTTCCTCCACACATGACGTTGTGTGTTCCGCTCAAACTGTTCAACTTTGGGTTCATCAATCATCAGAATATTTTGCCAGTAGCCAAGAGCATCCAAGTGCTCTTTCGCAAACTTCAAACGTGCAGCTTTTTTTAGACAGCAGTGGCTTCCTCTGCAGCGTTCTCCTATGAACACCATTCTTGTTCAATGTTTTACGTATTGTAGATGTGCCAACAGAGATGATGGCATGTCCAGTGATTTCTTTAAGTCTTTAGCTGACACTAGGGTTCTTTTATACCTCATTGAGTATTCTGCAAGTGCAACAGTGCTGAACTGTCTCCATTTATAGACAATTTAAGGGCCCGATCTTGTGCATCAAAACGGAGACGATAGCGTGACATTTTGCGCTCAGTAGGAGCGCACTTTGTGATCTTGTCACTCCAGACTTAGTGCATTTAAGTGGGTGGAGACACACATTTTCCTCCAACCAGATCAACTCCGCGTCCAGGAGAGCGGTTGTGTGGGAGTGGGGGGTGAACATGTGCTTTTGTTTTGGTTTGCGTTCACACCAAGCGAGACGTGAACATGGTTTAGCTCACGATGGGGTAAATAAAGTTTTTCGTATGACCTGTGAGAGCCTAAGGCTTAAGAAAGAACGCAAGACAGCGCAATGTAAACGAGGAAGTGAATGTCAGCCGTGTTTCCATCAGTGCAGTCGCCTCCTCTTGTGACGCCCCCTCACAGGTGGTGGAGCCGAATGGCACATATAGCTACGCCACTAGAAAGTAATTCGCCAAGAGCCTGCGCCGCCCCGTGCGCCGCCACAAGATCTGGCCCAAAGACTTTTAGAGATGGTTCTGTTACCTTTTCCACCTTTATACAACTCAATCATTCTTGATTGTAGGTCTTCAAAGAGCTCTTTCGAGTGAGGCATGGTGCACATCAGACAATGCTTCTCAACAAGGGACAATTCTTCACGAGTGTGTGCTTTTCAGTGCCCAGGGCAGCTTTAAGCCACACCTCAGCTTGACTCACACCTGACTCTAAATGTCTGGATACATTTTGTCTAATTTGCTTTTGGAGCATATCTAGCCAGGAGGTGTGCTCACTTATTCCTCCCTGCGCTGTGAATGTTTGACTGTTATTAGTGGTATTAGTTCAGGCACTGTTTACTCATTCTTGTGATTTTAATAAAGATCAGAACACATTTTATGACCAATTTAGGCCGAAATGTAAGAAATTCCAAACAGTGCACTCATTTTCCCTCCCACTGCATATAGAAGAGTCTTCTTAAATGTGCACAGTTTGACCAGACTTGACATTATTGGATGTTTATTATTTCACTTCTTTATTGGAAATGGGCACAGGATTTCCATAACTGTCGTTGTGCATCCACTTCTACATACTACATACTGTAACAATGGGCCTTTAGTGAGTCAGACTCTTCCCATGATTAGAACATAAACACTGCAACTTTTCTTTTTCAACTTAGCATTCCCACTTTTCAGATGTAAACTATTATTCGGGATTGTAGGACTGTATGAACTAATTTTCTGGATTCTTCATCCACTCAACACTCTTATAAAGGAGCTTGAATCTGTTACAAAAGTCTGGTTTCATAATGAGTTCTATAGTTTTTTTTATCGATTGATATTTGTCTCATTAATGTTTTCCAAATTGTTTGGTGAATTCTCGCAAGGCCCTGTCAGAGGACTGTCATAGTGATATTGGGGTGTACAAAAAGGAACTGATTGATATTCACCTGCAATGGTTATGATGTCACTGCGCCTGGTGTCGTTGGCCGGGTTGGTGCAGACACAGTAATAGCCCCCGTTGTGCTGAGTACCCACGTCATTGATCACGTAGGAGCCCCTGAGTTTGTGGCTTTTCTGGGAGAAGATCTCAACCCCGGTCTCTGAGCTGTACCAGGTGAAAGTGACCGGGGGCGAACCTCTGAGCACCGAGCAGAAGAGAGTAACATCATGCCGCTCTGTGATGTCCTCCACACTGGGCGTGCTGGTCAGAACGGGCTTCGAAACGGGTTCTGAAGAAGACAGACTGTTTTAGATTAGGAATGGATAATGAGACTTTGACTATTTACTATTTACTGCATGTAGGAGCATCTACACAGGCAGATTTCTATGGTACAAAGAAAGATACATGCAATTTTAAAGTGAATATGTGGTAAATGTATATAAGTACTGTACTGATGTAGAGTTCTTGAGCATCTGTAATTAGAGTAGTATTTTTGTTGTTCTGGACTCACCACTTTCACTTTACAACATTTGAGAGATGAACAGAAAGCTTTCTAGTCCACAACATTTCTATAAAAACTCCAAAGAAGTAAAAGTTGTGCATGTTTGGTCCCATTGAACAGCCCTATGAAGCCCGGACACTTTGTTACTTTTACCTAAGTCAATATACTCACAACTACCTAAGCAAAAGTACTCAACCTGTCACTTATTAGGTTGAGTTCCGAACTAGTGATAGTTACGTATCACTAATTACTAGTGAAAAAAATAAAACGTGCCTGAACAAAAAAACAAAAATAAACCTTATATATGCTCCGGTATATTCAAATATATAAAGATCTTCTGAATGCAAGTTAAAACTAATGTTTGCTGTGAGCGTGTACCAATGATTGTGGTTGAGGCCAGCAGCTGTTGCCCAGTGGCGAATTCTGGGGGGAGTTTCTGATGATTTTTGGCGTGGCACAGGAAGTTGTTCAGTTCGGAGATCTTGGCGACGCTGGTGTTGAAGATGGCGGGCTCTCCTGGGTTGCCGACAACTTTAGATTCACGGAATCCTTTGGAGGCATGGAGGGTGTAGGTGATGGGCAGAGAACCTCTTTCGCTTTGGCAAAGCAGCTGGAAGGGCTTCCCCAACACCAGCGTACCACCCACGACGCTCATGGAGGGCTCTGAAACAGGAACTGCAGGGCACAAAGTATTTTTTTAAAGAACATATGGAAGCTGCCCAGTGAGTGTAAATGCATTTCACTTGTAGATGCTACCAAGTTTTTACGAAACAAGATCAGATTCTCTCTTCTCAACTTTTTTTTGTTCCAACAATTGAATTGGTCATCTTAAAAGCCCCAAAACAAAATACAGGACAGTCTAGTCCAGTTCAGCTAGTTTTCTAGCTAGCTTTTGTTTAGCTTGATCAACCTTTTCTTGCTTGCACATGATACAGACATCACATTGGTACAAGATAATGTTTCAAACTACAAAGCAATAACATTTTTCTGTTTATATGTGAATGTTACATAATACAAATGTTTGTACATTGTACATTCAACTTATATTCAAACATTGTTTTGTGTTTTGATAAAGTCTATTCACATTTAATCAGATATCGACTGTTATTACAAGATTACTACAGGCATTATCTGATGAAAATGTTATATACTGTCTTGTAATTACATTAAAATAATCTGAACTAATAGATGTTTTTGTACTCAGCTGGTAGAAGTACAAAGTAGTCTTACCTTTTGCGCTTACAATAAGAATCTTGCTCTCCTTGACAAAGCTACTACCGGAAGATGATGCTTGAACTTTGCAGGTGTAGTTGCCGTTTTTTGACTCCTGAGCTGTAGTACTGTAAACATCTCCTCTTGTGACCTCTGTGTGGTCTTTGTAAATGGAATACTTCAGTGTGTTGTTCTGTATACGGCCAGGCACATAGACCAAAACTGAGCATGTCAGTGTGAGGACGTCTCCTTCGTACAGGTCCCCGGGCTCCACTGAGAGTTGCGGCTTTGAAATCAACTCTGAAAGGAACAAAGGTACAAGGGAAGGTTCTCTATCAGCCAGGTAATTCTCAAGTCAACAATTTCAAAACGGAAGGAGATGTGTGAGCAAAATTGGACGTTTAGAAGAAAGTAATATTGGCTCTCCCCAGGGAACTGTTTTGTCACCGCTCCTATTCAATCACATTTCCAGTGCAGCTCTGGGTCCCGCCACCAGATCAAGTAGTGATGATTGTTTTGTCAGTACCACCAAGAATTATGGCATGTATACAGCATATAATAAACTAATGCTAAGATGCTACTGCATGAGTCAACATTTACATAAAAGTACAGTATATGTACAATAGTATGTTTGTTTGAACTAGCAGTTTTATGTCAGCTTAGTAAACATTCAAAATATTGTCTTGGCCAACATAGCAAAAAATTTAGGATCTGTATCTTTTTTGGTGGAAAATACAACTATAATTTAACATTTACTAAAGCAGTTGTTGAGCAGTAGGTATTGTACAGGTTAGTTTAATGAATTTTTCCAAAAAGGAGGCTTTGAACGTGACCGTTTGAGGAGATTCCCACTGCCGTCTGCATCTACAGTATGGTCTCTTTGACGTAATTACCTTTGACTGTGATCTTTTGATAGGTTTCTTTTTGCAGAGCTCTCCACTCGGCTTTACACACCAGCTCCCCAGAGTCTCCCTCCTGAGCCCTGAGCCGGTGACTGAGGCTGACCGGCTTTCTCTTTAGAATCTTCCGGTCCTTTATGAGAAAAACATCCACATCCGTATGCGTGCCCACGACTTTACACACCACCTCGACCACGTCGCCCTCGTACACCTCTGTTGAGGGCAGGATGTTCATGATGGGACTGATGAACATTCCTACAAGAACAGTTCATGGGACGTTAAAATGTATTCATGGCTTCGAAAAAATGCACACTTTACTATTAGTTCATTTCGCTAATTTGGACAAACGTCAAAGAAAAAGGGTTCAATGTCACTGCCCATTGTCTGTGATGAGAACGTTTCACACAAGACAAAACTCTTTTCTATGCTGAAAAACTGCAGCATAGAAAAGAGGGAGGAAAAAAATAAACAGAGAGAGAAAAAAATAAACTAAACCAAAACATGTATGCAAATAGCAGCAAAACTGATTGGTTATAAAACCCCTGTTAGCAAGAAATGAAGATATGGAATGGGATTTTATTTACAAATCGCTATAAGCCCCCCTAACGTCCTGTTGATCAGTGAAGTGTGAAGACAACTTCCTGTCAACATATGTAGATTCAAAATGAAATAAGCTTAATACCAAAAACAGGCTGAAAACGTTAAGCTGAGTATATTTCATAATATTTTTTTCAGATAGTGGAGCTATTTTATTGTTCGCATCAAATTAACGTTAGCCGTTAGCTTCAAGGCTAAAACTGCTACAATTATGAGCATAGCGCTTCCCCTAGAGTAGTATTTACAGTTTTTAACATGTCCGACGGGATTATCCAACAGCTGCTTGTTTTTTGCCACACACACAAATCGATCCGTTTACCTTGGACGATGACTTGGACCTCGTTGCTGCGGTTGGAGCGTCCCACCAGGGGGACATCGTACTCACAGTACAGAAGGCTGTCCCCAATGTGCCTCAGGGTCAGACTGGTCTCCAGGGAGTTCCCGCTGGACGTGGAGCGTTTTACCTCCTGCGTGTCTCCAGACCTGAACCTCTGGTGGAAGTAGAAGAACAGCGAGCCTTTCTCTGAGGGAGCACTGCAGCGGGCCACCACCTCTTCACTCTCGAATATTTTAGTCTTATTCAGCCACAGTTCTGGCTGCTGGAGGCCTGACGGGAGATGATGAAACATATTAGGTTTTCTGACACTGGTAAATGCTAAACACGTGATACAAGCCACTATTTGTATCTAACAGCATGCTTTTGATAGATAATGTACTTTGAGTGGAGAACGGTTTGTGAGAGGTTATTTTTTATATGTGGAGAGAATATCTTTTAAGCATCAAAATCCAGGAGATACAAATTGAAGCGAAGGCCTCTGCATATGTAGCTTTTCAAGAAACTACTTTGTTGGGTTTAACAATGCCGAAGTAGTGTTTACTCAAGTTAAACAAAAGTCTGTTTTATTCCATATTGTATTGTTTCTGGAATTGTCAAGCATCAGTTTTGGTGTCTTTATGCTTACAATGTGTCACCATGGTTACTGCCCTTCACGTGATGTCAACTATCTATATGCCTGTACTGTCGTGTCGTGATTGGAAGCAAAATGACTACAAAACAATTGATTACTGGCCACAGGCTTTTACCTACGACTGTGAAGGTCTTCTCCAGACTGCTCTTCCTCTTATAATTGATGGTGACCTGACATCCGTAGCTCCCGGAGTCCGCCGCCCGGGCCGGGAACAGCTCATATCGAGCGGTGTCCTCCCAGGAGTGCGTGTAGTTGAACACCGCGCCGTCTTTGGTGAAGTGGAAGTGGTAAGTGGGCTCAGATGCTGTGTCCCGGCTGATGCTGGCCTCGCACTGCAGGGTCACGTTAGTCCCGCTCTCCACGGTGCTGCTGGGGAGGATGGTCAGCCCCACGCTGTCTATGGTGTATGCTGCGGGACGGGGGAAAGAGTTGAAATTCTTAGTGATTCCAATGAATGGAAAAAGTTGTAGGAGTTTCTATTGTATTCTTCCTACTCCTGCTCTTCTTTGCATGGCATGTATTATCACAACAATTTTACAGCAAGATATTGAATTGATGATGTGAGAGTGTGATCGGGTAAATCCTTCTCGTAACACTTAGTTGAATCCAGGTGGTGACTTTTTTGGGGGTCAGGCAGTGTATTATGAAAATACATAAACCACATGTTGTGTACTGTCAACAGAGCCAAGATCTTTTTATAGTACTGTAAAAGCAACCCTTTTTTTTGCCATATAAGCACAAGAATGTGAAGAAACACTGGGGCAACAGAAGTCTTTCAAAATAAAATAGTGCATCCTGGCAATGTTTCAGATATGCCCCACATTTTAACAGATCATTTCCAATATAAGCAGGGAAAGGTGGACTCTATAACCACCCTGTTGAAGACCTGGTGGTCGAAACATGTTGGCTTGGCAATCTAAATATAGGGCTTACAAGTACTTCCTCGTGCTGATCATATTTGTTTGAAGTGCCTGGGTTTGCTGCCTTATCGCAATTTGGATCCCTTTCCCAAGAGCACCTATACCAACTTTTGGAATACATTTGGACTTACAGCAATCACTCATTATGCTGTTTCTGAAGGTGGACTCTATTGTCCTCATAACAAGATGAGCTTGTTGTGCGTGTGTGAGGTTCTATGGCTAATCAAAGTCGCAGAAAGTAGTCCTCAAAACAGTGACATTCGACCCCTAGTGCCATTTTCTCCACCAAAATCGTCCCATCACATCCGCCTGATGGAGAATTGGATCTTCCCAAAATGTTAACCGGGCCATTTGTGCACAAAACAATGCATAGCAATAACAACTTTGAATATATTGGAGCCTGAAAAAGCTCAGAAAAAAAATAAAGGTACAAGCTTGTGAAACGAAATCAAAAAGTAAAAAAAAACTTACATGATTGCACTCTGGCACACGGCCCTGCAAAGACAAAAACACCACACACATTAGCATAAAAAGGTTATGTTGAAATGTTCTCCAGTTCGTGTTAGTCAGATCCTTACAAAGGTGCAACGATCCGATGAAAAAAAGCAGCCAGTTCGGCGGTCCAGGCTCCATCCTGAGCTGTGGGACGGATTCCCCCGTTTGGCGTTTTGAGTTTGAGTGAGCATGGCACAAGGGCACGGGGCAGAGGAGGGCAGAGGAAGGAGAGGTGGTGTCTGCGAACACTGGGGGGAGTTTCTTATCACAAACATACACATTATGGAGCAGCTCATGGGGGCAGGAAGTGGCTCCAACTTCCTCAGGATTATTCTTTGTTTTCACTACCAAGGAGGGAGACTATAAGGATTCCAACGAGGAGGCTTAAAACGTACAAATCTTGTAGTCCCAGTGGCTCTCTTGGTGACTGATAAGAATTAAACTAGACGTATTATGCAAAATACCACAGGGGTGTTCTTATAGTGACAGTCTGTATGATTGTGAAATGTCTTAATTCAAGAACATTGGAGAAAAATACCCCACAATATATGTCTCTCGTCCCTCCTGCGGCTCGACATGTAACTTTGCTGGAATCGGGACGTCAGCTTTTCCAGCTTGTTTCAATGGTAGCAATTATTACCTAATTTAAAAATTAACCCACAGCAAAAGGAGCATTGATAGGGGATGATCACAGTTACAATAGTTGCTATTGTGACATATAGCAATACACAACTGAACTTAATTAGTTATACCCCAAACATATATTTCTCCAATTCAGCTTTATCTAAATCTAAAAGCTTCTCGACTGGAGAGCAACAGTGTTTTCATCTATTTTTTGTTGCTTTTTTGTCATGTTTTCGTCACGACTTTGTCGCTTTTTGGTGCATCTTTGTCCGGTTTTGTCACTTTTGTGGCTTTTTTGTTGCTTTTTCATTGCTTTTTTGTATTGTTTTCATCGTCATTTCCGTCGCTTTTTTTAAGCTTCTAGATTTGGGTAATGCCAAACTGGAGAAAATGTTTAGGTCGGGGTTATGAGGTTAAAGCATATTATGCCAAAACATTTTGTTGCTTTAAAGTAGTACTGAGTAACTCATGCCCTACAGGCCAAAAGCGCCACAGGTGTCGTAGCATGTTGCGTTTTTTTTACTCATTAATTGTCCGTGAGAGTAAATACTACGTTGACAGAAAAGACAAAGGGAGAGAGGGATATTGTACATCTAATTACACAATGGAGATAATTTGTACTGTTTAAGCGGCGCTATCCCGCAGTTAGCTTTGCCCGTTAGCCTGTTAGCTTCCTCTTTGTGATTCCATAGTGCGCATTGGTGGCTCCGACCTGTAGGCAGGTCAATTCTGGTTTTCTGCCCCCCAATCATCCCATCAACACTCGTATTGTCCCCAGAGGGACTACGAAAAGGATTTATTATAGGTAAAAAAGTTACTTAGTTCTGCTTTAACTACTCTGAAATAAATACAACGACGATGTCTGTCGTCTGTAAATATCAGATGTGGGCACTGATGTACCTCAGTAACTTTCTGAAGTACTTTTGCAAGTTTTTTTTTTCATACAGTGCTTTTTACTTCTACTTGAGGAATATTGCCATAGTTACCTGTGCCACTGTGAAATGTATGTATTTTTCTGTTTTGTTGCTTAATTCTTCATAATGATTTTTATATGTTTTATGGTATTGTATTTGAAAATATGACACATTTCACATTATTTCATGTTTTGCTTCTCATAATTTGCCACTACTGAAACATGAGTCAAACTTTTACAGTTACTCACAGTAGCCTACTCTTCTATACTTTTCTCCGATTACATTTTTACTCTGACTTGAGTAAATATTTGGGCCCTACTTTTTAATTCTGCTTGAGTAAAATTATTTTTAAGTAACGCTACTCTTACTTACACCTCTGGTAAATATGCACAAATCACTACTACATCCTGCACTCGAAGTCGGGCTGTACTCCTTTCTGCCACTGGGAGGCGCTGCAGACCAACCAAACCGTCCTTGGACCCGCCACGTTGCTTTCTCTCTGCGGTTGTTTTCTGCATTATGCTCGCAGCCACTTTGATTTGGACTTCTTCTGTTCGCTGGCTTCGAGGCGCGCACAGATCTTTTGTCGGAGAGGCGGCTGCAGCAGAGGTGACCTTGCACTTTCTGCACTGGTGTAATCCCCAGACTTATCTGTCTAATGTTAGCACTGCAAACTTACAGCTACTTCAAGGTTATCCTGATTTTACTGAAGGGAAAAGATAGAAGATAGAATCAGACATATGCAAAAAAAGAAAGAAAAGAAAATGCTGCAGTAGCTGAATAACAATAGCATAACACTTAGGCTCTTAAAGCTGCGGTAGGTTCATCAAATTATTTTCTGCTAGTAAAGTAAACTTCATTTGACACCGTAAATCCACACTGTAAACGCGACATTTGCAACAAAAAAACAGACCATATGCGCAGTGTCAAAATATAGCACATTTTCCTCCAGCGCCAACCAGGAAGTCAGAGGCTAAAATTAGCTCAGTGTTAGCATTAGCGGTCCGCCCTGTTTGCGTCTCAACTGTTGTTTCGCTACGCCCTCTGTTGAAACAAGCTTCTAATTAAATCAAGAGAAGAAGAATCTGTGAGAGCTAGAAACGAGTTGAGGCAACAGTCGAGAGATTACGCTCACCTACCTATACGACTTTCACGGTTTGTTAGCACAGCCTTATGTGTTTTCATCTCTTCTTTGTCTTGTTTTTGCAGTTTTTCTGTAGTTTTTTGTTGCTTTCCTCCTTGCCTTTTTTTTTTTACTGTGTTTTTGTCACTTTTCAGTCACGTTTTTGTGGCTTTTCTATTGTGTTTTTGTTGCTTTTCTTTTGTTGCTTCTTTGTGGCTTTTTTGTTGTATTTTCCTTGTTTTCGTTGCTGTTTTGACGCTTTTTTCAAGACGCTTTTTTCAAGACGCTTTTTTCAAGACGCTTTTTTCAAGACGCTTTTAGATTTGGGTAATGCCAAACTGGAGAAAACACGCTCGGTTCGGGTGGGGGAAACCTGGAAGTGAAAGTTCTTAATATTTAGTTTCAGCAGTTTTAGATCAATATTGCATTTTGTAACCAACAAAGTGTGAGATAGTGATAAAGCGGTGTTTGAGATTTTACCAATGCCCGCTGGCTGCCCACGACACTAGAGGCCGCCATTGCTCCGCCATTGCTATAATACCTCCATATCGCCGCTAGTTCCCCATTGGAAAGCATTGGAGTCTAGACATGTTAAAACAACTTTAACGCCTGGTTTCTATTTTTTCAACACTGGACTAGGCTAGATATTCTTCCTGTGATAACACTGGGTTAGTCACAATTTAAGAAACCAGGCTGGTTTTCGTAAGAAGAATTTTAGAAATCTCGTACTTAATGAGGGTCGGACTGTTAGCATTGGAGCTGCGCGAGCTACACGTCACGCAAGGGCCGAGTCTACAGTGAAGATCCCGCCCTTATGCCCTTTTTAGGAACATGCTTCGTCAGAGCTGGGGAGGGGAGTCTGTAAATCCACCATGATTTCCCCCTCAACTGTGGTCATTATGGTAAACGGGGAGGAGTGAGCAGAAGCTGTCCACTTATATACACAGTCTATGGATTTGACCAAATACCTGCAGAAAGCTTAATACCTGCTCTTTAAACTTGAAACAAACCAATCATAGCTGGTGTCAAACGTGCTTATCTGCAGGGAAGAGAGTTTGACCACCGAAAGGGTCAGAACAAGTTTGTTGAAGGTGTCTGAAATTTCTATCTCCGCCTTAAATTCTCCAATGAATTGCTTTTTGCTCAAGGTATAAGCGCCAAAGTTGATCCATTCAATAAACAGTTTATCACATCTCCCTCAGTCTGTCTGTTTAGACCACTCCGGGCAACAAATTGCTTGTCTGTGTTTTGATTGACAAGAATAAAAACAGTTTATTCCAAGACAGATATAAGCCAAAATTATAATGAAGCTGCTATTTCCAGTGTAACAATGGAAACATTAGCGCCTCTGGGGCCGCATCCTATCCATTAAAAGTCTACTGGAGTCTTGTGCGACTGGAGCTTGACATTTTTGGATTGCGTCACTTTGTCTACTTGACATTTGGACTTTTCCCCCAAACTGCTTCTAAAAGTGGCTAATGCATTTACAGTGGGGCGCTGTGTGTTTACCGTATATTCATGAGCAGCGGTGATTGATGGTCGCCCCGGCTTGTACCACTGACACCGGCCCTTATCAGAGCGGCGCAGGGCAACGGGGAGACGGGTGGCTTTTTTGGCTGGCATTTCTCCACGCCTCAGTCCCCAATGGGTTGACACTGCGAAACACAAAAGAGTGGTTTATTTTTAATATTAAGAAAGATAGATGGAATTGATCCGCTTCAAAAACATACCTGGAATGGTTTTTCGTAGGGCTGGGACGATGCACTAAGTATTGGGGTTTGTCTTTATAATGATCTGCCAAACTATTCCCTGAATGAATTTACTTATGAAATTAATTATTAATCAGTCTGACATTATGCAAAACATTTTGAAAAGTACAAATGTCAGAGGGGTTTCAAAAGTCTGGCTCGTTTGTTTAAATCAATCAGCGCCAATATCACTTTTTCTGTACCTGTGTTGTGTATCAAAGTATTGTGATAGAGGTTTACAATATTCTTATCACACAAAAAAATTGTATTGTAATATAATGCAAAATTGTGTCCCAGCCCTAGTATTTTTATTCCCATTTCTAAAAGTCTTAAACTCATCATGCATGATTGTGGCGCATAAACATGCTTTGGACACCACTGCATGTCATCACATCCAGGGGCTATAGTAGGCAATTCAATCTGTTAAATATACTGCTTAAAGGTAGTTCTATGATGGGCAAAAACAAGGTTTGCAAACAGAGCATTGCTCTGTGACAGATCGGTTATTTTATAAAACAGCATCAGCGGTCTGGATGCCTCAGCTGTTGCCTGCCATTCACCAAAACATCCGACGAAAATCAGGGAAGTAAACAACAGCAGCGATCGTTTGTTTTGATTATTCACCTTTTATGAGTAATCTTTGCAAAAGACATTTGATGAGCAGTAAGGACCGCTCTCTCCCCATCGGATTTCTTCTGTGGAGCTCCCTCCACTGGCGGCCAAGGGAATAAAGCATAATATAAATAAAACACAAGCCAACATTATGAGCTCACAGCATGCTAACATATTGTTTGTGCTGTAGTACATTTGTATAGATTTGAATGCAGATCGGCTCATGGATGGTTTATATAGACTTAAAAAAATAATTATGACACTGTTATGCAACAAATTGTGGCAAATGCAAAATCTCCTCTTCACTTTGGTCATTCTTCGTCTACTCGTGAAGTGCTCCAAACTCAATTTCCAGGAGTGTGTTGCACGTGTGTTCATTATGGTACCATCGATTTGCTAGCGTGTCATTAGCTTAAAATCGAAAGCTCTGTAAAGTGTCATCACATGTTTTTTGTACTACTGCCTGTAGGAGTGTCCTGACCAGCCCAGTCTCTCACTCCTGTCTTTCCCATACCTCCACATTATTTCCACTAAGACGAAAGATATTTCTACTTCAAGATTAAAAGATTACAAATTAAAATTGGAAGACAAGGTGCTGCACAGCATGAGACAGCGATTCGATTTCCGAGAAAGAACTTTTCATCCTTTCTTTCTCTGAAAACTTTGCCTGTGTGTACAACGCCGCATTTAAATCAAGCTCGAACATGACAATGCTCGGAAACGTGTCAAAAGTTTGAAGACACGCGACAGATTTTGCCTCCCACAGCCAAATGTTTGGTGTTTACATAAGCCTCATTGGTTATTCTTCTCCTGACGCAGCGCGAGGAGACAGACAGGCAGTGGTCATCTCTGTGGACAACTCAGCCCGGTGTCAGAGCAGCGGCCCAGAGCGAAAACACGGGGAGAGGGGAGCGCCGAGACGTGAGGCGGTGGTGCCCCATGGCCAAAGAGCCTGCGGGAAGAGGGAGCCTGGAAATCATGTGGTTATGCGAC
Source organism: Gobius niger (assembly GCF_951799975.1). Classification (NCBI taxonomy): domain Eukaryota; kingdom Metazoa; phylum Chordata; class Actinopteri; order Gobiiformes; family Gobiidae; genus Gobius; species Gobius niger. The sequence goes on along the minus strand of NC_136861.1, from coordinate 30,230,527 downwards.
ATTCTGGGAGGAAGGGACTTCACCTGGTATTAAATAAACATAGAAGTCTTCCTTTTTTTGTGTTACACTTTTTTGCAGGAATCTGGTGACAATCTCAAACACATCTTTACACTTTACTGGTTAGAAAATCCAGTATGGGTCTAAAACTAAATATCCAGTAATTTCAATTCCTGATTTCACATGATCACCCCAGTTCAACGCCCCGATTCTTGCTCGCCTTTGCTGCGCAGCTGTTTGAATAACGAAATGTAACGATTAAAGGGGGGGTGTTATGCAAAATCGACTTTTTCAAGCTTTACATCATGTTGTTATGTCATTCCCTCATTAAAAACATGCCTGAAGTGTTGCCTTGGCACATTCACGTATTTTTGAGTAATCTGTATAAACTCTGATGGCGGCCATTTTAGGGATAGGTTTGCCTGAGTCCTCCTAGGAACGCCTCCACCTCCTTGGAACGCCCCGAGCTTTCGTCACCAGCCGAGTAACCAACCACTGCTCCTCAGCAGAACCCCCTCCCCACTGATGCCACAGACAGCGTGTGGAGGGGGCGTGTCGGAAAGGGTCAGAGGTTCTTAAAGAGACAGAGGCCTATTTCAAGATTCACTACAGCCATTTTGAGAGAGCAATTTTATACAAGGCAGTTATTCTAATTTACTGCATTTACAGACCAACAGAAGGTTTGGTCATCATTGTAGTGTGATATAGACTGGTGCTATGTGAGTGAAAAAAGCATAATACCCCCTCTTTAATGAAAAAAGAAAAGACAAAAAGTGGTCCGTGCTGTGGTCGCAGTGAAGCTATGACGGGTGTTTTTACTTTGCGCTGCTAAGAATGGCCACTGGAGAAGATCCGAAGATTACTCAAAGATGTGCGAGAAGGGCGACACACAACTCCAGGTATGGTTTTCGATGAGCGAACAACATAGTAACATAACAAAAGCTATAAAAAGCTATAAAAAGTTGATTTTGCATAACTCCCCCAGAAAAAAGTAGTAACAAGTAGTAAAAGAACTCCTATAACATCAGTGAACGTACATTAATAGCACTTTTCGCTTAGAACCATCTGCTGTCTACTCGATGTAAACAAACACGCCATTTCTCCACATTGCAGTGATGACTGTAGTGTGGCTCACCAGTCGTTACTTTTTTAAGGTGTGCGGGTCAAGTCGGGTTGACAAACTGAAGCCCTGATCTTAGGGTCGGATTGATTTTAACCGGGTTGGGCAGAGTCAGGAAAGAGCGGGCCAGCTAATATACCACTAATGTAACTTAAAGTGACTCATTGTATTTTGGTATGGAATCTAAAGAATCAGCCTGATGGCCCTTGTTCTAATGTATTATATGTAGTTTAGATAATAAATTGGAACAAGACTCCGAATCCAGGTATCCACTGAAAATGCTTTACTGTGGAGTGTGCTCGCTGCCTTCGGAGTACTGTGAGTATATGCCTGTGCCAGCCAAATGTAGACAGTGACTTGAGAAGAACTTTCCTGATGTATTTGCCAGGATGACAGTTGGTTCAGCTGCAAGTGCTCCCAAGCAGGAACCACCTGGTACTGGGGACGTACCCCCGGCGGGTGAAGTGGAGGAGAAAAAGGAACAAGAAAGAGGTGGGAGAGGACAGATTAAACAAAAGAAGAAGACATACCTCAGAAAGTTACAATAGCTAGAATTCCTAGAGCTACAAAGAAATTTGTCACATGGGTGTGTGTGGACTGGGGACCTTTGATATTGCCCAAACATTTTCTTGCCTCAGTTACAGCAGAGATTTTACAGATGACATTATTGGTGTAATTCAAGAAAAGTGGATGTCAAAACGAGGGTGTGACCTGAAAACAGAAACCTGTAACCTCTTTAATCCTAGTGCCGTTTCCACCGGACCAGCATTACCATCAGCCTTCAAAACCTCTCCAGCGTACTCATCTCACCATGACCAGTCTTTCCTTGACAAATCCATCACACTCTCTCTGTTCATCTCTTTGTAGATCAAGTACTTTCCATCAAGTTTACCCATTCAATTAACTGTTCATTCCCTCTTTCTCATGTGTGTGTGCGTAAATAGGTCCTCCTTGTAGAAATAATTGTTGAATTCACTTTGGTATTTGATGTTTCATGGCTTATAGAATTTCCGAGCCTACAAAACTCTTAGAATTGTCCTGCGCTTGCACTCAAAGGAGTGAATCAGTTTGAACAAGCCTTTGTAATGAAGCATTTGAGCCTTTTAGAACCAAAACAGCCTGAAAATGCAGTAACACGCATGAATGTATCAAAAATACCTCACTGGTGTTTTTTCAAAGATAAAAAAAGCAGGTTTTGTCTTATACGGGCCTTCAGTGTTTCAGAAGTGACTTTTACAGATGTTTTTGTTCTGAACTCTTCCATCTCCGACTGATCCGCAGAAGGTCAAACTCCGGGGCTCTGAGATTTTCCGAGATTCTCTGTTCCGTCAATAATATATGAGTGTCAGGAGTCCGGACAGTGCTCGTAAAGGTCCATACAGGCTTACAGGCAGTGGGGCAGAAGGAGCAGGCTAAAGTCATGCTCATCGGTCCGTGTGCGGCGGGACATTATGCTATGCACGGACTCTTGTGGGGCAGGTGTATATCTGCGGCGCGCTCCATCTTCCACTGCTCCCGGGGGCTCGCCTTGTATCTCCCACGGACCCCCCGCTGTGGACTGGCCCTGACAACCCGAGTCTCACATCCAGACCGGGGCTCCGCTTCTCAGACTCCCCGCTGCTTCTACCACAGGATGGATCGGCCAGCGCTCTGTCGGGCGCCTGCAAGCCCATGAAGTGTCCTTGGACGGGGCGCCGCAGGGGGGCTGTAGGTACTGGAGGGAAGCACGAAGGAGGGAAGAGTCAGTGAGAAGTGAGGGGCGGAATAAATATTGAGAGTAGGGATAGTAAAGCTGGAAGGCTTTTTATCTTGTGTTATGTGCTAAATCAGCTCATTTCTTTTTAGGTTTAAAACGTTACATTACTTTTGCACTTGCATCAAGGCAGTGTGTAGTTAGATGCCATCCATCAGGGTAGGCAGTGTCAGGCTCAGGGGCAAAATCCAGTCTTTGAGCAAAGAACCTCTGGCCCACAAGATGATTTTGATAAATGGAGTGCTTTTTACACTGTATATTAATGGCATTGGAAGAAATGTCCCAAATGCTAAATTTCACTTTTACGCAGATGATACAGTGATCTATTGCTCAGCTCCCAGCCCTGCAAAGGCCTTTGAGTATCTTCAATCAGCTTTTAATCAAGTGCAGGATCAGTTGTGCCATCTCAGACTTGTTCTGAATGCAGAAAAAACAAAACTGATGTTTTTCTCCTTGCTATAAAAGAAAATGAGTTCGTCTGAATCAATCTGCACTAAATCTGGACAGAAAATTGAATTGGTATCGAGTTTTAAGTATTTGGGTTTTATAATTGATGATAAATTGTCTTTTAAATTGCATATTCGAAATGTAACCAAAAAGTTGAGAGTGTTACTGGGGTTTTACTATAGAAATAAGTCTTGCTTTTCTTTTACTGTGAAGAAGAGGTTGGTGGAAGCCACATTTCTGCCTGTTCTTGACTATGTGTTGTATATGAATGCTCCTGTACAGTGTCTTGGGTTGTTGGACAGTGTGTATCATGGGGCTCTGCGCTTCATCACCAACTGTCGACCTCTTACTCACCACTGTTTGTTATACTCTAAAGTGAATCACGGACCTTATTTCTTTGTGTGTGAATGTTTTTTAACTAATGTTGTGTATGTTTTTAACTGTATGGAAACCAAGTGTTGCTGCCCATCTTGGCCAGGTCTCTCTTGTAAAAGAGATCTAAGATCTCAATGGGACTAACCTGGTTAAATAAAGGCTAAATAAAAAAATAAAAAAATAAAAATAACATCACACACATCAGAGATCAAGTCCATGTTGAAGTAAAATAAAAAAAGAAAGTATTGTCAATTCCAAAAGAATTTCCAAGGGGGACGCCCCCGAACCCCCTGTTAGGCAATGTTCATTTAGACAACATATTGCAATTCAGTTTTAGTTTGAAAGAAGTTTAGTTTGGAGATTTAGTCAAAAAAAATCTCTTCACTTTTAGTCCAGTTTAAGCCAACGAATATTGCTTGTATATTTAATATTCATTTTGTCGACTTTGCATTTAAAACATTTAAAGGTACACTGCGTAACATTTTGGACTATACTGATGCGGCAAAACAAAAACCTGCTCCTAATGACCAGCTCAACACAGAAAATGCTATTACTGCAGTGTGTAATAAAAGAGTGGATTTGGATGACAAACTAACCTCAGTAAATGTCAAATTCTACTGCTTTTCGTCACATCTCCATGGAGACGAGCTGGAGACGCACCCACTCCCGGTAAAGTTTACAGTCATATCTTAGGAGGGGTGAGCCTCATAAATGCTTGTTTGTACATTTGTGAGGTACTTTTCAATGATGAAAATATCTGTCATAAAATAAAAGCTTGCATTTCAAATTTATTTAATGGGAAAAATTCTATGCGGTGTGGCTTTAATACAATCATATTTAATTAGTCCAGAAAAAAGCACTGAGATGTTCCTTTCGCTGAACATTTAAATGAAATTTCTCTTTTAAAATGTCTTTTAAAGTTTAGATGATTTTAGTCTCTTCTTTTCATTTTTATGTCGTCTTATTTTAGTCAACGGAGATATCAGAGGATTTTAGTCATAGTTTTAACCTTTAATTTAGTTTTAGTCCAATTTTAGTCAGCAAAAATATGACTTTGACTAAAATTATGACGAAATATTTTAGTCAATGAAATTAACACTGTTGTTGGGTCATATACTGATGATGCACAACCCTGTGATTTGGAAAAAATATACTTTTTCGGGCCACAATTGGGAGATTCTGCCCCTATTCTTTTGACATGTAAGACCATTGGCCCAACTTTACTACTGCAAAGTACTGAACTTCAATACGCGAGTCAAAGTACAGAAGAACAAATGTTACTCCTGCTCTGTTAAAACTGTATTTGAAAAGTAAAAGTAGAGTAGTATTTGCTGCAGGAAACTTAAAGGAGTAGGCCACCGTTTTTACATACTGAGATATGTTCTTACCTTAGCTTTGACGAGTTCTTTAGGACCTGTCTGAGCTCGAAATCCGCGCAGTAATCTTCACTTTACTGTGCGGATGCCAAACTACTCCTGGTATTATTACGCCTTACAATATAGTTCCCCCTTTTATCCACTTAGAAAATCCACATTGTTTAATTTTGTGTAATTATACTTTCTAGTGGAACACTTCACGTAACCATATTTAAATAGGGAAAACGTGGAAGACCTTGGTAGCTTCTATCTTGACCTGTTTTGGAGCTATAGTGGAGAGAGGGAGAGGCTAAATGCTAACGCCGTCTGCGCTGTGTTTACACGATTGAAGGCACGGGGGAAGATCAGACAGGTCCTAAAGAACTCGTCAAAGCTAATGTAAGAACATATCTCAGTATGTTAAAAAGGTGGCCTATTCCTTTAAATGTTCAAAGTAGAAAGTACAAATCAGTTTTTTTTCGAAGTGGTTTGAAAAATCACCCCCGGTACGGCAACACGACGGGGACAAACCTTTCTTGTTGTGAGTCAGTGGCATTGACAGAACATCTGCTCAGCGCCACCTACTGCTCTGGAGTGTGCATTGTAAGGCCTTTAAAATGAACCAAACACATGGTCAAATTTACACTTTACTCTATTTATCTTACATGTAGTGGAGTTAAAGTAAAGTTACACTACTCAAGTAAAGTACAGATCCTTAAAGCTCTACTCAAGTACAGTATTTCAGTTTGTTTTCAGTGTGTAGTTGTGTTCATAAAAGGCTAAAACATGGCGATAATGTGGGCTGAGACAAACCTGCGCTTGTGGGGGATTATGTAGGTAGTTTTATGGTGTGCAGACCAGAGGACACAGACGGGGGTGGAGACGGATGACAAGGACAGACATGTCATTCCGATGATCTGTCTGGAGATCACAGGCCCCTTATGTAACAGCACATATAGCAGTAATCCTCTAGTGCGATCAGCTAATGCACATGCACTACTCTCTTGACCAGCCTCAATGATCACAGCAATCGCAAGCATTTAAAGACAGACACAAACCAAAGTTTTATCGACAAAAGGAAAGCATGTTAAAATAAAAATGTTTCTTATTCAAAGATGTCTCCCAGGGAGGTCAAGGTTGGTTCTCATTTCCAAAGCCTTCTCAGCAGCAGTTATGCAGTTTTAGCGCTGAAATATGTATGTTTTGAAAGTGTGTTTCCAAAATGCGTACTGAAATGTAGCATTGAGCACGCTTTCATTTCATTTGAAAGTCAGTTTTGCCCAGAAGCAAAAGCGTGCGAGAGTCGGGACGTCTCCCCGTGGAGAAAAACGTTTCCCGGCCAGCAAGAAAAATATTAATATTAGCAGACTGTCAGCAGTTGGGCTGGTAAACACCTGTGGGCTTTACCAGCGTCTGAGCTGCTCTTTGTGTAACATGGTGTGCAGCCTGTGGATATACGTATATATGTGTGGCCGCCTCCTGTGAAAGGACAAAGTGTCATCAAAAGTAATCAGATTCTCAAAAACGCAAAGTACAGTAAATGAACTTTGTCGCTGACCACTTCTGAACTTTAATCTCCATTTTAAGTTTTCATTAACAAAACAACAAAGCAAAAACATGTCGTCATATAGAGTTCATCTCATAACTTTCAATGTCATTCTTCTTAAAGGAATAGGCCACCATTTTTACATACTGAGATATGCTCTTACCTCACTTTAGCCGAGTTAATATATCCCCGTCATATAGCTCCATAAAAGCTCACGATAGAAGCTACCAAGCTCTTCCACGTGTTCCCTATTTAAATAAAGTTACATGAAGTGTTTTCATGCGAAGTATATTTACACAGAAATGTAGCATGTCGATTTTATAAGCAGATAAAAAGGGGGACTATATTGTGAGGCGTAATGATACGAGGAGCAAAACGTCCGCGCAGTAACTCCTAAAGACTTCCCCCGCTCACTTCCGTCAATAACCTTTAGGAGAGGCTGCGTATGTGCTCCGTTTGCATGACAGAGCGCACGGACAAAGACCAGACGGGGATATATTAACTCGGCTAAGGTGAGGTAAGAGCATATCTCAGTATGTAAAAACGGTGGCCTATTCCTTTAAGCAGAAATACTGCCTGGCTAAATATATTAGTTGACAAAATAGCACTACCCTTTACAGTGGCCTTGCGTGACTATTTACATTGCTTTACACACACCCATTACTCGTCCCCGTGCCCCCCTCCCTGCTTTTATCCAAACACAGCAAAGACATACAGCCCCCCAGAGGACAGGCCCGGCCGGTTCATCATGAAGCCCCTGATTACAAACTGGACTTAACCCGCAGCAGTGGCTCTATTAGACCCTTTCTCATCTTGCGGGGGCTTTGGGGGTGAACCGTCTAACGATCAATACCGGCATTAGACTCCTTAACATGGGATAAAGACAGAGGACCTGCCCCCTATGTAATCACAAAGTCCCCCAAGGCAAAGCAAAGGGCCCGTTTCACGCTACAGTGAGGAAATGTATGTAAGGGAGCGTGGCACAATAGAATGCCTGAGATTGACGGAGGGTTTCCCCGGAGTGGCTGCGTGCCAGTCAAAATGGTGGCGTCGTGAATGCTAATGTGCAGGAGTGTGTAGAGGAGAAGTTAGTGTCCTGGGTTCATTCTAAGAAGTGGGCACTTAAAGGAATAGGCCACCGTTTTTCCATACTGAGATATGTTCTTACCTGAGCTTAGTCGAGTTGATGCGTACCTGTCTGGTCTTTGTGCGTGCACTCAGTCCCGCAAAAAGACCAACGATGTTCTTAGCATTTAGCCTCTCCCCCTCTCCTCTATGTGGCCAAACAGGGGTGAAGTTAGAAGCGACGTTTTGCCCACGTCGCAAAACGTGGGCAAAACTTTACTTTATTTACTGTAAATATGGTTGCATGAGTAGTTAGACGATCCAAGTATAGTTATCAAGTTAATTGTTCGGGCTCGGGTTGGGTCTGGCTTTATGCCCGCTGGCTTGGGTCGGGTTGGGCTTGATTTTTTGTGCCTCGTTCTAGTTCACACCACCCTTAAAAGTATGTGAATCTCCCAAACGGGCCGTATTATTTAATCTGGCCCCTGCCCCGTAGAGCATAAATTCCAGAGTAGTAAAAGTAAAAGGAAGTCTCTAGCCCATTCCTGTGAGGAGTTATGATTTTTTAAAGAATAACCAGAATGCTCATTCTAGCCACTAGGGGGCATTAAATTAAAAAAAAGGAAAGAGTTTTACACGTGTCCAGCAGAGGGCGGGGAGTCTGCCCCAGGGCGGCTGTGGCTTCAATAACAGCTTACCACCACTGAGCGTGGAGTCAATGAATAATGACTACTATGTAGAACTTTGAGGAACTTGTGGCTTGTAAAGGGCAATACAAGTGTAAGCCGTTGTTATTAATGAAGCTACAGTCAAGTTGGGGCTTTGACCAAATCACAGCTTACTATTCATTTATTGGAAATATGTTCTCCATTATATGTGGCCCGTGACCCGCCATGGGAGCTGAATTTCGGCCCTCGAACCAAAATGAGTTTGACACCCCTGAGCTAGATAAATAGGCTGAATGGAGCAAAAACACGTCTAGGAATCTTCAAAAGGATGTATGAATATGAAAACTTGGTACAGCCTGCACACTAACCTAAAGAGTTTGATAAGAACTAATTGAATATAATTTAAAATGAACACTAGTTAGCATTCTACCTTCTCTCACAGAAGACCGCTCCCATCCAGGATCAAACGATGACGTGCAAGAGATGCTAGAGAACGAACACTGAGAAACTTGTGGTTTCAGTGAACAGGTAGAGAACAACGAGACCAAAACACTCACACTGTCATGACCTCCTTAATGCATTTTCTGATTCTTTGTGTGTCACAGCTTTGCTTCACCTTACTGCTAATGCTAACAACAACTAGCCTGTTAACAGTCAGTGAATTGGCCAGTTTTGCAACCACTAAAAATTGTTTATAATATAACGCCGACTGCCTCAATGTGCTCTTTTGTCCTCCTAACACACCACCTCTATGTATTTTATTTGAGACAAATCCACAGTAAATCCCTGTTAACAAACACAATATATAAAATAAATGCTAGCATACAGCCACATACAGCCACTATCTCCTACAATCCTTCTATTTCTTTGCCAAAACCTATTTGAATGTGCACACACAACTAATCAATACGTAGATCTAACTGTGTGTTTGGAAGAATGTCATGAACTCTTTTTGCTTGTTTTCACTAAATGTCAATTAGAATGAGAAAAACAAGCTGAATACCAGCCCAGAATAGGGGCCGTTGTGAGACTTGGCCTGGTTATTAGGGGATTTAGAGCAAGTGATTTCAAATAGAAGACAAATAGAAGACAGCAGAATATTCATTCATTTGGTAGGAAAAATGTTGGGGAAAAGTTTGTTATTTAACCTATTAATTGAATTTTATTTTAGTGGTTTGTCATGCTCAGTGCAGCAGCATGCCAACACCAATTAGTAAAAAAAAAAAGTACCACATTTAATTATTTTAAATGATCTTTTTTTTTTATACCTTTTGGTTAATTCTTCCAATTACTTGTGCTAATAATCTTACATGTTGATCCAAGTTCATTTTGTAAACAAATCTAGTGATCTGACTGTAACTCTACTGGGAGCTGGAGCTCCATGGCGATGTTGACTTACTTGGATTGTGTACAGGCTCATGTAACCATAATTAAATAGGGAAAACGTGGAAGAGCTTGGTTGCTTCTAACTTCACTCCCGTTTGGATCCAGAGATGAGAAGAGGAGAGGCTAAATGCTAACGCCGTCTGTGCGCTGTTCACGTGAGGGCCCTCATAAAGACCAGACAGCTACATCAACTCGTCTAAGCTAAGGTAGGAACATATCTCAATATTTAAAAACGGTGGCCTATTCCTTTAGGGTGATGCTCGGGTGTTGGCTGTTGAGATCATAAACCGTAAAAAATACAAAAAAATACGACTCCTCTTCACTCCTCCCCGTTTGCCACAATGACCACGTTCGAGGGGGAAATCATGTTAGTACAAGATTTCTAAAAAATAGTTTTTAATGTGTCAAAAGTGCAATGCATTCTAATAAGGGGACTAGCGGCTATATGCAGGTACTACAGCACTAGCGGCCCCTGGTGTCATCGGCGGCGGCAGAGCAGCCAGCGGCCATTGGTTGAGATGGTACAACAACAAAGTTGTATTTGAAGTATATCCGAGCACTGCAATGCAGTGCAATACTTCCATTTTGATCCGTCATTCTCGGTTGTAAAATGTCCCACGCTGTGCTTTTTTTGACACCGAGCTATGCACGATGACTACTTTGGACAAATGTCTTGGAGCGCTCTGGCGGTCTCTGGTGGTGCAAAAATGTATTACAAGTATTTTCAATGGCACAGCAAGTTATAGACGGCAGTTAAACACAATATTTAGCGATTAACCAGTTAATCGGTTAACCATGGACACCCCTAACATGAATGCTCGCTCAACTGAGGAAAACGACAGGGGAACGCCGGTCAAAACCAGCTTCCCGACCTGACGCGGAAATCAGATGATTTGTTCTTTTGTCGTCTAATGCGAGCTTTTTTGTTAAAAACTGCTACTTTTAGTATAGTAAGAATTGTGAAATGCCCGATATCAGGGCTTGGAAAAAGTACATTTACTGGTGGGTGATATTTTCTAAAACTCACAACTCACTAACATATTTCAATGATTAACTGAGCGAAGCACAAATCAGTGATAAAAGACCGTTTTTTTGTGATGGCATAAAAATCCCCACTTTTCCAGCTCATGAACACAATGCAACTTGGAACAATGATGTCACATCTCACCCCAGTCCACATGAACGCAGCATAAATAAACTGGGTCCTCATCCAAATCCATTGCACATTAACTGGTCAACAGTAACCTAGCCTCTATAATCTAAAATGTCCCTTGCCTTAAAGTTTATGATACAAATAGTGTTTCTTACATCTTTTAAACGTGTAAACACAAAGTACCAGACTTTTGTATAAGATTTTTGATGTGTTTGGTTTGGGGTCTTTGATTGAAATAACATCTGGAGCTAGGTCTTGTTTTACAATTCCCTGTTGTTGAATTTGTGTAGTTATATTAGTCTGGATTAAACTGCAGACTTTCAGCTTTAATTTGAAGCTTTTTACATCCAAATTGTATGACCAGTGTAGGAATTACAAGTGTTTTTATGTGAGCCTTTTAAATCCTATGCAGCCAATTACAGCCTGAGGTCTAGAAGCCACAGACGTCACCAGACTCTGGATTCCATCCCTGGTGATGCTCCCCAGGCTTCTACTGTAAATGTCTTCAGTTCCTGCTTGTTCTTGGGACATTTTCCCTTCAGTCTTGTCTTCAGCAAGTGAAATGCTGCTCAATTGGATTCATGTCAGGTGATTGACTTGGCCACTGAATAACATTCCACTATTTTCCTAAAAAATCTCTTTGGTGGCTTTGCAGTAGCTGAATATGAGCTCATAATATTGCCCCAAACCCTTCAGAATTCATCCTGCTGCTTTTGTCAACAGTCACATCACCAATAAACACAAGGGAGCCAGTTCCATTGGCCCAAACAAGCCCATGCCATGATGCTGCACCACCATGTTTCACTGATGAGGTGGGATGTTTTGAATCACGAGCAGTTTCTTTCTTTCTCCATACTTTTCTCACTCTGGTACAGGCTGATCTTTGTCTCATCTGTCCAAGGATGTTGTTTCAGAACTGTAAAGGCTTTTTTAGATGTTTGTTTTTGGCAAACTCTAATCTGTTCTACTCTAATCCTGTTTTTGAGGCTCACCAGTGGTTTACACCTTGTGGTTGATCGTCTGTATTCTCTCTGGTGAAGTCTTCTCTTGATTCTTGAGTCTTCTCTGGAGAGTGTTTTTGATCTGACTTATTGTTGTGAAGAGGTTTTCTTCACAAGGGAAATAATTCTTCAGTCATCCATCCACATTTGTCATCCGTGGACGTCTCACTTGTTCCTTATGAATGGGATAACAAAGGAAAAGCAGACACCTTGCCCATGAGCAGCCACAGTCCCATCACTTTTGGTCCCTTGAAAAGTGTGAGGCTCACATACAAACAGTTCCTACACCGTTCATCTGATTTGGATGTAAATACCCTCAAATGAAAGTGGAAACCTCAACTGTACAATACTATAAACATTGAATCTGAAATCTTCCACAGTGTAGCTTTAATCACTGTCTTATAATAAAAGCCAAAAAAAAAAAAAAACTCTATTCCAGTCCCGTCTGACACAATTCAATTCGCTCATTCCCGAGTCCTACCAAGACTTTTCTTTTTATTACATCATGTACGCCCGAGCCAGAGACAGATTCACACCGGCGGAGATACAGCGTCTAATCCAATAAAAGAAATGAATCCCGGCACCGCGCGCTTCCCATTGGCGCGCATCAAAGCTCCTCATTATGGGATATAAATACAAGCTTTGATGTGCAAAAGGCGAGGTGTACGGAAAGGCCAGCGCTTCCACAAGAGGAATGTTGGGAAACAGAAATACGCACGTCTAAAAAGGGTAGGGATAAGGGGCGGGCTGGGCATGTGCAGACGGATTGCACGGCTAAGTGAAGGTGAGCCCTGGACTGGCCCGACATGGAAATAAGGCCCAACATTCAGGGGAGCCAGACAAATGTGGGGAATACAGCGTGGAGAAAGAAAAGAAAGGGTTTTTGGACTGTGTTTTGTGCGAGAATTCAACATCGACGTATTTAGAGAGTGCAGACCTCCAGAAAGACACAATTTCTCAGCGGAGGGGCTTGGACAGTGAGACACAGTTTTGGAAAGAAATCTCCAAACACGTTCAACAGTTGGACCTGGTCATGATTTGGAAATGATTGGATTCACAAACTTGCCACAAAAATCTTTTCCTGTCGTCAACATCCAGCGCATCATTTTGAATGTTGCCTCCGCTTTTGGACGCCTTTATGGGACAGTCATTTGACCTTTGTTCACATGTGCTGGGAGAGAAGATGCTGGTGTTGTTTCATGTGGACCAAAATTCAGCATTTACCATAGTTAACACAATAGAATTCTTAAAGGGATGTTTCAGGATTTTTGACATAGGACCTCATTTCCTAGTTATCCAGAGTGTTGCAGTTCTTATATTTGAAGAGTTTAGTGGCGCTAGGCTTGTGCTAGGCTAGCGCATTTCTATGGTAACAGCTACCCTGCATTAAAAACAGTCTGACCCGCTCCACAGAGCACCTGAGGCAAATCACTTATAACACCAGACTAACCATATAAATGTTTGTGTCGATAGAATATTTTTTGGAATATAACTGACCTTGCATCACATGAACGATCGCATTTTGAGGAACTATTTTCTAGCAGATCACTCCGCCGCTGCGTAGCTTATATAACCACGAAGCTGATGCTGCTCAAATATAAGTTATTTTAAATGCAAAATGCTTAAAATTATTCTATCAACACAGACATTTATATGGTTAGTCTGGCGTTATAAGTGATTTCCCTCAGGTGCTCTGTGGAGCGGGTCAGACTGTTTTTAATGCAGGATAGCTGATACCATAGAAATGTGCTAGCCTAGCATTAGCCTAGCGCCATGAAACTCTTCAAATATAAGAACCGCTTGAATTACAAAAAAGAATATCTCCAGAAATCAGCAACACTCTGGATAACTAGGAAATGAGGCCCTATGTCAAAAATCCTGAAAGGAATTTAGTGTGATTATAGAACGACTGGATTGGTCAACAATGTCACGTGATCACTGTCGGCACAACACAGTTCAGTGCCACTGATAGCTGTCCTGATATTGTCTAGTTCTCTCAAATGGAAATTAAAAGTCGGCGACACAAAGAAGCAGGACATATTTCCTGTGGATTTAGGAGATGGACCGACATCAGCCTCGTGATGCAGGAGACAGCGGAGAGAGGCTGCTGCAAAACATTTGCCTGGAAACACAAACTAACCGCTGTACAAACGTTTGAGATAGTAAGAGTTGGCATCAACTACATTTCCACAGTGGAACATATGCAAGCAAACAGGAAGTGGAGTAAACCAATCAGCGAAGGGCAGTCAGCTGTGTTTTTAGTGGTTGTGCGTTAATATTCAAACAGGATTATAAATACAGGTCCTTTGGCGACAGTAAAGCCACACTGGCTAACAGCCTGTACCCTCACACAGTAAGGCTGCTAAATTATGCTCTTTCCCCAGTACATCATTGACAGTACACCATACCCCACTATGCAATATCTGTGAACTGGACTTTGCATTGCTGCAGTAACTACATCTATATCCAACTCTCACCAAACTCTATACTCTCTGTTTTGGATGCCTTTGAAGTTGTTTTGTTGTCCCAAGAGGGAATGTCATTGGTTTTGTGCCTTAACAACCATATACTTTTGTGCCATGTTTACACAGGGGGTATTTTTTAATTATTTTTGATCAGCGGATCTACACTGGTGTTTGTGCACTTTACAACATGCCATGTAATGTTGTTGTGCGCTCCAACACAATTTCGTTGCTGTTCTTTTTTGAAGGACAAAGTCAATAAAACGCGATTGATTGAAATTACTGTGGTTTTGGTCATTTATCAGAAAATGCTCTCTCTCTCCTGTGCGCCACCCGTAGATTGTTATTGAGAGAACTTCCGCATCCAAGTGACGCGAACAACACGTGAAATAAACAATTCTGTTTGAGTTTGGCAGCAGCGATTTTGGATCAGTAAACTCACAGTCCAGCCGTTGACCCCCCACACTACTAGTCGCGAGTCTCAAGTGCGCAAGTCAACCTATTGGCTTTGATAAAAGTCCCAGTCTGGCACAGTCTGGCTGTTTCACAAATAGGTGGACATGCAGATGAGTGAGACTATGAAATGATGAGTGAATGAATGATCAATGCAAACCGTGGGGAGAGATTCTTGCAGTTTTACTACTCGGAAATACTATCTAAACAGTACATCTGCTTTCTCTCCACTTTCAATCAACAAGCGAGGCCGACAAAACGTTTTAAACGCCCTTCTTGTAGAACTTGCCCGGACCTTGGTGATGCTGGTACTCATTGGACCGTTTCCTGTGGTATTTCCACTTTCCTTTTCATTCGAGTGGCTTCAGAGTCGCTGCATTCCATCTTGTTGTTCTGAAAGGCTAAAAGCATCAACAGAAACCTGAATGCGGCAGGCGGCTACTGTGCCCTTGATACCGGCCGGCCGACAAGCAGCAAAAACTATGCAGCGCATTTGTTTAGTGGCATCACCAAGTAACATTTTTGATCTCGAAAGCAATAGGCCTGTATCCATGGCGACGACTGAGTTGGTAATGAGTTAGACGGTCTTCTGACTAGTATGTGCAGGAAGACAGTTGGATGGAAAAAGGTCGGAAGAGAATCCTTTTGATTTCAATGGCTGAACATGAAAAGGGGAAGGATGTGGAGCACTGCACCGGGCAAAGAGCATAAAAGCCAGGGTACAGCATGTGCCTGGACAAGAGTGACCATGAGAGGTGTGAGCACCTAAGCTGCAGATACGCTTTTCATTCAGTCAAAGAGCCGTAAATACAGTCTACAAAAACACCTTTTGATCACAGTAATGCTCAAACCACAAGGACATATCTGAATGCCCTCGAGCTTTTAAGAGGTAAAAATTGACAAATTTGTCTCGAGCTCAAAGGCATTGAGGAACAGAACCAGTTTTACAATCAGGTTAGCTTAAAATTGTTGGGATTGTTTTGGATATTTGTTACTGTACACTACAGATGACACTTGTGAAACTAAGTAAATTTGATTAAGAACTAGTGACTTTATATTTTCATGGCACTGAAACAGACCTGGTAATGAAAAACACTGCTATGTAAAGAGAAATGTTCAAGCATACGTTTTGTCAATGGCACTTTGAAATAGATAGATTCTTTGTCCGATCAGAGTGTTGTATTCTGAATATTTAGAATACTTTCACATTGATGTGTGCTATGCTTATGTATACATGTGGCTTATGAATAAAAACATGTTGTAGGAACACCTGTTATTAATGTATTCGCCTCTAATTAGGGAAACAAAAATGCACAGAAGTGCAGCAGTTCACAGCATGTGTGTTTGCAGGAATCATGGTGTGAGGGGTTTTAAATCTTTATCTGTATTTTCGAGAGAAATATCATTGATTATTAAAAGTGAAGCACTGCAGAGCTAAACATTTCCCGATTGTGTTGATCTTTTCTTTATTAATCTACTGCAACGAGATAACATCTTATTCCTAATTCAACCTGGGTAAACTCAGAGACATCTTTTAGCAATCAGACCCCGACAGACATCGATATATGGATTACAGTTAGTATGGATGGGAGCCTGGCCATTGGTGGTTTGGGGGACTGGTGAAGGACGTAGCAGGTTGAAGCTGCGAACAGAAGAGGCGGTGAAGGGGTGGAGGTGGGTCGTAGCACAGCTGGGAAGGGGACGAGCCATGAACACTGGAAATTAAACTCAGGAGGGCAATGATTGGCTACGACGAAAGTGCGGCTCTTACACTGATGGGCTGAGGTAGCTTGTGGTAGGTGATACTGAAATAAGTCTTCCAGGCTGAATGTATGCCTATTGCTCTCAAATAAATCAAATAAAAAAAATACAGAACCCACATCAGGATGACAAGCCGTGACTTGAATTTGTTATATGTATTGTACAAGAACGTATTTCCGCATAGTGTTATTTTATAAGCATTAAAAGAGTCTATGAAACCTGAATCATGATAAAAAATCTAATTGACATATATTTGAACAGACTCAGGTAGTAGTTTTATACTTTTTCAGCAGACTAATACTGAAATGGATGTTCCTTGTGCAGGGTCATGGACGCTGCTAACTTGTCATTTTAAAAGGCTTCACTCCTCAACGTGGCCAGCAGAGGACGTCCGACAGGCCATGTAACCCTAAGGAACCTTACCCTTTGATCAACATAGTGTCGAAGACATACAGGCAGCAACAAACGAGAAAATAATACAGAGCCGGACTAATCGCATAATGTGACCAGGTAAACAACATGACAGTTTGATATGTGATCTTATGTGCTCACTGATACAAAGCGCCGACCTCTAACATTAGCTCTTTGGTTAACCTTGTTTCCACCTCAGCTCGCTCACATCCATGCGCTGTAATTATAGCACACAGTGTCATAAACGTAAATGATATCATGTACAATTGTGCATGCATAATGGAGCTGGCTCTCACTATACCATTAGAATGACACAGTCTACTTAATGTGGAACAACAAAACCACTGTTGTTTATTTACTTAACCTCCGCACGACCCGACGGAAACAACCTACGCCTGCCAGTTCAGGGGTAAAGGCTCCAACCGTTGAGTCAAAACAGTGCAAGACTGTTTTGTTACAGGGGACGTCAAGCTTTTTTTGGTGTCAATTCAACCTGTATCTCCAGGATGTTGAATCCTAGTGTCTTGAACCCGGAATTGCTAATTTAAAAAAAAAAAAAATTATAAACCAGTAGAGGGCAGTCTTTGCAACATGCATAATGCCTAAAAGAGCAGATCTGACTCATTGTGTCTTTTCTATACACTTCTATACACAAGTGGATGTGCCCAAAAGATACAAATTAGAAACTTTTGCTATTGATAGTTGACATAGACTGTTGAGCTACTTAAAGGGCGGGTATTATGCAAAATCGACTTTTTCAAGCTTTACATCATGTTATTATGTCATTCCCTGATTAAAAACAGGCCTGAAGTGTTGCCTTGGAACACTCATGTATTTTTGAGTAATCTGTAAAAACTCTGATGGCGGCCATTTTAGGGATAGGTTTGCCTGAGTCCTCCTTGGAACGCCCCCACCTCCTGGAGACGCCTCCGAGCTTTCGTCACCAGCCGAGTAACCAACCACTGCTCCTCAGCAGAACCCCCTCCCCACTGATGCCACAGACAGCGTGTGGAGGGGGCGTGTCTGAAAGGCTCAGAGGTTCTTAAAGAGACAGAGGCCTATTTCAAGACATTCACTACAGCCATTTTGAGAGAGACATTTTATACAAGGCAGTTATTCTAATTTACTGCATTTACAGACCAACAGAAGGTTTCGTCATCATTGTAGTGTGATATAGACTGGTGCTATGTGACTGAAAAAAGCATAATACCCCCTCTTTAAGTAGAGATGTTGTTGCAAGAGTGAAAAGAAAAAACTCATTTGAAGAAAATAGGCTCATCTATGCATGTCGTCTTGGTCGCCTTTCTTCCAAGAGTGAGTTTCTTATTTTTTTTTGACTCTTAGGAAGAAAACAAGCCAATAAGTTTACACCTATGTCGTGTTCGTCGTCTGTCAATAAAACATTGACATTTGTATTTTTTTCCAGTTTTTATTTTTTGCTGCTTATATTATCTTTGAACTGGCCGAGTGTGCGGGCGGCTACTGCAGCGCAAAGGACCCATCTCCCTGAAGCACTAAGCCCAGAGGTGGGAGACTCGAGTCACATGACTTGACTCGAGTCAGACACGAGTCGCAATTTTTGGGACTTGAGACTTACTTGACCAAAGCTGCAAAAAGACTTGACTTGACTTGGGACTTGCTGTTTGTGACTCGAGACTTAACTTGGACTTGAGGCCAATGACTCTCAATGACTTGCTGTGACTTTATAGTTATTATTTATTTGAGTGAAACTAAAGATCAGGATTCATTGCGTAAAAGCGGCGCATCTATGTTTACATATGATAATTAGGCGCGTGTTCGGTTTCCCGACACAGCGCTTCTAATCAATACAGCGCGTAAAGGCAGGAGGAAATACGAGGTCGAAATAGGTGCATTAAAAGTTTTCTAAACAGAGTGAAGAGGAGGAGATTTACGGACAGAAAAATGTTTGAAACAATGGGCTGGACCTACAGCACAGACGGAGCCTCCAGAACGACGATGCGTAAGAGCTGATTAATCAATAGAAATCTTGGGGGCTTTTCGATGTTTTAAGGCGTTCACACAAAGTTTACAGCATTTAGTGGCTAGTTTAAGCATCCGCACACAGCCCAGTGACAGCGGGACTGAAGGCTATGCAGAATCTACTTTGAGCAGGGGCGAATCTGAGTATACAGGGGCTGGGGCAGTACAGGGGAACCACTGACAGAAAAACTGCCAGAAACTAACAAAAATAAAAATATTCTTTTATATTTATCTTTCAGACTGCAGGGAAAAGCAGCTCATGTTTAAAATACTATATTTCATATTTTTTAAGTCGCCCCCCCCGGGTCCCCTTCCTTAAAATGCTGTCCCAGCAATTTTGTGCATAGACTGTTTATTTATAATACATATATTTTGAATGTTGTGGCGTTTAAATATTAATTAGACTTTAAATCCAAATCCATGAGTTTTTAAAAGTTTGATTTTAGCCTAAATTTTCAAAATTACGGTATCTTGAGAAAGCACTTATTATTTTCAAGATTAAACACATGAAAAGTAGACACACTGGCATTTGTGACTTGAGGTGACTTGCCGGCTAAAGCAAGACTTGACTTGACAAAAGCTATGACTTGACTTGACTTGACTTGAGCCCATGACCGATTGACTTGGACTTACTTGAGACTTGGACCTTCACAACTTGGACTTGACTCGAGATTTGCATTTAGTGACTTACTCCCACCTCTGCTAAGCGTGCTACAGTTCAAATTATCCCTACAAATAAAAATAAAGTAAAAATGACCTGAAACACTGCTAAAGCATGGGACTACACAGCAAACGACCAGAGGAAGCTTGCTTTATGTGGAAATACGCTGCTGTGAGAGAAGATTGGAAACATGGACATATCAGAAGGATGAAGTGAAGTTGTTTGGAGCTCTCTGCCTCATGAAGACCTGGTGAGTGGTCATAATGTTTCTGTTGTTGATTATCTTTCCTACCTGGAAATAGCTTGAATTAGGTAATAAATGGACTGTCTCACCTCTACTGGGAAAGTAAATGACATGTTAACGACCCGGATCATTAATATGCGCTTTTCGCTTTTAATCACCTGCTAATTATTTGTGCATGCACGTAGCGTCTCTCTGTGTTCATTGTTCTAAAGCAAAAACACACACTCCTCGTGTTAAGTATAGCCTAAGTTGATTAAGACTTTTTGTTAACCATAGAAAAATAGAAAACAACATTATTTGGAAATGTATTTTATGGTAGGTCAATTAAAAACATACATATTTGAGCCAATAGTTATACTATTAGGCAGGAACCCACTAATTACTTATTGTAGTACATGAGGCCAAGTTGATCTTGAAGTCTGAGCCTATTATCAAAAATTTGCTGCATTTTGGGTCGTGCCTCTCACATGCCCCGATACAGCCAGGTCTAAATCATAACATCTTATACTGTGTCAAATCATAATCATGTGAATGATGCACAAATATATGGTTTTACAATGATTTGTCTAGAGCTTTAGGTTAAAAGATTCTTTAGGCAGTGGCTCATTCAGACAAAGGCTAAAACTGTCAATCATTTTATAAGATGACAAATATAAATGTGATCACTTAATGGGAAACTGTAACTGGAAATAATGATATCAGGTGTTCTCTAACTCTAGAATTGTAAGAGGAGATGATGACAGCTGTGGTGGTGTGTGGAATATGTGAATCATCGATTGTTGAATCTGTGCGACGGTAACATTGTGAGGGCCCCCGAGTCAAATTCTGCTTAGGGCCCCCTGAAGGCATTGTATTAATTTCCATTTAGATTAGCTTAGAACCGTTCGAATAATCAGATTTCCTAACGATTCTTTGGTGGACAGTGAGTTCCTGGTAGATGATCACTTACTGCTTGTTCACGAGTTACTATAGGATGTAAATATTTCAGTGGAAGAGACGTCTGTGTTTATAAAGAGAGTTTGTTGTGAAGCTAAAGGCTAACATTAATTTCATGCATTATAAAATTTCAAATTGGTGCCACAAAAATGAACTAATCTTCATAAAAACAATCATCTTGTCTATACTTTAGTTTTTCATTGGTATTTATTTTTATTAATTGTTTTATAGCGTGTTAGCCTTTAGCTTCAAGACAAACGTTCTTTATGAACACAGGTGTCGCCTCCGATCTTTTACATCCTACATCAAGTTTTGAACACGCGGTAAGTATCATCTACCAGGAACTGAATGTCCACCACGTAATCTTTAGAAAATATGATTATTCTCCTGGATCTGCACTGATCTCCATAAGAAATGAATACAGAAGAGCTAGCGCTCACAGCTTCAGGTTAGCAGCTAGCACAGCCACATTGTGCAACAAGCTAACACTCTTTTATCAAACTGTGAAAGTCTACAATCTCTCAGCTGTTTGACAAACATTCTAGCTCTCACAGGCATCCTGGGTGTTCGCTTGAGTTAAAGCAGTACTAAGTAACTTGTTTACCTTAATAAATCCTTTCCGTGGTCCCTCTGGGAGTAATACAAGTCTTAATGGGATGATTGGGGGGGGGGGGGGGGGGTCTTTCAGCTCCCCCGGTGCCTCTGACCAGAAAACCACCATTGTGCACCATTGTCCCTGCACCGGATCGGAGCAACCAATACACACTAATAGAATCACGAAGAAGAAGCTAACAGGCTAACAGGCAAAGCTAGCTGCGGGCTAGCGCCACCTCACCCAATTTGTTGCCATGTTGTCCCCCATTGTGTTTTTGCCACTTTTTTTGTCACATTTTAGTTGTTTTTTCTGATATTCTTGTTGTCTCATTTTTGTCTCTTTTTTTGGTCACATTTTTATTACATTTTTGTCACTGTTTTTGTCACTTTTTCATCACATTTTTATCACTTTTTTGCCACTTTTTTGGAACTTTTTCATTACCCTTCTCATTTTTTTCCTGCTTTTTTTTGTCACTTTCTCATCACATTTTTGTCTCTTTTTTGTCACTTTCTCATCACATTTTTGCCACTTTTTCATCACACTTGTCATTTTTTTTGCTGCTTTTCTGTGGCTTTTTTGTAAGAGACAAATCATCACATTTTCTCGTGTGTGCTCGGTTCAGGTGGGGGTTAAGAGGTTAAACAGTATTTACAGCCGAGTTTGAGCGAAAAAATTATCTCCAGTATTTACTCTCACGGACAATTAATGAGTAAAAAAAAACAACATGCTATGACACCTGCAGTGGCGCTTATGGCCTCTAGGGGCCATACTATGCTAACAATGTAGCCTCGGAAAATGCGCTATATTTAGGCACACAACAGCGCACATGGTCTGTTTTTCGGTCACAAATGCTGCCTTTACGATGTTGATCTATGGCGCCAACTGAAGTTTAACTACAAGAAAATGAATTGCTTACCATGGCTTTAAAAGTGTCTTTTTCATGCACCCACACATCCATTTGAATTCATAAATGTGAAATATCAATGCTGAGGTGCGCAAAAGTGGGTTTATCAGCCCCAATTACACATTATACGTTTGTTACTTTACTGATCCCGAGGGGACTCGATTTGCGTCGTCTGCTAAGCTAAAGAATTAAATGCACTTGAAGAGTGTTTCAAACCAATTACTATGTTGACTTGTTTCTCAACGTTGCATCTTCTCTCCAGTGAGAACCTCAACAACATTATTAATAAAAAACGCTGCGCCTACCGTCATCCCTGCAGTCATGGATGGCAAACGAGGACAAACCACTGGCCTTATGATCAGTAATTACAGTAAAAGCAGCAAAAATACAGTATTTTGCTTTTTTTTTTTTTTTTACTTGAAAACCCACTGGACTGTGGGCCGCGACCGGAGAGATGCTTTGCCACAAGGCTGCCAGTCTGATGTCAAAGGTCCCTTAAACTCAGCAAAACATCGGGAATCTCCATCCCTCCAGTGTGAGGCCGCCGCCAACGCCGAGAAACGCACACAAAATCCCCACGGTTTCAATTATGGATTTTAATTACAGCGGCTGCAGAAAAACATCTACCGAGCCGTATATATAGGAAGCCTCTTGGGGAATTATATGCAAAGCAATGCGGAGGGGGCAACAATAGGCCGCTGTTTGCTGTGTAACTCGCGATGATTTACAAAAGGAGGTCGCGCTGCATGTCATGTGGAGCATTCCGCGGCGCTGCATGCCTGAGGAGCGTGACTCCAGGCTGCCAACGCCAACGTGATCAAGGTTATATGATAAGCTAAAACGCATAATGCAGAGAAAGCCAGAAATAGGACAGTGCCGTGTTGTTCACTGCAACAATAGACGATTTGTCTTGTCTGGGATTCAAATACAATGGTGCAAGTCGAACTGAAAGAACTTTTAAATCAAATAATGAGGGAAGTGGTTAATAGTTGCTGCTGTAAGATTAAAATTCTCATCTTACAGCTACCGTGCAGCAACCTCCCTCTGTCTTGGTACAGCAGCGAGACATTGCAGAGGCACCAAGAGCCACCTACACCTGGAGCACATTGGTGGTGTGAGAAGAGAAGCTACAGAAAACAAAGAAGGGCTAAACGTCTCACAGCAAAGCCACACAAATCTTCTACCGCTTCTGTTGTTCTGGCTAATGTTCGTTCACTGGAGAATAAGACGGATTGTATCGTCTGCAACACTCGCCCCAGAAGATGGTGAAAGACTGTTGTGGAACGGACTGAGCTGCACAGGAGGAAGACGAAGGAGGAGCTGACCGGTGCAGGACACCACGCTCTTAAACAGAAACAAACCCAGGAGGCACTGCACCGTTTCAGAGGATCAGAGGAGCACTGAAGGCAGGTTTCCTCCGGGTACTCCGGTTGTGTACAGTAGTCCACTAGGATGAATGAGAGCGTGTTTGAGTGCGTGATGAGATGCGAATTAGCCCAAGGCTACAATCCAGCATGGTGTGTTCATTAACATGCGCTGACCTACCAAATAAACCAATAGATAAATAAAATAAATCTCATTACTGGTGCGGCTCCTGAGACTAAATGAACAGGGCGGTGATGACCTGCTTTGCCTTCAGGTAACGCATACTCCAGTGTGTTAGGTCAAAACAGATGGTGTTAAATGTTTTGATTTGATTCATAATTCAGACATGCACACACGCGGTGAAAAGGGAACAGTTCACGGGGCCGTGGTGGTTTGGGGGAATTTTTGAACACAACATGTAGATTCTCTTTGATTAATGAACTCAAACAATCCACTTTGTTGCGCGCATATGATTGATAAATATATTGATTCAAAGCAAAACTGAGTTCTCATTTTAGTTTCATCACGTGTGGACAGAGACAGCAAAGGATTGTACATAGTATGTATGCGCTCATGTTTCACGCGGCTATTGTCAATTATGAAAGCCACAGTCATTACAAAACTTTGATTAGTTTGGTGCTCACTCTCAAGCACAGTTGTGGTGGGCGCAAGCTGCCTCGCATGGCTTTGGTATAGTGGTATTTTCCAAGGTCAAAATGGCAAAATCCAGCATACGGTGACAGATTTGTATGTATGTATGCTTCTGGGGGTAGGACCAGAGTAGGCTCCATTGTTTTCTGTTCATGCAGTTGGGTTAGTTGTTAATAAGGTGTTTTACAGCTCCTTCAGCTCCTGCCTACCCTCGTACTCCGCGGTGTGTAAAAGGCTGGCTATGGCCTTTGTCTCTGAGTGGGTCCCTGCTGGTGTTTCCTGACCACGCACTGGAGAAGATATTCCAGAGATGTAAAGTTACATGAGCTGTAGTCTAACTTTCTCTATAGGTACCTGCCTCTGTACCAGCCAATACTTCCCACGGCTGCCCTCGCCTGTGGGCTGACTTTCATCCAAAATGCCAGTTTACTGTGAAACCTTGTTGTTACTTCTGTTCCTTGTGACCTGGTAATGAATGTTTTATGTGACCGCTCTCCTGATGAACAAAATACAATGGTTTTAATTTTTGCAACACCGTGAACAGGAATGTAACCCAGATAACTAACGGAACTCAACTTTTACACTTAATATAAATACCATTTTTCAAATTGGAACTGTGTTTACGCCTCAATTATGAACCTGTGTGTCCCTTTAGTTTAGTCTAGCCTTGTTTTGGCTTAGTTTAGTTTCAGATTAGTTGAAGTTATACAGTACTATGTTCTCATTGAATGGTTAGCACAGGCCTCTTAAGAGTTTTCTGAGTTTCCCCTCAACCTCAACCTCTGTCATCATCTTCCCTGTTTGACTTCCAGAACAAAGATTTGTAGGTTTAATATATGGTTCTTTCTCACTGAGAGGTAAAGCACATCCCATTATAAAGTGCCTCTCCCTCTGAATGAATGAATAATAAGAGCTTCTCCTTTGCTCAGCCCGGATCAGCACCCAGCAGGACACCCCCTCTTCTGCACAGCGCCCCGAAATCTCACTGTGCATAATGGTACGAAATACTGAACGGCTAATATCTAGATTCTGCTGAAAATCTCATTAAATAATACATCAAAAACTTCAAACCTTTACGCTGCAACAGTTCAGTAAAGCCACAATGGAGTGACACAGCAGCCTGTATATTGGCTCTAGTGGACTGGCAGCACGGT
Source organism: Gobius niger (assembly GCF_951799975.1). NCBI lineage: Eukaryota > Metazoa > Chordata > Actinopteri > Gobiiformes > Gobiidae > Gobius > Gobius niger. Next base: position 30,205,063 of record NC_136861.1, on the reverse strand, counting down.
GGTTGGGCCTAACATGAGCTCCACATCGTTCGGGCACGTACTGCAGACCTTTTGGGCCCGTCCAGAGCACAGAGGCGTGGAGAACTGGCAACCCGCCTGCCCCGCGCTGACATGTGGTTTCCTGTGGGACAGCCCGACGCGACCCCCATCCAAAACGCATACATAGACTTTCAAACTCTGGGCATTTTCTTACTTGTTTTCCAGTTTGAGTTGGGCCACAGCGAGTAAACTTTGAACTACTGAATAATAAAAGTCTGATACGCAGCGAGTCTTATTCATGAGACAAATAAGGTACAGTTCAGATCTTTGCCATAACAAGGAACAATCCAAGACATTGCTGTTCTATCTTTCGGATGGTCAAAAGTCCTCAACATTGGAGTCCACAGGAGAAAATCATGTGACCACATCCCATGTTTACGGCACGTTTCAAGACCCTCAAAGCTGCTCACAATTTCAATAATTTATCATTCACTCAACACTTGATGGACGAGCCCCGCATCTCAGTCAAATATGAGTGAGGACATGGGATTTTTTGATTAAAAAAGAGCCCTAGCATTCCTATTGTCAAAATGAAATAAAAATGCTCTGTGCAGGCTAACATGGGAATATCGTGGGCTAACGTGGGGCTAACTCAGAGCTAGCTTAACTGTAGGGTATAGAGTTCGGGAAAATTCACTGTTACAGGAAGATCTGCCATGTTTGTGGGAAGGGTCTGGATGCAGAAAATGGAGCCACGTTTCCACAGGAAATGATGTCACCTCTGCAGGACAATGAACTCATCCAAACTATCCCTAATCTTGACCTTAAAGCAGCACTAAGTAACTTGTTTACCTTAATAAATCCTTTTTGTAGTTCCTCTGGGGGTAATACAAGTGTTAAGAGGCTAACGGGCTAACAGGCAAAGCTAACTGCGGGCTAGCGCCACTTAAACAGTATTTACAGCCAAGCTAGAGTGAAAAAAAAAGATTTCCATTGTGTAATTGGATGTACAATATCCCTCTCTTCCTTTGTCTTTTCTGTCAGTGTAGTATTTACTCTCACGGACAAATAATTTGTAAAAAAACGCAACATGATACGACACCTGCAGTGGCGCTTATGGCCTCTAGGGGCATGAGTTACTTTGTACTGCTTTAAGGATAGTGGAGTTTACCAAAGGTGTTTTATTGAGATTAACTTAAATAAATGTCACGGGACGTTATTTCCTGTGGAGGTCTGGAGCTCCACTGATCACGTCACTCCCCATCGGCTGCGTTTAGACCCTCTTGATCTTTGTGGGTACTAGCAAACATTTTCCATAGGCAAACATTAGCTAAAAACAGTATAAAAAGAGGAATTAAAAGCCGTGGAATAACTCTGTTAGCACACTGTCGTGCCCAAATGTTTTCATGTGAACAATAACTCCACTATTTTACCATTTAAAGTCTCCAGTTTTTTATTGCTGCAAATCCCAGCATGATCCTTAGCGATACCATCATGATCCTGAACTCTTTTATTGTGCTTCTGTGACCTGAGCTGTTTCCTCTAGACTTCAGCAACTGATCACTGTAAATATGTTTAGCCTTGTCCTGACATGGACCTGTCTCATTTGTCTGCATCCAGAAATCAAAGAACGCATAAATGGTACAGTGTGCTCTGCCTTCGTCACACCCTCTGATTGGCTACTAGTCACGTCAAGTCCCGCCTCTGGATGAAATTGCTTCACCCGGCTTCATGCCCACATGACAAAATGAGTGATCAAATTAAAACCTCGGCAATGCCACACAAAATCGAATCACAACTCTACAACTCAAAACAAACAAATGGCTGTTTTCTGATGGTTTAATACATTTTTGGTTTGAAAGTCAACCTAGGGAGAAACGTAATGACAACTTCAGGTGAATTTTCCTATTGGAATTTAGAAAGGGGCAAAGCGGAGTATGATCTTGTGGGTTTGCAGCACTTTGACGTGTGGCTTACTTTGTCAGATGTTCTCTTCTTCCTTCCGCTCCCCTGGATCGTGTTTGCACAGTGCTCCTTTTAGCCTTAGCCAAATGTCAGCGTTATGAATCAATAATGAGCGTGAAGCGACGATGCCAGGTCAAAAGGGAGGTTCGTCAGTTCAGCCCAGTATATTTTAGCGAGAGACAAGGGAGACAGATTATCCGATCAAACTGGCACACCAGTTTAACCAGACAGGCAACAGATGAAGAAACAGTTCTTAAAGGGAATGTCCACCGTTTTTCCAGACTTAGATATGTTCTTACCTGAGCTTAGACGAGTTGATACGTACCTGTCTGGTCTTTGTGCGTGCCATTGGAAGAGCGTGGTACTTTCTAACTTCACCCCCGTTTGGAGCTATAGGAATACATTGGGAGAGGCCAAATGCTAACAACATCTTTGGTTGTTTTGTGTGACTGAGGGCACGCACAAAGACCAGACAGGTACGCATCAACTCGTCTAAGCTCAGGGAAGAACATATCTCAGTATGTAAAAACGGTGGCCTGTTCCTTTAACCCCTTAACTCCCACCTGAACCGAGCACATTTTCTTCAGCTTTATCCCAATCCAAAAGCTTCTGGAAAAAAGGTGTGAAAATAGCAACAAAACTGAGACGAAAACAATGGTAAATGTAAATGGTCTCAACTTATATAGCGCTTTTCCACCTACATTAGGCACTCAAAGCGCTTTACAGCACGGATCCACTCACCCATTCATACTCTCATTCATACAACAGTGTACGCAGACACTGGGGGCAATGTGGGTGAAGTGTCTTGCCCAAGGACACAGCAACAGTGTGCACTTTCAGGAGGTGGGAAAACAAGGATGAAAATGTGAAAAAAGTGAGCAAAAATGGACGAAAAAGTGACAAAAAATGTACAAAAAATGTACAAAAAAATTGACAAAAATTTGACAAAAAAGTGAGAAAAATTTGACAAAAAATTGAGAAAAAATGGACCAAAAAGTGACAAAAAATGGACAAAAAAGTGATACGAATTTGACAAAAAAATGCTAATAATTTGACGAAAAAGTGACCAAAAAATGGACCAAAAAAAATCGATGTAAAGTGATGAAAAAAAAAATCTGATGATGTGAGGGAAAAGATCAATTTAGTTTTGTAGGTCTGTGCTTTCAAACGAGGTGTTACACTGGCCTACAGGATTTGGGTAAAGCTGAACTGGAGAGAAAATGCTCTCGGTTCAGGCGGGAGTTAAGAGGTTAAAGGTTTATTTGATAGGGACGGTGCATGCTAATGAACAAGCCAAACCGGATTGTACATCGTATGTGAACAAACATTTTTTTTTAGTTCGATTCTTTATTATGTTAACACAACGCAAAAAAAAAAAAAAAAAAAAAATTGTCTTGGATTCACATTTATTCATTCTTTGGGCTGACTGAGATGCCCACTGCTGGAAACACTAGACCACATCCACACAGGCAAGGTGGTCGAAGTGTCTTGCCAAAGGACAACAACGGCAATAGTTAGAGCTGGACTCAAAATGCCTCCCGTCCAGTTATTATAAGACCACCATCTACTGCCTTTGAGCGACAGTCTGCTCTTGCGCTGTTGCACATTTTCCCGCACTTACTGATTCTCCATTACTTTTACCTCGAAGTTTTACTCCCCGAGGTGTATTAGATCTTCAAGCAGCGCTCTCTGCACTTTCGGGTTCCATTTGAACTTGAAAGCGCAGGAGATGTCCCCAGTGATGGAATCCATTATGGGATTTCTGAGCGGCGTCTCTTGAGTGCGCACCCCAGGGAGACGTCACGCCCTGCCTCTCCCGCCTCCTCCTCCTCGTCCTCCTCCTCCTGCTGCTGCTCCTCTCACACGCCGTCGACCGCGTAACAACCATGTGCCAAGACGAATAGCGCTTTCCAAAGTAAATGTTAGCGCTGTAGCGGGGCGTGGAAGGGCCAAGCGTGGAGAGTTGGGAGGCAGAAAGGTCCGTCTGCTCTGTTTTGTCTGAGGCTGAGTATAAGTGTCTGTTGGAGTTTGCCCCAGATGACAGGAACAAGAGAGGTTAGATAAAAAACAGCATGAGTCAAAAAGCCTGAAAATAAAGCACTTATAAACTCAATACTGTGATGAAATGCACGTGTTACACTGTCCTTGCACCTGGACCTGTAAAACTAAAATAGATACAAAGTTACGGTGTTGAACTCCTCCTGAAATCAAGACTGGTAGGTTAGACAGGTTAAGGTGTGCTTGCACAGTTTATACGATAATGGTTATGCAGACTCTCAATCGTCCAGGGAGCTTTCATCCTGGTGAAGCTTTAATCGTTGACATGTGGCTCCTGGCAAAGAGAATACAGGACTTATTATGATTTTCTTTCAAAAATGGGCTTGTTCAAGACACTCTGCCATAAAGGCCGGATTTGTGCAGTGTAATAGTTGTTCTGTGGACAGTTTCCCCCACCTGAGCTGTAGCTCTCTGCAGTTCATCCAGGGTCATCATAGGCTTCTTGGTAACAGCTGTGGTCAGTGCTGTCCTTGTTCGGTCAGTCTAGGAGGACGGCCGGGTCTTGGTAGGTTTGCAGTGATGCCAAACTCTTTCCATTTCTGGATGGTGTTTTTAACTGTACTTTGAGAGATGTTTAAAGCTTTGTAAATCTTTTTATAACCTAACCCAGCTTTACTTCTCAATAACTTTATCTCAGACCTGTCTGGTGTGTTCTTGGACTTCATGATGCTTCTGCTCCACAATCGTCTCTAACAGACCTCTGAGACCATCACAGAGCAGCTGTATTTGAATTGACATTAGATTACACACAGGTAGACTTTATTTAGTCATTGGGTCAACATGTGATCTTTCAGAAATCATTAATCTAAACCATATAAATCATGTATAAATTTCATTTCACTTCACAATTGTGTGTCACTTAATGTGTGTCTTCCACATAAAATTTTAATTAAAACTATTTATGTTGATGGTCCACAGTATGGCCAAATGCCAAAAAGTTAAAGGGGGGCCATATTTATGCAACCCACTGTAAATCCATGGAGCTGTTTCATTTTTACAGCGTGTTACTGTTTACATAACTGTTTACAGCCCATGTGTTTACTGCACATGCGTCACAGCACCACACACAGGCCTGGCAGATGAATTACAAACCAGAGTGGTTTCATGTGGACGCATTTACTGAGCTGGCTCTGTGTTTATAGAAAACGTTTCTGAAACTATACCTGTTTTGTCTTTGTGTGGACATAGCCTAAATAAGGCTCAGGCCTCCCTTTAGGAGAAGGGAGCAAGACTGCCAACACCCACCTGCTGAAGCGTTTAACTGTAATAGTATTTAGCCAATAGAAGCAAAACGTCCACAACTCAATCACGCTCAGTCCAGTCGACGATTTAAACTCAGCATGATTTATGTGATGTTGGAAAATAGATCATTGTAAATGCCTCATTTATGGAAAAACAGACCCTGTGTGCTGTTTTGTGAAAATATAGCACGCTACATAGCTAGCGTAAGCATGAAGCTAACTTTAGCTTCCTGGTAAGTACACAACCCTCTGAAATTCAAACTTTACTCAACTCAAAACAGACAAAGAAGAAATTTGAGAAAAATTGTTGCATAATCAAGTTTACACATCACCAGTGTGAACAAATAAAAAGTCAGCGATCAAAAGTGATTTGGTCAAAGGTGTTATTCCAAAACTTGCTTCCTGAGGATACTGAATAAATGATGAAGCCTCACAGTTGTATGAAGTGCTAATAATCATAGTCAGGTTACATAAGCCCAGCGCCGGCTGACAGGGACAGTGTGGTGCGTTTGAAGTGGGCTGCTCCTTGTGTTTGGAGAGAACAAGCAGCGCGCTCCACTGCCTCATGTCAGCTCTCTGCAGGCATGGCTGCGCAGGGCGTCCTCAAGGAAAGCCCTGGATATATTTAAATATCGCAATAAGGAGTCGTTCATGGAAATATACTTTTCCACATCATTCAGCTCAATTTTAATATTCTATATAGAGCACATTTGAAAACAACTTTACAGAAACACACCAAAGAGAATCAATAATATACAATATATACAAAGTAAAACTAATACCTAAAACACACTGGTATACAAACTAATACAGGTAAACCAAGACATTCTGCCTCAGTAGTTTTTGAAGGATGAAGACATCTCGACCTGAATTGTTCTACAGGCTGAGAGGATCTGACAGACGGAGGGCTCTTCCACAGTCTGGGCACAGGCCACAGTAAGGCTCCTCTGGATTTCAGCCGGGCTTTATCCACAGACAACAAGAGCTAATGAGCTGACCTCCGAGCCCTGGACGGGAAGTAAAGCCTGCAACGCCTCAGTCAAATACATTGGGCCTGTAGGACAAGATTTTAGATTTTTTTGCTACTTTTGTGGTGGAAGAGGAATACTTAAAGGCACAGGCCACCGTTTTTCCATACTGAGATATGTTCTTACCTGAGCCGAGTGGATACGTACCTGCCTGATCTTTGTGCGTGCCCGTGGAAGAGCGTGGTAGCTTCCAATTTCACCTCCGTTTGGAGCTATAGGAATACACTGGGAGAGGCCAAATGCTAATATCATCTTTGGTCGTTTTGCGTGACTGTTGGCGCACACAAAGACCGGACCAAACTCGACTAAGATCAGGTAAGAACAAATTTCAGTATGTCAAAACGGTGGCCTGTTCCTTTAAAGGTGCGCTATGGGCATTTTTATGTGAAACAAAACAAAAAACGATCAGTGCGTGTCCGAGCTTTTAGTGGGCCAGTGGCTTTATGGATGGAAAGGATGACGACTTTACTGTAGGGTTTGTGTTTTGTTCCCCTCCTCTTTGTGTTTTGTTCCCTTCTGTGCAGAGCTGGTGGTTGACGGGGGCGTGGCTGGCACCTGCAGCAATGAGGCACACCTGGACTTGATTTGGAACCAGCCTACAAACACTCTGCTCAGTGTTCTCCACACTGCCAGATAATTCCGTCTCAGTCGGTAGAAGCCTTACCTGCTTTTTGCCCTGAAGTATTTTTGTGATAATTTACATGTCTCCGTCTTTGCCCAGGTTGGTTCTCATATGCTCTGGGTTACCTCTGCTCCGTCCTGGTTCCACTTGCTGCCTGCCTGCCCCCGTCGCCTCAGCATCTTCAGTTTTTTTTTCCGTTTTGTTTTGGAAATAAATTGTAAAGCCGTACCTGCCTCAGTCTCCGCTTTGGGGTTCCACTTCTGCAAACCTTAACATTTACTTTTGCATCATGGTGACCAATAGATACAGACGATACATTGCGTAATACAAGGGGGCGTGGCCTCAATGTTTCACTCTTTTTCGTGGTTGTCTGGTGGACTAGAAACATATTAATCACGCACAAATGAAAAAAACAGTACTAATAGGACATAAGATCCCTTTCGAGCCAAAAATATGTTTATTGCATATATATCCTCCAAGCCTTCAGCTAGATTCAGCAATGAGGCATTTACTGAATATTTCCCTCATTCAGGCAAAACGCGTAGTAGCCATGAAGTGGAAAGACAATGACAGACCTCAGTATGAACATTGGCTAAAGGAAATGTCCGCTACACTGGCACTTGAAAAATTAACATTCAAGGTTAAAAATAAAACAACAGAATTTAACAAAATTTGGAATGCATTTATGGACTTTTTAAGTTAAAAGATCTTCGAGGCTGCTTCGTAATATTATAACAAGGATTATTAGTTGGAAGATGAATCGTCCTCAGAAGGAGAACTTAAACAATTTATTGCACCCTTTAATGCTGTACTGTGACTTTCTTTGTTAAATATCATGCAGCCCTAATATGTCTAATTGAATGGAGATCAACAATCTGTTTGGACTATTTATTATAAGTTGACTTTATTGTTTTAGTCTTTCATTAATTGCAACGTATTCATTTTATTTATACACATGCATGTATGTGTGTCTGTAAGTGTGTATGGGTACGTGTATATGTGAGTATGTGTGTGTGTATATATATATATATATGTATACATGTATAGGTGTGTGGATATATTTTTCATTATTATTTTTTTAATTATTATTATTTATTTTTATTTTGCTGAGATCCCCAGGGTAATTGTTTGTCTTCAATTAATTTGTTTGTTTTTTAATAAAAAAAACAAATGAAAAAATCAGGTCCATAAAGATGTTTTTCCACAGCAAATTGCCCACGTATTTGTAATTTCCATACCGGTGGCGCCAATGATGCTTCAGGCTCAATTTTATTTCAGGTTGTTTAGGATTTCTGGTAGATTTTCGGAATGGAATGTCTACGTAGCCATGGATACGGTTGAATCAACAGTGAAAATCCAAAAAACTATTGATCCTCAAGCGTTATCTCTTACATTATTCTTACATTATCTCGCACTAACACCAATCACATGGACAAACAGACAGGGAAAAGAGGGTCTGCACATTTTGAATCTAAATAGAAATCGAACCTTCAATGTTTCAAATTGATCCGCACTTGTCAAACACTTTGCTGATGTTGGAAACTAGTCTTGGTTGAAACTACAGTTTAACTTCATCTCATGCTGGAAAAAAAAAAAAACGTCTTTGGTTTTTCGTATTACGCACAAAGGCTGGTCTCACGAGGCCTCCACAGCCTTCGGGAGAGAAGCCGGTTTCTGAACCTGAACCAGTCCTTGGGAAAACAGTCGACTCCATCACTAGTCTCCTGGTCCAATAGCGCTGAGTCGGCACGAGCCCCCCCCCCCCGCTCCTCGCCAACGGAATCAGCAACTGCTCAATAAGCACCGGGAGGAATCGCAACTCGTGTCTTCGGGCCTGAATCCCATTAAGCACCAAATAAATGTTGCAGACAAGTGCGTTTCTAACCGGCGCCTGTTCCGCGTGAATACATTACACTAATGCGCCATTAGGGGGATGTCGGGAGCAGGGCCTGAATGCAGAAGCTAAGAGTGCCCGACCTGGTGGAGGTGTTTTTCTCTGACTTACGAGCTACAGCAATACGGAAAATCCCATCAGTAGACCATTATTTATTCACTCTTGACATTCAGTGATATCGTACAACTGCCCATGGGTAGAGTGATGGAAGTGTAGCTGCCAATCACGCCGGGAGGATCCTCTAGTTTATTTGTTGATACATTATATTTGCTTTATGTTAAGGCATTAAAGTAAAAAAATCAAAATATTCTGAGTTTGGGCGTTCAAGCTGTTTCTAAGTCTCAACATTGACCGTCAGTGGACTTTATCACGAGTTGTTCACATGCTGTTGTGGTTAATTCCCCTGTTACGGTGGTGCAACGGTTAGTGCTCGTGCTTCATGACAAGAAGGTCCCAGGTTCGATTCCCACCTGGACGGGGCCTTTCTGTGTGGAGTTTGCATGTTCTTCCCATGTATGTGTAGGCTTCCTCTGGGTACTCTGGTTTCCCCTACCATGTACGATAGTTTCGTGGACCAGCACTTCCCTGAAAACCTGGTTAAAGGGACTCTACAGAGTTTAAAAATGTTAAAATTATGTATTGTATTTTCCTCCCCCTACATGTTCCAGCCATGTCCTAATGTGTAGAATGAGCCCAGACCTGTTCACCACAACTGCCTCTAAAATCCTGCACTGTCACTCAAAAAGTTGTTACTTTGGGTCCGAAGTGCCGTCATGCACAAGCTTAATATAGAAGGCGCAGTTACACATATGACCTGAGGTGGCAGTTGTGAGTATAAAATGGCCAACTTGCATCTAGCCCCTTTAAATAAAGGTCATTTAAAATAGACTAAAGTACCAGTGGAGGGTGCTCTGACCAAACAGCCCCACACACTACAAATGGCAAGGGTCATACAAAGGGGTGTGGCCAGATTGAGCACACACAAAAAAAAGTCAAAATTGTGTCATTATGAATGTTATAAGGCTACAAATCGTCCACTAGTTAGCGCTTGTAGCATGAAGCTTAGTATTATGGTTAGTATTCCCTTGTCTTCCATTATATGTACAAATCTGGGCTGTTGAACCACGTTGTTCATCTCCATTACTCTGTATCTTTATTTGGTAGAAAATACATCCATGAATTCATTATTTCTTAAAGTCGTGCTGGAGCAGAACAAGAAGAAACTTTATTTATATACCTCTCACAAAGTGCTTCACAAAGGATCACAAAAACATGACATCACAGAATTTCTTCTTTTTTTTTACATAGAAACAATCACAGCCTTGTCAACTGAAAGCTCGTCTGAAAAGCGGCGTCTTCAGCTGCTTTTTGAAGGAATCAACAGAGTCGGCTCTACGCAGCGAAAGAGGGAGGTCATTCCACAATTTAGGAGCAACGGCTTCAAAAGACAAGTCCCCTCTGGTTTTAAAGTGGGTCCTTGGGACAGCAAGGAGGCTCTGGCCCGAGGACCTAAGGGTGCGATCCGAGGAGTAGGGGCACAGCAGGTCAGCTACGTATTTGTGAGCCTGACCATGCATGATGGGGAGCCAGTGCAGAGAGGATAAAGAGGGAGTAATGTGTGACCGTCTGCTAGATCCTGTTAAAGCAGCAGCAGGTGGAAGAGCAATTTGTTTATTTCCCCCATTTGTGGCTGCTCCCAAAGATGTCGTCTGTATCTATTAGTGCACAAGTTCGCAAAAGTAGTTATTAAAGCCACAATCGGTCAAATGAAACCTTGTGATTACTGCAAGTGGCCAGACTTTTCCTGTGACGCTGATTTTAGCCAATACAATACACAAGATTGATACAGTGCACCACAATCTTTTTAACCAATCATGCATGATACTTGGTGCAGAAATAGAAATATATTTGGCTCAGTTTTGGGGGGCTCGGGTGAAGTCCTGAATAGTTTCAGAAGACACATTATTCACTCAAAGGAAACACTTATGGATTTTTCAGTTTTGATTTTTCTTTCCAAAGCTCTGCCTCGCCCATAGAGTAAAGGCCTCTGCCCTCCATCAGTGAGATTTGGACATCATCAGATTCGGGACCACGAGCCCGACCCGCGGCTGTAATAGAAAAGCGAGGCGTATACTGCGCCTTCAGCTCGTGGCCGGTGGTGCAGCAGCAGCAGCAGTGAGTGAGGAATCGCCTGTTCTCCTGGAGTCATTAATGGTAATAGTGAACACAGGGCTGCAGGCGACAGCTCTGTGAACTATGGCTGCAGCTTCAGTGCAGAGTAAGGGAAAGGCCTCCGTAGAGACATATTAGGCAAATTGACATAATAAACTTTAAATCACCATGGTGTAATGTAAGTTTAGCTGAAAATCTTACAAAATTGAGGCCTATAAACTTGCTTTTATGCACCTTAGCGTTGATATTGTACATTTTACTGGAAATACTGTGGGTGGGTGTAAATAAAAGACGGTTTCTCAGTTTTAGTCAGGATTTGGCATTGGCAAGGAATGCCCCCTGCTGTCAGTAATGGGAATGAATGAAAAATAATAATTCCCACACACTGCCAACTTTGCAAAAATTGTTTAAAGGTCCTATATCATGCAAAAACACCCCCAGAGTGTTTTTTGGCTTCATTCATACAGTTCTATGCAATCTAAGTTGATCCACTCTGCCGTCGGAAAGGAACAGAAGTGCTCGTCTGTAATGTAATTCCTTACAGGCTGATTTTAATTTGTAAAACAGCATTTTCAATATTTCTGTCTTAAGAAAGAAATAAAGAAAAAAAGAAGTGCCCGAGGTGTCCGCGCTGCCCCTTCAGAGAAAACCGTCGCACCCCTGAGCGTCATGTCATGTTTTCACCGAAGTTGTGAAGAAGGAGCTCTTTCTAACCTACTCTGGACACCTGTTCTTTTTTCTTACCCAACGATGATGTCACGGAGAAAAGTGTGTTTGGCTTCCAGGACGAGAGTTTATTCAACCTTCGTACAGAAGAGGCTACTTGCAAGAAGTTGTAATTTCTCTCCAGGATTCAGCGACTCTCAGCCAAAATAGTGTTTTTCTGTGACCGTCACTGATGCTTGGTGAATCTTGGCCAGAACCAAAGTGGATTAACTTTTATAACCAATAGAGTCCCATAAACACCCGATTGACCAGAGCCGTGACTCAGTGAAAACGCGTGCTAGCTTGTGTTTTAGACATTTATGAAGCTGTGTTGCAGATGTCAACTCCTTATAACTGCATTGTGAAGTAACTTCACTTTTTGCTGTGGTATTTATATTTCTACTACTGCTAAAATTACATGAGCAGAGAAGGGGCGATTTTGTCTTCAGGGTTGGAAAATTACCTCCAGAAAATACTTATATTTATCACAAAAAATAGTGCACCATAGTGGTAGAGCTACAATATAATTTGGAAGGTAAAATTCCCCCCAGATTTGTACCTTTTGTGAATAGTCTTATATAGCTCTTTTCCACCTACATTAGGCACTCAGAGCACTTTACAGCAAGGCTCCACTCACCCATTTACTCTCTTATTCATACACCAGTGTACACAGACATTTAAGCTATAGTACTAACATCAGGTACCATTTCTCTGATCCAAATGCTGTTTGTTTATCCTACCGAAAGTAAGACCAACATGGAGGAAAAGTTTGGATGCATTTGGTCCAAAGTTTAGACGGAGGAGGAGCATCAATGTGAAGGGAAAGGAAACCCATGAGAAGAGCTAAATCCCACACTTGTCGGTCTTTGGCCGTCTGTATTCTTTTGCCGCTGATGTCGTTCATCGTAGCGTGCGTCGTGTGGTAAGAAATGCTTTTTCTGACTAAAGCAAAGCACAAGCAAACTAACCTGGTATAGCGCTCGCGTCACAGATGAATAAAACCCTGCCGTCATCATTCAGTGTCAGTATCTATCCATCATTTCCGGGGGATAAAGGGAGTGAAATACTGACATTGCTTATCCCCAGGTAATTTCAGTTTTACCGACGTCCCCAGGTAGTTCTAATCCCGCGCGAATTGGGCTCTTTTCAACTCCTCCGTCAAGACCAACCTCTGGGGCATTCTGACAAAGGCAGCAGTAAAATCCCACATGCATAATGCAAGAGCTAAATTTAATAACAAGGAAAAGCGATGACAAGAGCAGAGCCGGCCTCATAATGACACCAGTGGACAGTAATGGAGGAGCATTAAGCCGTGATGAGCTCTGATGTCTTAAGCAGATACTGGTCCCATATTCACTCGGCCATAATAAACAAATGACAGTCACTTAGCCACTTCTAAAACCCTTAACAGCTATGGACGTGCTGATGGGGGCAATTAATAAAAACACCAGGCGATTACGAAACATAAGGCCGCTCTGACACAGGTCTAGGTTGCTGACTTGTCACTTTATTTAATGACATTAGAACAGAGGTCTGTTAAATAAAAATGGCAGTGCACTATAGCTCTGAGGAAACATAGATTTAGTGTCAACTTTGAGTTAAGGAGGGCTTGAGATTAAGGCTGCAGGTGAAGAAGGAAATATATTAATATGAAACTTTTGCTGTAGATTACTGACATGAATAAAAACAAAACACCAGCTATTTGCTTACTGTTTGCGCCGCCCCTTCCATCTCCCAAAGCAGTGTTAATTTCGTCGACTAAAATATTTAGTCTTAATTTTAGTCAAAGTGATATTATTGACGACAAAAATTGGACTAAAACTTAATAAAAAGTTTCTCATGAGACTAAAACTATGACTAAAATGTCCAGATATTTTAGTAGACTAAAATAAGACTAAATAAAAATGAAAGGGATCAAAATCATCCAAACTCCTAATGACCGTCTGAAAGAGCCTCATATCATTTAAATTCTCTGCCAAAGGAGCAGCTTTGTTCATGTGGAGCAGCTCCATGAAGTCGAGGACCTTGATTAAATATGATTATAATGAATATTATAAATGCAAAGTCGACTAAATTAGTCTTAATTTCGACTAAAACTAGACTAAAATTGAAACGTTTTTTTTGACTAAATCTCGACTAAAATTAAATTACATTTTAGTCAAAAGACTAAGACTAAAAATAAAATAAAACATGTTGTCAAAATTAACACTGTCCCAAAGGCCATCTGGATCAGGGGCTGTCATGTCAACGGAGATGAGGCCGCTTTTACTGGCTCTTTTGGGAAAATCAGAGTTTAATCTTAACCCGAGTCAGACTAGACTTTACATGTAAACATAGTGATCGTGAAGGATCTACACCGAGCTCCACCTGGTTATCTTAATCATTTACTTATTAATACGGGCTTCGTGGGCCTGGTAGGGTCTCCCAGGGCAAACAGGTCCTGGTTGACGGGTCACGCAAAAAGCGGTTCGGAAGCTCCTCATGAGAGACCATCAGGCCCAGTTAGAATCGTGAGGCCGTCCTTCCGTGGACCGACCACCGAGGAGCCATAGAGGGCTGGTGCAATGTGATTTGGGCAGCTCGGACGACTGCCCCCACAACCCATAAACGGACAAGTAGAAGAAAATGGATTTCAGACACACAACAAATCACATGTGCAGTATATGAAGAGGTATCAACAATGTACATTTCACACAGCATTTCATACGATATCATGTGTGCAGCTCTGGACTTCAGCCACTGTCTCAGACCTCAGTAAAAGATGTTCATATCAGTTTGCAATTTTATGTCATTGGGCAGAGAGTTCCACAGCCTTGATCTACAAGGAAGGATCTAGAGGACCTAGAAGGAAAAGCTGGACTGTTGAAAAGAAATAAATGTACATTTTGGGCGAACACAGTGGTCATAGGCCGAGGCTCTGGTGGAAGTTGTGAGAGAACATATGATCGGCTCAGATGGGGGTTAAGATGACAAATGGTCACTAGATAGATTTTTCAACGGTGTATTTCTTGCATGGGTGACATAATGTTGCTGACAAGGCTGTAGAATGTGTAAATAGTATAGGATTTCGGTTCAACAGGTAAGTGGAGTGAAGAGAAACGAGCTCATTGGCTCAAAGTTACTGCTTTCATTTCAACAGATGGTCGGAGAAGTTGCACTTACGTAAGTGGGAAGACCCACTCTGAGCATCTTAAAATTCAAATGCGTGAGCGGACTCTATTGACCTCCGAGTTGTTTTCCACAAATTAGCGTCTAAATCATCTTGTTTGCCGCCTCGGGCCATTTCTGGATCCAATTTAGTTGGAGTAAGAAACAGTAAAGAGGAGACTTACAGCAGGCGGGAGGCCATTATGCTCTATGACACCCACTGGACACATCTGTATACATCATTATGTGTAAGAAACATATGGGGAGTGTAAGCTCATCATCACATGACAACTTAGGGGAAAATGTGCAACACTCATTCAATATTTGTGATGGAATTTACTGTTATGAAACCAGGTCCGCTGGCGTCCGACTTCATTATGTCGATGTTTTTGAGCAGAACGACTTAATTACAGCTTTTAAGATTCAAAGGTTATCATTACTGGCCCTAAATTGTGGATTTCTCTCCCTCTAAATATCCAAATGGACAGTTCAATTTGAAAACTTTGGTTAAGTGTGTATGAGTATATTTTCTCCAGTTTGGCATTACCCCAATCTAAAAGCTTCTTGAAAAAGCTTCAAAATAGCAACAAAAACGAGACGAAAACGAGGATGAATTCGCAAAAAAAAAATCAAAAATCATAAGACGCATGCTCTTTGAGAGGTCTTCGCATGGTCTCTAAGAGGTCTCTGAGAGGTCTCCACATGGTCTCTGAGAGGTCTTCGCATGGTCTCTAAGAGGTCTTCGCATGGTCTCTAAGAGGTCTTCGCATGGTCTCTAAGAGGTCTTCGCAAGGTCTCTGTGAAGTCTCCACATGGTTTCTGAGAGGTCTTCGCATGGTCTCTAAGAGGTCTTCGCATGGTCTCTAAGAGGTCTTCGCAAGGTCTCTGTGAAGTCTCCACATGGTTTCTGAGAGGTCTTCGCATGGTCTCTAAGAGGTCTCTGAGTGGTCTCCACATGATCTCTGAGAGGTCTTCAGGTTTTCACATGGTCTCCGAGAGGTCTTCGCATGGTCTCTAAGAGGTCTCTGAGAGGTCTCTACATGACCTCTGCATGGTCTCAAGCAGTTGTGCCTAATAGTCTCACAGAAACTCCATGCGACTCTTTGAGATCTCCTCGTATCCGACCGGTCTCGGAGACATTGCAGGGACGTCACAGAAACGTCTCCCAGATTGAGGACAACAAATAGTGTTCAGAACTTTGCCAGAGCTGCTTGAGACTGAGGAGACCTTTTAGAGACATCTCGGAAAACATGTGGAGACTCCGCTTAAATCTAACACCGAGAGTATACCTAAACCCCTACTTTTGTCCATCTTTACCAGTTACTGACTTGTTCTTAACTGGTGTCTTTTTCAAACATGCTGGCTCCTCCTCCGCTTACTTCCTCATGGGCACAACTGCAACCCCATCTCGAGCCACTCATCTCGAAATGATTGCAGCCTTTCACAGCGTTTTGATCCTGGACGCTTTGGCCCAACCATCCACTTTAATCCCAGCCTAATTTTCATCCTTTGCCGAGCGCTTTTAATTACCCATTATCACTACAAGCCTCGTAAACACGGCACTCCTCTTCTCTGCATCAGTAAAAATTACAAAGACCAAAAAATAAATAAAAAATCCACCACATCCATCTGCTAGCTGACCCCAGGGGCCATTAAACAAACATGACCTCAATCTCTGTTCCTGCTAGCTCCTTGGCATCTGCTGCTAAGCCACCTGTTTAGCGCGCTGCTAATTTGACACTCTCGGGGGACGTGATGGATGCCTGTTTTTGAAGGGCCCGCTGCCAAGGATCTCTCCGCGGCCCCCGGGCGATGTTCCGTCAAAATATTATTCAGCATGTAAAGTGCGGCCTCATCAGTGGGGGGTTTGGGGGGAGGACTGGTGGGGAATACCGGATGGGGAGAAGGTGTCAGTTAACTCGCGCCGTGATTGGACATGATCATGCGGTGGAACACGGAGGGCAATTCATTCCTCTCGATTTGCGGTCGAGGGAGATGATCTGCCGCTGGAAATAGCTGGATTCTGCTCCCAATTCAGGGGGAAAGCGATATTGGAAAGATCATAAAATGGCAATATCAAATCTTGAATTATTGCAGAGGAGAAGGAAGAAACACAAATTGATCACGTTCCTACATTCTAAAAAATGTGCCTTGGTCTCTCTTACCGGTTCCTCGCTCCCCCTCACAACAAACCGCTTGAGTGTTGCTTTGCAGTAGTGAAGCTCCGGCGGAGGTTTTTGCCTGTTGGTGCCCTGAGATGCGAGGATGAGCTGCGCTAATGGATTGAGAGGTAAGAAAAGCATTTTTTGACCGGAGAAATACATGAGCTGCTGCTATGCTAACACACAGTGCTCCAAGCCAGTGATTCTCAACTGGTGGGTCGGCACCCAGAAGTGGGCCGTTAGCCTTTCCCACGTTTCTTTTAACCTCTTAACCCCCACCTTTACTAAGCATATTTTCTCCAGTCTCCTTATCTCAAAGCTAAGAGGCAAAACTGATCTAATCAGATCTTTTTTGTCGTTGTTGCCCCCTTGTTTATGGCTTTTTTGTTGCATCATCGCGTTTTTGCTGCTCTTTTGTGGCTTTTTTGTTGCGCTTTCATCCTTGTTTTTCTTAGCTTTTAATTTTTTTAGTTTTCAACCTAGTTTTTGTCACTTTTTTGTGGCTTTTTGCTGCATCTTCAGCCTTGTTTTGGTTGCTCTTTTGTTGCCTTTTCCTCTCTTTTGTTGCCATGTTTTTTTTTTTGCGCATTTTCATCCTTGTTTTCATCTAATTTTTGTTGCTATTTTGACACTTTTTTTCAAGAAGTTTTTAGATTTAGGTAAAGCCAGACTGGGGAAAATGTGCTCGGGTAAGGTGGGAGTTGAGAGGTTAAAGGTCTTATAATATTGTTATAGTATACTTTATTCAGGCTTTTTCAACTACATCACACATTTTAGCCTTGGTATTTTTTATGGTATAACTCACAATAATGGGTCTATTTAGCGAGAGCAGGAATGAAACTTTGGAAATTGTGAGCTTTAAGTTCATCACACACAGATCAGAAAAGGTTTGATGAAGTCTGGACCTTAAAACACAGAAGAACTTCACGGATTTCTCTTCATTTGACATACACTGTAGTGGGCTGGCATTTTCAATAAGGCAGAGGGCTGGATTGAACATGGAGGATTACAGAAAAATATACATAAGGAAAAGTGTATTCGTTCCCGACCAATGCAAACAAATATTATTTACATACTAACAAATGTCTCAATATATTGAAACTTCAAACATTGCAAGCTTTAGCACCGAAAACCACTCTGCATGTCAAACACAGCCATAGATTCTCCCGAGCGGGGCGTGTAGCCTGATTTAGAAGCCCACCGGGAGACATATATTTGAATCTATACATGCAGGAGCAACAACAAGCTGTCAAACCGACTGATTTAATCTTTCTGATCACATGGGGCTAGCTTTGATCTCCTATGTACCCGTCATCTGCTCGTTCCTTTAGCCCGGTCCTATGCTACCTCCACTGCAGCCATAGGGGGCCCGAGCTTCACATGTCAGAGTGGCTGCAAATGGGCATTATTTATGGATGCTATGGGGGCGCACATAGCTCAGGAGTGGACAGGACTGAGGCCTGGAGGGGAAACCGGTTCAAACAGGAGCTGAGCAGGACTGTGGGAGAGCCGGTCGTCATTTCACAGCGAACTGTGTCACCGCAAAATCCAAATTATAATGTTCCCATCAAAAACATACATGCTCTGTTTACTTTTGTGTGTCTTCCTCTATTGTTGAGATCCAATTTGTATTTATCCTAGATTTTGATGACAAACCTATGGTACGCTTACCACAGGCGATCTAAAATTTTAGACTTCAAGGAATAGGCCACCGTTTTTACATAATGAGATATGTTCCTACCTTAGCTTAGATGAGTTCATTTGTACCTGTCTGGTCTTCAATCGTGCCCTCAGACACACAAACACAGCACAGACGGCGTTAGCATTTAGCCTCTCCTCTATAGCTCGTTTGGCATAAAACACCTTGTTTTTATATGAAAACATAAAATGACAGAAACTTTCCATGTATTATTTTCCTCACATTTATGCCAGTAAAAGCAAAGTTTCAAACTGACATCTGTAAATTTATTTTCCCTATTCACCTGCAGTGTCTCGCCTTAAACTTCAAGTTTATTTAAGTTTTCTTCTGTTTTATGTTGTATCTTATTTTATTTTTGAGTTACGTACAAATGTTGACAGGACGTCGTTTTTACCCTCGACTGGCCAACTGGAAGTTGGCCACAAACATTAAGTGCACAGAAGCCATTACTCATGCTTTTTAGAGCAGCCCTCACTCATTTATGCTTCTACATACATTATTTTGTACAAAATTAAATAGTAATGCTGAGATGCCTAAAATAATATTCATAAGAAACAATTATGCATGACAGCATTCTTTTAAAAATGTATAACTTAAAATGATATGACTTTCTCCCCAACGGAGAGCAGGTTGTAAGGATACACACAGGCTCCCCTCAGGGCTGCGTCCTGAGCCCCCTGCTGTATACTGGGCTAACTTTGACTGCTCAGCCACTCCCCCGGTCTGCCATATTGTTACATATGCAGATGACATTGCCATCGTGGGATAATCTCCAAGAACGACGAGACACCATAAAGACAGGTGGTGCAACATCTGGAGACCTGGTGCAGGAACAACAGCCTCTATCTTAAATCCATCAAAGATAAAGAGGTTGATTGTGGATTTGAGGAAGAACATCTGCCCTCGCTACAGTAGACCGCCTGTAGAGCTACAGTAGCATCAAGACCTGAAGGGAAGGCAGGTTAAGAACTGAAATGATTAGATCTAGTTCAATGAAGGTTTATTGATTAGAAAACACACAAACAAGAACTTTTACAGTGATTGCCACCATAAAAAAAATCAATAAAATCTAAATGGAAGTATATTATTTGGCTATGACAGGCAACTCACACACACACTGTATAGACCACAAAAATGTAAATGATACTAGTTCAAACTTAAATTGCAAAAAAAATACTCTTATGTTGACTCTTATGTTGACTTTTATGATGGGTTTAATAGCCAGTGTTCCTGCATAGATTATATAGTATTTCCATATAAGATTCACCAAAGGCAAACTGACGAATGCTGAGGATGGTCAGAGTAGCGCACATTTACCTTGACGTGGAGTGGGTGTGCTGAATGTCAAAGGCTAACTGGGGCTAATGAAATGTGAATCTGAGAGCTCGTTTGTTCCACATATAGTCGGCTCTAATTACCAGGAATAGCACATCTCACATGAGGGTTAACGTGTGATGAGCGAAGGAGGGATGGGATCATGACTCGAGGACCAGCGGCCGTTAGAGTCGTCAAAGTCATTACAGTCCTGGCACCGTTATTCAATCAGGAGGGAACAGACTGATACAAGGAAAAGATATCAGTATTTTACAGACTAGGGCCCGACCGATGTGGATTTTTGGGGTCCTACACTAATATGCCGGGGGTTGGCATGGTCGATATGATATATAGGCCGATATTTTAAGAAATATAATTTAATGTATTTTTTTATTCTCTCAAATAGCTTACAGTTAAATCTTTATTATTATAATCAATGTTTAAATCATAGACATATATATACATATTAGAGGTCTTTTTTTTTTTTCAGAGGCTGATGCCAACAATATTTCTGGCCAAATTAAAAAAAAAATATATAATCCTGTGTATGATACTTCTAAATGTGCCAGTGTTGAACTGTGACAGCAGTGGGTGCTGTATGAGGGGTATAGAGCTGATTTATTCAGGAAATTCATGTTTACTTCAGATGGAGCTTGTTTGAAAGACAAAAATCAGCAAATTCTAAAGCAAAAAAATGGTATGTGTATCTCTTATGTCTAAAGCATAAAATATATAATACAGGTGTACAGTATAAACGTGTGACCCATTGATGTTTCTTAGGTTGTTGTGGGAGGGCTCATTGTAAAGATCTTTCCAACAGTGTTGGGGTAACATATTACAAAGGTAACGACTTACAAAAATACATTACATTTTTCAGTAAATAAAACATATTACTGACACAAAATACAGTAATAAATGACAAGTGCATTTAAATGGTGTGCATTGATGTACGAATGTAAAAATGCCAAATTCCCTCTAAATAAAATGCAGCACCAATATAAAATGCCGATATCCGCTCCTGTAAAATACCCAAATATCGACCAGATATATCCATTTTGCCCTTCACAGACATTATCAAAGTGAGCTGGAAATGGGCCAAAGTACAGTTTGTAATCTCACTTTAACACTTCTCAATCATATTATCAAATACCTAAAGCCTAAATACATATTTGTTTTCATTTTAACATGTTATAGTGCATAATGCTAATAAAAAACAAACAAACAAACAAACAAACAAACAAACGTAGAGTGGGGGTTTCTTTCATTTGCACATGTTTCTGTAATCCTGCCTCCCTCTTCAACAGTCTAAAGGCCAGCCCAGCCTCCTATAAACAGTACATCATCCAGGGGACTCCACTAAGCCCCTCTGTGTTTCTACTATAGACACCTAACCCACAGGTTACCATGACTGCTGCCTCTTAAGTTTCAGTTTTGATTCGCTGCTTTGGTTATCTGCGTGAGTGGAAGTAGTGCGCCCTCTGCTGACTTTTGATGCAACTGCACTACACTTTCATACCTATAATCAGCTCGTTTTGGGATTCAAGTGCCGCGGAACAGGGAACACTGTCCTAAAATCTGAGAAAAAGTGATTTAGTGGCTTTGCAGCTCTGTCAGTTGTTTTATTAAAGACTGTTTCTGAGGAAGCGCCGGAGGTTTGACTGGCGAAATCTTTGTGTAACGTTAAATGTAATATTAAAGGGGAAATAAAGGGGTAACTTATAATTAACGTAAAGCAAAAGCAAAAGTACATTTGCTTTTATAATTCTAAATGATAATTATGAAATGTGTTTTGTGAAATGATCTCACCTACTATTAGGAAGGGAGAAACTATCAGACTGTCCCGGTGTTGTTGTTGAATAAATATGAAGAGCTTGCAACTTTGTTTTTGAAGGTTTCATCTCATGTATTCTCCACGTCAGACGCTGAGGCTATCCTGGGTGAGTAAGAGACCATATTTAACAACAAACATCTTCACACTGTTCTCGTTGGCTGCAGTTTTGTTGCAATTGAACAAAAATAGCTTCACTTGAGTTCATTTGTACCAACAGAGAACATCGAGTGTGTTTACATGCACATGAGTAATCCGGTTATCAGTCATAATCCGGTTATGGCAGTTTTTGGGATATGGTGTTGATATGTCACTGACAAATCCTCGGTTTACATGATCAAATAACGTATGCCGGCTCGTGTTGAGGCTACATCTGCGCAAGTGCGGACCAGGGAGTGAGGTTAAAGGAGCAGGCCACCGTTTTGAAATACTCAGATATATTCTTACCTTAGCTTAGACGAGTTGATGTGTACCTGTCCTGTCTGTGCCCTCAGTAACGTAAACAGAGCACAGACGGCGTTAGCATATAGCAATATTACTATGTCTTGCAATACAGTTCCCCTTTCTATCCGCTTAGAAAATCGACGTGTTTAATTTTGTGTGGCTATATTTGGATTGTAAAGGCTCATGTAACCATATCTAAATAGGGAAAGCGTGGAAGAGCTTGGTTGCTTCTAACTTCACTCCTGTTTGGATTCATGGAGTGCGTCTACAAGGGCTCAAATTTCCCAGTTAAATTCCGGTTATAGCAGTTTTCGGGATATGAGATGTGAGGGTCACTGAGAAAACGGGAAACTCAAATCCCTTGTTTACATGATCAAATAAGGAAACCCAGCCTTTTGTATTTAAGCTCTGTCCGTGCAGGCGCATACATTATATTTCTCAGCACAATACGGTAAAAATATTAAAAGCATAAATGTGTGGCTTATTGCCGGGCTTGTTCTTTTAAATGCCCACTTGGGGCTAAATGTTTTGCTCATCCACTACATTCTGAGATACAGCAAACACTACAACGGCAGATTGTGGATAATTCATCACCTTTACCCGTCCTGGGGCTGTCTGTGCCACCGATGCCAGGACCAGGCACTGTCACTGACAGTTTTGCATAAATCCACATTTCGATGCTTCTTTCCATCTTAAAGGGACTATACAGAGTTTAAAAATGTTAAAAGTATGTATTTTCCTCCACCTACATGTTCCAGCAATGTCCTAATGTGTATGAGCTCAGACCTGTTTACCACAACTGCCTCTAAAATCCTGCACTCAAAAAGGTGTTGCTTCTGGTCCGAATTGCAGTCATGCACGAGCCTAATATAGTGGGTGCAGTTACGCGTAAGACCTGAGGTGGCAGCAGTGAGTATAAAATGGCCAACTTGCATCTAGCCCCTTTAAAATATTCACTACTTTTAGTTATTTCATGGTTAAAATAAAGAACACAGTCTCCTCTTCACTCCAGAAACGGGAGCTCTTCGGACTCGCTGCCATGTTTGTTTACTATGAACGGCGCATGCGCAAGAAAAGGGAAGTTTCTTAAAACCGGAAAATAGCGCACATGCTGTTATATCCCGGTTACGGACGGAAAATCCCAGCCAGAAAATCAGTTTTTCTCAAATCCGGGATTGGGGTTTTATTATCGGGAAACTGCGTAAATATGATCAAAGACAAAACTGGAATATTAAAAACTTCCGATAACAACAGGGAAACTTGAGCCCTTGTAAAGAGGAGCTTGTAAAGAGGAGCTACAGGAAACAACAAAAGGGACCAACGAGGAGATGGTGTTAGACTGTGGAGGGAGCTGTGCAGGAGGAAGAGGAAGGACGAGGTGGAGCTGACCAGTGCAGGACACCACGCTCTGAGACGGGGACAAGCCCAGGAGGCGGTGCACCGTTTCAGATGATCAGAGGAGACAGAGGGCAGCTACAGTTTCTCCATCCTCCAAGGTCATGCGGGTGGAGTGGCTGAAGGACAACGAGATCATCGACCCGGCCGAGGACAGGAACTTCTACATCACCGTGGACACAACCTGATCATCAAGCAGGCGCGTCTGTCCCACACGGCCAACTGGCGCAGACGTGTGTAGTCGCGAAAGCGCCTCTGACAGTCTCCCCCAGGGGAAACGGAAGCTACAAACGTAGTTTACCACCACCGAGTATGGAGTGAATGTACAACTGTCTCATGTAAAGCGATCTTCTTCTTCTTCTTCTTCTACCTGTGTGGTCAAGAACATCGTGGCCAAGCGCAAGAGCTCCACCGCTGTGGTCATCGTCTACGGATTTCCCATCAACCAGTGCTCCTCCTGTGACCAAAACAGTGACGATGGCGGCCGCGACACAACGATCTTTCACCAAAAAAAAAAAGAGTGGTGCGCACTGAATGGGTGCTGTTGCCGGATGCTCTCTCATCGAATGCAATTTCTCCATCTGTGAGATCAATAAAGTACCATCATCATCTCATCATCATAAACCTACTCATAGATGAGAAGAGGAGAGGCTATTAGGCTAACGCCGTCCGTGCTCTGTTTACGTCTATAAGCTCAGGTATGAACATATCTCAGTATTCCTTTCAGGCTGGGACTGGAGGGTGAGAGTTGAGCTGATGGAGTTCACCGATAGCCTCTTGGTTTCTTTCAGGGTTTTCCATCGTGAACGTAGCTTTTCGACGGTGCGGAGGAAAACCAGCTGACATTTTGACATAAAGCCACAATACAATGCTTCTTTCGAGCAAAAAATAACTACTTTTAGTTCTTTCATGGTTAGAAAGATTTAAAAAAAAAAACTCTCCTCTTGACTCCAGATATAGATACAGACGGCATCTTGTCATAGAAGGGGGCGTGGCTTCACCGAGGGGGAAAATAGAATCTTTAGAGAAACACAATTTTCACTCTTTTTTGCCATTTCCTGGTGGAATAAGAACCTATTTATCACACACAAATAAAGTCCAGTGTAAATCAGGCCCATATGCATATTTTCTCACAGCAGATTGTTCAGTAGAAGTGGAAAAAACGGCAGTTGTAGCAAGCGCTAGCTAACCGTTTGCATTAGCCCGATGCTAACATGTAGCATTAAGTTTGCATTCTCCGTTATTCATGTATTTATGGGATGTTGAACCACTTTGCTCCTCTCCATGTCTTTGTATCATTATTTAGTAGAAACTATGTTCATATTTCAGCATTTGTTACAGTAGTTTTTTTATAATTAGAGAAAATATACATTTTTTCAAAATTGTTTTCTGTTTTCAAAAATGACCATATATGGGCGATTCCAGACATGCCGGCTGTATCTATACAAGCACTTTAGACTTGCAGCCGCCATGTTTGTTTACGATTAACGGCGCATGCTCAAGAATGGGAAGTTGTGTATCACCGGGAAATAGCGTTTACATGTTGTTATATCCCGGTTACTGTTGGAGAATCCTGGCTTTCTCATCACCAGGAAACCTCTATTTTCGGGTTTCTATAATCGGGAAACTGTGTTTATATGACCAGACACAACCGGAATATTAAAAACTCCCAATAATAACCGGGAAACTCCAGTTATTCTGCCCTGGCACTAGCAAGGCAAGTAGACAACCATCATTCGATAGAAAACCACTGTGCTCCTCTTTGACGGGTGTTTATTCAGATGAATGAATGGTAAAACTGTGAACAGACACAGACAGTAACAAGAAACAACATGGATAAGCATCAAACTACTATTAAAATATGGTGGCACCAAATTGCTATGACTAAATACACAAATAAACATAACTGAAAAAGTGTGCGTACCGATGTTCCCCGGGTCCGATGTTCCCCCACTTGTATTGACGGGGAACATCGGACCCGGGGAACATCGGTACCTCGCATATTAAAAAGTCCCGATGTTCCCCCGTCAATACAAGTGCCAACGCTGCATGCGATCAGGGTAGACTTACGCACAGGCATAATGCAGCGCTCTTCATCCATCAGGCAACACGTAAAACAATCATCAGCAAATATAAGTAGGCTACTCATGCCCCAACACTACGTTAGCCTGTAGTGTTCTCTGGAGCCGGTCACAGCGGAGGGTGCAAGCAGGGATGACATGTCGAGGCACAAGGAACTGGTACACGATGCAACTATCTGCACAGAGACAGCCAGATGTGCGCGTCCTGCAGACTAAGGTACAGACCGCGCAGATGTCTCTGTCCTGGGAGAGGCAGTGAACACTGAATGATCAGGTCCGTCGGGTGGGCTTGGACAAAATTGGGTGTTTACAGGTCCACCCGTGGTGCCGCGTAATTGTGCCATAAGCCCCGATCACTTTTCCGTTGCTGCGCTTCCTCAGCGTTCTCATTTAATATAAGCTATGGATCGTTTTCATGTCAAAAACAGCGGCGCAAATACAGTTCAACGTCATTCAGTCTCAGTGGCCTGTGGTGCCTCTCAGAGCGTCTGATGGCCAAAGCACAGTGCGTAATGCGCGCATGACAGGCAGCGGCACTGGGAGAGGAGTGAGGACGCAATGCATGTTGCCCCATTCGTAAAAAGATCCCTAATTTAATGTGTATAAGGCTGGAGTGCAGCCATCAGAAAAGACTTGCTGAGAGTTAGGAGCGGCTATGGCACGAGCCGCTGCACTTGGCTCTCCGCACGCCGCCTGATGGACTACGCTGGGGCTCACGGACAATCACAAGAAAAAAAACATGGATTTACGCACGATCGAGCTACAACGACGAACCAATCAAGCAAGCAGGGAGATCTGTTTACATACAAGAAAAGCGGCTGTGGGTGAGTTTGGTGTTGCTAATTTTAGACTTAACATGTTATAAAGTAGCCTAATCAGTAGGCTAGTTATGAGCGAAACCAAGCCGCTTGTTGCTCCATTATCCGCGCGTACAGGGCCGCTCTGTGCCAAGCGGTGAAGAGAGAGGCGGGGGGCGTGTTCACTGCTTGCATCGGTCGGGGAACACCGGGCCCTCTGGCGTTCGGAGGGTCCGATGTTCCCCGAGGTACGGGGGAACATCGGACCCGGGGAACATCGGGCCGACCCCACTGAATAACAGGCTAACGTTAGCCGCGAGCTAACGCTAGCCACGAGCTAATGGCCAATTAGCGTCTATGCTAACACCTGTAAAAACGTCTCACATTGTGAAAATTCACACATAACAGATACACATAGCAGTTAGCACTAAAAATACACCAGTAGAACTGATAGTTTTCACAAGCTTACAGGCTGTGCTGGCTCAAGACACAGCTAGGCAGGTTCAGAACTGATTCTTTCTCTTCTTTCGTGAAACAGGAAGTGGCTAACGGCGGCATTTACGGTGTTGTAAAAATAAAACGGACAATGTAAAAATATTGCTAAGAACAAATAATGGCTGTAAGAACCAATTAACACTAAAGAAATAGGATGGCTAATAAGAAGCCGGAACACCAGTGCTTGTAAATGCACTTTTTATCAATTTTCTCAAAGACCCTCTCAAACACCTGCACCCGGGACCCTCTAGCTGTGAAGCACGAGCACGAACCACTGAGCCACCGTGCAACAGTTTGCTTCTTGTAGCTTTGCTTTCACTACATGGTAGCAAAACACACTAGATCCTTTTCCCAAATGGGTTACTTTGATGACCCTGGATGTTCCGCAGTGTGGCTTTAAGCACTATTTAAAAGAAGCACCATTTGTTGCCTGATGAGAAAAATGAAAACTCTCCAACTGGTGGACTGGGCAGAAGGAGCTGGGATTACATTGCAGATGGTGAAGAGAGGGGATTACGTCCAAGAGGGAGGAGAAAACTGGTTAATCCAACTCTACCTATAAATAAATAACTGTAGTGCATAGTACTTCCTATTCTGACATCTCTCTGCCTTTAAGATTGCGACCTTTCCTTCGGGGTGAGCTGTGATACCTGCTTCCCCGCGTGCTGATGGAAGCTGATGAAATGGTCGGAAATGTTACTTTTCATAAGCGAAAGGCTCAAGACGGCTCCTCTTCAATCATACCCCGCGCCGAGGCCTGCACAAGACAGAATGCGGGAGGCCCCACTTTCCCACAAAGGTGATGTTTCTGGCATATGCACTTCCAAAACTCTCACTGTATCTTTGTAGCCATAATTTAGAAATAATATTGAGTCAACACATTTAACCTTTCACTGTGTTTCGCTAACAAACAGATTACCCAGCAATCCAAAACAATCCAATCATGTAGTCGGTCAGCCTACAAACAAAACAATCTTGTTGGCAGAGGTATTTAAACCCTTTAGCCTACATTTGTGGTCAGTAATCCCTGCTTTAATTTGATGTAACTGCATGTCATCTAGTTACATAATTTTCCTGTTCCACATTGCAGAAGTTAAACACTGATTTATGCTTTCCAATTGAGTGTGAGAGGCTTTAAAGTGGACATGTCATGCATATGGAGCCTAAAAAATGGACTTAAAAACCTTATTTTGGGAGCCTCAGCTTTGATATTTTACGTTTGATAATCAGAAAATATACATAGCAATAACAATGAAATGCAGGCAAAAGAGCTGGTGGAAATCTTGACTGGGGATCCTTCTATATGGCAGTTTTAGGAATCATTTTCTCAAAAAAACAAAAACAAACTTCCAGGTTGGACACGGCGTGGTTGGCAGCTCCAGCAGTGCGTGATAAACACACTTTGAGCACAGAACGGCTCAAATCGATAATGTTGGATTACGGGCTTTAAAAAATGTGGAGGGACATCAGCCATGATAAGAAGCGTCCGAATAGTGATGTCCGTTAGGAAGGAGGTCGATCTTGGAGGACGGGGAAACTGTAGCACTCGGAAAGAAACCTGGCTGGCTGCCCTCTGTCTCCTCTGAAAAGGTGCACCGCTTCCTGGGTTTGACCCTGTTTCAGAGCGTGGTGTCCTGCACAGCTCCCTCCGCTCCACAACAGTCTTTCACCATCTCCTCGTTTGTCCCTTCCTTGTTTCCTGTAGCTCCTCTTGCGTCGCCTCCTCTGTGCTGCAGGTGTGGGGGCTCTCGGTGCCTTTTGTGTCTCAGAAGAAAAAACGTGCAGGTCTCAAATGGATTTAGCTGATAAGATAGCGTTTTGTTTACCTTTAAAAAGCTGCTTTCTTCAGGACCATTTTGGAGTCTCAAAATAAACAAATCCACCAAACCTCCACAAAAACACAGCAGAAACGTACACAAGTATCGAGAAAAACAACGTGGAAACAGAAACCACAAATGCAGTTTGCAGAAGAAGGTAAAAAATGGAGCTGTACCACTAGAGAGGGAGGTTGCTTCCTGTTTTCCCATCGCCATGACAAACATGATTTCAGAATGGCCATTGCTTTATTGGGTGTATGAGTGTCATCATCACTTACTGCAAACTGAAGGCTATAGACACTCCAGACCTGCAAAGTTGGTGTCTTGTTGTAATTATAAACATGTGGTTGCATTTAATCCATCCACTCTTGTTGCACTCTCCTGTATCATCTTTTTCTAGCCTTCCGCCTTCACTGCAGGCCTTGTGAAGACTGGAAATGTCCCGCTGATGGTATATACTGCTGAACCTTGACCCTGACACATTCAATCCTCCTACGCAATAGGTAGATGACCAGGCGGGATTGCCGGATTTGGCCGCCCACATCCTGCTGTCCAGATGTTGGGATTGAAAAGTCACAATGGTATTGACGCATATACAACATACCCAATTCTCCAATGCGTATTTCTCAATGGATTACATGGATTACACATCATCCAGGCCCAGCCCCGCCCAACCAACACACGTGCCACTCAGCCAAGGTTAATCCCTGCAGGGGGGAAGGTTTATTCTCCACTGCCCTGGTACTGCAAAACCATTCAACAAAATTACACATTAGGTAATGAATTCAACACTGATGGTGCTTCTTCGGCTATGCTGCTAATGCCGTGCATGCACATTGGAATATCTACACTAAACAGAAGAAAGGATGCAACAATAACTTTGATATAAAATATTTAAGGTCCCACACTAATATCAAGGACTGTTCTATTATATTGAATTGCATCATGTCCTTTGTCTAAATGCATTATTATTATGACCTTTTGTTTTGTTTCGTTGCCGCTAAAACGAAGAATAGTCTTAAAACGTACGAAAAGCAAAAGCCAAAGATGAAACGTTTGGTTTAAATACAACAGACATACAGTAAATTAGAATGAATGTACACAGCCATGCAAAACCAAAACCAAAACCAAAGGTGGAAGAGGAGGGATCATAAAGGCAATCCAAAGTTTCACAGTAGCTTAAAATTACAAGAAAGCAGATAAAACCAATCCATGAAACGTCAACATAAAATGTATTAACAACAGTAAAAAGCAAGAGTGCAGATACAATACTTTCAGTTGTCCTATGCACAGGTAACTGTTTTCAGATTTCTGGATTTGAACATTAGAGCTGAGGCCTGTCTCACATCCCCGTAAAGGCTGTTCCAGATTTTAGCTGAAACTGAAACGCAGCCTCAACGTGTTTATTATTAACTCTTGGAACCACCAGGAGGCCCCTCCCTGAGGTTCTCAGGGCCCGAGATGGTTCATACGGCTGTAACATGTCAGAGATGTACTAAACCATGAAAAGACTTGTACACAAGCAGAGCTGTTTTAAAGTCTATTCTCTGAGTGACAGGAAGCCAGTGCGGAGACCGGAGCACTGGACTAATATGTATTTCCTGAATCTGTGCAATATAAAACAAATATGCACAACAGGCTTTAAAGGAATAGGCCACCGTTTTTACATACTAAGATATGTTCTTACCTAACCTTAGCCAAGTTAATATATCCCCGTCTGGTCTTTGTCCGTGCGCTCGGTCACGCAAACGGAGCACATACGCAGCCTCTCCCACATGTCATATAGCTCCAAAAAAGCTCACGACAGAAGCTACAAAGCTCTTCCACGTGTTCCCTATTTAAATAAAGTTACGTGAAGTGTTTTCATGCAAAGTATATTTACACAGAAATGTAACATATCGATTTTATAAGCAAATAAAAAGGGGTACTATAAAAAGAGGCGTAATGATACGAGGAGCAAAACGTCCGCGCAGTAACTCCTAAAGACTTCCCCCGCTCACTTCCGTCAATAGAAGCTGCGTGACTTGTACAGAGCCTTTTACAACAAGCAGAAAATATATTTTCGGAAAGTGCTTGCGCATTCCTACCTCATGGTCGAGGTCCTGAGTCCTGTGTCGTCGTCCGGGGTAAGTTGGAAATCTGTGAAACATTACTACACTATATACTTTCTGCTTGTTATCACAGCCCGGCACGATGCACGTAAAAGGCATTGTTCACAAGTTATCGTGCTAAAACTTGACGCTTCTTCAACTGTTCTCTGCTAGCTCTCTACAAGTTACGCAGCTTCTATTGACGGACGTGAGCGGGGGAAGTCTTTAGGAGTTACTGCGCGGACGTTTTGCTCCTCGTATCATTACGCCTCACAATATAGTACCCCTTTTTATCTGCTTATAAAATCGACATGCTACATTTCTGTGTAAATATACTTCGCATGAAAACACTTCACGTAACTTTATTTAAATAGGGAACACGTGGAAGAGCTTGGTAGCTTCTATCGTGAGCTTTTTTGGAGCTATATGACATGTGGGAGAGGCTGCGTATGTGCTCCGTTTGCGTGACAGAGCGCACGGACAAAGACCAGACGGGGATATATTAACTCGACTAAAGTTAGGTAAGAACACATCTCAGTATGTAAAAACGGTGGCCTATTCCTTTAAAGTGTCTACAGAAACACAGTGTCAGTAAAAGTCAAATTTTCATATGGTCATCTGCAGTAGTTCTTGTGTAGACATGTTTCTAAATGTGTATTTATTTTGTACTCTGTGTGTGCTGACTGAGAGCTGATTCCAGGTAAATATTGCTCTGTAAAGCACTGTGGACTTCAAAGAATTTGTTTTGGGACGAGAAGGTTGTAAGTCACCACCCAGTGCCCGTCTAGTGGCATACCGGTGGCTGCTTTCTACAAACACAAGCTGCACAGAAAAGAGCTGTGGCTGTTTTTTAAATACTGAATTCCACATTAGTAACATTAGTCTTAGTTTAATTTTGTTGTTAACTGTAAGCCAAGACAGGCGTGAATGCATTAGTGCCACATTGGTCCTGTAGGAAGTACCTGCTGGAGACAAACGCATCTAAATCTGGTTTCGACACCATATCTCTGATCTTGGTAGTGTTTTCCAGATGGTAAAAAGCTTAACACCGATTGCACTTAATTACGATAACATGGCTGTTAAATCGGTAAACTGAATGGTCCTTTATGATGGTTAACACAAGTTTTTTTTAAAAACTATTTTAGACCCAGTGGCTCAGGGATTTACAACCACAAGTTCAGGAGCCAAGTAGTTCTTTAAAGGAATAGGCCACCGCTTTTACATACTGAGATATGTTCTTACCTGAGCTCAGACGAGTTGATGCGTACCTGTCTGGTCTTTGTGCGTGCGCTCAGTCACGCAAAACAACCAAAGATATTGTTAGCATTTGGCCTCTCTTTCCTATGGCTCCAAACGGGGGTGAAGTTGGAAGCTACCACGCTCTTCCACGGGCACGCACAAAGACCAGACAGGTACATATCAACTCGTCTAAGCTCAGGTAAGAAAATATCTCAGTACGGAAGAACTGTGGCCTGTTCCTTTAAAGGCTTTCAACATCTCCACATCTGAACAGGCTGACCCTAAACTGCAAAAATTAGGTAAGTATGGCAATAGACAACAAAGTAACTTATTCAATGTGTTTAGAAAAATAATCAAAAGAAAGTTCACTCTCAGTTACGAAGATACAAGTGTCTTTGAAGCCACAGCCTTTGCAACTTTTTGTAGTACTTACATGACATTGTATGTGTTTAGCAATGTATACCAAAGTATTTACAGGTATAGTAATATAAATTAAACTATGGGGAAAGATAGCTACCATCAAACATTCTAATCTGCATGAAAAAAGAGAGTTTGCACGTACAGGATTAGACTTTGGTGAATGTCTCTGAACCTCAAAACACAGAGGACCCTTTGTGGAAACCTTTGTGGAAACCTTTGTAGGACGTACATCGGAGTGCGAGCTGGCATTCTGATTGATTCAAATAGATCAGCTCCTGCCGTGAAAAACGGTTGACTGACATGGATGGAAGAGACAGCTCCAGGGAAAGTCATGACGTGGAACTGGAACAAAGTCGAGTAAAAGAAGTCTTCAAAGTTCCGCGTCATGACCGTGGTGCAGACTGTCAGGTGTGAAAATGCCTCCATGCACAGGCTACAGTTCTAAGTTGACGATGGCGTCCGTGTTTCACCGTGCACCCATCCTTCGAAGTCATATTGCGCCGGGATAAGGACTTGAAATGATATTTGTTGGAAGTGGGCGCAGGGGGAGCAGAAGTGAGGGCACCTCTGGCTTGTGTGACAGGCGCCATGTTTGATTTATGGCTCGGTTATGAGAGAACACAGTGGCTTTGGTAAAGGTTACGCACAGCAGAATGAGATGACTGTGACTTCTGCTGACATGCGGGAGGGGGGGGGGGGGGGGGGACAGGCTGACACGAGGAGGAGGGAGTTTAGACAGGGCCATTTTGTATTGGATTTGTTAGAAATAAGTAAAAAATTAGGATGCATTCTGTTGATGTACCACACGTCAGCACACTTCCTCCTGAAAGAGTTCCTCTGTGGATTTTGAGATCATCAGCTCTACACTACAAGTAATTTTGGCCTATTTTACTCAACTTTTCTTGAGTCCTTTCTGCTGGAAATTTCATGTGCTCAGATATTGGGGCTTACTTACTGTTTTCCTTACTTGAAGCTGTGGGGGAAAAAAAGTATGTATTGAGCCCTTTCAGACTCAAAGAGACATTCAAGAGACTTCACCAGTTTCTCAGAACTGATTTCAGAGGTGAAACGCCTTTACTGTAAGTCGAAAACAGACTTGTACACTGGACCTTAGGGACCTATAGATACAGACGGCATCTCTGGACTCACCCATATATGGTCATGTTTGAAAATAGTTCATGCGGAAACCAATTTGGGGAAAAATCTAAACTTTCTCTAATTATTCAAAAACGACTGAAAATACTAATATTGTTTTCTACTAAATAAAGATACAAAGACATGGAGAGGAGCAAAGTGGTTCAACAGCCCATAAATACATAAATAACAGAGAATGCTAACTTGCTTCATGTTATCATCGTGCTAATGCTAGCGCTAGCTACGACTGCCGTTTTTTCGCTTCTGCTGAACAATCTGCTGTGAATAAACATCCATATGGACACGATTTAGACTTTGCTTTATTTGTATGTGATAAATAAGTCTATATTTCGTCAGAAAATGGCTAACGAGGCCACGCCCCTTTCTATGGCGCGTTCCCGTCTCTATGGGGTCTTTCTCTGTGTAGTTTGTATGTTCTCCCCGTGTCTGGCAGCCAGGTGTTTTTGACCATCACGCTGGGACGGGTCAAATGCAGACAACAAATGTATTAATTAATAAAGTCTAACTTTTCTTAATTATGCAAACAAAACAAAAAACGTTTTAGAGCTTTTCATGTTACAATGTTGTTCTCTCTTTTGTGTTTTGAGTTGTGTATCTTTGAATATTTCTGCAGTGGCTTCTCAGGCGGGAGCTCTCAAACAGCTCCTATTGAGGCCCTACGTATCCAGGAAATGCTTTCTGAAGCTCTCCATCTCTTGCTAAGCTTAAAGGGACAATACAGAGTTTAAAAATGTTACAATTATGTATTTTCCTCCCCCTACATGTTCCAACAATGTCCTAATGTGTAGAATGATCTCAGACCTGTTCACCACAACTGCCTCTAAAATCCTGCACTGTCACTCAAAAATGTGTTAATTCGGGTCCAAAGTGCCGTCATGCACGAGCTTAATATTGAAGTTGCAGTTACACATATGGCCTGAGGTGGCAGTAGTGAGTATAAAATGGCAAACTTGCATCTAGCCCCTTTAATCCTTTCATTGTGAAGTAGTGAACACTCTCACTCACACTGTAGCTTCACAACTGTCACACCGGATGGACGGTACAAAACAGCTGCACAGCTAAGGGGAGCAAGAGGAGGGGAGGGTGGGTGGAGCTTATGGGGAGATCTCGTGAAAATCAGGAAGTGAAGCTACTGGATATTTTCTTTCAAGTGTTTCAAATCAATATGGCATTTTCGAACCAACAAAGTGTCAGATAGTGATAAAAATGTGTTTGAGAAATGACCAAAGACAAAAGCGTAATAACTTTAAAAGTGGAAAATATGTTTCAGCCAATCACATTCCCAACAGTGGCATCTGTTCCAGGCTCTGCTGAAGCCAGGCTAACACACAGTCACAAAGTTTTTTATTAACACAGATACGATGCATCACATAAAGCATGATGCGTCCCCTTTCGGTGCTTGAATGTCATGTGAGGGCGAGGGCCGGATACGTGGAGCTCGCCTTCTTCACCGCGGAGACGGGATGAGGTGTTGTGACACAGAGCTGAGTCATCAGACTGAAGGCACATGAGAACAACTTGTACTGAAAACAATACCCCCTGTACGTAGGCAGGTTTTACATACAGTACACATGCATTATTCACAGGATACTGTATGGACCTAATGATGCACCGCTCTCATGTCCTCAAGCCCAGAGGAAACACATCCTGTATGAACGGCAACACTGTCCAAGGAAGAGATGATTAGAAATGAAACATCACTTCTGTTTTGACAGCTTAATACTTCAGAGTGAAGGAAACACAACAACCCACATGCTAATCACCATGTTTTTGCCTCCTTATGTAATGGCAGAAAAAGAAAATATTTTGAACTTTTGGTTTTGGACATTTTCTCATTTTAACAGCACTGTGTTTATGTTTTTCAAAATCAGAAAAATGAGCATGCTGATCCACAATAGCTCCCAAGCAAGATTATTTATTGCTTAGCAGCACCAAAGGTGTCTGATGAAGGACTATGCCAGAATTGTCACTTTTGGAGCTTCTAAGAAATACATATTTTTTTCTGGGAGCTATTTGGCTGTGCGGATCATTTTTCTATGTTCAGTTAATTCCTTTTGGATTTCGCACGCCTCTTCACTTTAAGGACATGTGCATCTTTTTGACATAACGAGGAAACAATCATTTGTACAATACTATTATAGTGTATAATTATTTATTGGAAATTTTGGGCTTACTAGAAAACATAAACAAGTGATAACTAGGCTGGTAAAGGTCTGTAGCAGTGGTGGGTAACTTTTTCTTTTATTACATTCATTATGTCTTCTTGTTTACAAAATGGTTTTAAAGGTTCTTTCAGAAAGACACTAGGTATGACAAAAAGTTGTGTTCAAATACCTTATGCGTTTTGACAGACTGGGAAGGCAATGTCTGGCTCGGGGTCAAAATCCGGTTCTCCAAATGAAAGCCTCTGGCCCCTCTGAGATAAATAACCATAACCTGACTGCACAGACACTCCAAAAATATTTAAAAATTCTTTCAAAAATCCAGAGGACGGACCCCCAGACCCACTGTTTAGTTTGTGTGGACAACAAAACCACTTCTTGTACAAAACAATGCTTGAAATATGCTTGAATTTTTCTAATAACTTTTGTATCGCTCTCCTGTCACTGGCCTGCAATAGGAAAGCACCACTTAAAAGTAAGTCCACTAAAAGTGGTTAGAAAAAGGTTAGATGGGGCTAAGGCTTTTGCGACCCATTGCAAAGTCCATTTTATTTTTCAGGCATATTAACAATTACAGTTGTGCTCAAACGTTTACATACCCTGGCAGAATTTTTGGACCATTTCTCAAAGAATATGAAAGATAACACCCTTTTTTTTTTCCACTCATGGTTAGTGGTTGTGTGAAGCCATTTGTGGTGAAAAAAAAAAACGAAACAGGCCACTGTTTTTCCATTCTGAGATATGTTCTTACCTGAGCTTAGACGAGTTGATGTGTACCTGTCTGGTCTTTGTGCCCGTGGAAGAGCTTGGTCGTTTCTAACTTCACCCTGTTTGGAGCTATAGGTATATGCTATGAGAGGCCAAATGCTAACAACATATTTGGTCTGTTTGCGTGACTGAGGGCACACACAAAGACCAGACAGGTACGCATCAACTCGTCTAAGCTCAGGCAAGAACATATCTCAGTATGTAAAAACGGTGGCCTGTTCCTTTAAGTCATAATGAAAAATAACCCTGATCCAAAGTTTCCACACCCCAGTTCTGAGAATGGCCCCCTTTAGAGTCTTTTGTGGCGGTTGTGGAGAAGGTTCTGTGTATAACCTAAAGGTAAAGCGTCCCATTCCTCTTGATCATAAACCTTCGATCATGGTCATTTTGGTACTTTCTTTTGTCATTATGATTTAAAAAGAGCAAACTTCTTCTTCACACAACCACTAGCCATGAATTAAAAAAATACTCTTGGTGTTATCTTTCATATTCTTTGAAAAATAGTCACACACAAAAAAACATTTGAGCACAACTGTACATCAACACCTGTAATAGTCATGAAATGCATCATAGTTTACTCTCATTCATCAACATATGTTTTAGAATATGTTTTAAAATTGGATGTTTGCCTTGCCATGTTGGTGACAAAATCCACTGAAAACCAATTTATTTAAACTGCATTTTCTTCACACTGGTACGAACAGAGCAACCATGGGCCCTTGTGCAGCACATGTCACAGAAAAGGCATTTTGAATGACCCGAATGAGTCCATCGAGGATCTATCTATGGACACAGCAGCTCATCCAGGGCTCCTACAGGTATTTTGTTCATCGTGTGACTCGTGATGACTCGTCACACGCTACAACATTGTAATACGGTCTCGCAAAAGCGCTGTGTTGGTGGCGGGATTTGCAGCCGAGGCAGGACGTCTGCGTGGCACTGACGGTCGGGTTGAGGACTCAGCATTGTCACCGGGTTTATTTTAGAAAGTCTTTACAAAGCAGTTTGATTCCGAGGCGCCTCAAATCAATGTTGATTTGCCTGACTTTGGGGGAAAACGCATAAATGTGGCCCCCGCAGACGCATGGTGGGATTTGGAGAAAACAATTTAAGAGATGCATGATGAAGTTAGGCGGATTTAACGGCAAGATGATGTCTCGTTGTTTGTCCGCGGGCAGAACCAGGGCGAGTCGAGACATGCATATTTAAACCATTGATTTACCCTGTGCTTTGGCTTTTATTTGTTTCTTCGTTTTCTTTGAGGAAACCAGTATGCTCTGACTGGTATTTGTTGATTCATTTTACACATATCTCAAGGCACAGACGTGATCAGGTAAAATAAAAAACTTAGAGATATCCATTTGAAACTTGCCATTTCATCTGTTCGTACAAAATGTGCTATGCAGGCCAAAATTATTCATATTTGCAGCAAAGAAATGTAAAGCCAGGTTTCTTTTTCAATACTGTTAGCAAATTATAAGTGGTAAAATCTGTACAAATTCTAATTTTACCTTGTTTCTTTGCAGTACAAAGCTCAAGAAATCCCTCTGAAAAAGAGTGTAAAGAAAATATTTTGAGAAATGACCTCCAGGGCTGGACCAGGGCTGGACTGGCAGAAAAAATCGGCCCGGGACTTTTGGGTCAAGACTGGCCCTCTAAAAAATCTGTCATATTCGATGCAATAGTCGAGGTGATGAGCAAAACAATAAACTAAAACAATATGATCTACGAATCGAGGACAATAGTTGCATGTTGTTTCTGCCGAATTCAAGCTAACCCCTCATAGCACTCAACACTTTCTTCTTGTCATTTACAACTTGATGAAACTTTTGTAAAATTACTAAAACAATCTTAAAATGTGCTTTCTGTTAATGAGGTTCCTCTCGCGACTGCAACACAAATAAACTTCTCATAACCAACCAAATGATCAATGAAATGGTAAAACTCACCGGAGTTAGAGAGGTGTGGAACCCAAGAAAGCGCCACCAGAAGGGTATAAAATGTGTCACATCTCTTTAGTGGATGAATTATGTAATTGCATCTATATAATGATAGGGATGCTAATAGCTCTTAGTGCTAATTGTGGGCCGGTGTAATGTATTACAGGGCTTATCTCTCGATCTTACTGGCCCGACCGGCCCAAAAGTATGTTGGCCCACCGGGAAAACTCCCGATGGCCGGTCCAGCCCTGGATGTCTCCCAGGAATTAAACGACCATATTTGGATTACAGGGTCATCTTGGTCGCCTTTAGCGCTACACGTGGGTACCAAACATATCAATAAAAGTCATTAATAAACATTGCAGCATCTGTGACTTTTTTCTTATTTTCACTCAGACATTTATACAATGTTTTCACCTGCCGTTTCTCGCCTTTTGTTTGTTTAAAATGGTAAATTGAGAGCAAACCTCCTCAACATAAATGTTAGCAGAGGTCTTCCGACAGTGATAGTGCATAATGTAGCGAGGTTAGCTGTAGCATTGAGGACGCTGTGGCTGTAGCGGCCTAATTTTGGCTCATCCCCGTAATCCCTGAAATATCATTACGACGAGGGGACTTGTCGTGCTCTGGCACCAGCGCTCAAATCAGTTCACAGGCTGCCTTTGGAACCAGACCAATAAACACTGCAACATGTTTTTTGAACAGAGCCATATTTGGGTCAAACTTGCACACACATTTAAACAGACTGGAGTGGCATAGTTCAAGAACCACGCCTGATTATTGACACAGTATGTTTAAAGGTGCATTATGCAACTTTGTGTGTGGAAAAAAAGTTGATATTTGTGCGTATTTGACCTTGTAGTGACCCAGTGAATGTATGAGTGGTCAGCATGGTGCCTTTACTTTCCATCACAGTGGTCTCTATGAGGCTCCAGGGTCAAGTATCTGGAAGGTTCTCACTGCCGACGGACCCTCTCACCAAAAAAAACAACAGAACAATTGATCCTGGAGCGTTGTAGAGACACCACCGTAATGGAAATTAAAGGCGCCATGCTGACCACCAATACAGCCTCTACAAGATCACACAAACAAGCAAATAAAAAGTTGCATAATGCATCTTTAAAGCCATACTGTGTGGCATTGTACCCAGAAAATACTATCAAACAGAAGCACTTCATTATTAATGTTTCACTGCGGTAACACATCTCAAAAAACATGACGCTACTGCTCGCCTCAGACCTTATCAACAACTTTCCTGGGACCAGC
The DNA here is from genome assembly GCF_951799975.1 of Gobius niger. NCBI lineage: Eukaryota > Metazoa > Chordata > Actinopteri > Gobiiformes > Gobiidae > Gobius > Gobius niger. The sequence continues at coordinate 30,165,180 of NC_136861.1, read as the reverse complement.
TCATCTTAATGGACACGTTGCTACTTTGCTTTGTCTACAAGTATACGCCAAACATATCATTTAAAGCAGAACTAAGTAACTTTTTGACATTAATAAATCCTTTTCGCAGTCCCTCTGGGGGTAATACAGTGTTAATGGGATGATTAACACTGGCTCACATTTCTGAGGTGTGTGACATGGTACAAGTAAGTCCTGACAGTATTCTGTCTACAGCTTGAAGTTTCTTGATGAACCTTTTGCAAAAGCTATTTGTTTATCACGATCAGAAGAAGCTACCAGGCTAATGGGCAAAGCTAACAACGGGCTAGCGCCATTTTAGCAGTATTTACAGCCAAGTTTGAGCGGAAAAAAATATCTCCCTTTGTCTTTTCTTTAGTATTTACTCTCACGGACAATTAATGAGTAAAAAAAAACATGCCTCGACAGCTGCAGTGGCGCTTATGGCCTCTAGGGGCAAAAGTTACTTAGTTCTGCTTTAAGCATAGTCCTCCTCCAAACGTTGCATAAATCACCGGAAAACAGCAAATTCGGTCCAATCAAATGGAAATAGCGGTATGTTTATCTCTATTATTTGACTGAATCAGAATTTGGCAAACTGCTGTGCCACTAGGGCCGGGTACCGTCACTTGCTACGAGATCTCCACTTCTCTTTTACAGCTGACTTTGTCCACTTCCTCGCCACACACCTCCGCTGTAAAACAGAATCTGCTGATATTCACTCCGCTTCACACGCCGCACATTTTTACGACCTGCGTGATGTTTCCCGTACCTTTGCCACACGAGGCAGTCCATAATTCCCCAACTGGAGGGATTTAGCCCCGCCTTCTAATCTCGCCGTAGCCCATAAAGCATCTCGGAGCGGCGCTGGCTACACGCGGACATGTGGCAGCCCATAAAAGTCCACGCGCAGATCACGATAATGTCTTCGCCAATGGACTCGATTTGTCAAGCTTTACGACTTGTAGGGAAATTGCTGAAAGGCGCAAGACGGTGGAATTCATTTTTTTTTACACACTGCATGGCTAAACAAAAGCACATCTGTTAGTTGGCGGTAAAATATCGTTCCAAAGCTCTTCAACATCCGCCTACTATATCCAGTCGCCCAGGTAAACAGTCCAACTCCCACGCTCACGCTATATGAAGTTGGCAAAAAGGGAGATCTGCAAAAATAAGCTGCAAGAGGTAGATTGGGAAATTGATTTATGGAAGGGATAGAAGTCCGCGTGTATTCGGCGCGGCGTCTGGTGACAGAGATCAATGGGCACATGCCGCAGAAGCGTGTTCAGGTGTGAAGAGGTAGATTTGAAAAGAACAAGACAGGGATAAATCGGGTAGGGTTGAGACGAGAGAGCGCGGGACAGAGCGGTGGATCGGAGAAATGAAGAAAAATAATAGGTGCTGGCTTTGTAAAAGGTGCGATGCTTACAGTGCTGAAACACCCGCTGTAAAAACTCTGTGAATGGAATGTTGCATTGCGACGTATGGCGCTCACTTCCCATAGAGTAACCACTGTGTCCGGTCTGGCTTTTAGTCCAATGGAGAGTTAGCCATGTCTTGTGGAAATTAATACATATTTAAACAGCATGTGGCAGAAAACAAAAAACTTTAGTCAGGATGTAAACACTTATCCAGAGACTTCTGTGTTTATAACTGAAACTGTGCCATCCCCCCGATCAGGTGCTTAGGTTGATAGTTATTTTCTCCAATTGCATATCCAAATCTCAAAGAGTATTGACAGGAGAGCTCACGGCCTATATGCCAGTGTGATGCCTCATTTAAAAGCCAAGACCTTCTACTTTGCCATCGGGGGGGATGGTTAAGCTAAAGGCTAACGTTAATTAAATGCCAAAATAAATGTTGAAATAGCATCACCATCTTAAAGCAGAACTATGTAACTCATGCCCCTAGAGGCCATAAGCGCCACTGCAGGTGTCGTAGCATGTTGTGTTTTTTTACTCATTAATAGGGATGGGCGATACCACATTTTTTGAAATCGACACGATACTGATACTTTTGGATTCATTTTTCTCAATACCGATGCCGATACTGGTCATATCATATGGGTGAATGCATTTTAATCAATATACATTTCTAAAACTTGTTATTTTATATAATTAATAGGTAAAATAAAATAATATTACTTTAACTGGTTAATTAAACAATGTTAATGTCAAATTAAATACATAAACAAAGTTTAAAATTAATACTTTAATGACAAACAGAATCTAAACCAGAATGATATGGCTGGCTTAGTTCAATCCCCTGCTGCTGTTGGACTGTTTTGGCTCAGAACAAAGATGTAAATCGTCCTTTTATGTTTAAAATCGCTGCCACGCCTTCCTTTTACATATGCAAATTATAAAAGATACTTTTTGCCCAATATCGATAAAAAGTAGCTGTTTGGTATCGAAAAATCGATACTGTGGTATTGATCCACCCATCCCTACTCATTAATTGTCCGTGAGAGCAAATACTACACTGACAGAAAAGACAAAGGGACAGAGGGATATTGTACATCCAATTACACAATGAAGATATTTTTTTTAATCAAACATGGCTGTAAATACTGTTCAAGTGGTGCTAGACCACAGTTAGCTTTGCCCGTTAGCCTGCTCTTCTTTATTCGTGATTCCATTAGTGTGTATTGGTGGCTCCGACCCAGCGAAGTTGCAATTGTGGAATTGCACGAGATGAAAGACACTTGTATCACCCCCAGAGGGACTACGAAGAGGATTTATTAAGGTAAACAAGTTACTTAGTTCTTCTTTAACTAATCTTTATTAAACACAGTCGGCTTAATGCTTATTTAAGTCTTCTTTAGATCTCAAACTATAGTGTTTGTCGGCACTAATTTACAACTAGTGTTTACGGTTGACGGAGAGAAAAATATCCTCCTGAAGCCAGAGCGCTAACCACCCTTCTACCTCCCTGATGACAATGTGATGACGAGCCATTTTCATCACCTCTTTTTGTCCAACCCTTATCAAAACATCACAAATCAGTTACATTTTAATAAGGCTATTCTGTCTGTCTTGAGCTGTGAGTCAGCTTTGGCCACAGGCGTATACTCCAGTGTCTAAATCTTATAACTAGAGAATCCCACACTGAGCCGGTGACACGAACGCCTCTGAATCCGAATTTATTACAGTCCATTTCCCGCTGCTGTGAACACATCACCCCTGTCCCTCAAAAGCCCCGACTGCCTCTCCATCTCACAGCGTATAGTTCAAACTCCTCCGTTGCCTCATGTCGCTCTGTACCGATGGAAGACCAGTCCAGGCACTAAATTACACTTTCCATATAAAAACATTTGGTTCAGAAAGATTTCAGACCTCTTTTTATCAGTTATTTTCCATTCTATATCAGTCCGCTGCCATTGTCATATAAAGACATTGTACATTTTACTGCAAGTTTAATCATTCGAGATGAACCATAATAATTTTAGTATGAGAAACATCCACATTAAAGCTTCCAGGCCAAATTAAAGGTATGATCTCATGGTTAGAACCTCTGCTAACTCTGTCACTAAGAGTCTGGATAAAACAGCTCTGTTTGTTTGAATGTTGTCAATTCTTGAGAAATAATCTGTGGCATTAAAAGTATTTCAAATTTTAGGTGTTCTTAAAAATGTAATGCATCAAAATGGCATTACACTGTAAAAGATTGATCACAGATTTTACAGGAACCTACTGGCAACTGGTAAACTTGAAAAGTACACATAGCAAAAAATTAGAAAATATAAATCTTTATATCTCTTTTTGATTGGTCAGTTTTCTCCACCTTAATTAAGTACTGTAATAATATTCACAGTATCTCACTGCACTGCACTATAGTTCTGTGTATACAGTAATTTACTGTCACTGCCCCTCCTTACATAATCACAACTATAACATCCACTGTAACTCAGTATAGCAATAATCACAGTAATTTACTGGGCCCTTTTCTCGTCTAAACATTACTGTGATATTTAAAGTAATTTACTGTGAAAGTCCCCCACACACATATTCATTACTATAACACTGACAGTAACTTAGGGGGTCATTTACAAAGCGCTTACTGATGGGCAAAGCTGGTTGGACGTGCCAAAGTGGATCAGCAGCAGACTTCTTAAGGCATTTTTTAATTCATGCACCTTTGTCTTATTTACATATCAGATTTTGGGCACTAACAGTGTAATACAGGCAACATCAAATGATAAATGACATGCCAATAATATTTCAAACAAACAACAAAATTGCATATTTTATTTTTTGCCTTGCACCTGCTTTAATAAATGCCCCCCGTAATTTACTGTACCCATGTCCTGACTAACTGGAAAATTTACAGTAGCTAAACTCAATACTGTAATTTTTAACAGTAGCTTACAGTACCAATAAATCATTTCCCAGAATCCGATGTGAACTGCTGTAGAATACTGTAATTGCTATTTACAACATTGTACTGTTGATATTACAATAAAGTGCTGTGAAAACGACGGTAAACCATTAAAGTTGACTTGTGCTGTGTAAGATTTTGCATTAAAGAAAACAATGCTAATGTATCAAGCCAATATAGAACCTGCAGTATTTTTTGATGACTTAATAGATGCCCACTGTACCACTGTGACACCCCTCATCGGCTGCACCTTGGCACACTCCATGTCCCGCACAGGGGATCTGCATGTGCAATTTACATGTGACTGTTTGATGGATCACCCCAGCAGTCGACCGCGCCGTAACGAGGACCCGATTGGCTTTATACTGACTAATTATTGATGCAGCTAGCATGTGGCGGCTGCTAATAAACACCCGGGCAGACACGACATACATTAATGATCCTGTGAAACGAAGGGGGAAAGGTTGGAGGAGATAGAAATGATAGCTACTGTGCTATACCACACTCGGTGACATGCTGGCTTTTAGCTGGCAGTGATGGATGGGCTTAATAATGGCCGCCGCGCAGGTAAAAGAGCGTGAGGATAAAGAAGATGTAGCCAGGAGGGGAGATAAAGATGATCGTCAATGGATTACGAATGCTTGTATGGATTGGACATGTAGACTATATGTCAAGTCAAAATCTATTCATGAAATGCAAAGGGGAATGTCATTTTGTTGTGGCGCTTTCCTTGGAATCCGCAAATCGCACCCAATCACCTTCACCGGGTTTGTTCGGATTATGTCAGTGCTCAAATAGCCTCTTCTGCGAAGTTTAGCCTGCTTTTGAACAGCGTCTCTCTTCAACAGGAAGCAAAAGCTCTCTTCTTCTTGTGCCCTGTTTTTACCTTATGTACGGTACGCTTTTGGCTAACTTCCTGTTGGTCAGTGTAGGGTACAGACTACTTCCTGTCAATATTTTAAGATAAATTAAAAGTAAACTAATGTTTCAAAAAAGAACAGTGAAATCAATGCCAAACCGAGTGTGTTTAATAATAATTAGTTCAGAAGGTGACACTGTTTTGCCATTTGTTAGCATTAAATCAAAGTTAGCATTTAGCTTCAAGGCTAAAACTGTTACAGTTATAAACACAGAGGTCTCCTCCGGTGAAATATTTACATCCTGAAAAAAGTTTTTGTTATGTTGTCACTAAGTAATTAGCTGCTTGTGTTCAGCTGCTGTATGTACTGTTTAACTATTCATTTATTTCAGCAAGACACGGCTAACTCTCCATAGAAATAAAACCCTGAGGAAACGGTCATTACCTGAGAAAGTTAGCATCATATTGCGTAAACAGATATGTGTGAGGATTGTAGACAATTTGATGCGTACCTGTCTGGTCTTTGTGCGTGCCCTCAGTCACGCAAAACGACCAAAGATGTTGTTAGCATTTGGCCTCTCCCAATGTATTCCTATAGCTCCAAATGAGATGAATCTAGAAGCGACCACGCTCTTCCATGGACACGCAAAAAGACCAGACAGGTACGTATGAACTCGTCTAAGCTCAGGTAAGAACATATCTCAGTATGGAAAAAACGGTGGCCTGTTCCTTTAATTGTCTTTGCGTCCCTATAAAAGTGCTGTGCAATTTCTTCCAATTTCATGGCCCAACGAATGGCCCAGGTTGCGATGGCAATGTGGCTGGAACACCTTTCATGCACAACAAGTACCACACAAAGTGCTTTAGGGAGCAGCTAAAACATTCTCTGTAAAGTTCATCCCTTTGCTGATTTCAGCGACGAATCAGAATCCCTGGAGCCATCACTTTGACCAATGAGACAAGCTTTTCCTGTGAACCGGCGAAACAGGTTCAATCAGGAAGGGAGGGGACTTAACTGTTTACTTTTGAAAATTCTGTTTCATTTTTACTGGAGTATAGTCTCAATGCAAAAAGAATCAAGTTGTGTATTCCATATGTACTCCATATTTAGGAACCAGCCTTATTTAAAGGTGCATTAAGTCACTATTTATGCGGGAACCTTTTTTTTGTATTAGTGCATATTTGACCTTTCAGTGACTCAGCGTCTATACGGGTGGTTAACTTGGCACCTTTACTTTCCATCACAGTGCTCTAGGATCAATTTTATGGCATGCTTTTGAAAGTTTCTGGTAGGTTTTCTGGATGGAATATATGCATAACCATGGAGACGAATCAATCAGCAGTCAAATCCCTAACCCTTGGTTGCGTTTTTGTTTCTTTTGTTGCTTTTCATGACTTTTTCATCATCTGTTTTGTTGCGTTTTTGTCCCTTTTGTTGTTGTGTTTTCGTTGTTTTTTCATCACTGTTTAGTCGACTATTTTGCTGCATCTTTGTCGCTCTTTTATTGAAGGTTTTGTTGCGTTTTGATCACTTTTTGGAGCTCTCTTGATGCTTTTTTTGTGTGTTTATGTTTGGGTAAAGTCAAACCATATTTAGTCCGTACTCTGGAGCCGACTTTGAGGGCCTTCGGAGCTCATAATGGGTTGGGACAAATACTTTTGAATTTGAATAAGCTGAGGGCAAAGTTGGTTAACAGCAGTACATCCAGCAGGTCAGTCATGTTTTTATCTCAAGTTGGGCCTGGTTTAGCCCGGTTAAGAGCGGTTTACACTGTATGTACTGTATATACTGTAGTAGCTGGAAGCACTTCTGTCAACGGGCACATCATCGCAAATCAATATTTCATTGCTGTGTGCGTATAAATCCATGGGGTGTCACTGTTCATCAAACACAATTTGCTTAAAATCAAACTCACGAGAAGAATCAACTTATAAAGATATTTAAATGATTCCAGTGCTGTATTGATGACAGTGTCCGCGGGACATTTTCTGCCAGGCCTCCACAAATGGATCGGTAATACAAGACGAGGGAGGAGGCGGAAATTACAGATTGTGTTGCGCTAAAAATCAAACCCGTGACGAAGGAGGCTGAATAATTGATGAGGAGAATAGATGTACAGTGGCTAAAGCTGCGCTGATGGCTTAGAGAGCAAACAAACAAGATGGATACAGACAAGTATGCACAACACACTGCGGCGGACTTCTACTGTGACCTGACCACGTACTGCAAAATGTGGGAACCGACGCTAATTTAGATCATCAGATGTTGTTTCTAAAGTGGACTCCTATTCTAGGCGCCTCAGCAATGATGTTTTAAATGCTACGTTTTGAAATAATGAGACACGACAGGTAAAAACACAGAATTGGAAACAAAGGAAGATCTGCGGAGCTCCTCTCCCCTCCATTAAGGACATGTTCTCCACCCGTCAGAATCACCTGGGACCTTGCGCACACAGTCTCTACATAGTAATTCCTTCAGGGAGGAGACTGCGGAATCCCTCCCTTCCCTGTGCTCCAAACCCTTACTCGTCACCCCCCGCTCCACAACCAAGGATGAGAGAATGATCATTTCAAATCATTGACAATTGAATCGACTAATAAAAGTCTTTGAACCGCCACCTCCCCTCCTGGAACCGCCACCTTAACGTGGTGGAGGGGTTTGAGCGCCCGAATGATCCTGGGAGCTCTGTTGTCGGGGGCTTCGTGTCCCTGGTAGGGTCTCCCAGGGCAAACAGGTCCTAGGTGACGGGTCAAAGAGCGGTTCAGAAGCCCCTTATGAGAGACCAACAGGCCCGGTTAATCGTGAGGCCGTCCTTCTGTGGACCCACCACCTGCAAGAGGAGCCATAAGGGGCTGGTGCAGTGTGATTTGGGCAACTCCAACAGCTGCCCCCACGACCCGGAAACGGAAAAGTGGAAGAAGATGGATGGATGGGGGAGGAGCTTGATCATTTACTTTTGAAAATTCTGTTCCTGTTCTCCTCATTTTGCAAACTAAGAAGAGCTTTCTTCACTCTAGCTCTCCTCACTTTGCAAACTTACAGACATCACTTTAATACATCAACTATTGCTCACGGCAAAACTGGAAAATGTAGTGGAAATGTAACAAGAGAAAACAGGCTATAAAAGTTTTGTAGGGTATGCGCCATAACCACGCAGACTGTCGTAGTTGGAATCCACAAAAGATTTGACCATATTTGGGTGTGTGAATCCTGGACAGTACGGGAATGTCAAGAAGTTTTGGTGATTTCAGGACAAAATCCAAAGGACGCATTTTAATGTGTAACTTTGGGCTTTTTTACTTTAACGTCAGGGAGAAACTTAGCTGTTTTCACCTTTTGTCTTATCTCACAGGCAATGTATGAGTCTCATATCAAACGTACCACCAAATCCTCTTCTTCGTCTACTTTTCTTTTCACTACCATATGTATCTTTTTTCACAACTTTTTCTACCTACTTTGAGCTCCCACAAGGAATAGAACCCACACCCTGCCCACACTGAAGGTCTTAGAGAACTCAGTTCTGACCACGCCTCAGTGAGCACAAAGCCTGGCTCTCCTGCTCAGAGACACACTGGTATTACGGCCATAGTCCTGGGCAATAGAACAAACGGACCACACCGACAGCATGGGAACAGGAAGTTTGGAAATATAACTTTGGCAGGGAATTAAAAAGTTCTTAATACTTCAGTGAGAGATTATGGTCTTTGGCAGTGGCGGCTGGTGATGTCAACTCTCGGTGGGGCTATAGCACAATGTACATCGTGTTATGTATACTGTACATGTTTTACAATCAGATTCCTTAATGCATACACGGCTGCTTTTGTCTCAGCAGAGTGTGTTAAGCATTTTGTAAAACGCATTGAGTTGCCTTGTGTACGAAATGCACGGTATAAATAAACTTGCCTTGCCGCATGCTAGCAGTGTTTACTTCCATGGAAAAGTGCAAGGAAAGTCCAGTAAAATGCCTGGCCTGTGTTGCTTGTGACTCTGGCTGTGGTGCGGTGTTGATGAGACACTTTACAGATCCTATATTGGCAGCGAGTGCAGGCTCACTCTGAGATTAGCCTTGCAAAATATCAGATACTGTCTGATGTTGGTCGTGGCTCGTCTTTGGTCGTACGACGGTTCTATTTTAAATCTTGTCCCTCTCAGTGTACGACCTACGGCCTGTGATTTTAAGCTACGACCTAAGATTTTCCCCACGACGAGTGATTGTTCGTCGCAGAGTAAACAGTAAACCAATGGACTCACGGCAGTAGCATTGAGGAGAATCGCGTCCTTACGTCTGTATAATCTGTACAGTCAATACAGCCTGTATGAAACTTCACAAACTTCATGGCAGCTTCCCCAAATCATCTTTTGTCGTCAGCAAAAGGACTTTAGCTAGTTTCTCCAGTGTTTTGAGAAGCCGCGTGCGTGTGAGTGTGACCAGTGAGGAGCCTCTGCGCAGACTTCAGGGTGCGGCTCGTGCTCTGAAATTGGCTCCAGGACTATATGTGACTCTATGAGCTTAAATTGTCAACATTTATTTTTTTATTTATTTGCTTATTTGAGCAGTTGAAATTCTGCTCAAAAGGAGTGGGCCGAAGCAAAAGCTTATAAACGCCCACCCCCGAAATCTATAATCTAACCTGTCTCACTATAGCGAATGTCACAATAACCTATATGAAAAGGAAAAAAGATAGCCAAGAGTGAGACACATATGTTCAGGCAGGCAGAAGTCGGAATGGGACGATCCAAAGCAGCTTTCATTTTTTGCTAACGGCATGCTAGCAAATCCATTGTGCCACAATTAACACCCTAAACACTTTAAAATGTTAAGGGCAGTTTTGTATCCACTGTGTGACACAATAAAATCCAGGGAATACGGATTGGAGCACGACAGTGGAAGAAGAAACGACCAAAGTCAACAGGATTACACCGAATAACTACTCCAGGTATGCTTTATGAATGAAGGAACAAATTCTCCTTTTTTAGTTATATAGATATAGTCAGACACTTAAACTTGACCCTCACATTGAAAAGACTTGCGCTATTCACTTCATTAATGTCGTTCACAACTTTATCAAAGTAGAAAAAAAAACACAAGTAGAAAAATGACTGTCTTTCATAGTTTTACCCTGATTAATGTCTGCCTCGTAAAGGTCAGAAGAATTAATACTTCATAATAAAGCCATACGGAAATGAAAAACGATTAGTACAACGTTTTATTGTCTCGTCTGATCCATCTGGGCTCGTCTAGGTCTTCGCCGTACTTCTGAAGGACATACTGTATTGTCTACATATCCCACAATGCAACACGCGGCGTAGAGATAAAGCGGCTGTTTATCAAAAGGCAGAATGAAAGTGCGTGCGTCGGTGTCGCCTTCTGTAATGGGCTGCAGGTGCTAATGATCCGAGAAAGTAAACTCGTGAGAGATCAGAGAAACATGAAACGAAAGGAATGTTACAGGAAACATATTGTTCTTTATTCGGAGATAAACATATTCAACAAAACTGTTACCGTATCTGCAGCAGTTGTCTTCCAGGTCTTTAGTTTGGAAGGAGCTTTTTGTATAATCAATAGTTTTGTTGGTTTTAGCTGTTGCTATCTTTGAAGAAACACAATCGCAGAATTAAATGATACTTTTTAAAGGGGGGGTATTATGCAAAATCGACTTTTTCGAGATTTATGTTATTATGTCATTCCCTCATTAAAAACATGCCTGAAGTGTTGCCTTGGCACATTCAAGTATTTTTCAGTAATCTGTAAAAACTCTGATGGCGGCCATTTTAGGGATAGGTTTGCCTGAGTCCTCCTAGGAACGCCCCCACCTCCTGGAGACGCCTCCGAGCTTTCGTCACCAGCCGAGTAACCAACCACTGCTCCTCAGCAGAACCCCCTCCCAACTGATGCCACAGACAGCGTGTGGAGGGGGCGTGTCGGAAAGGGTCAGAGGTTCTTAAAGAGACAGAGGCCTATTTCAAGACATTCACTACAGCCATTTTGAGAGAGACATTTTATACAAGGCAGTTATTCTAATATACTGCATTTACAGACCAACAGAAGGTTTTGTCATCATTGTAGTGTGATATAGACTGGTGCTATGTGATTGAAAAAAGCATAATACCCCCTCTTTAAGAGCTTTTTACCATGTTTCATTGTTCTCTCATCTTAAAGGAATAGGCCACCGTTTTTACATACTGAGATATGTTCTTACCTAACCTTAGCCGAGTTAATATATCCCCGTCTGGTCTTTGTCCGTGCGCTCTGTCACGCAAACGGAGCACATACGCAGCCTCTCCCACATGTCATATAGCTCCAAAAAAGCTCACGATAGAAGCTACCAAGCTCTTCCACGTGTTCCCTATTTAAATAAAGCTACGTGAAGTGTTTTCATGCGAAGTATATTTACACAGAAATGTAGCATGTCGATTTTATAAGCAGATAAAAAGGGGTACTATATTGTGAGGCTTAATGATACGAGGAGGTAACTCCTAAAGACTTCCCCCGCTCACTTCCGTTAATAGAAGCTGCGTGACTTGTAGAGAGCTCGCAGAGAACAGTTGAAGAAGCGTCGATAACTTGTGAACAATGCCTTTTACGTGCATCGTGCCGGGCTGTGATAACAAGCAGAAAGTATATAGTGTAGTAATGTTTCACAGATTTCCAACTCACCCCGGACGACACAGGACTCAGGACCTCGACCATGAGGTAGGAATGCGCCAGCACTTTCCCAAAATATATTTTCTGCTTGTTGTAAAAGGCTCTCTACAAGTCACGCAGCTTCTATTGACGGAAGTGAGCGGGGGAAGTCTTTAGGAGTTACTGCGCGGACGTTGTGCTCCTCGTATCATTACGCCTCACAATATAGTACCCCTTTTTATCTGCTTATAAAATCGACATGCTACATTTCTGTGTAAATTCCTTTAAGTAAGGGATAATGTATAGAATGCTGGTCATTATCGGGAAAATAAGCACCTTCAGGGTGAAACAAGACCCCTCTGCTTTGCGTCGGGGTCCGGTTCGCCCTGTCGGTGCTTATTTTCCCGATAATGACCAGCATTCTATACATTATCCCGCTTATTATACGGCCATTTGCCAACTGATACACACACAACATAAACTTTGTACACTTTTATGAAGGTCGAAAGGTCTTCACGAGCAATTCCCACAACTTCTCTCGCAGTGACGGGGACAGAGATAGTGTCCTCTACTACGTACGCGCGGAGTGATATGAAAGCACGAACTCCGTTGCCATTGGCAGCGGTCATTATGTTTTTCAGAGGTCCTTTATCAGAAAATAATGACCGGTAGAACGTTGGGAAATCCCATTCAAATCAACGGAGCGTTCTACTTACGCTGTGAAGAGCCGTATAAGAAAAATACATAAATGTAGTGAACAGGTTTAAATATCTTGGCCTAACAACAAACGACACCCTCACATTCGATCAACACATTGTGGACTTTCGAAAGAGAAGTCACAAAAACGGCAATGACAATAATCCGAACACTTAAAGGGCTTTATGTCGCTTCATCTCCGCTGCTACGGCGATATCAATCCATTAATCAACCTGTCATATTGTGCTGTTCCACCTGCTTTTTTAATCTGATAACTGTCAAAAACCAAACCAAACTCCCCAGGGTAGCGAACACTGCAGCAAAAATCATAGGACCCCCCACACCAAACCTCACAGATCCAAACGGGGCGACGGTGGTGTAGTTGGTAGAGCGGGTCGGCTCATGATCGGAAGGCGGGGTGGTTCGAATCCCAGCTCACTGTTGTTGTGTCCTTGGGCAAGACACTTCACCCACCTTGCCTCCTTGGTGCATGAATGACAGTGTGAATGCGTGAGCGGCGAAGGTAGAAAAAGCGCTTTATAAGTTGAGACCATTTACTGCTTAAACAACTGGGACATTGGACGCATTGCACACTCCAGAGAAAAGGACTCACCCCACCCCCCTCATGTTCGCCTCACCCCTCTGCCCTACAGGACGCTCGTTTTAAAAGAAGCCTGATCCCCAAACACACCCAGGCCCCATCCGAATCACGAAAGTGCGCCATGATAAGAAGCCTTTGATTTGGGCTGTCAGTTAGGAAGGAGTTAGGAAAAGGAGCCTGTTCGCTAACTATCATCCCCACTTTAGCATAGGGACCTCTGACGGTAACTCACTGGCGATAAGGAGCTATGTGCCATCCCATTAACCAATCCCCCCGCCCCCCTCGCCCCCATCCTCGAGTGATTCATGCGTAACCACTAATGATTTATAGGCGTGCATTTAAAAATAATAATAAAAAAAAGATTCTGCACAAGCCAAACTTTATAAAATTCACACCGTACATGTTAGAGTCACCACAGCACAGGCAGCACAGGGGCCTCAGTGAAAGCAGTTTGTGCTTTTGCCTCCATTAAGAGGAAATGTAAAGCCACATGGATCATTTGCATATATTGCGCAGAGAAGGAGCAGACCTCACTGTGTGTTAATGCGGCGTCTTTCTCTATGACCCAAAGGGCAGGATTTGGTGGAATATTTGACCAGAGTATGTTTTATTTCTATGGTGAAGCTGATGCTGAAGCTTTTTATCGTCATCTGTTTTCTGTGTGGCTTCACATCTTTATTGTGGTTCACGTTTGTGTCATTAAAGCCCATGGCCAATAGTCGGAATGTTTTTGTAGTCCTATACTATATGCTTTTCCTGAAACAGCTGTTGGTTATGTCACCACCCCTGTGTTTTCCGACCTGGATAAGGACGCTCGAATTGGGAAAATGCTGCTGAAGCTGTAGTTCACTAACTGCATAGAGCTCTAACAGTTGACCCCATGAACGTTTAAGGATCAGGACATAAATTTTAGTTGTTTTGACTAGTTAAGAAGTTCTTGGGCATTTGTCCCAGATTAATTCACTTGTTCTGAGATGTTTCTGACTCGTTTCGATACATTTCGTCCTTATTTCAGGTAATTTTCTTTGCCAATGGGGTAAGAAAATTGGTCTTATCTCATTAGCAATTTCACTTTCTTATTTCAAGCGAGATTTACCCTAGAACTGGTCTGAAATGTCCTCAAACAAGCAAAGTAAACTTGCTCCGATCAGGAAAAGTGTCTGAATGAGTGAAAACCCCTCAAAACAAGATACATTTCCTCAATTCAAGTCATTTAAGCCAATGCTTGATATTTACTTTTTGTAGTGTACATATATGATGCTTTCAAACGCAGCCCCGGAGTCCTGTTTCGATTCCGCTCCACATCTTTGAGTCATCGTTGGATCTTCTTCAGTGGCACCACGACGGCAGCATCTCCCAACAAGCTCCTCCTCTGTATCCAGGAAAAATGCTTTCCTCACCTCTCGGACTCTTGACAAACCAATGCTTAATTTGATCCGCCGTTGGAGGGAACGCATTCCCCCATCTCTCAGTTTTTCCCGCGTAAAGGATCCGAGAACTACTTTGGAGGATCAGGCAAAGATTTGATATCATACAACGGTGTTTAATGAGAGTTTCCAGTTACTGCTATGGCCTGTTTCGCGACTCTGACACATCAATCCAAAAGTTTTCCTGAAACTACTCATTTACAAATTAAGCACTGTACTAAACTTTATCATCTTAATAAGCTTAATCCGGTCATTGCAAAGTTAAAACACGCCGCGGGCCGCACCGGCTATTTCCCCCCCTTTTTTTATTGAAATAGCTGCATAGTGATGGGTGGGGCAAGAGGAGGGAGGAGTGGGAGGGGCTTATGGTTGCTGGCGTGGAAGGATCGGCAAGTGAAACTATACTGGATATTTCGTTTTAGCTGTTTCAGATCAATATTGGATTTTCTAACCAACAAATGATAAAAATGTGTTTGTGATCATTTATCAGCAATGGCTCGACCTCTTTCATAGCTTTTCTAATGCATTTCTTACACCCAAACTCTTCGAAGTGAGGAGTTTATGAGCGCATTTCACAACTTTCAGGTACTACTTCCTGACGCAGAATGAAATGCGCTCACAAAGTCATGTTGTGGTGCTGCAAACAACACCGACTGCTAGTTCATGATCAATAAACTTTATTAATAGACGCACGGCCCACAAAGGTCATTTAATCCCAACTTTTCGCAATAAAACCACAAAAGATGTTCCCCCCAAGGATCACACGGACACGGCACAGTTGTTGAGACAGGACGTCATGAGGACATGCCTTAGAGACGCACTTACACATGCACGGGATAAACAAGGCATTATTATTAAAGATGCATCCAAATCCTATGGCGTAATATCGGTTCAAAGTCGGCTGCTTTTCCGACTTTCTGCTCGTCAAACAGCCCCAGGAACAGGAGGTTAGCGCTCGACATAGTCTTTTACTGAATATTTCATTCAAAGCCGTGGATAAATTTTTGATGTGACAAGAAATAATAAAACGTACTTATCATCTCTATTTGAACAATGGTTTCAGAATAAAGCAACTGTCTTAAGCTTCGTGCGTATAGTTATATCTTCTGCATAAACACACCTGCTGTGGTCCTTTGTAGAATAATGTCCATGAAACTCTGCTGCGTGCTCAAACTTCAGCAGAGACTTTTACTGAACGTTCCCTGATCACGTCTAATAGTCAAATCGTCTTCATTTTTACAAATTAAACGGCAGCTTCCACGGTTTTTGCATCATTCGGAACGGTTTCATCTTCCACTAAGCCTCTCTGCTTCTATAGGCGAGTGGCTATAGTGAAGCTATGGCAAGTGTTTTTACTACTCAATGAAAGGATTAAGCTCAAGGTCAGCACACACTACACGACTTTTCTAGTCGTAAACAATTTTATATAGAATGGGGGGTCCACACTACACGACTGGATTCAGTGCGATTTTCAAACGTCTGGGGGTTCACACTTAACGACTGAGAATCGTAAGAGCGAACACACTACACGATTCTGACAAACAGTTGATGTTTTATAACAGCGCGTCTGTCCTCTCTATGGCTTCGAAAACTGACCCCAAATCCGCAAAGACAGGTCTGTGTTTGTGAGCGTGGGAAAACGTGTGTGTCCTGATTGGTCAACGGTGTCAACAATGTCACAACACCGCAGTGCTATAGGATACTGCTACTACGAAGCCTTCAACTTGGCTTTAGTTCTGTCAAATGGAGATAAAAGTTGGCAACAGGAAGAAGCGGGACGTATTTCAGTGGATTTAATAAGATAAATAGACGGGCGTCAACCTCAGGATGGAGGAGAGAGCGGAGGAGACGGTGGAGAAAGCGGGGAGGCTAGCCGCCGTTAGCGGCGAGGTGAAGCTAAACAGTTCTTCTCCAAACTCAGTAAGAGCCGCTAAACTCTATTCGTGGTTGAAATGTAGATGGAAAGGTGGTTGTCGTGAACTTTTGGTGATATAAAGTTGTGCTGTTTCGTGTGTGGGGCTGTGGCCATGAAATGAGTTGTTTGTGCCGCTGGTTTAACAGAGAAGTGAAAAAAGGAGGTGCGGCGGAGTTTTTCTGTCTTTATATCACTCTGTCATTCACATTTGGGACGGTACAATCACCCACGTTTCTCCCGTGCGTCCAAAATCGGCCTTAAAAATCAAACATGTTTGATTTCCTACGACTGAAGTCTAGTCACATCTTTCTACCGCCCACACTACACGATTCCAACGTCAGTCCAGTCGTGACCCCCCCACACTACACGACCCCCCCACACTACACGACCCACTCTGTGTGACTGCCTTCGACTAGATGCGACTCGAGAAGACTCGGCACGACTGAGAATTAGAGCAAAATCGGGCATAAAAGTCGTGTAGTGTGTGCTGACCTTTAGCAAGTTTTCGAGAGCTGGGGAAAGTATTTCCTGGATACGTAGGATCTCAGGAGGAACTTTTTGGGAGCTGCGGCCGCCATTGAAGATTCAAAGATTACTCAAAGATGCGTGAGTGGCTCGAAACACAGCTCCAGGCCTGCTTTTGATGAGAGAACAACATTGTACCGTTTCTAAAACCTCTAAAAAGTCGATTTTCGATAATACACCCCCTTTAAGGACACCCAAAGCAACCAACAAAACAGTTACAATTATAGGACGTGCAAAGTTATAAAGAAAAGCATAACTAAATGTGTGTAAAGGACTTGGCAATGGGCAGTTTTGTTATTCTTGTACTAATGAAAAAACAAACAAACAGGGATTTACTTAATTTGGATAGCTTGCTTTAAATTTGTATTCATCTTTATCATTTATTTCAGGGACAGAGCATATTAATGAACATTTCTGTGACTATGCCAGAATTAGCCACAGGGTAATTTTTCATTTGTAGTCCCAGGGCAGGTGTCACAGTCAAGAACATCCATCCATCCATCCATTTTCTTCCGCTTTATCCGGGGCCGGGTCGCGGGGGCAGCAGTCTCAGCAGAGATGCCCAAACTTCCCGATCCACACACACCTCCTCCAGCTGTTCTGGGGGGACCCCGAGGCGACACCAGGCCAGCTCGGAGACATAGTCCCACCACCGTGTCCTGGGCCTTCCACGAGGCCTTGTCCCACTAGGACATGCCTGGAACACCTCCCGCGGGAGGCGACCAGGAGGCATCCGAAACAGATGCCCGAGCCACCTCAGCTGGCTCCTTTCGACGTGAAGGAGCAGCGACTCTACTCTGAGCTCCTCCCGGGTAACTGAGCTCCTCACCCGATCTCGGAGGGTGCGCCCAGCCACCCTGCGAAGGAAACTCATTTCGGCCGCTTGTATTCGCGATCTTGTCCTTTCGGTCATTACCCAAATCTCATGACCATAGGTGAGGGTGGGAACGTAGATCGATCGGTAAATCGAGAGCTTTGCCCCCCGACTCAGCTCCCTCTTCACCACGACAGACCGATACAGCGACCGCATCACTGCTGACGCCGCACCGATCCGTCTATCGATCTCACGCTCCATCCGTCCCTCACTCGTGAACAAGACCCCGAGATACTTGAACTCCTCCACTTGAGGCAAGGACTCCCCACCGACCTGCAGAGGGGAAGCCACCTTTTTCCGGTGGAGAACCATGGCCTCGGATTTGGAGGTGCTGATCCTCATCCCGGCCGCTACACACTCGGCTGCAAACCGCCCCAGTGCGTGCTGAAGGTCCTGGTTCGTTGAAGCCATCAGAACAACATCGTCCGCAAACAGCAGAGATGAGACTCTGAGGCTCCCAAACCGGACACCCTCCGGCCCCTGGCTGCGCCTAGAAATTCTGTCCATAAAAGTAATGAACAGAACCGGTGACAAAGGGCAGCCCTGGCGGAGACCAACACGCACCGGGAACAGGTCTGACTTACTGCCGGCAATGCGAACCAAGCTCCTGCTGCGGTCATACAGGGAACGGACAGCCCTTAGCAGAGGGCCCCGGACCCCATGCTCCCGGAGCACCCCCCACAGGGCACCACGAGGGACGCGGTCGAACGCTTTCTCCAGATCCACAAAACACATGTGGACTGGTTGGGCGAACTCCCACGAACCCTCGAGTACCCGATGAAGGGTATAGAGTTGGTCCAGTGTGCCACGACCAGGACGAAAACCGCATTGTTCCTCCTGGATCCGAGGTTCAACTATCGGCCGGATCCTCCTCTCCAGCACCCCGGAATAGACCTTACCGGGGAGGCTAAGGAGGGTGATTCCTCTGTAATTGGAACACACCCTCCGATCCCCCTTTTTAAAGAGAGGGACCACCACCCCGGTCTGCCAATCCAGAGGCACTGTCCCCGACCGCCACGCGATGTTGCAGAGACGTGTCAGCCAAGACAGTCCTACAACATCCAGAGACTTAAGGTACTCAGGGCGAATCTCATCCACCCCCGGAGCCTTGCCACCAAGGAGCTTTCTCACCACCTTGGTGACTTCAGCCCCGGTGATGGGCGAGCCCACCCCCGAGTCCTCAGCCTCTGCTTCCTCATTGGAAGACGTGACGACGGGATTGAGGAGGTCCTCGAAGTACTCCTTCCACCGCCCGACGACATCCCCAGTCGAGGTCAGCAGCCCCCCACCCGCACTGTACACAGTGTTGGTGAAGCACTGCTTCCCCCTCCTGAGGCGCCGGATGGTTTGCCAGAATCTCTTCGAGGCCGACCGATAGTCTTCCTCCATGGCCTCCCCTCAGTCAAGAACAATCAAGAACAATAAAGTTATGCATTACAGCATTTGCACAGTAATAGATTGGTTGGGACGAGGGCCTGAATAAATGCTGTTTTATGACTTTAAAACAAGTATTCTTGCCAAAATGTATATTTCTCTGCTCCACCATGTTGAAATGAGCTGTTAGTTTGTTGCATAAATTGAGAACCACTGATTTCCTGCGTCTTTATCAAAAAGGTTAAGGCCACAGATACTGATTGGAGGTGGTTGAAAAGGTCACTGGCGCTGTGGCTACAGAAACGAACGTGTGAGAAACTTGTGAAGCGATAAGAGCCAACATGTGACGCTTTTAAGTCGATTTTCATGCTGTGGTCGAAGTGGAGATTTTTCGCTAGTTTTCTCCCTGAACATCTTAGTTTTCATGTCAGAGTATAAAAATGACACAACTTACCCCGTCCGTTAGCAAAGCAGAGATATTACTACATCGCTTCGTAAAGCCGTCTTTCCCACACATTCTTTCACAAATATTGACATATTTTAAATCCACGTGCGACGGGTGCAAGCGATGACGCTATAATCCAAATATGGTATTTTTCCTTCTGCAAGACACCCAGTACAGAAGAGCAGAGAAACGTGTTGCGCATGCGGTGCAAAACTTTAGGGTTGGTTTTCTTAAAATGTGTTTTTTCCCAGATTTATTCAGCTTTCAACATAAAAGAAGGGCAATTCTTTTTTACTTTTTTCAAACTAACAAGATTCCTGAAAAATTACTTACACCGCATTTCAAGTTATTATGCAAATGATACATTTCTCAGATTTTCTAAATTTAAATACCTGTTTGCTGCTTTGTAGCAGCTGTTCTCTTAATCTGATGTATTTATCCTCATTGTGCCTTTATCTGCACAAACCCGTGTGTGCTCTGAATCAGCCACAAATCTCTTAACAGTACGATTACGCTAAATCTTTCATGAAATATCGAAGGTTTTCATACCTAGTCCAAGGCATTGAAATATTTCACGCTTTTCATCATTCTTTTTCCCTCCTATATTTCTTGAAAATAGTGGTCTGCTTAATTATGTGGAACGTCCTTTTTCAGTAGTTTTTCCTTTAACTGGGCTTAACTGACAACTAATCATCACAGGCGTCATTCAAAGAGTCCTGAGACACAATACCATCCATGTTCAATGAAAGTTCTTGACATCACAAAATTTCTTTTTTCCCCCTTTCACGGTAAACGGTAAAAGGATAACTTGTTTTGTAGGTTTTCTGGTGAGAGGGTCCACCAGCAGTGAAAACCTTGCAAACTATTCTATTCCTGCAGCATTGTAGAGACCACTGTGATAAAAAGTATAGGCGCCAAGTTGCATAATGCACCTTTAAAGTGGCACCTTGAGTGTAGACCGACACAGCGTTGTTTGTCATATGCTGCTGTTGGTCTTGCATAAAGATTCATTGACTTCTAATGGTCTGATAAGGAAACGCCGCACCCATGTGCATGTGTGAGACGAATGACACATTTCTCTGAGCCAAATGTCCCCCAACTCAATAAATCCCTCAATAACCCTGTCAAGACGCATCCATCACACAGGGAAAAACTGCAAGGCTCATGGATCCAAGTTCTTATTAAAAACACAAACTGCAACAGAGGAGTAAAGAGGGCGAGAAAGCCAATTAGCTGAGCGCAACGTACAAGAACAGAAATCTTAATAACTGCGCCAGTGTTTAATATTTATGTGGTAATTTCCGTGGACTTTGGGAGTTGAATGAGGTTTATTGGAATCAAACTTATGGGAACTGTAACTCTGAGTGATGCCCTGAAGGAAAACAAAAGGACAAACACAAAACTGGAGGAATCGCATCATAAATGAATTAAAAGTACTATGTCTGTCGTTGTGTCCCTATAGGAAGACAAACTCCAGGCACAACATAATGCAAATGTTTAGTGATTATTTATACATTTATAAAGTATTTCTATTCACGTGGTATCACTTCGAAACTTTTGGTGCAGCTCAGGAGGCGAGTTTGTGTCGTAGAGGCTGATTTTCAGCATTGCAAATGTCAATGCTTTACAATATATGACCAAATGGGATGTTATGCAACGAATAAATAAACAAATACTGACAGTATTTCTGCATTTTGAGAGTACTTTAACAGGCATTTGATCTCTTATTTGTATGATAATATTTCTCAAAATCATCGAGGGGGCCAGAGTAGAGGTGGGCAATATATCGCCTACAAGATAATTCAACCTGGATAGACTCAGAGACAAGAGCAGAGATTAGAAAGATTTATTGACATAAATATTTTGGCGATCAGACCCCGGCAGTAGAAATCAATATACGGATTAGTTAGTATGGATGGGTTGGTAGAGTTAGGGATGTCTTCCCCCGGAGCTTGGACACTTGAGGTGGTATGGGAGAAGAAGAGGCGGTGAAGGGGTGTAGGTGGGTCGCAGCACTGCTGGGTAGGCTTAAAGGACTAGGCCACCGTTTTTACATACTGAGATCTGTTCTTACCTGAGCTTAGACAAGTTGATGCGTACCTGTCTGGTCAACGACCAAAGATGTTGTTAGAATTTGGCCTCTCCCAATGTATTCCTATAGCTCCAAACGTGGGTGAAGTTGGAAGCTACCGCGCTCTTTCACGGACACCCACAAAGACCAGACAGGTACGTATCAACTCGTCTATGCTCAGGTATCTCAGTATGGAAAAACGGTGGCCTGTTCCTTTAAACGCAGGACCGCAGGCGATGATTGGCTGCGACCAAGGTGTGGCTCTGCACTGCATTAGCTGAAGGTAGGTAATGCTGAAATTGGTCTTCCAGATTCAATTTACGCTGAGGCTTCATTATTGAAATTACTGTTTGGAAGATATGCAAATTTACATCATCGAGTTTAACTTCAATGTTTTTCTGCCCAGAAAAATTGGACTTCTGCCAAAATATTCTTTTGATGGACTGATGGACCCATGGCCCGTGAGAGATTCAAACATTAGTCAAACATGAGCTCAAAACACAACCAAAAGTGTATTTTTGATGTGGGAACAACATTGCAACATGTTTAAAAGTGCTACAAAGTCAATTTTGCATAATCAGATGATGTTAGCAACTTAACTGTAAGCCTTTTATTCATAATCACAAGGCAACAAGCTTTTAAAAAAATGTCTGTCCAATTCAAAGACCTGCCACTGTTGGCTGTTCTACTCCGACTCTAATGCATTGTGGTCAATATTTACCACTCTACTAACTAACTCACTACATTTCGAGACACACTGCATGAGAAACGACGCAACCACGCGCCTTTGTAGGGAACAGTGTGGACACCGGGACAGTTCTGCCAATACCCACACACTCCAGGTGAGTCATTATTTGGATTTTGCGTCGTCCCAGTGACCTCTCTCCTCTGTCTCTCACTCTATCAGATTAGGGAATTGGATTTTTTGTGTGCGGCCTGTCATAAATTGTGAGGACGCCGCAAGTTGACGCTAATGGATTGAGTCGCTTTATTTGGGAGGTCAGGCTGGGGGAGGGGGCCGGGCCGCGGCGCTAAAATACCGTCACGTGTGGAGTAAATCAGCCGCCGCGGGGACGAGCAGAGGAGGACGGAAACGGGTCAAAAGCCACTTCATCTCATAATGTGAGTTCTATGAAAGCAGGATTATTGGGTAAGTGGGTCCGCCGCACTGTAAGCGGAAGTACAGGCGGATGGAGTTGCCATCACATTTCGTTTATGGTGAGCGTGCCTGGGCGAGGTCAGTAAGGTGAGTATTATCAACAATGTGGAGGAAGGAAAGTTACTTTAGTTGAATAACAAACATAATAAGGTAAGATATAAAAAAAATACAGAATGTGGTTTTGTAGGCACTGATTTCTTCGATCAAAATACAAATAAAACACTGGATTGAAAAGTTGACATTACGTAATTATATTCTAAATACATTCTTTTTGGTACGTCTGCATTTTAAAATTACTTTAAAAAAAAACTACACCTTATTTAGCCTTAATAAACGATGAATTTACATTTAATTCATCATGAACGATTCATCATGGAGGCCGTGCTGTTTTGGGGATTTAGCTGCTGGGTGCCAACAATCCAGACAATTTTTCATGATATTTGTAGCACCACAGCATATTCTATCTTATAGCTATGGACACATGATGGCTCGTTTGAAAGGTGAGACTCTATGTTCTCAGTGGGCGAAACAGTTTAATTTTACGTGCCTCGGTTCCTGAGAAATCTAAGGTAAACATTGGCTAGTTTTGATCAAAATCACAGATTTTTTTCTGGAAATGGAGATAATGGGGTTTTTTGCAACACTCTCCTTTCTGATTAACTCCTCTATCCTCTCTGTGCGGAAACTAATGTTATGGGAAGAGGCAAATGCCTACAACATATAATCAATAAACACCATGTTATCTTATCTTATATTAAACAGCCTGGTTCTCGGATTGAAGACTTAACCCAGATGTTTCTCAGTCGTCCTTGGACTGATTTTAACCATTTAAAAACTCAGAGATATGTTAAAATCTCAACAGTTTCGATTTTTCCATGAGAAGCCGCTCTGCTTTGTCAAACGTTAGTTCTTCACATACTTCACTTACTCATAGTTAAGTACCGTAAATGCTCTAATATAGGCCGGGGCCTTTATTTACTCAAGGGCATCTAGGACCAGGCCTTTATTGGAACCAGGCCACAATGAGAGACAGGCCTTTATTTCTATTTTAGCAAGACGGACGACCAGGAAAATGAAGAAAAACGAGATTCTTGTCCATTTGCACCTAAAATAATAGGTTCATTTATTAATTAATATTTCAAACCCTCTCCCAGCGGCTGGAACATTGACGCCATTTATTTTGTCGGGACAACAGGAAGTGTTTCGTTGCTGTTAGCGGAGCATTGACATCAATGTCACTGCAGGTTTCTGTTTCGTTTTGACCGTGGACCGGTATATTTGTTGTTATCTTGCGTAAAAGGCGAGTTTAGACGGAGCGTTTGTGTTTGTGATCGATCATGAGACTGACCCGAGAGAAGACGAGACGCTAGCGCTGATCGGAGGAGTTATTTTAAGTCGTGGGACTGACCTGCACACGGAGCAGCTGGACGTGCTTTGAAGACGCGATGGTGACTTTATTAAAACCCTGGAGGGTCGCACAACATTTGATGTTTGCCCTGTTTCCAAATATACTCACAGGAGGTTTGTGGCTAAATCTGTGTCAAAGTTACGCTTGGATCAGCTCCTTCGAAGCGTTCCCCCTCGGCCCGGGTTCCCGTTTGTTTACATCCTGCACGTGAGTTATCTTTTACACGAGTATGAGACAAATTCCTAACATGGGGAATATTTCTACTGCTATAGTTTCTAATAAAAGCCCTGGCCTGTTTTAGAGACCGGCTTTATTTTGCCTCTGCCAGCCGCGAACCCGGCCACTGTTAGAGACCCGGCCGCTAATGGAATACAGGCCAGTATTAGAGAATTTACGGTAGTTGTTAAGTGTTAGTCACACTAATGAATGAACTAATGAACGACAGTATGGAGTGAGAGACTGGACTGATCACAATTTTGGAATGGAGCAGTGGCAATGACAAATGCTTATATAAATACTTTTTTATTTGGTTAGTTAGGTTTAAGTCATCTAGTTATTTGACCTAATTCCACACACATGCACACACAAATACTGTTTTCAATAAAAAACAGATAAAATATACTTTGAAAAGTTATAGTAACTGCTATGAAATTAGTTGTGTTACAATAAACAAACTTTGAGGGCATAACTGCTCATACCGGGTCTAGTGATGACTTATGGAAATACAGACTGGAGTGCAACCAAACCAAACAGATTTCCACAAAATTGCGTGCATGAAGCAAAACGAAGATCTATTCTTCTTCTTCCCTTCCATCTCTACTGCAGCAGTAGAACCATCAGCCACGCCTTCCTCGCCATCGACCCCCAGCAGGACGAGGCTCCTGGCATCGCCTCTAAAGCGTTACTACACTAAGGAACATATGGGCCCTTTAACACGTGCTCGCTGACAGTAATAAAGAAACAAGGAGACAAGTCCGGAGCAGAGAGCGTTTTAAACAGACTCGAAATGTGAGAAAGTGCCATCTGTAAAGTGGTGCGCTCCCCAAACACCTCGGCGGTGACATTTAGAGAGACTCCTCCAAACTGCGCCGAGCACTCTGGCTCCATCGCACTGGCA
Organism: Gobius niger; assembly: GCF_951799975.1. Taxonomy (NCBI): domain Eukaryota; kingdom Metazoa; phylum Chordata; class Actinopteri; order Gobiiformes; family Gobiidae; genus Gobius; species Gobius niger. The sequence goes on along the minus strand of NC_136861.1, from coordinate 30,139,709 downwards.
AGAAAGGCTTTTCATAAATTATTGTTGGGCCTTTTAACAGGATAATGGATTTCTAGTGCACTGAAGTCAAAGTGAGCTTCTGCAGTTCGCTTTGGCCAAGTTTTAGGGATTGAGGATGCCGCCGAGCAGGATGAATGGGCTGAACTTATGACATTTTGAAAGCCATTTAGGAGTGCGCAGAGGAGGGAACTGTTCCGTACGACTTCTGCAGAAAAAGTTGATTTTGATGGGCTTATCTCAAACTGATGGCAGAGAAAACAGTCCCAGTAGGACCTCTGCATTTCAGCCATCCTTCAATTACAAAACATCTTAAGGTGCAAGAACTTTTATCGATACGATCTCGAGCCAGAGTCTTTATAAGGGTGCCATAGCTTTAGTTTTAGTTTATTGCGCATGCTTTTGGTTGTTGGCCGTATATACATCTTTCCAGCTTTTTTGCTTCTGAGACCGATGGTTGGAATATCCACGGATACCACAAGACTTTTTTATAAGTGGTTTGCGGTGACTGACAAAGTGAATGGCCCTCTTTTGTAACAAGTGAATATCTCCATAGTGAGATCAGCCAAGTGTTATCTTATCTTGCCAACGAGATAATGCAACTCGAGGGGTTTTCTATGAATAAACTGTAATGGACAAACATTAAACCAAGATCACTCTTTTCAACACTTATCATCCTTGGCTACATGACTATTAGTTCACAGGGATATAAACAACCCACAACAAAGTGATGTGATCTTTACAACTTGCACAAATATGTAAGATCAGTTATTCTTTATAAACTAAATCACAAACGCTGAGACCTTCAGCAGTGGCCAATATAATCCTATGACTTTAGGGGCCATAGTTTTAGCTGTTCATAGCTATTCCCTCTTGCCGGTCCATAATCACCTGACTGAATCAAAGACACAGCCTCTGTCTTACTAACCTGAAGAGAGCAGCTTCGTAGCGTCAGGTAAAGCTGCTCCACTTTAGTCCACACTCCGTTTACTTGACAGAAAGAGTCGTCCATGACGTGGTTGAAGTAAAGCCTCGTGATAGTTTCTGCTCCTCGTTTTCCGATAAGTTTATTCGCGATTTCAACGGTTCCTCAGCGGCGCAGTAGCAAAACAAAGCATCAAGTGCTAATTCTCCTGTAAACTCGCGGTCACGTGACGCACTCCCGTTTGAGTGAAATCCAGCTGCACCGTGACTCATGCAGCTGTTTTTTTCATGTGCGCCGGTCAGGTCAGTCGGGTCAGCAAACTGAGAGGCTTTTCTCCGGGTCGGGTTAGTGCGGGTCAGGAAAAAAGCCGACCCACGCATCTCTAACGTGCAGGGATCGCAAATGTTTGAAGCGGCAGAAGCAGCAACAGTTAGAGGCTAACACAGAGTTTAGCATCATGACAGAAGTCTACACAAGACAGCGAACTGACAAACATCTGAGCCCGGTTCACTTCAACCTGGATAGACTCAAACAGACAAAAGCAGTGATTAGGAAGATTTATTGACATGTGTGGCAAGACGAGCGGTTATGGCGAGTTAAAAAAACCAAAATCTCCGCCAAAATAAACTACTTTTAACATAAATATTGACAACGCCACCGGAGATAAGGCTCTGGACCTTAAGGCACGCAGGTTCGTTTATGATAGACACAGGCAGAGTCCAAGCTTAGCAAAAATACATGTTTTATTTACTATTATATATATTCTGTTTCAATAAGTTACTTTGTTTCTCTTTCGTTGGTAAACCGTTCGGTTGATCCACAGGTTTACATTTGCACAGACATTACATACACTACCACAACCTGGCAGTATTAAAAACAACAAAAGTAAAGTCCGTGAGTGGAGCAGGTTAAAAAGACAAGGCAACAACATATAGGACAGCGCCGTCATCGCACTAGCGTGGCCAGATCACCTGTAAATTAATTAAAACCGTTAACATCTAGCCTTACTGGTAGAATAGTGGAACTCTGCCCCAAACGTACCATCTAACGCAGGGCACAACACACGGGTGTGGAGCCATGACAGCAGACGCACACCATCCCTGCCCATGGAGCATCTGGGGCTACATCGTGGAACCGTTACCACGCGGAGCTAGACCACAAAACCTCCAGTTAGGGCCAGTAATTAGTTACATTAAATTCGAGAACCTAGAGCAAACGCTACCTGTCCTTCGGAAGAGCGAGGAACGCACTGACACCGGCGGGACCAGGAAGTGAGTGACGTCAGAGAACGAAGGAGTGAGTGCATTGCGCTTATATACCCGCGGCGCCACCAGCTGGCGGGAGGAGGTGCAACAGGCGCCATGCCACACATGTATATTAGTTTTTGGCGATCAGACCCCGGCGGTAACATTGATGTATGAAAGTCAGTATGGATGAACAGCTTGGACTCAGGCATGCCTTACCCGGAGCCTGGACACTGGTGGTGGTATGGAAGACCCATGAAGATGCAGCAGGGAGAAGCCGTGGACGGAAGAGGCGGAGATGGGGTGGAGGTGGGTCGCAGCGCAGCTGGGAAGCAAACGAACCATGATCGCTGGGGCTTAAAAGCAGGACCGAGGGCGATGATTGGCTGCTACGGAGGTGCGGCTTTTACACTGATGGCTGAGCTGGAGGTGTGGCCCTATAGGGAAGCGATCATTGGCTGGAGGTAGGTGATACTGAAATTTGTCTACCAGGTTGAATTATTTTATTTATTTTATTTATTTGTTTATTTGACAGGGACAGTACAAGGAAACATTGCCAACTCGTTGGCCGATGTTCTGTACATAAGGCGTCTAGCCATCGGCTAATTTGCAGCCTCCGTCCCTGGTTAGGCTTTTGAAAGGGTTTATAAAAGAACAGAAAGATGAAAAATCAGTGAAAAGCATCAAACAATACAACAATAAAAAGAAAGAGGAGAAGACATATCTGACCACTTCCCATCCCAAGTTCAGCCTCACAGTTCAGTGTTCACATTTTTGTTTGTTCTTCAGCCACAGCTTCAGCTTTTGTGAGAAAAGTCTCAGGTCCATTTGGGACTTTAACTCCAGTGGCAGCGCGTTCCATAACGCCTAAAGCCTATCGGTTCAGTATGAAATCGATGCCTGATCCTGTATTCTTTCCAGAATCGACATCTCTATTCGGGAGCTGGGGGAATCAAACCCAGGACCTTCTTACTGTGAGATGAGATCTTTACTAAACTCGGCAGGAGTTTCGCTTCTCTCACATAACAGTGTTTTATCACTTTGTACAAGAGCCTGAGCCCGCAGTGCTTACCTTGGACTGGATTGCCCAGAGATTTTCATATTTGGACTCACAAAAATTCATCTTGTCAGACTCTGGCAGAGGCGCTTGGGTCCAATAGAGATCAGACTGTGGCATCAAAGACAGGCATTGCAGACACATAGATACAACAGTGTAAGTTATCGCTGTTATAATGTCTGCCAGTGGACCGCACGCGCCTCAATGGATGTCAAACAGAACTAGTGCCTGTGCTAAACCATGCTGAAGTTTATTCTATTGTAAAGAATATTGTCCCGGGAGGCGTCTTCGCGGCCTGAGAAGAAGAATCCAAGTCATAATTAAAGCAGTGCTACTTCACCAGTGCAGCAGAGCCCCCCCTCTCTCCCTCTCTCTCTGTTCTGGTGTAAAGGAAGCTTGTTGAAGGGAAACTAATTATATTTTAATGAGAATTGGTTTCATGATTTATTCGGAGGGGAACTCGGCAACATTACTGCCATTTTTCATGTTTGATCTACATAACCCAGTGAGCGATACAATTACAGAGGAGATGAGAAGATATGAATTCATTATCATCGCAGTTGGTCGTGTGATTGTGGTTTGAATACAGCTTCTTATCAGGATTATGTTATTAGAGCTGTATATGACGGTATATGAAAAGTCAGGGCTTAATCATTTAATTTACTGTATGGAAAAGCTCGATAGATTTATTGTATTGAACGTGTTTCATCTTATTGTGCCGGATTTTTGCCATTTGACACGCTGAACATCAACGGAAACATGTTCGTGGGATGGTGTTGGCTACGGTTATTCCGTCTTTGTTTGCCTGGAACACAACATTGGAACTTTAGTTTGACACAGTTTTGAAAAGAATGTCTTCTAAATGTTGGCCTCCATTGACCAAACACTGATTCCGATGATTTTTCGAAGGTTTGGTCCGCTCGTCCAAGCATGTTGACCAGTATATTGGTATACTTTCGGTTTGAATGACGATCGGTATGAACCAGAGAACTATGGCTGGGTAACGTTGGATTTTTGTCGATTACAGTACTTTAGCGACACTTGGTTTTCGATACCAATATAATATTTGTCATCTAGAACCAGAAAACAGAACAATGATGTGCGGAAGAGCTGCAAAGGTTCATGTCCAATGTCAAGAAATGTGTGAAAAATGGGGAAGATTGGGAGAAATTATGGCAAAACTAAGGGAAAAATTGGTCAAAATAAGGTATAAATTGTCTCCTCTCAGGGAAAAAAATCAATTGACATAATTTTGTATGGGTGAAGATTGGGTTTATCTTGAAGAATTCGACCGAGAGAGTGTCCCAACATGCCAAAGGCAACTGCATGTTTATGAGAACTGCAGCATAGACAGACAGACACTTCCAGATGTAAGGCTCCTCGTCGGTCCGTTCTTTCTTTTGGACATGTTTCCCTGAAGGCATCCACCCACAATAAAATCGATTTGCGATCAGAAACACGGCCTCGCTAGGTCAGTGTAAGTGATTACAAAAACCATGAGGCCTTAAGGAAAATACACCTCTATAGTAAAAGAGTGTTTGCGACTGTTTGTGGTGTGGACAAAAAGCATCCCATCCAGCCCTTTCCATTGGGCCCATCATACTGTATCTAAGGGCTAAGTATGAGTCCAAATTTCAACCTTTAAGTAGTACTCCCCATCTTTCACTGACACTTACTGAATGTTCCTATGATTAATACTTTCCTCTGGCTTTATACTATCAAGGTAATAATGACAAAAACATGAAAACTTCTCATATCCACACTAGAATGTCTTCTTCTGATCTGCTTCCCTTTGCAGCTGTGATGTGTTGGTCCCCAACCACCGGGCCGGAGACCGGTACCGGGCCGCAGAGAAATAGTACATAATACTAGTAATAACTACCACATTTTCTCCAATTGATCTTTGGCCTGTGACCTCTTGACTCGCCAATAAGCTCGTCCATAGATACATAATGAAACACCTGAGAGAATAGACACATCTCATCTGAGTTTATCATTACAGACAGAATCAGCGCAGCCTCGTACACCTGAATGTGTTACGTGCAGCTCCAACGTCTGTCTGTCACCTGCACTGCAGTAGCCTGGCACAAGACCAGACTGATCCTCCATGTTAAGAGCTACATAGGGAAGTTTGTGAACAACTTTTTTGTCTTTGTATGTATTTATAAATCATAAATAGAGTCAGTCTGGCATCACAGAGCTCCCTCCCTTTCGCACTCCCCCTCGCCGGAGCATATAGAGAAAAATATATCTATAATAGAAACCGCAATCTCAGCACGTGCACATTTTCCCAAAACTTCACTGCGCTGCAGCCTTACAACTTTACTTCCATTTACCTTTCATGCTTTCACAGGACAGAGAGCTGTATTTATCCCCCTGTGAACTGAACCGTCTTGAGAGAAGAGAGAATGTGCCACGGTCCCGCTGTAGCGCGCAGCGATCAATGAGCGGCGCTCCATGTTTTAAAAATGTGACCCACAGTCGTTTGTGCTGTAAAAAAATTCATTTGTGTGTCTGAGACATTAATGATTCTTTTTTGCATGCAGTGTGTGCATGCACTACTGATACGTGTGTGCGCTTCAGAGGAGGACCAGAGTGGACGCCTTAAGCTCTAAAGTTTGTAATAGTTTAAAAACCGAATCAGCACAAACGGGAATCTATACAACACCATTTTTACCCATTTTGGAGCTTTATAACAGGCAGGGTGACCTTTGATCTGACCACTAAAACAATCATTACTATCCCAAAAACAAAACATATCCATCCATTTTCTTCCGCTTTATCCGGGGCCGGGTCGCCGGGGCAGCAGTCTCAGCAGAGATGCCCAGACTTCCCGGTCCACACACACCTCCTCCAGCTGTTCTGGGGGGACCCCGAGGCGACACCAGGCCAGCTCGGAGACATAGTCCCACCACCGTGTCCTGGGCCTTCCACGAGGCCTTCTCCCACTAGGACATGCCTGGAACACCTCCCGTGGGAGGCGACCAGGAGGCATCCGAAACAGATGCCCCTGGTAGCGTCTCCCATGGCAAACAGGTCCGAGGTGACGGGTCAGACGAAGCGCAGCTCAGAAGACTCTTATGGACGTGAACATAACAAATAACAGCACAAATGTAGCACAAAGGACATACTTTTAAGAGGCTAATTTTGCTCAGATTATGTTTGGTAATAACACACAAATTACAAACGCACATGCTTTTAAAACACAGGATGAAGCAGAACACGTCCGTGTGAACAGAAACCCGTCGTTTTTACTCTTTGGTATATAACCGCCATGGGAGAGTCTGGGCCCTGTTCTCATTGGCTCTGAAAACACATGCAAATTTAATCGTGCAGCTCTGCAGTGGGGAGAGAGCCGTGTGGGTAAAACCTATTACAAGGGAAAGATAGAACAGGTCCTCATGCTGGCATCCCAACCGCAGCTACAGCACAGCGATACCCCAGTGAAACCAACAGCAGTATCAAGCGGCTTTATAGCTTTAGAAGTATTGGTTGGCGTGTGTGTTTTGTGAAAAATTCAAGTTTCTTTGAAGGTAGAGAGAAAAGGCGGAGACGGAAGCAGCAGTAGATGTGTGTTCTGTGATCTATAACCTCAAGGTAAACCTTCTTTGTTTGAGCCTAAAAGAGCACACTGCAAGAAAGGAAAATCTATTGGTGCTGTCATGAAACTGAAATCTCAAACTTGAGATAAAAAGATTCACAATATCATTTCCAATAGCATTCATAGTAAATAAAAGAAATATCCCAGAAGGTTGTTACAGCATTGAATAAATAAACTAGAGAACATGAGATAAATCAACAAAAGATGATCCTATTGTTGATCCACCTTATCTTTATAAAACTTTACGTCACCTCAAGAACATGATCAAAGAATTCCCCTAAATGCCCCTAAAAGAATACTATAGCAGCAGTATTTGTTATCTATACCAGGGTTTCTCAACCTGGGGGTCGGGAGACAAATTTGGGGGGTCGCCGGAGCATATAGAGAAAAATATATCTATAATAGAAACCGCAATCTCAATGGCTGCCGCCATGGGCGCCGCCATGTTTATTTCCCATACCGACTTTGAAGCTAAGCAGAGAAGGGCCTGGTTAGGACTGGGATGGGAGACCGTTTGGGAACACCAGGAAGCCTGGCGAGAGTACTGAATGTGTGCGTGGTTGGTGCTGGGGGCTGATGTGCGCAAACTGATTGCCTCGCTTATCATCACCGAGTATGGGGTGAATGAATAATGCACCAAATTGTTAAGCGACTTTGAGCATCTGGAAAAGCGCTATATAAGACTAATGCATTATTACTCTTATTATTATTATTACATCCGCGGCCGACACGTGACGGTCCCACCGGCCGCGGGCATTGACCACGGGTCCATATGGACCGCGGTGCAGCTGTCCGAGGACAACCCGCCGTCACAACAACGCGAGTGCACGAGATCTGACTGCCGTGCGTGTGCGCGCATCCAAACAGGGCGATGTGTGCGTGTGTGAGTGTGTGCGTGTGTGTGCGTGTGTGTGTGCGTGTGTGTGTGCATGTGTGTGTGTGCGTGTGTGTGTGTGCGTGTGTGTGTGCGTGTGTGTGTGTGTGCGTGTGTGTGTGTGTGTGTGTGTGTGTGTGCGTGTACGTGTGTGCGTGTACGTGTGTGTGCGTGTGTGCGCGCATCCAAACAGGGCGATGTGTGCCATCGTCACTCACCCTAAACTGCAGCTGTAGACGCTCCGCACAGGTACAGTGACATCCTCCAAAACACATCTGCGTGTCTTTGTTTAAGTCTCTCCTGCAGTGACCAAGGCTGTGGTTCATTATAGATCCAGTGCTGCGTAATGTCAGAGACGCAGACAAATGCGTAAGATCCAATCCTGGACGTATTCCGTCTCCAAAGCTTTGTCTCCGAAAAAAAGTACACGCAAAACATTGCCCTAAACCTGCTCAAACACGAGCCTCTAATCACACGCGCCGCTCCGACTGATTTATCCTCCGTGTGAGTAAAAGCGAAAATGAAACTAACACTTAACGAGCGCATGGCCTGCACTGCGTAGTTTTTTTCTTTTTTTTTTACTTTGCTGCTGTACCATTTGTTTTCTATTTTGCTTTCACGTATTGTGAGCCCAGAGGTACATTTTATTCTAAAGCAGCTTTGAAAGCATTGCCAATTTTATTGTAAGGTTATAAATACTGTCTAACAACGATCATTAGGCTATTTCAGTTCAAAACCAACGTATTATTTTTTTTGATTGTACACTACCGTGATGCACCAAACCACGGGTCCTGCACCGTGAACCAAACCGTTAGAGCTGAACCCCTAATATCTATCCATACTTATTCCACTGACTCCTCAATTCTATTCCCTGAGTTTAGCGAATATATTGTCGATGTAGTATATAAGAAAAGAGTACGGGTGCATCAAACACTCCAATTGCAGTTTGTTTGAAATTATTTTTAGCATTCATTATTTTACACATTTGTCGTGGCCATAGTTTTTGGAATGGGTTGGGAACCACTGGTCTACAGCTGAACTGTGTGACGGGTTGGACATTGTCATCACTCATAATCTCAGAATATCAAATGTGGAGACTAGCGAGGCCCGTATTGTAGCACAGTGTTTCCCAACCAGGGGTACGGAGACCCCTGGGGATACTCGAGGACCTAGCAGGGGGTACTTGGAACTATTTCAGATTGAAAAAAGGGGAAAATGTAACACCATTTTTATAGGAAAAGCTATATTTTTCAGTAAAATGTGTTGCTTTGGGAGAATTTTAGGTTTATTTTGACTGCAATATTGTCCTTTTTCTTACAAATACCACTTTTAAGCAATTACTTTCTAAATAAACTGTAACAACCTTGAGATAGGGAGTACACGGTTGACCACTAAAAGGCCAAAGGGGTACGAAAGACAAAAAACGTTGGGAGACACTGTTGTAGCATACATGCTATTTTTCCAGAGTGCTATTATTTGTTCTAAATTGGCTTAATTTTATTTCAGCCATTGTTTTTTCTTATAGGTTATATAGGAATTATATAGGTTAAGTCCCTGTGTTTCCCATGGTCTGACCCGGGCGGGGGCACGATCCTAATGAACTGTTATAATGGGGATCGCGGCTCCAAAAGGTTGAGAACCACTGATCTATACAGTATTTCAATCATGAATAATTCACTGAACTTTAACAGGTTGGCGACAAGGTTGTCCAATATCCCCGTTATATTTTGCAGTAGGCCTGCGATTAAATGATAAATGGCAGAGTTGTTGGTTAAGTAGGGAGTGAAAGGGTGGGAGACTCTTCAAGAGACACCTTTTTCTAACAAACAAAATGTAAAACCATTGAAAGTCTCCAATTATTTGTCTACGGTGTAAGAAGAGATGAAAAATCTGCTGAAAAAAGGTTGAACCACTAAAATTGTCTTATAAACAGTCTACTTGCTGTGTGAATTCAAGTCCTTTTACAAAGTGTTGATATTTTTGAAACGCAGCAGAGGCAAAGAAGAGAGGAAATGAAAGAGAACACAATGTTACCGAATGCAACAAACAACAAAGTCCACCGGGGGAGTGCGGGGCGACGCAGAGTTGGGGAGATGGTAGGAGTTTTCGAACCCTGGAGATTTGAGTCTGTTTATGTGTTCATGTTTATGCCGATTTCATTTTCCCTTCCTCTTCTAGGAAAATAAAAAAAAAACTATGGAATCTCTCATCTGCACCATCAGAGGCGGTGTGAACAGTGGAGCTCTCCGTCACCCTGACAGGAGGCGCATATAGCATGTTGTTATGCCCGAGACCACCGTAAAGCCCATTCGAGCACATGAAGATATACTGTAAGCAGAGTGCATTTATTTCTATCAATGACAGAGAAAGAGAGCTCACTTGTATATGAAATCATAACTGTCCCACCCGCTGCAACAAAGGGGGGATACGTCTTCTGTTCTTCATGACAATACCAGCTATTGCTTTTGGGTTTTTTTCTTGTGTGATTTTTGGCACATGCGCAGTGAGCGGTAGGCAGGAATTTCATGGAGAACCTGGAGCATGTTGGTTTTGGACCAGAGGTGTATAATATGTCCAAAAACAGTTATTGTTGTGTTTAAAAACTAATTTCTTTACATCCCTGATGAGTGTGTTTATGAGGGCAAGGCTATGGAAGTTTGTACGACTAGCACTTCACATGCACTCATTTTATCTTTGGAAAAGGTTCTTACTGTCGTCTTAGTTAAAGCTATTAATGTTGGTTCTAGTAAGACAGAAGGTTTGTTTACCTGCATTTCCATCACGTCATGTGATCTTCCTTAAAGCCACACCGCGTAGAATTTGACCCAATAAATAAAATTGAAAAACAAGCATTTATTTCAAAACATTGAAAAATACCTCATAAATGATCAAACAAACAGGAGCCTTCGCTGTGAACGGCTCACCTTCCCTAAGGCGTGACTGTAGCTTTACTGGGAGAGGGTATGTCTTCAGTGCCCGCTGCATTAATCGCATTTTCTGTGTCGAGCTGGTCATTAGGAGCATATTTATGGAGGACCGTGGCTGCCAAAACAATAAATATATACATAAATAAATAAATACATTTTAAAAAGATAACATTTACAAAGAAATGCATGTAATTATGAGAATAAGTGCATTTATTTCTGTATTTATATATTTATTTCTCTATTTATTTATTTTTGTATTTATTTATACATTTATTTCTGCATTTCTCTATTTATTTCTCTATTTCTGTATTTATTTATTTCTCTATTTATTTCTCTATTTATTTATTGATTTAATTCTCTATTTATTTATTTCTCAATTTATTTATTCATTTCTCTATTTATTTATTTATTTCTCAATTTATTTATTTCTCTATTTATTTATTTCTTTATTTATGTATTTCTTTATTTATTTCTGTATATATTTATTGTTTTGGCAGCCACGGTCCTCCATACATATTTGATGGCAACAGTATAGTCCAAAATGTTTCGCAGTGTGCCTTTAAGAAGCGTCACTTGGTGGTGAAAGTGCAGAGAGCAACAAGCATCAGACCGGTGAAGCCATCGAGATCAGGAAACGGGCATCAACATCTATAAACCTGGACGATGGAGCATACGCCACATCCCACACATGGGATAGCAGGGGTGCAAGCTCTACCCGACTGACTGCCACGTCACTTTCACCACCAGGTGAACTTACAAAAAGAATCTCTTTCTTTTTATGTTGGGTGTTTTAAATGTAATCACCTCAATTTAGAAAATATGTGGTCAAAATATTTGCATATTAACTTTTAAGGAATGTAAAAAAAATCTCAAATGTTGATTCTTGTGAGGTTGCCGACCATGTTGTCCAATATCCCCATTTCATGAATCGAGTGACATCTAATTATCTGCATACGTTAACAGTAGACTCTACATCAAAGTCAGTTAAAACCCATGAAAAGAATACGGTAACGCAATCTTATTCCTCGCTATAGTCACTGTGCAGACAAACTACTTAAAAGTTAACATTGAATACTTATGTTTGTCCACTTTAGCAACATAATTTAAAAGTCCCTATATTGCTATTCCTCTCCACATACACAAATCTAATCCTGCCACATGAGCGCACCTCTTGGGGATTTTAAATTAGGCCCGTGTTCTGCATTTCCTCCCGTTTCCCATAACGCCGCACTTTAATAAAACCATCACAAACAACAATAGCAGCCAGTTAATTGTAATTCGAGCCACTCTCTGCAGACTTGATATGCATAATAATATTACACGGTGATTACCCTGGTGCAATAAAAGTTTCCATATCAATCTGCAGTTGCATAAGTCTGGGTTTGCCAGGATTTGGAGGAAGATGTAATGACATGTAAGATGAAAATTATGCAATTGGGTCATAAAATCGCAGAGAAAAGTCTTTATCGCGGTAACATGATGCAATTGGAATATCTGTGTGTGGTGTATGCAAAGGGCAATGATGAATGGACAAACCGGCTCATTGATCTTGATTTGAGGGATAAATGCTCCCCCAAACAACTCCCACGCAACAATGAAAAAAGCAATATTGAGAAAATGACAACAATGTTTCTGTATCTTTTTGAAACTGTGATTTGTAAAGAGTATACAGGTGATGTCACAGCAGGGCAACAGAAGCCAAATGAGTGTCAACATTCAAATGGGCAGTACGGTGGCGCAGTGGTTAGCGCCCGTGCTTCACAGCTAGAAGGTTCCCAGCTTTCTGTGTGGAGTTTGCATGCTTTTCCCGTATCTGTGTAGGTTTCCTCTGGGTACTCCGGTTTCCACCTACCACTGAAAACATGTACAATAGACAATGAATGAACGGTGGTCAGAGGGACAGTTGGCGCAGGTGTGTACAGTCGCGCTTCTGTCAGTCTACCCCAGGGGAAACTGAAGTTACATGCGTACAGTAAAGCTTACTTTTCATGTGTGGAGTGAATGAAGAACAAAAGTGCCCCATCGTGAGAACCTGGGACACAAGTCGGCTGTCTCTCGACACAAAATTGGAGATTCTTTTAGTTGAGATCACGACGAAGCCTGGAAACTGGATTTCATCACGAGTTTGCTGAGCAGAAGGCCCGCAAACGTTACTTCAGACGGGTGAGTGAAAGCTTGTGCCATCGTGTCTGTTTGGTTTGTGATGAGGCCATTGTTGTGTGGTAAGCTAACGTGGTGTGTTCAGGGGGTTGGATTTGTTTGCGGTTTGGTTGTAAGCTGTGTGTGCAGGTTACAGATAACATAATGTAGGCATTGTCCATGGCACTAACGACCGTGTGTGTTTTCGTCTTTCCCTCTGGTCAAATGTGTGTGAGTTGGGATAATGTTGCTAGTTGTCATTGTGTTGCTAGTTGCTGTAGAGGTAGGCTATATGGGAAGTGGATTCATGCAATGGACATTTATTTATATAATACCTGTTTACAAACCTTTTTTTTTTTTCCATGGCACATTTTTCTTGCTTTTTGCCTTTTCACCCCCTGTGCTTTATGGGGGGAGCGGATAAGGCTTAACTAAATGAGATGTAAATGAGCGAACACAAACAGCAGCAGAGAGAGGTGAGAACTGCCCAAAACTTTAGAGGCCTTTTTCTGCCCTGAGGGCTTTTTTGAGTTGTCAAATTGAAATCGGCGCTATGTGTCCAAATATGATCAGATTTCCATGTGCTACACATTGTTGGAAAGCTTGGAGAGCACACTTTAAGAATGTGTGACAAGCAAAATTCCCCAGAACCGACTCATGTCCATGATTCCTGTGACTGGGGACAAATGGGTGACTTGTCTCATGTGAAAAGCGCTATGTATATAAGTTTCCAAATGATCAAAGTGCACACAGTGAAAATCTTGTCAAATTTTGTATAACGGCAATGTAGGAATTGTGTAAGAGCAGTTTTCAGTATTGTCATTTCTACAACATAAAACACATACAGGGTGCTTCAGTCTTATGGCCTGACCTGGATTGAGACTAAGTCATCTTCTCCCAGAAGGCAAGAAAGAGGCTTTGAGGTGGGGGACGACTCCTCATTGACATTGACATCTCAGGGTCTAAACTCCAATGTTTTGAATAAATCTACGGCACTTCACTTCTTATCTGAATCTGTTTAAAGGTGATAATATGCCAAATGGTGGTGATTGATCTTCGTTGAGCGTCGCCTGTGTATACTGTACACTGCTCCTCTCAGCTCCTCCCACAACCCTATGCAACCAGGAAGTAGGGGACGCTCCCCTTACCTCCAGCCCAGGCTCCCGATCCGTGGTGGCTGCACAGTTTGAGGCCAAAGCACAGTCTGCGGCAAATCCAGTCATCTACATCTATGAATCTGCTCAATTGTAAAAGTTATCTCTCTTTCACAACCTGTCCCCATCTCTTTTCAGTGGTACAATTATAGATTTGAGTCAGTGTTATGAAAAGTACTCCTATTTCTAAGAGGATGGAGGTGATTAACGGAGCGCGTTGAACCCTTAAGGTAGGCCAAGGGAAACTTTCAATAAGCCGTTTTAGATCCGTATAGTAAAAAGCATAATACCCACGCTTTAAGTTGGAAGCATTACATTTTCAAAAGGCTACTGCAGTTCATTTTTGTCTTTTTTTTATTTTTTATGTATTACAGCTCTGCCTATTCCGTCGCATGCCAGAGTTTGACGCACACAGCTCTGCAGGAGTATGAAGCGTGTCTTTTGAACCGCATTCTGTGGGTGACCATGAATCATCACTGCAGAGACAGGAAGACATAAAGAATATCCCAACAATACAGCTACAGTCTTTGGACAAATAATGTATACAATCGCACGGAACGCCCGGCTTGGGTAATCCATTTCCCAAAGCTTTGTGCGGAGAAACCATACATTACAATAAATACAAGTGGCACCAGAAGATTGCAGTCTCTCCTCAGCATTTACAACATTAATATGCATTCAAAACAGAAGTAAAAGAGTATAGTAGGCAATTTTGCATGCATGGGAAATTTGCATATGCAATCTATTCCCTGCAGTATTGCCGGTGAACAATAGAAAATATAGCACTTAAATTGAATATTCCTGTAGGAAGCTTTTTAGTTGGAGTGTGTTCAAATTGCACAAAAAAAAGCTTTGTAATTCATTTATGGCCACTTTTCAACAAGAATATACTGCAAACCTACAGTCCTCAGTGTAGCAACAGAACCATCCACCTCCTCAGCCTCTTCAGTCTCATCATCATCGAGAGGTTTCAATATTTGAATGTTTATTGAATGGATCCCCATTAGTGCAGCCAAATTGTCGCTTTTCTTCCTAGGTTTCATGGGACATCTTTATCTCCGCGTGAGTTGTGTGCTCCTCTGTGGCTCTTATTTTATTGTATCTGTTTTTATCTCCATTTATTGTTTTATACTCATTTAGTGGTGGGGCTAATTTGAATCATTTTGGTTTTATTGTTTTTATGATCTCATGTGCAGCACTCTGGAAACGTTTTGTTGGTCTGTTGGTGCTGTACAAATAAAGTGGATTGGGATTTATCTATCAAATTTGTGATTCTCTCCATCCAATGTGCTGTTTTCCTACAAGTACAGTCCTAAAAGTATTTGCAAAAATAACAATGAAATAGTTGGATTGATAGTTGGAGCAGGGATGGTGTAGAAGTCTAAATGTCTTAAAGGGGGGGTATTATGCAAAATCGACTTTTTCAAGCTTTACATCATGTTATGATGTCATTCCCTCATTAAAAACATGCCTGAAGTGTTGCCTTAGCACATTCACGTATTTTCGAGTAGTCTGTAAAAACTCTGATGGCGGCCATTTTAGGGATAAAACGCCTGATTCCTTCAGGGAACGCCCTCGACCTCCAGGATACGCCTCCGACCTTTCGTCACCAGCCGAGTAACCAACCACTGCCCCTCAGCAGAACCCCCTCCCCGCAGTGTCTTGCCCTAAGATGTAAACAGAGTCATCATGGAGGATTAGCTTCATGTGTTGTGAACCGGAGCCACAGCAGACTTTTACAAAGACACACATCAGTGTTTCTGTTACCGAAACACCCAGGATTAAAACCGGTGACAAGAACACTTATTTCAGTGTCTGGTTCTGAGCTGGGAATGTCTTAGGGCCTTGATGATGCACAGAGCCTCCGGAGAAAGCTAATGCTAAGCTAAACCTCGAGTCATCACGTGGAAACGAGAAATATGCACAAATAAAGTCAATAAAACCACCACACACATAAAGAACCGTTTAACAATGATCACACACGGAGCCAGGCTTGTTGATTTGGAAGTTTATTGCTCACATTTCATCTACAATGGGTCATAGCCGAGTGGCTTTCTCCCGGAGCTAACAAGCTAGCCGCGATAAGCTAACGGGAAAATACACTGAATACAAGCAGCATATTATGCACTAAAAACGTCACTAAAACAGGCAACTGCTTGAAGCAGCCTTTATGATGATCACACACTGAGCCTGGCTTGTTGATTTTGTAGTTTATTGCTCACATTTCATCTACAGTGAGTCGTAGCCAAGTGGTTTCTCCCGGAGCTAAGGCACTATTAGCCGCGACAAGCTAACAACCTTCACCTTCACAACATTCATTGAAAACAGGCAGCATATTATGCACAAACAACGTCAATAAAGCAGGCAACTACTTGAAACAGCCTTTACGATGATCACACAATAAGCCTGGCTTTACACATTTGTGGTTTATTGCAGACTTTTCATCAACAATGAGCTGTAGTCGATTATAACAAGCTCGAAAAACCATTGTCCACCTGCACAGATAATGTCCGTCTTTTGAATCGTATGGGCTCCTGCAGATCCTGGTGTCGTCCATGGGGGTATAGTTAGAGATCCATAGGGCATGGCAGATGCAAAGAGATAACCTCCAAACAGCGGTTATTTTTCAGGCAAGAGCCCCTTCCAAGCGTCCGGTGTGGAAGGTTCGTCTTCAAATCATATCCTGTGTGGCCATTATTCCCAAAGTGATAAACAGTAGGTCCTTTCCAACAATAAAAAATAAAATGCACTGATCGTAGTTTCAATACTGTGGAGAAAGTGTTGTGATGCCACAGACAGCGTGTGGAGGGGGCGTGTCGGAAAGGGTCAGAGGTTCTTAAAGAGACAGGGGCCTATTTCAAGCCATTTGCTTCCGCCATTTTGAAAGAGCAATTTTATACAAGGCAGTTATTCTAATTTACTGCATTGACAGACCAACAGAAGGTTTCGTCATCATTGTAGTGTGATATAGACTGGTGCTATGTGGCTGAAAAAAGCATAACACCCCCTCTTTAATGTATTATTACAAACTTTATATATATATTTTACTGAAGTCCCTCCTTCCCGGATCTCAGCAACAAATCAGATTCTAGTATCCTCCCCATAGATATAATATAATACAGATGAGCGGGTTTCATTCAGCCTCATTCATTGTAAAGGGTCCCGAGTCGTGTGTGAACCTTAAAGGGACTATACAGAGTTTAAAAATGTTCAAATTAAGTATTTTCTTCATAATTCAGCATTTGTTTTGGAGTAATGGGTGAAAGAGTTTTCGCACTTCTGGCTGCTTCGAGCATGACCATTTATGGCCGATTCCAGACATGGAAACTGTGCTTGGAACGCGCGGCTCTGTACATGTATGAAATGGGAGCATAAAGGAGACTGAAGAGACCTCTTTCACAACACTTATGTAGTCTCTTTCCTGCGTAGATCAGCGTGTTTGCATTTAGCTATCACTGGCTACTTAGCTTCCCTTTTCATTACAACTCTTTTGCCGTTTTGTGCAAAAAACACTTCATAAACATGGCCCTTGGAGTTTTTTTCATGAAAAAGGCCAACAAAACCCCACACATTCTTAACACTTTGGCGGTTCCTTTTCTAACTTGTACAGTCCAGTACATCATTGATTACGCTGATGAAATGTAAAAGCAGAGAAAAAAAAAAACTTACTGAAATCCTCCCAGGCCAGGATTCCTGTGACTCATCTCCAGTATATTCCAACTTCTCTGCACATTCCTCTCACTGTCTGCAGCCGTATAGGGGGCAGATTTTCTAAAATAAACACCAAATCCTCTGGGGGGACAGGCGCATCCCACCACCACCTTGCGTTATGATTAATTTATCTTGCTGGCCAAAGATTTTAAAGCAACACGATATGAAAAGCACTCCTGGCCCGGCTGACTCCATCCTCCTGCTTCTCCTCTCCCGCTTTTACATTCAACATGCATATATCGACGGCAAGAAAAGACAAGTTCAACGCGGCAACCTGGCAGCGCTTTGATGTTTTAATGCGAGTGGGCTTTCTGTTGGTGTAAAGGAGAGGCGGCCTTGCAAACAAGAATGAGGGGGGGGAAAAAAACAGCTTGACCCCTGCATAGGAGGTCAGAAAATGTGAGAGCTTAGCGATCCAATGCCCCCGTCCCACGCGGGGTCACTGGTTAAAGACTTCAACAGCACTTCAACCTACTCCGCTCCAGCGTTAAATAAACAGAGGGTTTATGTGAAAACGTGTCGGAAAAAGTTTGGAGGGTCTGAAATGTTTTGGGTATCTATCTATCTATCTATCTATCTATCTATCTATCTATCTATCTATCTATCTATCTATCTATCTATCTATCTATCTATCTATCTATCTATCTATCTATCTATCTATCTATGTACATATCTATCTATCTATCTATCTATCTATCTATGTGTCTATCTATCTATCTATCTATCTATCTATCTATGTACATATCTATCTATCTATCTATCTATCTATCTATCTATGTGTCTATCTATCTATCTATCTATCTATGTGTCTATGTGTCTATCTATCTATCTATCTATGTACGTATCTATCTGTCTGTCTGTCTGTCTGTCTATATAAATGCTTTTCACTAATGTGCTTGTGACTGTGGTGTTTTATGGTGATTATGTAACTTTGAACGGAAAACAGACTCTTGGAAACTGACTAATGAAACCAACTAAACTTGGGATGCAGGTTTTCTAGTATTTCTATAGTTGGGAGTCGATCAGTAATGACAGTTATGGATGAAACTGACTCAGTTCTGTTTCATCCATTACTCAGACGGGGCGACAACACGGGCGTCACTGTTACTATAGGGCTCCTCTCTTCGAAATCCTTTTGTTAGCAGTAGCACACAAACGAAGGCGAGGGGAAGCTGCAACAGCAAACAAACGCCGCAACATTATACACAAACTTGGTGGATCTCGTAAAAAGTCCAGGTCTCTGTCTTTGCTGTAAAAGCACAAATGGGGCCAAATGTAGAGTTTTAAAAGAGCCCGGAGCGTCTCATAGCTCTTTCTTTTCCATGGTAAAACTCTTCCTGTGTTTCTCTAGCTCTCACTAGATTCTAGTGCTACTCAAACGGGACGCGCGGTGCACTGCCATCTAGTGAGCGGGAGTGAAAGTGCAGGACCAAAGAGAGAGGCTGCTATAAAAATGTCCCCCAAAATAGATGTTTAAAGGAATAGGCCACCGTTTTTACATACTGAGATATGTTCTTACCTAACTTTAGTCGACTTAATATATCCCCGTCTGGTCTTTGTCCGTGCGTATGTGCTCCGTTTGCGTGACAGAGCGCACGGACAAAGACCAGACGGGGATATATTAACTCGACTTAAGTGAGGTAAGAACATATCTCAGTATGTAAAAACGGTGGCCTATTCCTTTAAATATTGATACGGACGCTTTTTGGATCGATACGAGAATCGTGTGATGTAATGTCGCGATATATCGGCGGGTTGATATAGCTACCCCTATAGCTAACTAACAATTAATTGCAGGAATGACAGTTCCATGACGGTCATGAACCAGTACTATCCTCACCCCTCACCCTACACTGCGTTCCAAATTATTATGCAAATGACATTTTTCTCTGATTTTCTAAATTGTCAACTCAAATGAGAGTCAGCATAATTTTCAAGTCTTTACCTGGTAGAGGATCAATTAAATGTGGTGGAAAAAAATTCCTAGTGATAACGGTATTTTTTTCAAAAATAAATATAGTAAAAACCTCAAAATCCACTGTTCCAAATTATTATGCAACTCATCGTTTCAATACATTTTAAAGCTTGTAATTAACTGAAAATGGTCATGTGTTGTATTTGTAGCATTAGGAGGTCATATTTACTGAAATCAAAAGCTATTTCAATCAAAAAAATATTAACAGGTCAAGTTATATTTTAACATAGGAGCCCTTGTGTGATAGCAGCTTCAAAAGTCTTAAATCCATTAAAATTGCAAGTTTTTGGACAGCTTCTGCTTGGATTTCTTTGCAGGATGTTAGAAAAGCCTCCCACAGCTGCCGTTTGGATGAAAACTGCCTCCCACCCTCATAGAAGTTTTTTTTGTTGAGGCTCCAAAGGTTCTCAATAGGGCTGAAGTCAGGGGAGGAGGGGGTCCACATCATGAGCTTCTCTCCTTTTATGTCCATAGCAGCCAGTGATGCAGAGATATTCTTTACAGCATGACATGGTGCGTTGTCATACATGAAGAGGATTTTGTTTGGGAAAGCACGACTCTTCTTTTTGTAGCATAGAAGACAGTTGTCAGTCAGAAACTCCACATATTTTTCAAAGGTCATTTTCACACCTTCAGGGATCCTAAAAGGGCCTAAAGGGGCCGACCAGCTCTATCACCATGATTCTGGCCCAAAACATGTCTCCGCCACCTCTTTACTGACGTCACAGCCTTGTTGGGACATTGTGGTCATTCACCAACCATTCACTACTCCATTGATTTGACCATCCAGGGCTACACGGCCTCATCAGTGAACAAGACTGTTTGAAAATGAGTCCTCATGTATTTATGAGCCCGTTGCAGCCATTTCTGTTCATCAGCATTCAATTAACCGTTTAGGGGAGGCCCGGATAGAAGGTTTATGCACAACTGCAGCCTCTGGAGGGTCCTACACCTTGATGTTCGGGAGACTCCAGAGGCACCAGCAGCTTCAAATACCTGTCTGCTGCTTTGTGGCATCTGTTCTCCTAATCTGATGTGTTTGTCTGGCAGAAACCGTCCATATTGTGCCTTTATCGGCACAAATTGGAGTGTGCTCTGAATCATCCACAAATCTCTTAACAGTACGATGATTACACTTAATCTTTCATGATATATCGAAGGTTTTCATACCTAGACCAAGGCATTCAACTATTTCAAGCTTTTCATCAGCAGAAAGACCCTTTTTCTTAACCATATTGCTTGAAAATGATGATCTGCATAATAAAGTGGAACACCCTTTTTCAGTAGTTTTTCCCTTAACTGGGCTTAACCCGACAACTAATCATCCCAGGTCTCTGAGATTAATGTCAGTGATTCATAGAGCCCTGAGACATGATACCATCCACGAGTTTCATTATTTTTTAATGTTTTTTTACCTTTTTGACACAGAAATACAATTTGCATAATAATTTGGAACGCAGTGTATAATCCTTTCATTGTGTTGAGTCATGACTAAACAGGCACATGAGCTGCAAGGTCTATTTTAAAATTGTTCTCAGTATCGAAACAGCTGCACAGAGAAAAGGCGGGGTGGGAGGAGCTTAGAGTGAGTTCACTTGAATAACGAGGAAGTAAAACTACAATACATTTTGATTTTGTTGGTTAGAAAATGCAATGTTGATCACAAACGACAAAAGTATGAGACGGTGATAACGACATTAGGCTCGATCTTCCACATTGCTCAGGACAAAGTTGGTATCCTACAAACGGCGAAGACTTCAACGAGTGCTTCTCTTCGCTCGCCTCTTCTCTGGATTAACATCGTGCGCAGCCTTGTGCATCTTATTAGGCACTTGCGGGACAAACTACAAACTCTTTCTCCCACTGTGAGTTAAACACTGTCCAGCACTGTCCGAATACAGTATATCTAGGGTTCAGGCTCTTGCGCCAGTATTAAAGAGGGCGAGGCAAACATCACGCCCTCCGCCCATGCCCCTCACACCACCTGCCTATTGAGCAGGGGTGTCCAAACTGTTCGAAAGCCGCAAATTGATGTGCATATAGCATGACGGGCCACAGATCGGTGTTCAACGGCGTCAAACATTGGATATTCAAGAGCGGTTTTAAACGATTCCCCAATCCACACACCTCCACTTAAGCTTAGAACCATCATGCCAGCTCTACCTCACCATAGAATGAGTTAGTTTTTGAGGTTTTAATCGCTCTTTGGGCACCACTGATACCGAGAAATGATCATTAATTTATCCGTCACTAACTTTCTAATGTCAAATTCTTCCCACAAGCCTGGCTCTGACTTGATTCACTTTTTCTTTTTTTTTTTTTTTGCCGGAGACTATTTCTGCAATCACATTTGGAGGAGCTCAGCCACAGTAATGAGCTGATGAACAGATTGGCCTATATCCACTTGGCCCAGACCGACGGCAGACAGATAGGTGTCGGGGCAGTCTCATGGAGCACGGTTCAAAATCTCCTCCGGCTTCTGTGCTCTGCAAACATTGGCTTGTTTCAGGACCAGTTTTTACTGAAGGCACTATATGCGGACATGTCTTAATTACAGAGACAAGAAAAAAAAACTTGTCATTTATTTTTTGTCTATTTTTAAGCAATTGAAAATATTGTGTTAAGAGACTTTCTTTTTAAATGTCTCATTGCAAGACTGGGGACAAGCAGAGCCAAAAATACACTTGCGTGAGTTGGAGCTGATAACTTTTAGGTACGTATCTTAGTATGTTTTGCGATTCAAGTGAGCGGTAGTTCATTTCGATGGGGCTGCGTTAATTTATATCACGGTTGCATTGACTTAATCCAACCAATTTGGTTCAAAAAATGCTTAAATGAAATACCTGTATAATAACTCTCCAGCTATATCCTTTTGCTTATACTAACCTTATTATTTTCTCTAGCAGCTAATTTCATCCTTATTATCATTTAGACGCTTTTATATAATATCAAATTTATTTACCTTGTCAGTAAAAGTTGTATTCTTTGGCCTGCGATAGTGGCATTCAATTTTACTATGATCAGGGCCGCCACAAGCCATTTTTGTGCCCTAAGCAGAAATGTTTAATGATCCCCCCACTATCCCCCCCTTAAAAAAACACACCCGGCTTCAACCAATAATATTTCTTTTAATGTGTGAAGAGAAACGATTATGCCATTATAAATAAGATTGTTGTGCTGCTCAAGGGCTTAGAAGTTTCGACTGCAGCACATTACACTGCGTTCCAAATTATTATGCAGATTGTATTTTTGTGTCAAAAAGGTAAAAAAAAAAAAAATCTGTAAAGAATACCTCTGCATCACTGGCTGCTATGGGCATAAAAGGAGAGAAACTCATGATGTGGACCCCCTCCTTCCCTGACCTCAACCCTATTGAGAACCTTTGGAGCCTCAACAAAAAAAAACTTCTTGAGGGTGGGAGTCAGTTTCCATCCAAGCAGCAGCTCTGGGAGACTATTCTAACATCCTGCAAAGAAATCCAAGCAGAAACTCTTCAAAAACTCACAAGTTTAATGGATTTAAGAATTTTGAAGCTGCTATCACACAAGGGCTCCTATGGTGAAAAATATAACTTGACCTGTTAATATTTTTTTGATTGAAATAACTTTTGATTTCAGTAAATATGACCTCCTAATGCTACAAAGTCAACAAATGACCATTTTCTGTTAATGACAGGCTTTAAAATGTATTGAAACGATGAGTTGCATAATAATTTGGAACAGTAGATTTTGAGGTTTTTACTATATTTATTTTGGGGAAAAATACTGTTATCACTGGGAGATTTTTCCAACCACATTTAAATGATCCTCTACCAGTTAAAGACTTGAAAATTATGCTGACTCTCATCTGAGTTGACAATTTAGAAAATCTTTGGAACGCATTGTATACTTTCCACCTCTGACCCATTGAACGTCTGAATATCTCCCTCCGCTTCACCCAGTTTCACGCTGAACTGTTGACGTCTGTGGGCCAAAACCCACATGATCAAATCATATGTGTTGGCTTGCAAAGCTGCGCGTGCTGATTAAAATTGCTTGTTAGCCGAGATCACGGGGGGATTGTGCGAAACTGGGCCACCAGACAAACTGTCATCATTATTTTTATGGCTCTAAGTCCAAACGTCCCTGACTGACAAATTGCGAGGATTGTGAGGAAAGTGCAAGGATTCCAGGAAACTGTTGCAGTCCACACGCACACACACACACAAATCAAGTACAGACTCAGATTTTGCGGTTGCGCTGGCACCTTAAGAGTAACTCGCCTTGAAAAACAGATGCTGCGGGCCGGTCGGAGGAGCCAGGCGCGCGCAGTGTTCGTCTGGGATTCCATATGGCGCAGGGTAATAACTGGCCTAGTTGTGGAGCGGTCCATTTCCAGGCGTGAGCGGGCGCTTCGGATGGACAGAAGCTCGCCGATTCGTCCAAATTATTCACTTTCAGCCGCAGAGTAAACGCCGACGGATCGTTCCAAGTGGCTAACAAACTGTCCACTTTCAAACCGCCAAACGCTATTGGAAATACGAGTCGGTACACATCGTAACTGGTTAACGAACGCCTATTTATGTTGTCACTAGCTGGGTTGACTTTTTGATTCTTGTTTTCTTTTCTATTATGGTGAGAGCTGTAGAGTCAGATACTGTGTTTCAAATTACATCGCAGTATAAGCAAGAATAGTGTTATTTCAAGCGAGTGTAAATACAGCAAGATAATCTTATTATTATAAATGTTTGCGGTCAACAACTGTGGAATATCCCTTTAGCTTTTGTGTTCTGTCTCATCTTACAGAAACACAGCGTTGTGTTAAAGAGTCCACCCTAGAGTTGGGCGACCATGCCAATTCCGTGACAGTGGAGGGCGAAGGTTTGTTTCTCAGTGGATTTATCATCCATGGACGGTGATTGAACAGTTTGGTCCCAATGCCCCTCTTTAGTGCCCTAAATCCAAAGTGCATCAGCAATTGTAGAAATGATCTTTACCGTGGTTTCACCTACAATGCCATGCAGTATGTGAATTCTGCAACTCTTTAGATGAGAAATTCCTTTTTTATATTAGATTTATGATTTGACCTACTTTTGACCTGTACCAGCACTTCTAGAAACACCTCTTGAGAGCACCGCCACTCCTCTGAGAGACCAGAACGTTCTTAGAGTCCTGGTCTCCATTAATACTTAACTATACCCGCCCTGTCTACCACTTGTCGCTCGCTACGTCTTCCCGCTGAGACTTCATTACCAATTAACTGTTGCGCAGACCGATGACAGGAGTGAGCAGGCATCACCCAAGCCGCCCTCAGCATCCAGAGAGGGGTCCAGGCAATCTCGGCGACCATCCACAAATGGGGTTTCAGTGACAATCCTTGCATTTTCGGTTGATGTCTTTTTTCCAACGCCGATCCTCTCAATTTCGGACAATGTTTGTTTTATTGAACTCACTTCTCCGTCACCCTTCTTGCGATAGAGGGGCGGCCCCCATTCATTTGCATATTCCACAGGTATTTATACTTGAAATCAAGGGAATTCGCTGCTGCTGTGGAAGAAGGATAGGGGCAGTGAGATGTCTACGGAGTTTGTCAAGGGACAATCTTGAGGTTTCAGTGTCGGGGAGAGTGGATGGTAGGAGGCCAGCGTTATGGTGTTCCTATTCATGCTCCACACATTTCCATTCTTAGCTTTAAAGAAACAAAAACACCAATGAAAAGATAATTAAAGAGTTTGGATGCAGGTTGCAGGGCAGAGCTCTCGATTTACCGATCGATCTGCGTTCCCACTCTCACCTATGGTCATGAGATTTGGGTAATGACCAAAAGGACAAGATCGCGAATACAAGCGGCCGAAATGAGTTTCCTTCGCAGGGTGGCTGGGCGCACCCTTCGAGATCGGGTGAGGAGCTCAGTTACCCGGGAGGAGCTCGGAGTAGAGTCGCTGCTCCTTCACGTCGAAAGGAGCCAGCTGAGGTGGCTCGGGCATCTGTTCCGGATACCTCCTGGTCGCCTCCCGCAGGAGTTGTTCCAGGTATGTCCTAGTGGGACAAGGCCTCGTGGAAGGCCCAGGGCACGCTGGTGGGACTATGTCTCCGAGCTGGCCTGGTGTCGCCTCGGGGTCCCCCCAGAACAGCTGGAGGAGGAGAAGTCTGGATGGATGGATGGATGGATGCAGGTATGTGATTACCAAATCGTTTTTCTTTTCACATGACAACAAAACTCCATTTGCCGCCTCCTTAACGTTAGTCGCTAATGTTGAACAAATGTCAAACTCCAAAGGAAATGGGTTCAAACACTTCAACAATCTCAAGTTCTCAACATTTTCATCATCATTTGGATCACTATAACCAAAAGGCACACTGCACAAAACACAGAGACGTTGATGTTTTCAAATATGAAAACGGCTATAGTGCATCGTATTATCACCACAGGTCCACCTCAAAAGTTATTTGGAACCTCACAACCAACCTTTTTTCTGCCGTTGAGCAACATTTGCAGCCAAACAATGGAAAGTGTACGAAAAGTTGCGAACAGCTGGGAGGCAGTGTGCGCGCGTGGGCGATGAGATGGCAGAGCAGTATTCAGGCATTCCCTTTGACTCCTCGACACAGCGGAGGGAGAGGAGACGGCAGCCGGTGAAGGCTCTGTGACAGCTACCATAACAAAGGGGTCAGTGCGAGGCAAGCCACGAAAGGAAACACAGAGCCGAACACGCCGCAGAACTGGCGGTACACAGAGAGGATGTGAAAAATTTACCGAGGATTTATACTGAACACGTTGCTGTTTGTTTGCAGCAAAGTTCGCCTGATGCTTTCAATGTACACTGCCCGGTTTGGTGACGGTAGGGGAGTCCGTTCAGATATCACCCACAATTTGAAATGTGTTGCAATCTGTGCTGAAGAAGTTGTAGGAACCTTGAGCCAAAACAGTTACTGAAACTCTCCCATTATAGTCTAGTGGGAAAAATCTGAAATGAGCCAAGAAATCACTTTTGTAGTCATGAAATTTTGATTTAAGAATTTATTAACAGTGAGTAGTCATTTGTTTTTTGTTGTTGAAGAAATTAAACAAGAATGTTGATTAAAAAGTCACATTTTCATCTATGCACTTTACATGAAATGGAATATCTTCAATATAAAATGTGATTTTTGCACGAAATTTGCAATATATGTATAGTTGGACATTAGATTGCTTCGTATGAATTCTTGGCTTGATAGGTTCAAAAATATGTGAATTTTTGTTGAGGAAAAGTGATAAGACCACAGTAACTGAACTGACTGATATTCAGTAAATTGCAATATCTTCAACATTATACAACATTTGCGCATTAAATTCACACTCTCTGTAGGTACCATCAACCTTATGAAGTATACGAGATTTCAGCTACATCGGTTATAAAGAAATTATGTGAAATTTAATTGGTGAATGTTAACCGAGAAGGCCCATTTTCAGCTATGTACTGTCCGTCATATAAACGGCAACATCTTCATTATAAAACTGGATTGCCTCGTGAAATCTGCAGTTTATGTGTCTTAGATGGACATTAGATCACCTCATGGAAAATCTTGGCCTTTTTGGTTTAAAAATAGACACAATGATATCATTTCCAATTTGAGCCAGATCCTTGATGGTAGTTTCCGGATCCGTCACCCGCCAAAATCAAGAAATGGTAATGCATTCTCCCAAACAAGGGGTTATATTGTCCACTTGGAAAAAAGCAAAAATAAAATAGTTTCTTAAAGGAACAGGCCATCGTTATTACATACTGAGATATGTTCTTACCTGAGCTAAGATGAGTTGATACATTCCTATCCGGTCTTTGCGCATGCACTCAGTCACGCACAACGACCAAAGATGTTGTTGGCATTTGGCCTCTCCCAATGTATTCCTATGGCTCCAAACGGGGGTGAAGTTAGAAGCGACCAAGCTCTTCCACGGGCACGCACAATGACCAGACAGGTACGTATCAACTCATCTAAGCTCAGGTAAGAACATATCTCAGTATGGAAAAACGGTGGCCTGTTCCTTTAATGGGGGTGGCTGGGGTAACCTTATTTGTACAATGTTTAGTCACTCGAAGGGACTTCTTTTATTTTGAGGCACAGAATCCCCCCAAAGATTGAACTACATTGGGCGAGCACTTTGCCATTGCGCACTGCATGCTTTAGCTCTATTATCCACCGTTCTTTCAAGAAAAAATAAATAAATCGATTGCCCCGTAAAAGAGTGCACCCCGCTATTCTCGCAAGAGCCCATATTGCTCCATACCTTGCACAAGTTTTCTGAAAGCCATATTGAAGCCATAACTAACGTCTCCAAAAGCAGCGGTAACAGCCTTTGGAGCTGGCGCTGCTGTAGGGAACAAGTGCACTCAGGCGCCGAGCGAGCAGAGTCCAATGATTAAAGTTGTATGGCCGCGGCTGTACATCGAAGGTACATCCAAATATAACCTAAAATTTCTGCAAAAGGCTTCTCCCTGGGGAGATTTGTCACAACTTCCCACAAGTGCGTTTCTTGTATAAGGCGTTTTCTCAAATAACAGCAATATTTTCTTTCTTATGCCGCTTTAACACTGTTTTAACCTCAAAATGTTTTCCAGTGTTGTTGGGGAAGGCTTTCAAATCAAGGTGGAATCTATTGATATAGTCGTGTTTTTGTTCCTTTTGCTTCAGCGAAACGGAACAATGCATTCCAGATGATGGCGTACGGGTTTTGACATTGGAATAGGGCTAATGCTTAAAAAAATAATAATTGAATTGCTATTTTTTGGACAAAAACTTACACTACAGAGTACAAATTTTAAACACGTCCAGGAGCAATGCCATATAAAAGAACCAAAATGGGACCAACTCAACAAGAATCACATGCATCTCTGATATTTCTATATAATGCAGGGAAGGCAAGTTTTACACAGGAGACACCATAGAAAAAAAGATCCTTAAAGGTGCATTATGCAACTGTTTATGCAAGGAAAAAAAAAGTTGATACATGTACCTGACCTTGTAGTGACCCAGCGGCTGTATGAGTGGTCCGCATGGCGCCTTTACTTTCAGTCACGGTGGTCTCTACAGCGCTCCAGGATCAATTGTTTTGTAGGTTTTCTGGTGAGAGGCTCCGTCAGGGGTGAAAACCGTCCAAACAATTGACCCTGGAGCGTCTTAGAGACCACTGTGATGGAAACTAAAGGTGCCATACAGACCACTAATACACCTGCTGAGTCTCTGCAAGGTCAAATAATGGAGTCAATATTTATTGACTAGGTTCGGGAGCAGGACCTCGCCTCAGCCAATCACCTTCTGCATACCAACCACTCCTGCTTTCACCTTGCCACGCCTCTGTGATGTGTGCACTGACACAAACGAAGAGAAAGGTTGATTGGAGTTCAGTAGCTTTACTTGTACATGTTATCGTACAGACCGACAGACTGTTTCTGTCTATACTCGTGCATTGCCGTATATCCTGTCCATGCGCATGCGCACAATACCAATATCACAGGATGATGCATTCAGGGACAGTTTGGTGGTTGGTAATAAACATTACAGCCTCTAATTACCCATAAGCCTTATTTATACACCAGGCCAAGCCTCTTCATTCATGTTTGCTCGGAACTGTCGACCCCACCCTCCCTCCCTCTACGTCTGTTTTATCTTTCAGCCCTGATTCTTCTGCTTGGAGGGGTCCTGAAGAGCTGGGTTCAATCGAGACGGAGCCCACTCTGCACTCTCTTCACTCTGCACATTTAAAACATATACAACAATAAATTCTTCAACTGCAATTTGTTGTGGCGTGGTCCTTGCTAGTGAATGCACAAATATCAACTTTTTTTTCACACATGAAAGTTGCATAATGCACCTTTAAGTCCTCTGCGGTAAAAGCAGCCCTTGCAATTGCGACCATTCACATTGTGACTTTGTTCAGGTGTTGATTCATCTTTAAAGTGAAGGTTATGATGCCATTTTTCAGGTATTTGAAAAAGACATACAGTGGGGTGCGAAAGTTCCGGCACCACGGATCAAAATGTCTATTAATCTGAACAATGAAGCCATGAGAACATGAAATGATCCCCAAAAGGCAAGAAATTTCAGATGAGACGTTCTCATGGCATTTCCGAAAATTATCAGGTTTTATTTCCGGTTTTATTTTTGCATATTTCCAAACTGACAAAAAGGTAGAAAGGCCAGAGCAAACGTTTGGACACCCGCAGAGTTAATCCCTCGTAGCCTCAAAGATATGGCAAATATCACGACTCTTTAAAGAGTCTTCCATTTCGAGTTTTTAGGGATTCAAGAGCGATAAGAGATTTCTGGATTACTGCTCGTTGGAGGTGCATCCACAGATCTTCACTGATGTTTAGGTCAGGAGACTGTGAAAGGCCACGGCAAAACCTTCAGACTGCACCTCTTGATGTAATCCAAAGTGCATTTGGAAGTCTGTCTACGATCGTTCCCTTTTTGCAGAAGCCATCGCCTTTTTGACCCTTTTTCCTTCAGAATTTATTGGAAATTAATTGAATCCGTTCCTTGTGCCAATGACTTCAGTACAACCCCAAAGGAAAATGGATCCAGCTCCAGCCTTAACAGCTCTGTTCCTTCTTCTCCAAACAGACATTTGCTCATACTGGCCAAAAAGGTCTATAATGTCTTGCAAAAGTTTAGACAAACCTGATGCATTTTGGAGACAAAAAAACAAACAAAACTGTACAATAGAACTTTTTGGCAGGAACGAGCAAAGGTCCGTTATTTCATCCTAAAAGGTATGAAAAAGCGTGGGATGAAAAGTGCACAGTGAGCCGGGCCTTTCTGGGTCAGCATTTCTGTTACATAAGTGTCTGTCCCTTACCCCAGAGACAGCGCTGCAGCTTTAATCTAATGGCCCCTCTCTTTTAGCCCTGTGTGTACGTGTGTGAGTGTGGTCTCTTCATTATGTGCACACCCCCTGCTAACAGACTTAAAGCGCTCAGGGAGGAAAGAGTGCAAACGCAAGGCAAAAAACAGACACATTGGCCTTTATTGTGGTAAGGATAGAGCAAAGTTATCGCCGCAGCGTCAATTATTTAACCTCTTAACTCCCGCCTGAACGGAGAGCATTTTCTCCAGTTCAGCTTTACCCAAATCCTGTAGGCCGGTGTAACACCTCATTTGAAAGCTAAGATCACAAAACTCATCTAAATGGATCTTTTTCCTCACGTCATCAGATTTTTTTCCATCTTTTTTGGGGGGGTGTTCAACTTATTTTTGTAACTTTTTTGTCATTTTTTGGTCAAATTTTTTGTCATTTTTGTCACATTTTTTGTCACATTTTTTGTCTTTTTTTTTGGCATTGTTTTGTCATTTTTTGGTCATTGTTTTGTCAATTTTTTGTAATTTTTTTGTAATTTTTTGTCACTTTTTGGTAATTTTTTGTCACATTTTTTGTCATTTTTTTTTTGACATTTTTTGGTCATTTTTTGTCATTTTTTGTTATTTTTTCGTCACTTTTTTGTCATTTGTTTTGTCACATTATCATCACATTTTTTGTCACATTTTTGTCATTTTTTGTTATTTTTTTTGTAATTTTTTGTCACTTTTTTGTCATTTTTTGTCACTTTTTGGTAATTTTTTGTCACATTTTTTGACATTTTTTTTGACATTTTTTGGTCATTTTTTGTCATTTTTTGTTATTTTTTTCGTCACTTTTTTGTCATTTGTTTTGTCACATTATCATCACATTTTTTGTCACATTTTTGCCATTTTTTGTTATTTTTTTGGTCATTTTTTGTCACATTTTTGGCATTTTTTTCGTCACTTTTTTGTCAATGTTTTCTCACTCTTTTGTCACATTTCCATCATTGTTTTCGTCTCAGTTTTGTTGCTATTTTCACAGCTTTTTTCCAGAAGCTTTTGGACTGGGGTAAAGCCAAACTGGAGAAAATGTGCTCGGTTCAGGTGGGAGTTAAGGGGTTAATAGGATTGTTGTCGGATATGGCCACCATGGATATTTACCTCCATGTTTTGCAAGCCGTGTACGGTGCCTGGAATTCCCCGCATTAGGGCAAAAACGCGAATGAAGCAGTTTAAGTGAAGCCATAAACAAACAATATTTAGCGAGAAATGACTTGCGGTGGCGGCAATATGAGTGTCGAATTGCTCAGAATGAACGATGACGCCTTGGGATGGAGGCAAGTAGGATTACACGGATATAGTGGATGAATGAATGGTTTTGATGGCGAAACTACATAGCAACATGGTTTAAAGCTTGGAAAAGTTGATTTATGGACTTTATCAAGAGGCGAAAAGCATGAATTTTACCAGGAAGACCACAAAAAACACCACACGCCATCTACATACAGCCTGCTCTTCCTCTCCACCAGTAACCAATGATATTTTTTCTGTTGGGATGTCCCTTTGCCAACATTCCACAACAATACTCATCTACGCCTTTTCCACCGCAGCAGCAGAGCCATCAACCACCTCTGCTCCTCTTCACCACATGTAGTGTTCGTTTGATTTACTCCAATTCATTTCAGACCTTGGGACCAAAATGGGTTTGAAGCAGGAAATTACTGCATGTTTTTGTACAAAAAATTGTGAAAAATACACTTTGAGAAAGCGCTTTTGAAGTCTATTCTATGGGGAAAACATTGACACATTCAACAGAACAATAAAATTGTGTTGATTTGACTATGTTTTAAAGCACATGTTCAGAGGGCAAATATGTACAAAACCTTAACATTTAAATAGTAGAGTTTATATTATAGTTTTTAAACTTAGCAATCATTCGCGGTAAAGTTCAAGTGACTCAACCAAAGGACTTTGCGCGGCCTCGATCATCTCACTCTCACTTCATGAGTCACGCTGAATTCCCACTAAACTTTGAAGTAAGCAAACAGATCTGATCCGACGCAATGGCGATGTGGGCTTTCCCGGCAAATCACCTTCTCAACTTATTCCCGTGGTGACCTTCAAGTCCAATCTCCGAACACCAGCGGACCTTTCATCCCGCGGAGAAACGCTAAGCTGCTCTATTCCCAAAGACATGGCATGAAAAGATGAAATAAAGCAAGGAGCGCTGCGTTGATTGGCCCTAATTTGGTTTGGCTTCAGATCCCTCTTAGATATGAGAGCGTCTGTGTAGGGCAAATGTTGAGGACTCATCATAATCCCTTCATTTCCATTCAAAGGCATGGCTGACTGCACCAGCGCCAAGCAGTCCCCGAGCGATCGAGAACTCTGCTCCCTACCAAGAGATAAATGGATTACACCCTGGGCCTTTGTTGCCTTATGAATTACATTGTGTTCCCGACTGTATGAATCAATAGGTATTAGTGTAGCGTTATGTTTCATTCGCCCCATTTACATATTTCTTCCGTCTGACGCAACAACAGCTGTGGTCCAGACGAGGCTGGTATCTTGCGCGCACACACCTGCTGTGACAGTGCTTGTGGCCAGTAGCTGGAGGGCGTCGCTTTGGAAAAAAGACAGAGGCTACTTTATTTATCCCACTGTGAGTTAAACACTGGCCATGTCCCGAGAGAAAGAGGATATACTAATGGTCCCATTCTGGTCCTGGTGTTGCTGATCTAACACCAGCAATTATCAAATATTCCAGTCTGGTATGGTCCATAGGAGAAGAACGTTTGGGGACCTCTGATCTTAACCCACTTTCAGCACTATTACTAGTAGGAGTGTGACAATATATCGATTTTCCAATATATCGCGATGTTTTGCGGGATGATACGATACTTTTTATTACGATATTGATACTTTTAATGATGTCATGCATATTAATGAGCAACGTCATGCATATCAATGAGGCAGCAGTGCTCCACTGTTTTCACAGCCAATAGAGGCCAATGATGATCAAGAGTTCAGTCAGAACAGCAGGGGGCAGCACTACAGTTTTAAGCACTTGAACCAAATACTGTCACACAAATAAATTACTTTTAATTATAGTTTTTATATTTATAAAGAAGATTAATTTGGGATTGATTTATTCCTTTTGAAATTGGACTGTGGTTTCTTGTTTATTTAAATGTAAATAACAGATCTGACAGATCTATAGACTCATTTTCAGTGTGCAAGTTACGTATCATTTATAGACACAGAAAGGTGTACAAAGCACATGAAAAGAAATGTAAATGGTGAATTAATTATGTTAAAATAAAGGTTAAAAGTAGCATGTTTTTTATCGTGATGTATCATAGATTATTTTTATGCAATATATCGATTATTGCAGTATCGGCGTATTGTGAGATGATCGTTATCGTAAGTATCGCATCGAATCGTGAGATACCCAGAGGTTTCCCACTCCTACTTACTAGTCCAGTCTCTCCCCATAGTGTCTAGTTTGAGTTCCTTCAAAACCTGCCAGACCATGCCTGGGCTGTTCTTTCAAGTTGTTCTGTGGTGTCCAGTGCCATCATGTATGCTGTTGCATTCTGGGGCAGCTGCTCGCGGGTACGGGAAACCCCAGGTCAATTTAAGTCCCAAGCATAGTTACTGTCACTTCCACACATTATTAATTTCCAGCCTGTGTTATCAAAAGTTACCACCCGTGGGTGATGGAAGTGAGTCAGAAAATGCAAAACAGGAGAAGGACAATAAATAAAATGGCAATTTTTTTTTTTTTTTACCCATACAAAAAAAGGTGGTTCAAGTCACTTTTTAGCCATTTGTTCTGCCTCACCTGTCGAGCTGTGTACAGTAGGGTGACTCTGGACTGACTGACTGACTCATGCAGGAGACTGACAAAAAGCTACATTTGTATCCATCCAGATGTGGAGAAGGTATATGAACTCTTAACACACCCACCAACAAAGCCAGCCGTGGGTGGAGCTGGACGTCTGACTTTTGGGGTTTTAATCCGGAGGCGACGGGACAGTCACCACACTGATAACTGGCGCTTTCATTTGGATACGGCCCAAATTTCTGCCATAACAGAACCTATCCACATAAAATGAAAGCTGACAGAAAGCTCCTTGACGTCTTTTCTGTCTGAGCACGTGAATCAAATTGTTGTCCGAAAGTGGTGACGGTTCAAAAACATGTTAGTCACTTGAAAGAACTCTTAGCCAAAAGAAATGCACTGTAAATTCCAACTCATTGCGCTTACTTGGGATAAGTTGTACACCCGATGCATAATTATTACGTCCAATGTTAAGCCATGATTACTAGTAACGCTACTATGATTAAGACGGCTTTCACAGTATTCATTACTTATGATACAAGTTCTGATTACTAAACATGTTAGTACTGACAACTTGTAATTCCGAGTACTGATTACTTTTGTTACTTAAATATGGCCTTAACCTGTACTATTATGCCTAGTACTGGTTAATGGAATATTCCAGTTCCATTTATGGTTTATTTGTTAATCCCATGAATAAAGTTTTACAAATTTTGTACAAGATATAAATGTTGTAATAAAGCAAAACAAAGTGTAGTTATTAAGTCAATTTATATAACATTAACACAGTGTAAAACACTTAAATTTTTAGGTGCAGTTAATGATAGAAAATCTCTATTTCTGAAGTTATAGTTCACATCAGTCCAAACAGGTGGATTAGTCTGTACTGAGCCGATGAAGACGAGGAGCTGAAGTGTCTCAGAAGGTTCCACAGACTCTGTACATGTAACAGGTTCTGCAGACTCACAGCAGAAGGAGCTAATCTCAAACAAATAACGATCAAATTAAACTTTTGTAGGTTTTCTGAGTGAACATTTCTTTCAAAAAAACATACAAACTTACGTGACTGGCTTGTTTTGGGATCTCTTGACGGGCTTTGGTGCCGTGAAATCAAAACAACCTCCTACAGGACAACCTCGCGAACCTATACATCTTCTTACATGACTTCGTGTATGCTTTGTCAACTGCAATGACCTGCAAGTAATCACATACGCACCCACATGAAATCATTACAGAGGGAGCACGGAGGGCCATATATTCTGCAGCGCCACAGTATCCCGGAGCTATAAGTACAATGATTTATTCAGCAGATGGTATGATGTTGACTGGGCCTTATACACGCTATCTAATATTAATGTGGCTGTTTTTGATGCAGTTGCTTCAATGAATAAATGTATTAGCAGTTTTTATGACACGCAGGAACACCTCGCTGCCGACAACCCTTAGAGATCCCCGAGCTTAGTCATTTTCTGTCTTCAAAATCTCATCGGGGGAACAAAAACATATAAAAGTGGTTGAATTATTGATTTGACGGATAACGGAGGGAACGGGAGCCCGGAATGTCGCCGCAAACAGAAATTAATGACGACAAACGCCCAAAGTGCCAGCTGTAAATATGTCAGGGTTGAAACGTTCATTGTTGTCGTCTGTTGGGAACCGAGTGTACAGGAAGTTGAAGCAAAAATAGGCAACAAGAAATACGGAATTCTGTTCGCGGTTCTGTTAGCTATCTGTGCCTCCCAAGCAATAACTGTCAGTCAAATCAGGCTATGAGTTTGTTCAACTCGTTTCCTCGGGTGCCCTTTTTATTTTGCAAATAAGTTGAGAGATTCCTTATGTTTTGGATTACCCACATCAATAGGCTCTGTTCATAGCGATGATGCTAACTTCCTGGGGTAAAAACCACAGAAATGACTGAAATGCTGTTAGCCTGTTCGTTCAAATGTGTACATCCGTTAGCCAAAGGCTTTCAAGACCTTGCGTTAGCGTCTATCCCCTTTGAAATGAATGGTGACGACAGACCCCATGTAAAAGTATGACATGACCGTTTCATGGTATTTATACAATTTCGCTCTTCTCTATCATCAACATATTATAAGATGATGTTTAGAGCCTATTAAATATGGTTCTGACCCCACAAAAATCTGAAACATAACTAAAAAGAATTTTGCATTAAGCACATAGGCCACTTTTATATGCTAATTCTTACCTCTCAAAAAGTCTGTACATTCAGTATTTATTTCTAACTAGGCTTTGACCTCACCTAAATGTGGTGGATGGGTTGACTCCAGCTGAAAACATCTGGATCGTTCATCATTTGCGATGTTAGATGGCTAAATTCAAATTTTTATAGGAAAAAAAATTGAATCAATTTCTCAAAAACTGTCGCATACGTTAGGATCCAATGCTGCGTCTCCTTTTTACTTTCTATGGTAACGACTGTTTCCTGTTGATGCAATTCCTTCCTAAAGAGCAGGGGTCTCCAACTAAATCAGCTCGAGGTCCGCAAACTTTTCTTTCGTAACTTTCAACACATGTCCAGGGTCCGGGCATTATGCAGTCATTGCTCTTGAAGTGTTAAAACAAGAGCATACACTGTATATTTATCTGTATTTACAATTAATCAATA
The DNA here is from genome assembly GCF_951799975.1 of Gobius niger. NCBI lineage: Eukaryota > Metazoa > Chordata > Actinopteri > Gobiiformes > Gobiidae > Gobius > Gobius niger. The sequence continues at coordinate 30,102,833 of NC_136861.1, read as the reverse complement.
ATTTTGCCATTTTATTTCTATATTATTCAAATTGTTAGGATAATTTTTCATTCAGCCTTAGGAATGAAGTATATTGAGTGGATGTAAACGCTAAAGCCTCTCGAGGTCCGGATCTGGACCCCGGTCCGCCAGTTGGGGAGCCCTGCTATAGAGAGTTAGCCTGGTCAAATACATTTTTTAACAGTAGCTATGTGACAAAAAAAAAAACATGCAGCTGTTTGTTAATCACTTACAACATATTAAAACTTTACAAAGGATGTAAATACTTCACCAGAGGAGACGTCTGTGTTTATAAATGGAGATGTTTTAGTCTTTAAGCTAAAGGCTAATCTGACCCTTTATGAAATACACTAGACATTTATTTAGATTTTCATCTGTTTTTTGTTTTATCTTATTCTTATTTTATGTTATAATGTGGACAAACAGAAGTCACAGAGCCTATTGATTTCATGAGCAAGTCCAACACTGAGGACCTCCATGGGCACGAGGATATATACAAGTAGTGTGTGCAGTATTTCATCAACATGAACAATACGTGCCCCTAAACTAAAAATCAAACTGATAACCATGGCAGGGTTGATTCATTCAAAATAAAAATACCTTTTACTTTAACAATTCCCATTACAATTGGGATATTTAGTGAAAGTTAGACCATTATTAATTCATAACTGCCTGCTTCTTCTGCTTCTTTTCTATTTCATATCTGTCATTCAGTCAAAAGTAACGACTGAAGTTTGAAAGACAGAAAAGGAGAACATTTGGATTAAGTAAAAGACATTACGGGTCAGGGTGAAGCGTCTGGGGAGAGGGGAGCAGGTGCAGATAAGCTTTGCTGTTCTAAACACTGAGAAGAGGAGTGATGGTTGGAAGCATTTCAATGAGCTGAAGAACATGTTCAAGGACCAGGCGGACACTTCGGCTAAATAAACAAGAGGCGTAATTGGGTCGAACTGGAACTATAGAGTCTGTCACTTGACAATGGCGGTGCTTAACCTACTTACAACATGCAGTTTTCTGTGAAGACTGAGTCTGGCCTCTTTTGTTTGAAAAGGAAGTTATTTATTCTTTTCCAAACCATTTTAAGGCTTTATGTGTTTAGTAACACGAAATCATTACCTAAATTAAAACTAAATTAGAACTAACTCTTTGGCCAGTTTATTACACAATTATCAGACTCAATGACGCAATATTAACGAAGAAGTGGGTGAAGATTATTCATATTTGGTGATGCAGCGGTTATGTGTCTACACGTCTACAGGGCGTCGGACTGGGCGGATAAAGGGTAGTTTGTACCCAGGGCCCGGAGCAGGGTAGGGGCCCTCAAAAGCCCTACTATACATGTGTTTCCAATGACATCACGCATAGTTTCGGCAGCCATTTTGAATACCGAAGTAACATTGTGCAGGCTGAACTAACTCATCGAAGTTTGTCATGTCAACAGAGTCTCAGTCTGAGTCAGTGTTTAAGCTGCTCAAGACGTTAGCATGCTACTGGTTAGCAACTGTTAACCATTGACAGTTGATTCAATCAACTGCCAATGGCTTCAACATGATAAACACATGTGTTTATCATGTTTATCACACGATCACGACGCTAGGGGCTGACATTGCTGTAGTACCTGCATATAGGGGCGGCAGAACAAGCTAGTTTTCCATAAACAAGCATTGAACTTTAGACAGGTTAAAAACAACTTTAAGGCCTGCTGCCTAATTTTCCTAAACTTTCTACAGCCAAATATTCCTCCTGTGATAACGCTGGGTTAGGCAGAGTAACAGGGACAGGTTTTTGTGAGAAAAAAATTAGAAATCTTATACTAATGAGGGCCGAACTTTGATTGACAGGCTGTTAGCATTAGAGCTAATGGCGCAGGCACCCAAACTGGGTGGGGGACAAATTGGGTATACAGTGCAGTTCAATGTTTCCTACTGTGTCACTGGGTTGGTATTAGACATTTTTGTCATGCATCATGTAGCTTAGCATTATGTTTGCTTGCATCCTCAAACAAACAACGGCAAATAAAATGAATCAACTTGGCGCAACAACAGTTTGACAGTTTTGCACCAGAATGACGAGGCTTTAAGTGATTCGGAGGAGCCGGTGTGTGTGCCGCACTTTAAATGAATCAGATGAACAAAAAGCGCAGACAGGTGAGGGCTGACACCGCGACAGTCCGTTTTAATAAGCGCAGCCTACATGTAACTGTGAGCGCTCGCTTTGATTGCTGTCAGGAGCACATCCGAAAGGCACACTTAAGAAGGAAAATCCGATAAAAGGTATGACAAAAGTGAAGGGCTACATGCCGCCTTGGCTTATGAAAAAAAAAAGGCCCGGAGTTCTGTCGGCTTTTTCTGACAGCAGCCGGCGCGGGTGGTTTAATAGCAAGTTTTCAGTCGGGAAAAGTTACACGCTGGATGAGAGGTGTTGGTTCAATCTGACTACAGCTCAAGTGCAAAGCAAGATCGGCTCTAATTGAAGGTGAGTTTGCTTTCTGACTCTGTTTTGAAATGCTGAAATGTTGTTAGTAAAGGAAACTACTGTTGAATCTAAAACGTAGTGTTAACTCCCGCCTGAACCGAGAGGATCTTTTTCCTCGCATCATCAGATTTTTTTTCTCCATCATTTTTTTGTTGGGTATTCAACTCATTTTTGTAACTTTTTTGTCATTTTTTTTGGTCAAATTTTTATCACATTTTTGTTGTTTTTTGTCACATTTCTGTCATTTTTTTCGTCCATTTTTTATCACATTTTTGTCATTTTTTTGTCACATTTTTGTCACATTTTTGTCATTTTTTCGTCAATTTTTTGTCAATTTCTTGTGACATTTTTGCCACTTTTTCATCAATTTTTCGTCACTTTTTTTGTCAATGTTTTCTCACTTTTTTTGGTCACATTTCCATCATTGTTTTCGTCTCAGTTTTGTTGCTATTTTCACTGCTTTTTCCCAGAAGCTTTTGGACTGGGGTAAAGCCAGACTGGAGAAAATGTGCTCGGTTCAGGTGGGAGTTAAGGGGTTAAAAGGGCTGCACAGCATTAGCAAAAAAGTCCAATTTTTGATTTGATAATTCACAGCCTGAGCAAAAGGAGAGAAACAAAGTCCTTGGACCACCTTTAGCTTTGATTCGTTGTGGCAAGATCCAGTGTTGTGTTCATTTTTCACCAAGACCTTGTATCATTGAAGGGAGAGCGTGACCTCTGCGCAAAGCCTTTCTCCAGCACATCCCAAAGACTCTTCAATGGGGTTAAAGAAACTGTTTTTACATGCTGACATATGTTCTTACCTGAGCTTAGACGAGTTGATGCGTACCTGTCTGGTCTTTGTGCGTGCGCTCAGTCACGCAAAAAGACCGAAGACGTTGTTAGCGACTAAGCTCTTCCACTTTTCCCAAGCATAGTCACACAAAATAAAACATGTCGATTTTCTAAGTGGATACAACGGGGTACTATATTGTACTGCGTGACTGAGTGCACACACAAAGACCAGACAGTTACACATCAACTCGTCTAAGGTCAGAACATATCACAGTATGGAAAAACGGTGGCCTGTTCCTCTAAGACCTGGACTCTGTAGTGGCAGCATAATCACCAGCCTCCTCAGAATATCTCCAATCTTCAACATTTGTATCAAAGTACTAAATGATTTTTAGTCTTAAAGGAACAGGACACTGTTTTTACATACTGAGATATGTTCTTACCTGGATACTTGGCTATAGCCTGGCATCCAGACTAATCTCCGATGTTTATCATTTAATAAACAGGAGACTAGTCTGGTGATCCTGTCGTAGAAAAGCTACTGCTTGAGGCGGGACTAATGTGGGAAGCGAAGCGCATAGCAGCCAATGAGAACATAACGGATGTGAGTTGTCGTCATTCGGACGTTAACAATGGCGCTCCTGCCACACGGAGTTCAGTAAATGACTTCTGTCGTTTATGTCAGAAAAACTTAAGAATACAAGCATACCGGAGCATTACGTGAAGTGGTCGCTTGTGTTGAAAAACTACAAAACAAAGGCGCAACAACGTGACGCCCGTTCAGGGAGCTGCTCTGATTGGTCGGTCGGCTCCATATCGCTGCGTCACTTCCTTTGAAAGCGCACAATGGAGTGTTGCCAGACCCTCTTCTGTAAAGAAGCGGAGTCTGGTTGGCGAGGCTAACTTGGCTACTGACTCTCTAACCTAACATAACCCATAGTTATCTACAAGCGGATCATTATTGTATCTTTGAACAATTTTGCAAAACTGGCTAAAGTCAAATAAATTGTCTACATCATTACTTCAGATGATGTTTTTGTGTCATTTTATCCTACGTTTTACTCTCTGCGACTCTCTGCGGAAACCCGGTCTCAAAAGCACATAGTACCAATCCTAATCTTCAAGATTCAAGATTATTTATTTGTGGTTTGAAATTATATTTCTCTCATCTTTGATTGTGGAGCAGGGAGTTCAGCTTCTCGATGGCCTTGTGTATGAAACTGTTCGTCAGTCGACTGGAACTGACCCGTAGATTCCGCAGTCTCCTCCCTGAAGGCATTACCTTGAAGAGACTGTGTGATGGGTGCGATTTTGACGGCTTTGCGGGTGAGACGGGTAGAGTACATGTCCTTAATAGAGGGGAGAGGAGTTTTTGTCTTGATTTGGACACCATTTTGCCGACACTCATAACCCGTTTGTACCAGATTTCGTGTTGGCTTTTTGGTCCTCATTTTCACAATAAACACTTAGCTTGTCAAGCTGACAAAATGTGAAGTTTGATATAAAAATTGCAGGAAAATGTCACAATAAATGATCTTCTTTTGGACCGTTTTTGTGTCACTGAAACAAGAAATGGACAAATTTTACGAGTCCTAATATAATACGTACCTTCCTCTTCGCTTTACTTTGTCCTTAAACTTGCATCCTAAATAACAACACGTCCATAAACCCACCGCATTAAAATGTTCTGCTTGTACTCTTTCCATATGCTCTTTCCTCCGCCTGTTGTTTACATTTTTAGCAGCATGTCCCTCGAGGCCCCCCGTACTCTTCCTCCCATGAACAACATCACTCTGAGCTGCTTCAGTTTCATCGTTGTCCGCATGGGTTCGTGCGGCCTCGTGTGATCCGCGCAGGCTGCTGTGGCAGGTGTTAGGATCGAGACAAACAAACTTGATGTCAAACTCCAAGCTGACGGTGTTGACAAGGACTTACCCTCAGCTCGCGCGTACGTAATAATGGCCCAAAATACACACTTTCTGTCAGGCAATCACAACACCCAAAATTCACATCATCTCGAGTATTTTTCTATCAAATTATGGAAAATAGCAACTACATGAATGCTGAAAATCACACTGGCTGTGTCCGAATGTCCGCACTATTCCCTATATAGTGACTATATAGTGCTCACGCCATTTTGTAGATGTGTCCGAAGGTCCAGAGAGAGAAAAAAGTAGCGCACTCGAAATTTCCCACAATGCATCTCGAAAAGTAGTGAGCATCGATGGTCACTAAACGGGTCAATATAGACCACAATGCATTGCGAGAGTCGGAGAAGAGCCTGTCAGCGACAGGTCTTTGAACTAAACAACACGACTGAAGTAAATCAGCTGTCTCAGTCGTGTGTTGTGTATTTCTCATGAATAAATGACCAAAATATAAACGGTTACGGTGAAAAGATGCTAACGTTAGCTGCTTACCTTTAGCTTGCGCTGTTAAATGACCGACAGCGTCCTCTCGAATAATCCAAGCCATTCATGTAAAATCCATGTTAAATAAATCATATCTGACTCGTATTTATCCATAAATATTCCACTGTCTCATGAGTCTGGTTGGTCTTTATCACAGAAATATATTATTCCCGGAGTTTAGCGAACTTTTAGCAGATGTAGTCACTCAATCTGCCGGCGTTACGGACACCGGGCTCTGACATACGTCTTTTGAGCTAACGCTGAAGTTATTTTTTTTTTCTTCTTCCTTTTTTTGTGATGATAGTTTTTATTTTAATTTAAATGACAAATAAAACACCTGTAAAAGTAAATAAATAAATTCAGATGCAAAGAATTAAAAAAAAAAACATCTGCAGCGAGCTTGACGTCACGCAGCGCTGAGAAAGTAGTGTCTTGTGTCAGAATCAGTGACTATATAGTCGACTATATGTAGTGAATGAGGGAATAGTGTGGACATTCGGATACAGCCATTATCTTTTGTCCCAGAATGCAAAATCCGCAACATCTTTTGTTTATAACGTCCATTTTGTTTCCAAAGAGACAAAATCGCTGCACAAAATCCTTTAAAAGTAAGTGATTGCCGTCAGCGTGCAATAGTCCAAACAGATGGGCAAAGCTTGGAAAACGCCAGTAACGGTGTATTTCCGTTGACGACGGAACAGATTGTGCGATGTTGTCCAAACAATTTATTCATTTGAAATCACAACTCTCTGAGTCACAGACAGCGCAAGTGTGTTTTTTTTGGCATTCGAGGAGCGTGACGTAGACGTGCAGACTGATTCAGTTACATAATGGAAACCTCCAAATACAAACAATATAGGAGGGCATCCTGCTGCCCCCGCTCCGGTGTGCAGTAAACACCGCGGACAAAGGAGGAGGAAGACAGTGATATGGAGACACAGGACACAATATTCAGTATGACCATAAAATGTCAATGTCAACGTCAGCTTTATTTGTATAGCACGTTTACAACAACGCTAGGTGCCCAAAGTGCTTCACATACAGGTACATGATATAAAATTACAGTACAAAACAACAAGAGAAGCACACTCAATAGAGTTATAATACAGCTCAGCTTGAATTGAACGCCAACCGATGTGTTTTAAGGGCAGTCTTAAAGGTTTCTATGGTTGGAGTTGCTCTGACATTTAGGGGGAGACTGTTCCAGAGTTTGGGAGCAGCCACACTACGCTCGATCTCCTCGCGTCTTTAAACGGGATCTGGGCACAATCAAAGACAGCTGGTTCACAGACCTTACTGATCTGACTGGGGCATAAACAGACAAAAGCTCAGAGAGATACACAGGAGCAGAACCATGAAGACATTTAAACACAAGCATCAAGATCTTGAAGGAATAGGCCACCGTTTTTACATACTGAGATATGTTCTTACCTTAGCTTTGGCGAGTTCTTTAGGACCTGTCTGATCTTCACCCGTGCCTTCAGTCACGTAAACACAGCGCAGACGGCGTTAGCATTTAGCCTCTCCCTCTCTCCACTATAGCTCCAAAACTGGTGAAGATAGAAGCTACCAAGCTCTTCCACGTTTTCCCTATTTCAATATGGTTACGTGAAGTGTTCCACTACAAAGTATAATTACTCAAAATTAAACAATGTGGATTTTCTATACGGATAAAAGGGGGGAACTATATTGTAAGGCGTAATAATACCAGGAGTAGTTCAAAATCCGTGCAGTAATCTTCACTTTACTGCGCAGTAATCTTCACTTTACTGTGCGGAGGCCAAATTACTCCTGGTATTATTACGCCTTACAATATAGTTCCCCCTTTTATCCACTTAGAAAATCCACATTGTTTAATTTTGTGTATTATACTTTGTAGTGTAACACTTCACGTAACCATATTTAAATAGGGAAAACGTGGAAGAGCTTGGTAGCTTCTATCTTGACCTGTTTTGGAGCTATAGTGGAGAGAGGGAGAGGCTAAATGCTAACGCCGTCTGCGCTGTGTTTACGTGACTGAAGGCACGTGTGAAGATCAGACAGGTCCTAAAGAACTCGTCAAAGCTAAGGTAAGAACATATCTCAGTATGTAAAAACGGTGGCCTATTCCTTTAAAGTCAATTCTATAGCTGACAGGCAGCCAGTGGAGGGAGGCCAGCACAGGGGTGATATGTTCCCGCCGTACAATGTATACATGCCTTTCAGTCATGTGGCTTTTGTTGTTATGGCGGCCCTTTATCCAATTTCTGCGACGTGATCCATGACATTTTCGTCCCAGTAATTGCTTTCCATCCTCCTTCCGAGTCTGTCAATCGAACCCTCATTCCAGAAGCCACTGTACCATCCTCAAGCGAGAAAAAATAGCAACTGGTTTAAAACATTTGCAAATCACTGGACAGGAGGTCGGCGATTTGCCACGGAGGCCGTGTCATATGCCAAAACAAAAAGAACGAATGCGCACATCCACTCTTCCCAAACTTATTTCTTCCCCCTCATTGCCCCTGTCTGTTCTGTGTTGTGTCACATTGCGCCCTCAGGTATGCTTCGCGCCCCTTTAGCTCGCGCCGGGCAAAAATGAAACGTCAAAAAGTGGCATTGACTGAGCGGTTTGAGATACAAAGAGGATATTGTGCGCACGACCTGTGACGACCCTCGCGACACCTGCAGCTCAGAGAACGAAAACAGATTAAAAAACGCGTCTTTAAGCTGTCCAATTCGACTCAATATATTGTTTTAATATTCGGCGTTTTTCTTGGGTATCTTCAAGTTCAAGTTGTCAATCACTCGCCTATGGTTGGAGAAGCAGACGGGACGTCGCCCAGACCTCACGACGAGGCTTACGGCAACCACCAGGGGAGAAGGGAAATCTGATTAAAAAACCTCCGAATCCAGTTAGCGTTATAAGCCGCGTAAATCACGGTCACGACTGTGGCCTGAGAAAGACGATATCTTCTCATGCTCCTCGCTGTAATTTGCGAGGAGACTTACGTGCTTGAATGCCACATGTCCCAAGACGAGGCAAGCCGTCGTGTAAGGTTAAGTAAAGGACAGCTGTCTGATGAGAGGCTAAGGTCCGTGCCCTCGAGATCCCCGCGAGATCGGCGCCGCAAACACACGCGCCAGCTATCGGAGAGAGGTGGCTAACTGGAAAGGCCTGTAGCGAGGGTGGCAGCAGCCGGAAGCAATCTTCAACAAGCTCCGACAAACACCGCGGCGGTGTTCTGGAAGGGTTTTAAAAGCTTCACTCCGCCTGCTATAGGTTCTCCAGGGGGGCCCCGAGGTGTCTTTGTTCATTATAGACCCACCGACAGTCACTTCTCTTCCGATAACCCACTGGTGCGACTGTGGGAAGGCTTTGACAACACACGCAGAGCGATCCCCCAACGGCGAGAGGACATGGAGTTCATTTAGCCGCAGACAACCGGGAATGTAGAGTGCCGTTTTCCGTTTAAGTGTAAAGCCCGAGTGTACTCATCTCTGCTCTACACTGGAAAAAGGTTCTTCATCCACCTGGAGACCAATCCGCCATGTCTGTGGGTTTCTGCAAATGTTGTCCATAGACTAACACTATGGCTAAAAACACTCTTAAAGGAATAGTTCACCGTTTTTCCATACTGAGATATGTTCTTACCTGAGCTTAGACGAGTTGATGCATATCTGTCTGGTCTTTGTGCGTGCCCTCAGTCACGCAAAAAGACGAAAGATGTTGTCAGCATTTGGCCTCTCCCAATGTATTCCTATAGCTCCAAACGGGGTGAAGTTGGAAGCTACCACACTCTTCCACGGGCACACACAAAGACCGGACAGGTACGCATCAACTCGTCTAAGCTCAGGTAAGAACATATCACAGTATGGAAGAACTGTGTGCCCTCAGTCACGCAAAAAGACCAACGATGTTTTTAGCATTTGGCCTCTCCCAATGTATTCCTATAGCTCCAAACGGGGTGAAGTTAGAAGCGACCAAGCGCTTCTAACTTCGTACCTGAGCTTAGACGAGTTGATGTGCACCTGTCTGGTCTTTGTGTGTGCCCTCAGTCACGCAAAAAGACGAAAGATGTTGTTAGCATTTGGCCTCTCCCAATGTATTCCTATAGCTCCAAACGGGGTGAAGTTGGAAGCTACCACACTCTTCCACGGGCACACACAAAGACCGGACAGGTACGCAGCAACTCGTCTAAGCTCAGGTAAGAACATATCTCAGTATGGAAAAACGGTGGCCTGTTCCTTTAAGAGTCAAAGAAAAACTGAAAATGTTTTTGTATTTCTTTTCACCTTTATAATTTGTATGATCATAAACAATAAAATAGTTGGTGTAATGGACATATCAAAGGTCTTAGAAAATGCTAAAATGTTTTGTATTTTTGTATGCTTTACCTTCTTCATAATTTGTATTCATCCAGCGTTTACTGTATTGTTTCCTATTCTCATTAACAAGGTACAGTATGTGCTGGACGTTTGATATGAGAGTAATGTGCCAACAGTTTTTGTGTCTTCAGTGAAAATGTCATAAACCGTAGCTTCATGTTTCGATGTTAAAGGAAATACTGCACTGTTTTTCACATACTGAGATATGTTCTTACCTGAGCTTAGACGAGTTGATGCATATCTGTCTGGTCTTTGTGCGTGCCCTCAGTGACGCGAAAAGACCAAAGATGTTGTTAGCATTTGGCCTCTTCCAATGTATTCATATAGCTCCAAACAGGGGTGAAGTTGGAAGCTACCACGCTCCTCCACGGGCACATAACAGGTACGTATCAACTCGTCTAAGCTCAGGTAAGAACATATCTCAGTATGGAAAAAAACAGTGAACTATTCCTTTAAGTCAGGGGTAGGTTTTAGATACATTTTTTGAACTTCAACCTACTCCTACTCTTGGGTTTTAGATACGTTTTTTGAACTTCAACCTACTCCTACTCTTGGGGGGGAATCCCGAGGCAACACCAGGGCAGCTCGAAGACATTGTCCCTTCAGTGTGTCCTGGGTCTTCCACGAGGCCTCCTCCCAATAGGACATGCCTGGAGCACTTCCTGAGGGAGGCGACCAGGAGGCATCCAGAACAGATGCATGAGCTGGCTCCTCTCAACGTGAAAGAGCAGTGGCTCTACTCCGAGCTCCTCCCAGGTAACTGAGCTCCTCACCCGATCTCGAAGGGTGCGCCCAGCCGCCCTGCGAAGGAAACTCATTCCGGCCGCTTGTATCCGCGATCTTGTCCTTTAGGTCATTACCCAGATCTCATGATCATAGGTGAGAGTGGGAACGTAGATTGACCGGTAAATGGAGAGCTTAAAGATCTGGTTAGAAAAGTAGTAGTAGAAGTAAAAGTATTAGCAGGTTTTTTTTCAAATTCACTTGGCAAAATTACAATACAGAGTCAAATATACCGTAATCATCTTTCATATATGCGTATATCAAAATGCCTTGAGAAAAACAAATAACAATACTTCTGAGAATATTTTCAAAAAAATATTAAAAGAAAGACACACAGGAAAACAAAAAGTGTCAATATTTAGGGATCAACTACAGTTTCAAATAGCTCAATATTGGTCTCCATACAGCCCGAAATTTCTCAGAATTTACTGAGATCTCGTATCTCAGCTTTTCAATGTGTAATATCCCAATAAATTCCCTGAGCCAGACGTCAATCTGTGGTGGAGAGTCTGATTTCCATAATTTCAGAATACACCTTTTTGCGATAACCATACCATAGGAAATGATTGTAGCTGAATTATGACCCGAGTTTTCCAGAGTGTTGGAATGTCCGAGCAAAGCAGTTTGAGGATCTGGAACAATGCTTACATTGAGTGCACTAGAGTACCACCTGAAGATAGAACACCAGAAACCTTGGAGTAATGGACAAGTGTTAGCAGTTTTGTGCTCCCTGTGGCCATTGTTTTCTTGTTTGTGCAACTGTTATGATAGGGAAATAAGAGGAGAGCTGTGCTATTTTCTGTTTGTATTGTATTGGTCGCTACACTCCGTGTGTCACATTTAGGGTGGTAAAATAGCCCTCACCTTCTGTGTGTAAAATAGACTTTAAAATTCACAACATGTTTGATTTACTGCCACTGGAGTCTGTTCTCGTATCTCTACCGCCCAATTACACGATTCGAATGTGAGTTGAGTCTTGAACCCCGAATACTATGCGGTTAGCGCTGCTGCGGCTGTCTTCAACTTGTCAAGACTCAGTAAAAATTATATTAAAAATGGGCAAAATAATCATGTGTGTTCTCAGCTCACCGATGATTACAATTATGCAAATGCTACGGCCAATCAGTTGTGCAGAGATTTACATGATATTGTTATTGCTCGTGACAAACACCGGCGGCTGCAACACTGACGCTGACAACACTTTTTTTTCAGTCACAACAAATAAAAAGAAGAATCAGTGGTGCTGATTTTCCTCACCATCGCAATCAGCCGCACACTGTGACTGGAGTGGAAAACATGTGAGAAGTGTCTATCCAAGGACACAAAGGTCAAAATAACAAGCCCAGACTTTTCCGGTGGGCGATCTGCTTTGCTTTCCGTGCGACTCTCGAGCCAACTCATGGTTAGAAGCCGAAAAGAAAACGAACATCAGCAAAATAAGGGACCTTTAAGTAATTCCCCGCGCTACATCTCATCTTATGAAAATCGCTCCTGCAGAGTTAAACACTCCATTTGAATTTGAGCACACCGCGTCACACCGATGAGCGCAGCGCTTCCTTGCACTTCGGATATCGCTAACCTTTAACAGACGTTATTCATCTGCGCATAATAGACCTCCCCGGCCACTCCCACAGCCGCCATCTTGCTCCCGTTCTCCTATATGCTAATACTCTCACTCAACTCCCATCAAAGATTCATAACGTCTCCGGCATCGTTTCAGGCATCGAGCATGTTCTCCAAGGAGCCATCCCCGAGCACTTTGAGCTACGGGCCTGACTGGAAGTGTGGCGTCAGCGTTCTGAAGAGACACAGAGAGAGAAAGAGAGAGAGAGATTCCTACAGCTGAGACCAGGTTCGTGGTTTGGACTTGGCACGCACAAACAACAAGAAGAATCCTTAGAGCTGTGGTTCTCAAACTTTTTGGAGCCCCTGAAGCTTTTCGTGACGAGTCGTGTACCGCCTATTTTGAAAACACTATGAATATCTATGAAGTTTTGTGACATCGTTGAGTTCCAAACAGTACAGATGTTATACAAAGCCAGGTACAAACTGTTACCGAACCAAATACAAAGAAGGTTTCAAGAACGCACTGGTGGTTATGAATTATGAATGAAACTTTAGGATTCAGAAACGCAGCAGAACTTTGAAGAGTTTCAGCCCAACAGTTAACCTCTTAACTCCCACCTGAACATGTTTTCTCCTGTTCTCCAAATTCTCCAAATCTAAAAGCTTCTTCAAAATAGCGGGGAAAAAACGAGAAGAAAATGAGGATGTAAAATGACAAAAATCCAGCAAAAAAGCGACAAAAATCCAGCAAAAAAGCGACAAAAATCCAGCAAAAAAGTGACAAAAATCCAGCAAAAAAGCGACAAAAATCCAGCAAAAAAGCGACAAAAATCCAGCAAAAAAGCGACAAAAATCCAGACAAAAAAAGACAAAAATCCAGACAAAAAAAGACAAAAAATAAGCAAAAAAGTGACAACAGAGCAGCGAAAAAAGTGACAAAAATCCAGCAAAAAAGTGACAAAAATCCAGCAAAAAAAGTGACAAAAATCCAGACAAAAAAAGACAAAAAATAAGCAAAAAAGTGACAACAGAGCAGCGAAAAAAGTGACAAAAATCCAGCAAAAAAGCGACAAAAATCCAGCAAAAAAGTGACAAAAATCCAGCAAAAAAAGACAAAAAATCTGCAAAAAAGTGACAAAAATCCAGCAAAAAAGCGACAAAAATCCAGCAAAAAAGCGACAAAAATCCAGCAAAAAGTGACAAAAATCCATCAAAAAAAGTGACAAAAAATCAGCAAAAAAGTGACAAAAGAGCAGCGAAAAATGTGACAAAAATCCAGCAAAAAAGTGACAAAAATCCAGCAAAAAAGCGACAAAAATTCAGCAAAAAAGTGACAAAAATCCAGGCAAAAAAAAGACAAAAAATCAGCAAAAAAGTGACAAAAATCCAGCAAAAAAGCGACAAAAATCCAGCAAAAAAGCGACAAAAATCCAGCAAAAAAGTGACAAAAATCCAGCAAAAAAGTGACAAAAATCCAGCAAAAAAAGTGACAATATTCCAACAAAAAAGTAACAAAAGTGCCATAAAAAAAAAGTAGGGAAATAAAAATTGACGACAATGGCAAAGAGGAGAGAATGCATTTGGTTTTGGCGGGTGGTAAGATGGTGTACAATTGTGGAATAAATTGGAGATGAAACAATGTCCAAATCAACCTGTTATACATATAAATACAAATAAAATACTTTTTTTTAATTCAAACTTTTTGGAGCCCCTTAAGCTTTTCGTGACGAGTCGTGTACCACCTATTTTGAAAACACTATGAATATCTATGAATATGAAGTTTTGTGACATCGTTGAGTTCCAAACAGTACAGATGTTATACAAAGCCAGGTACAAACTGTTACCGAACCAAATACAAAGAAGGTTTCAAGAACGTACTGGTGGTTATGAATTATGAATGAAACTTTAGGATTCAGAAACAAAGCAGAACTTTGAAAAGTTTCAGCCCAACAGTTAACCTCTTAACTCCCACCTGAACATGTTTTCTCCTGTTCTCCAAATTCTCCAAATCTAAAAGCTTCTTCAAAATAGCGGGGAAAAAAACGAGAAGAAAATGAGGATGTAAAATGACGAAAAATCCAGCAAAAAAGTGACAAAAATCCAGCAAAAAACGACAAAAATCCAGCAAAAAAGCGACAAAAATCCAGCAAAAAAGTGACAAAAATCCAGACAAAAAAAAGACAAAAAATCTGCAAAAAAGTGACAAAAATCCAGCAAAAAAGCGACAAAAATCCAGCAAAAAAAGTGACAAAAAATTAGCAAAAAAAGTGACAAAAGAGCAGCGAAAAATGTGACAAAAATCCAGACAAAAAAGTGTCAATATTCCAACAAAAAAGTAACAAAAGTGCCATAAAAAAAAATAGGGAAATAAAAAGTGACGACAATGGCAAAGAGGAGAGAATGCATTTGGTTTTGGCGGGTGGTAAGATGGTGTACAATTGTGGAATAAATTGGAGATGAAACAATGTCCAAATCAACCTGTTATACATATAAATACAAATAAAATACTTTTTTTTAATTCAAACTTTTTGGAGCCCCTGAAGCTTTTCGTGACGAGTCGTGTACCACCTATTTTGAAAACACTATGAATATCTATGAATATGAAGTTTTGTGACATCGTTGAGTTCCGAACAGTACAGATGTTATACAAAGCCAGGTACAAACTGTTACCGAACCAAATACAAAGAAGGTTTGAAGAACGCACTGGTGGTTATGAATTATGAATGAAACTTTGGGATTCAGAAACGCAGCAGAACTTTGAAAAGTTTCAGCCCGACAGTTAACCTCTTAACTCCCACCTGAACATGTTTTCTCCTGTTCTCCAAATTCTCCAAATCTAAAAGCTTCTTCAAAATAGCGGGGAAAAAACGAGAAGAAAATGAGGATGTAAAATGACGAAAAAAGTGACAAAAATCCAGCAAAAAAGTGACAAAAATCCAGCAAAAAAGCGACAAAAATCCAGCAAAAAAAGTGACAAAAATCCAGCAAAAAAGTGACAAAAATCCAGCAAAAAAGTGACAAAAATCCAGCAAAAAAGTGACAAAAATCCAGCAAAAAAGCGACAAAAATCCAGCAAAAAAGCGTCAAAAATCCAGCAAAAAAGTGACAAAAATCCAGCAAAAAAGTGACAAAAATCCAGCAAAAAAGTGACAAAAATCCAGCAAAAAAGCGACAAAAATCCAGCAAAAAAGCGACAAAAATCCAGAAAAAAAGTGACAAAAATCTAGCAAAAAAGTAACAAAAATCCAGACAAAAAAAGACAAAAAATCAGCAAAAAAGTGACAAAAATCCAGCAAAAAAGTGACAAAAATCCAGCAAAAAAAGTGACAAAAATCCAGACAAAAAAAAGACAAAAAATCTGCAAAAAAGTGACAAAAATCCAGCAAAAAAGCGACAAAAATCCAGGCAAAAAAGCGACAAAAATCCAGCAAAAAAAGTGACAAAAAATTAGCAAAAAAAGTGACAAAACAGCAACAAAAAAGTGACAATATTCCAACAAAAAAGTAACAAAAGTGCCATAAAAAAAAATAGGGAAATAAAAAGTGACGACAATGGCAAAGAGGAGAGAATGCATTTGGTTTTGGCGGGTGGTAAGATGGTGTACAATTGTGGAATAAATTGGAGATGAAACAATGTCCAAATCAACCTGTTATATATATATAAATACAAATTAAATACTTTTTTTTAATTCAAACTTTTTGGAGCCCCTGAAGCTTTTCGTGACGAGTCGTGTACCACCTATTTTGAAAACACTATGAATATCTATGAATATGAAGTTTTGTGACATCGTTGAGTTCCGAACAGTACAGATGTTATACAAAGCAAGGTACAAACTGTTACCGAACCAAATACAAAGAAGGTTTCAAGAACGCACTGGTGGTTATGAATTATGAATGAAACTTTAGGATTCAGAAACGCAGCATATCTTCCTAACTCCCACCTGAACATGTTTTCTTCTGTACTCCAAATTCTCCAAATCTAGAAGCTTCTTCAAAATAGCGGGGGAAAAAACGAGAAGAAAATGAGGATGTAAAATGACGAAAATCCAGCAAAAAAGTGAAAAAAATCCAGCAAAAAAGTGACAAAAATCCAGCAAAAAAGCATTAAAAATCCAGCAAAAAAGTGACAAAAATCCAGCAAAAAAGCATTAAAAATCCAGCAAAAAAGCGACAAAAATCCAGCAAAAAAGCATTAAAAATCCAGCAAAAAAGCGTCAAAAATCCAGCAAAAAAGTGACAAAAATCCAGCAAAAAAGTGACAAAAATCCAGCAAAAAAGTGACAAAAATCCAGCAAAAAAGCGACAAAAATCCAGCAAAAAAGCGACAAAAATCCAGAAAAAAAGTGACAAAAATCTAGCAAAAAAGTAACAAAAATCCAGACAAAAAAAGACAAAAAATCAGCAAAAAAGTGACAAAAATCCAGCAAAAAAGTGACAAAAATCCAGCAAAAAAGTGACAAAAATCCAGACAAAAAAAAGACAAAAAATCTGCAAAAAAGTGACAAAAATCCAGCAAAAAAGCGACAAAAATCCAGGCAAAAAAGCGACAAAAATCCAGCAAAAAAAGTGACAAAAAATTAGCAAAAAAAGTGACAAAACAGCAACAAAAAAGTGACAATATTCCAACAAAAAAGTAACAAAAGTGCCGTAAAAAAAAATAGGGAAATAAAAAGTGACGACAATGGCAAAGAGGAGAGAATGCATTTGGTTTTGGCGGGTGGTAAGATGGTGTACAATTGTGGAATAAATTGGAGATGAAACAATGTCCAAATCAACCTGTTATATATATATAAATACAAATTAAATACTTTTTTTTAATTCAAACTTTTTGGAGCCCCTGAAGCTTTTCGTGACGAGTCGTGTACCACCTATTTTGAAAACACTATGAATATCTATGAATATGAAGTTTTGTGACATCGTTGAGTTCCGAACAGTACAGATGTTATACAAAGCAAGGTACAAACTGTTACCGAACCAAATACAAAGAAGGTTTCAAGAACGCACTGGTGGTTATGAATTATGAATGAAACTTTAGGATTCAGAAACGCAGCATATCTTCCTAACTCCCACCTGAACATGTTTTCTTCTGTACTCCAAATTCTCCAAATCTAGAAGCTTCTTCAAAATAGCGGGGGAAAAAACGAGAAGAAAATGAGGATGTAAAATGACGAAAATCCAGCAAAAAAGTGAAAAAAATCCAGCAAAAAAGTGACAAAAATCCAGCAAAAAAGCATTAAAAATCCAGCAAAAAAGTGACAAAAATCCAGCAAAAAAGCATTAAAAATCCAGCAAAAAAGCGACAAAAATCCAGCAAAAAAGCATTAAAAATCCAGCAAAAAAAGTGACAAAAATCCAGCAAAAAAGTAACAAAAATCCAGCAAAAAAGCGACAAAAATCCAGCAAAAAAGCGTCAAAAATCCAGACAAAAAAAAGACAAAAAATCAGCAAAAATGTGACAAAACAGCAACAAAAAAGTGACAAAAATCCAACAAAAAAGTAACAAAAGTGCCATAAAAAAAAGTGACAAAAACACATAAGGGAAATAAAAAGTGACGACAATGGCAAAGAGGAGAGAATGCATTTGGTTGTGGCGGGTGGTAAGAGGTTAGTGGTGTACAGTTGTGGAATAAATTGGAGATGAAACAATGTCCAGATCAACCTGTTATATATATATAAATACAAATAAAAGACTTTTGAAAAGTACAGAGAAGAAGAAACGCGTTGCCACTAGGGGGAGCAGTAAGATCAAATTGCATTCTATTAACTAAGTTTTCATTCTATTGCTCAAAATTGCAAATAGAGAATCAGGGCAGGCGAGCTATGGATCTGTTGAGAGGATCCTCCCAACGGGCTCGTAAACCTCGTCTTTTAGTGCACCACACAGCAGGAACATCCTCTACAAAATCAGCTGTTAGGGCAGCTGGAGCTAATGCCCTCTTCAACTGGCCCGCTCCACACCCTGGCTTTTTAACACACTACACTATGTAGAGCTTACTTATTACATATTACATTATTCATTGTACATTAACCTCTTAACTCCCGCCTGAACCCAGAGCTTTTTCTCCAGTTCAGCTTTACCCAAATCCTGTAGGCCAGTGTAACGCCTCATTTGAAAGCTAAGATCTACAAAACTCTACAAAAAAATTGATCTTTTTCCTCACGTCATCAGATTTTTTTCCCCATCATTTTTTGGCTGTGTTTTCAACTCACTTTTGTAACTCTTTTGTAATTTTTTGGTCAAATAGTACATTTTTTGTATAATAAATAATAAATGAATAATAAATTTCAAGAAATTAAAGATGGAAAAATAGATTTGTTGGTGGTGGAGATGAGTAGACGGACAGGATGATGGTTCTGCTGCTGAGGCGGGTCGGCAACAGCAAGAAAAGTGTCGACAGCCGCATTAATATGAATGAAACTGGGGTTTGTGCGTTGAGAATTGGCGGGAAATGCCAGGAGATCAGTGACCCGACGGCATTTCCACATCATCCACTCTCCCACTAATAGAGTAAGGAGACCTGCGCCGTAACCCATGCAGCTTGTGTGGCTAAGGATCAGTCTCTCTGCGTGAAGACAGCCGCTCCGAGCTCCTGCTAACCCCACATCTGTGAGGAATAATAAGGAAAAACATGTCAGGATCTTTCAGTCGAGCTGCACAACTATAAATAGTCAATACATTGTTTTGTTTTTGTCACTGGGCTGTGCCTCTGGATAACACATTTAAAAAGTCATAACCGGAATTTCACTTTCTGTATTGTGAAGGCGGCGTTTGTGATGGAAGTCAATGGGGCCAAAAAATGGCTTCAGAGGAAGAATGAGATATATTTTCTATTTTAAAAAAGCTCTCTTTTTTATGTCAAAGGCTGTTTGAGAGCTCATCAATGACACGACTGGAGCTGGTACTGTCTGCACACACACAAAATTCAATTTACTTTGTAAATACCACGTACATTTTCTTTTGGCTGACATTAATGTCCGGCATTTCTATCACAATTACATTACTTAGAGGACGACAGCAGCGCACTGTAAACTCAAGAAAGTAGCAGCGTTTTTCTTTTTTTACCACAAAGCTAAAGAAACATATCTGCTCCAGGTATGGTATCAGAAATAGGGCTGCAACGATTATCGATAAAATCGATTAACTCGATTAGTAAAATGCTTCGAACATTATTTTCCCGCTTCGATTATTCGCTTTATTAATATTTCTCATAAAAAACGCATGAAACGGGGCCGCCTACGCGCCCGGAACCGTAAGTGGCGCTTGTTTCCGCACGGCCGCTTTTGAAGAGCACAGCTCTATGGTTGTAAACACCAAAGCGGAGCTCGCTGTGCAAAACCTCGTAGCCGGGCAGAGCCAGGTAGCGGAGCAGAGAACCAGACTGTTGTAATCATTAAAACACGGCTCAAACAAGAAGACGGGACGGAGGCGAACGAGGCGAAAGGACATGGCTCCCCCCGCTCCGCCACAACAATACTAACAGCTGTATCAGTGATGATTTACCATCAGGACGATCTACACTTTCATCCACTGTTACTTCAAAGTGTGACATAAGGTAAGGTATGATGGCGAACTTATCTACCCCCTCACCAAACACAGACGTTTACATCCTACTGTATCTACTTGTCCGTTGCTGCAAAGTTTTTTGCACTAAATATCTTCACGCTGTAGCTACGATTTAAATTCATGATTTTTTTGATGATCATTATTTTTTACATCCAACTGCTTTGTAATATATCTGTTGCTCAGTGTTATATAAGTTGCAATAATAAAAAGGTGTTTTTTAGTGGGATTAAAATGCCTGATCTATAAAAAAATAATAATAATAATTTCTCTGTCCTTCAAAGTTCTGCCAAATTGTCCCACTGGTCTGTTTAAACTATTTGAGGTGGTCACACTATTTTAAAAGCAGAATAAAACTCCAGCACAGTCACACTGTCTCATCCGTACTTTAAAGTTTTGCAAATTGACACGTTGATCCCTGCTATAGCAATACTGTGACAAAAATAATTAAAATGCTTCTCCTCTTTTAGGAAACCCCTCTGGTTGAGATCCCGGCAAAGAAATCAGTCACCTGAGCTTCAGCAGAACATTTCAAGATTCTGTCTCCAATCAGGACCTACTTCACCTGAACAAGAATAAAAGTACTCATTAAAAGACACTATGAAGCTGCTCTCTCTCCTCATCATGGACATAAGGACAGGCGTCTCTTTATGAGAGTGAAATGTTGCTGCTTTTGGGACAAACTGATAAGAAATTAAGAATAAATAAATGCTATTTCTAGCAGAAAAATCCTTTGTTTAAAACTGTTTTTTATATCCGATTAATCGATTAATCGATGTAAATAATCGATAGATTAATCGATTACTAAAATAATCGATAGTTGCAGCCCTAATCAGAAACAAAGATTAGGTACTACTGGTATAAAAACAAGACAAAATTAAAAGTATCAAAAGCAGGTAATGAAAGAAAACATATTGGATTTAAATTTTCATTCATTTTGCCACAAGTTCTCCCCATTTTTTCTCAATTAACTCAATTAAGTTCAGTTGACGACTTTGAAAACCTACAATGGCAGTTTGATGTCACAGCACAATGATTCAGTTGTGCAGTGTGCAGTATTTGCTGTGTGCAGATTCTCAAAACAAACTCATTCAAAGTGTGTTTTTGCTAAGAGTGTGGAGCTTTGTGAAAACCCATCCATCCTTTTTCCTCCACTTTATCAGGCGCTGGGTTGCGGAGGCAGCAGTCTGAGCAGAGATGCCCAGACTTCCGTGTCCGTGCACACTTTTTCAACTTTCCGGGGGATCCCAAGGGGTTCCCAGGCCAGTTTCGAGACATAGCAGTTCCTCCAGTCCTGGGTTTATATGACATTTGTTTTCATCGGAAGGTGGCAATAGCGAAACCTGCTTTCCATACCTAGACCCCTCAGGTGGGGGAGGCGCTGTATAGGACCCAGCACGACGTGGGTGGATTTTCTCTGTCATGGAGAGTGTAGAAGGAAAATGTTGCATACCTCTATATCTCTTGTTTTGCTTTTGTTTGGACTTTTCGAAAGGGTGCCTTAAGAATAGGTAACATTTCCATAGCTGTTGCTGTGCAAGCACCGTACAATAGGTTGGGTTCCGCGACATTCTTAAGAGCCTATACCGTAAATTCTCTAATGCTGGCCTGTATTCCATTAGTGGCCGGGTCTCTAACAGAGGCCAGGTTCGCAGCTAGCGGAGGCAGCCGGTCTTTAAAACAGGCCAGGGCTTTTATTAGAAACTATAGCGGTAGAAATATTCCCCATGTTAGGAATTTGTCTCATACTCGTGTAAAAGAAAACTCAAGTGCAGGAAGTAAACAAACGGGAACCCGGGCCGAGGGGGACGCTGCGGAAGAGCTGATCCGAGCGTAACTTTGACACAGATTTAGCCACAAACCTCCTGTGACTATTTGTGGAAACAGGGCAACAAATGTTGTGTGACCCTCCAGGGTTTTAATAAAGTCACCATCGCGTCTTCAAAGCACGTCCAGCTGCTCCGTGTGCAGGTCAGTCCCACGCCTCAAAATAACTTCTCCGATCAGCGCGAGCGTCTCGTCTTCTCTCGGGTCAGTCTCATGATTGATCACAAACACAAACGCTCCGTCTAAACTCGCCTTTTACACAAGATAACAACAAATAATCCGGTCTGCGGTAAAAACGAAACAGAAACCTGCAGTGACATTGATGTCAAAGCTCCGCTAACAGCAACGAAACACTTCCTGTTGTCCCGACAAAATAAAAGGTGTCAATGTTCCAGCCGCTGGGAGAGGGTTTGAAATGTTAATTAATAAATGAACCTATTATTTTAGGTGCAAATGGACACAAATCTCGTTTAATCTTGCTCAAATAGAAATAAAGGCCTGTCTCTAATTGTGGCCTGGTTCCAATAAAGGCCTGGTCCTCGATGCCCTTGAGTAAATAAAGGCCCGGGCCTATATTAGAGCATTTACGGTAGTTTAAAAGTGAGGCGGTGGGCAGCTATTAATTCTATGATTTTAACCATGGTAACCCTCAAAATAAAGTTGTTGTTTTTTACATGGTTTATGGATTATATTTCTGTAATTCCTGGGCCTATTTACATAAAACAAAAACTGGCACAAAGTTCAACATTGTCTCAGAAAATAGGTAGGGTCTGCTTCATGATTGAAACGGACTTATTGTGAACTTTGATGGCCCAAAAAAAAGCCTTGACTTGCTATGACTGATTCAGTGAGCGTTTCTGAGAAGAAAGGTCACTCAACTACCAAGTTCAGCTGACGACCTCGAAAACCTACAATGCCATTCTGATGTCACAGCACTCTGATTCAAGAGTGTTTAGCTGTGCAGTGTTTAGCTGTGCAGTGTTTGCTGCGTGTGTGGGCTGAGTGTGGAGCTTTGTGAATTTGGCCATAATAAGGGAAATCATCTATGACGTGGGTTCGAGTCTTGGCTCCTACAAGTTCCTGAATGATTCTCTCCACCCCGTCATGTGCAATGAAGCCTTAAGGAAGAAGAATGAAAAATAATGTGTCGCGTTCAGGGAAAACCTGTAAGGCGTGAAGTGTCCCAAGATGTGCTTGAACAGGCGACCCATTCTCAGACCATTGCACGACTGCAAATATTATGAGATTGAAAGATGCGAAAATTAGAATAAATGTGCATAGTAAGAACATCGGGGGCGTCAGGTGATGCTATTGACTTTGAAATAAAATCTTACTGTTGATGCTGCTGAATGAAGATGGGATTGTGAGTCATAATAAATACTGCAGGGAAAAGCAGTTACTACATTTTAAACTGCAAATCCTTTTCAATATGTATCTAATTTTGCTTTGTGGCAGGATATCGCAAACACAACATCAACAAAAAAAAAACCTGCCATCACATCTTTTAATATCCCTGTAGGGTTTGGCGAACAGAAACATGCTGCCTGTAGCTCCGTGAAGAATAGGGTCGTTGTCCGTCATCAGTGGATTTTGTCTCTGTAATGTAATGAGCGCGGCCCAGAGGAAGGCGCAGTCAGTCTCACTCAGCACTCCTCTCTCAGGCGACTCGCCGCAGCATCAATAATACAGCCACGCAGACACTCCCCGGCTAAAAATAGATGAGATTTTTGTTCATAATTCATCCGAGCCTTTGATTGCATCGTTTGGTGAAACCAGGTTTGGAGAAAACGTGCGAGAATGTAGCCACCTTCGTGTCGCCGCACTGTCTGGCCTAAGTTCACGACGTACTTTTCAGAATCAGAATGGATTTTTTTGGCCAACACATCTTTAGCCGTGAGCAGGTCTGGTAAAATAAATAAAAACGTCTTATTCAAATTTCACATGTGGGTCACACGGATCAAGACTGAGCTCGGCACCACTCTCTCCGGCCATTGGAGTGAGATTTTTTTTTTTAAATCTCTAAATTTCAAACAAGATTTCAACTTGTTCAAAATGCAGCTACAAGATTGTTTGGTAAAGCTTTAGAATACAGCCCGCGTTCCAGGTGTAAGTACGGGTAACAAGAAAGTAATTACACATGTAAGTACAGGTACTGTAACATGTGTAACAAGGGGGAACAATGTGTAACAAGGTAGTACAAAGTGTAACAAGGGGGAACAATGTGTAACAAGATAGTACAAAGTGTAACAAGGGGGAACGATGTGTAACAAGGAAGTACAAAGTGTAACAAGGGGGAACAATGTGTAACAAGGAAGTACAAAGTGTAACAAGGGGGAACAATGTGTAACAAGGAAGTACAAGGGGGAACACATACCACATTCCCTCTCTGATAGCTCAGCACTACTAATTGTTCTGTTTCATTCATACCGTATTGGTGTGGCGATTTTGTTATGATTGTATGATGTCACTTTTGAATGAAATAAATTAAAAAATGAAAATGAAAACCTTTACTGCACCTTGAAACGTAGTTACACGTTGTTACACTTTGTACTGCCTTGTTACATATTGTTCCCCCTTGTTACACATGTAAAAGTACCTGTACTTACATGTGTAATTACTTTCTTGCTACCTGTACTTACACCTGAAACGCGGGCTGTATTCTAAAGTGTTACCGATTGTTTGCATGAACTAAGAGAAGAGAACACATTACTCCTGTGCTATGGCTCCGATCAATCTCCAAGAGTTACATATCAGCCAACAATCTGAACCATTTTGAACACACATGTTTTTCCATATGAAATAATGAAATACTTCAAGGCTGCGCTTGCTTCTCAGTTTTGGTTGAACACTTCTTCCCTGACAAATCACAACATGGTCAGCATTACTCTACCCAGGAAGAAATCCAAGCCTCCCTAAAGTCATCAAAATAGAGTATAGGCTGATATCTTCTAACGGCAAGGAATGATTGCCTGAAGAAAATGGAAATGATTTTGACAAACTTCCTTGTGAACTGTTCCGCGTTGATGCTTTATGTGGCGATTATGTAGTGAGATTGCTTTAGTCATCAGCAGAACTCATGCTGAAAGTCAAGCCCACTGGCACAGGGCACGTCTCGTCAAACAACAGTCAATGGTGCGTCTCAAATGTGCTCCTCCGCCTCGCCAAATAGGACCCAGCGCCACGTGGGTGTATTAACTCTGTCATGGAGAGTGTAGCAGGAAAATGTTGCATACCTCTATATCTCGAGTTTGTTTTTTGTTTTTATTCAGCAAGCTCTGTTCAATAGGTGGCGTTTACGATTATAAAGAGGTTAAAATTGAGGCTTTTGTTGGTTTATGGCTTATATCTCTATAATTCCTGGGCCTATTTACATGAAACAAAAAACTGGCTCAAAGTTCAACGTCTCAGAAAATAGGTGGAGGCAATATTCAGGAAAGCCGTCCATCCATCTATCCGTCCGTCCGTCCACCCATCCGTCCGTCCATCTGTCCGTCCGTCCGTCCACCCATCCACCCACCCATCCGTCCGTCCATCCATCCATCCATCCATCCATCCATCCATCCATCCATCCATCCAACCAACCAACCACCCACCCATCCATCCATCCATCCATGGACCCATCCACCCACCAACCGATCAAAACACCCACCCATACATCCATTCATCCACAAACCAACTCACCCGAACCCATCCATCCTTTCTTTTCCACTTTATCCACGGCCGGGTTGCGAAGGCAGCAGTCTGAGCAGAGATGCCCAGACTGCTGGACAGGGAAGTCTTCGTGGACTTCCCTGTCCACCAAGACTTCCTCCAGCTCTTCTGGGCCAGTTTCGAGACATGCAGTAGTTCCTCTAGTCAGGCCTTTATGACATTTATTTTCATCGGAAGGAGGAAGGCAATAGTGAAACCTGCTTTCCATACCGGAGGCGCTGAGCTAGTCTCTGCTTCTGAGGGACAAAGTTAGGCGCATATAGTTTGGAAGGGGGCGGACCTAGTAATGCAACATGGGGACAAAATGTAGTTAGCTTAAAACATCTTCACTAACCTGCCTTATCTTTACAGTCCGTTCTAAAACATTTAGTTCAAACCAAAGAAAACCAAGAATGGACTGGATTAACTCCCATTGTTTCGACCTCATAAATCATGTGGGGTTATTGTTACAAGGTGCTGGCAAACACATTTCAGCAGCGCGGTGTAATGAGGTGTGCAAATTGGTTTTGGCAGCAAAGATTACAGCAGCGTATTTACACAGCACAGCTTGTGTTAGCACAGGGTTTCACTGTACAGCCTTCATCCTTGTAATGATGCTGTTAGACACCATGATCTGCAAAAGGCATTTAGAACGTGTCAAATAGTGACACGAAACAAATTGGACTCCTTCAGCTCCTCCAGCTTCTGAACCCAGCTCGAGATCAGCGAGGGTCCCTGTACACCCACGACTTTCTAATATGTAACAACAACAGGCAAAAATCAATGTGTAAGAAGAAGTGCATTTTGTAAAATAACACGGCGTCATATTTCGTCTGGAACCTAATAAGTTAAAGCCACACTGCACAATATTTATCGCTCCAAATGACCAGGTAGACTTGTCGAAGAGTCATGTTTTTGAGTTTTCAGTGGATTATTAAAATAAAGCACCCGGAAGAAGACATTTAGTTGCAACATCTCCATGGAGACGAGCTGGTCTGAGGAGAAATGAGTCAACTCACTGTGAAATCACTTTTTTTTTTAAAGTTGACCACCCATGATATATAAATGCTTCTATTTTATTCTTCTTTTGGGTGAAATGTTACACCGTAATGATGGATCAGTACTTTAAAGACAAACGGAAAATAAAAATGGTATGGATGGGCCAATCCAATACACATGCGGTTGGGGTGTTTTGGCACACACAAAAAAAGTAACTCATCCTTTTTTATCTATATATGGCACCCCTTTTATTCTATTGCCCCTTGTTTGAAGTGTTTTTAGTAACCTTCCATCACACTCACAAAATGAATGGATAATATACTTTTAGTATCTGAAAATAAATCAAAATCTACACCTTTTACCCGGAATAGAAACTTAAAAAGTAGCCATTTGGAATCGATATATCGACACTATGGAAGCTATCGATCTGCTCATCCCTGCTGCACAGCATGACTTTAACCTCTTAACTCCCACCTGAACCGAGCACATTTTCTCCGGTTTGGCATTGCACAAATCTAAAAGCATCAAAATAGAAACAAGAAGAAAATGAGGCTAAAAACATAACAAAAAAGGCCAAACAGGGGCCACAAAAAGGAACAAAAAATAAATAACAGTAACAAAAAAGCAGCAAAAATGTGACAAAATAAAAAAAAACCAAAAAAAACCGAATGAAAGTGCAGCAAAACCTTTTCAAAAATGACGAAAAGGCAATAATAAAGGCAAAAAAAGTGACAAAAGCTTGTCAAAAAAGATGAAAAAGAATGTCAAAAAAGTGACAACGCAAGGAAAAAGATGCCTTAAGATCAGTGTTGTGGGTCTTAGCTTTCAAATGAGGCGTTACGCTGGCCGATAGGTTGGAAGCTCCAAGTCCAGAAGCTTTTAGATTTGGGTGAAGCCAAACTGGAGAAAATGCACTTGGTTAAGGCGGGTGGTAAGAGGTTAAATAAAGCGGGGGAATCACTTCCTTTCATTGTCATTTCTACTACCAAGTTCAAACAGAGAATCTCAAAATTGTGAAACACTTGTGAAAGGTGAGTGGGCTCTCTTTCTGAAATAACCCTGTTAAGTTCTGTTTATATATTAAAAAACAAAAGGTTCTGCCAACAACGGACAAGACTCACGACTGACGATATATTTCTGCCGTGTTGACATGTCTATACATTTGTAAGTAACACCATTCATTGTCAAAGTTTGATTCATTCCACCATGTTTTGCAAGAGATTTTGAACAACCAATTCCAAATGCAGCACAAGTCTGTGGCGGCAATAAATCATGTTAGAAAATTATACCTTTTTCCACCGGAGCAATTGAAGGCATTTGTGTCAGAAGTATAAATAACCCTGATGCAAGCGCTGGTTCACGTCTCCCCACGGATCCGCCATCCTTCTCCCTGCCTTAAAAATCAATCAGAGAAGAAAGCACTGCCTTCTCAGAGGACCTGACTCTTTTCTGTCTGCCTCACCTCAGAGTGCGGGCTTTTCACAAGTGAAAAGTTTTGTAGCGCACCGTTGCCTGTTGAAGTGCTCCGCGAGACCGACTTGACAGAGACTTCTGACGCCCGGAAACTTTCCGAATGGTACAGTGCCTTCCCGTGGCAAAGCGTACAAAGCGGAGGATGTATTCGGTTTGGTTAGTGCGTCGGGAACGGAATGGTTTTTATCTAACTTCCTGTTGGCCAGTGTTGCGTAAAGCTCACTTCCTGTCCACGTTTTACTGTAAATGAAAAAGAAGACAAGAATCAGAAGAAAACTTAAATAAATGTCGAGTGCGTTTCATCAAAATGAGTTCAGATGGTGGCACGATTTACCCATAGCTTCAAATGAATGTTAGCCTTTAGCTCCAAGGCTAAATCACTTAGGCCTGATTTACTAAACTTTTGTACATGTGCAAATATATATCATTTATATATCAGATTTGCGCCAGTAAAAGCATACAGTTTCTAATGCTAAATCGAGCGCAACAAGTTTCAATCTGGCATATGCTCATTTTAAATATTACTTGAAATTTAGCACCTGGCTGAGTAAATCAGGCACTTACAGTTAAAAACATATAATTCTCCTCTGATAATGTCTTTACATACTGAGTACACGTCATAATTATCCAACAGCTTCTTGTTTTCAGCCAGGAAGTGTTAAAATACATATTTCAACAAGACGTGGCTAACTCTCCATAAGAATGAAACACAGAAAGGAAACAAGTTAGCATAATTCTTTGCTAACAGCTAGCACCTATTATTGTATCTATGCACGCAGATTACCCCAGGTCGTCTATTGAATCTGTCGCTTATTTTACCCGTCAGACTCAGTTATAATGTAAAACCTGTGCATTGTGTGCTACAAGGAGCACCCCAAGGTTCCATCTTAGGGCTGCACTACTTTACATTATTCATCCATGTATTTGACGATTTATCGATTTATTCTGTAGCAAATTTTTGACAGATTTTCTTTGTTCACTGGGCGCTATTCAGCCATATCATTGTGACCACAGTGGGCAATGAGCATAAAGAGTAAGGACAGAACCACACAAGTGTTCAAATTGGTAAGAAGCAAGAAAAAAACTATATATTATCAGTACAGCAGCGATGTTCACATTCTCCACTATTGAGCGGCACTGTTTGGTATCTGGGTTTAGAAGTTTGAGGATTGCTCACAGCCTGGAGCGGGACACACACACACACACACACACACACACACACACACACACACACACACACACACACACACACACACACACACACACACACACACACACACACTCACACACACACACACACACACAGTGATCAATGCGGAGTGCTAATGACCTAAACAGCCAAGCAAGGGGGATAATCGTTGCCATTGATTGAGACCGCTGTGAAACCAGTGTATGCTGGGTTTAGGGTAATGTTCCCAAGTCCACTGTGGTCACTGTGCAGTCGGCGTCGGTCCAGGGAAAGCTCTTAAGCTACTTGGTGAATTATTTATATTCTCCCTCTTTTTTTCTCTAATTTGCGGTCAGCGGTGGTCAGTAATTGAATGCAGATTGGGGGAGTTGGTTTGTGGGTTGAATGCGCGCCATAATAAAGATGAGTTTTTATAACTTTCTATTTCTAACCAACCATTTCAACCAATTAGTAAGAAATATTGTACAAGTAATGTTTTCTGAGCCCTTTTGGCAGAAGTAGAAATACCAAAGGCACATACCAACAAGTTTGAACAAGTTGAACAATGTCCAGCTGCACTAACTATAGCATCTAAGATAACACAAGGTCAATTTAAATAATGTAATTAGAAAATCATTTGGAAATGTGTGACAAAGATTCTTTATTATATTCGACGTTAAGCGTTTTATTCTTTTTCAGCTGGCAAAACAGTGACATCAGGTATTGCATAAAACGACTGTTAGGGCACAGAAAGTCCCTGGTTTATGCGTTAGCTAAAAGCCTTACTGTGCTTGGACATTTCTCAGGACATGGCCCTGTTCTCTGCAGTATTTTCTCAAATAGCCCACAGCGAGTCTACACAGACGTATGCCTAGAATCTATATTTACTCTTTAAAAGCTCTGCATGTTAGCCGTTCCAGGAATATGAAGAGTATAGCAGGTAGGAAGTGGGGAAACAGTGGCTCATAGTCCAGAGTTAAGGGAATTTCGATTCCAGCGCCGAACAGTGCATACTGGCGTTTTGTCCTCGAGCAAGACACTTCATCAGCTTCATCCAAATGTGAGTAATCCGTAAGTGAGTGATTTGTGTTGGTGCAGGTTGGCAGCCTTGGCACCATCAGTCCACCGCAGGACGCGATATATTGTCGCTCTCAGATTGGCCAGTCTCCGACATTAGCAGCCAGTGATAAGTGGAGCACCAACCATGACGTCACATCCACAAGACAACGCCATCTTAAACTAACCATAACCTTAAGGATAGCAACGTTTTACAAACTAACCCTAAACTTACCTTAGCCCTAACCCTAAGGATAGTGGAGTTTACAAAAAGTGTCTTTCAGGCATCAGCAAGAATCTGACCAATCAGGTAGTTGATATGCAAATGTGGCATATCCCATGCTGGGAAAAAAAATCGCCTCCAGGACAGCTGTAGCTACATGACTACTAAACCATCTGAGGTCTTACGAGATCAGTGTTCACATGACAGAATGGCTACCAATCAGTTTACTTTATAATTAAAGTCACTCCGCGTAACATTTGCCCCATTAAGAGAATAAAATATAAGCATGTGTTTAATTACAGATATTTTACAGATATTTTACAGATATTTTTATTGTTTTGCATCCATAAAAAATGACCAAAAATGTTAAACGGTTCTTCATGTATGTGGTGGTTTTATTGACTTTATTTGTGCATATTTCTAGTTCTAAATCCGCGCAGTAATCTTCACTTTACTGTGTGGATGCCAAACTACTCCTGGTATTACTACGCCTTACAATATAGTTCCCCCTTTTAACCGCTTAGAAAATCCACATTGTTTAATTTTGTGTAATTATACTTTGTAGTGTAACACTTCACGTAACCATGTTTAAATAGGGCAAACGTGGAAGAGCTTGGTAGCTTCTATCTTGACCAGTTTTGGAGCTATAGAGGAGAGAGGGAGAGGCTAAATGCTAACGCCGTCTGCGCTGTGTTTACGTGACTGAAGGCACGGGGGAAGATCAGACAGGTCCTAAAGAACTCGTCAAAGCTAAGGTAAGAACATATCTCAGTATGTAAAAACAGTGGCCTATTCCTTTAAAGGGGCTAGATGCAAGTTAACCATTTTATACTCACTACGGCCACCTCAGGTCACACATATAAAGCTCGTGCATGACGGCAATTCAGACCCGAAGTAACAATGTTTTGAGTGACCGTGCAGGATTTTAGAGGCAGTTGTGGTGAACAGGTCTGGGCTCATTCTACACATTAGGACATGGCTGGAACATGTAGGAACATGTAGGAAAATACTGAATTTGAACATTTTTAAACTGTATAGTCGCTTTAAGACCTGACTGTACATTTTTTGGGAGTGGGACATCTCCAGCTCGCCTCCATGGGGATGTTGACTAAAGAGAGCCAAGATTTTTGGTCCTCATCCAAATCCATTCTTTGATCGGCCACCGCAAATATCACCTTTTCTGTGTCCAGCTGGTCTTTAGGAGCATACTTTGTATCGGCAACAGTAGAATCCTAAGGGCTGGATCTTATGTCTCTAAAGACCAGTGTTTTTCAACCTTTGTTGAGCCAAGGCACATTTTTTTCATTGAAATAATCACAAGGCGCACCACCAGCAGAAAATGTTCTCATCAAAGTGTCTTGGCTAAGAACACCGTATAGTCTGACTAGCCACAATGCCTCACTAATTCTCTTGTCTCAAAGAAATTGACTACCTAATATGGAAAAGTATAATATGGTTCTGCCGATCACTAGACAGCGTAGACACTCGAAAACGGTACATTATTTGTGGATAATAATGCAAAAAAAAAAAAAAAACAACTAGGTGAGATTGGATAATTTCCCAAGGCACACCAGACAATATCTCACGGCACAGTAGTGTGCCACGGCACAGTGGTTGAAAGACACTGATCTAGTCGCTCTTTGCAACTGCCATGCCCTATGGATCTTTAACTATACCCCCATGGACTACACCAGGATCTTCAGGAGCCCATACGACTCAAAAGACGAACATTATCTTTATTTGTGCATATTTCTCGTTTTCACGTGATGACTCGAGGTTTAGCTTAGCATTAGCTTTCTCCGGAGGCTCTGTGCATCATCAAGGCCCTAAGACATTCCCAGCGCAGAACCAGTCACTGAAATAAGCGCTCTTGTCACCAGTTTTAATCCTGGGTGTTTCGGAAACAGAAACACTGATGTGTGTCTTTGTAAAAGTCTCAGAGCTGCTATAGCTCCGGTTCACAACACATGAAGCTAATCCTCCATGATGATTTTGACTGTTTATATCTTCGGGCTGGACACTGCGGGGAGGGGGTTCTGCTGAGGAGCAGTGGTTGGTTACTCGGCTGGTGACGAAAGCTCGGAGGCGTCTCCAGGAGGTGGGGGCGTTCCTAGGAGGACTCAGGCAAACCTATCCCTAAAATGGCCGCCATCAGAGTTTTTACAGATTATTCAAAAATACGTGAATGTGCCAAGGCAACACTTCAGGCATGTTTTTAATGAGGGAATGACATCATAACATGATGTAAAGCTTGAAAAAGTCAATTTTGCATAATACCCCCCCTTTAAGTAGTGCTGTCCAACGATGCAAAATATTGCAAATTTTTATCTAATGAAAAGTTTTTGTATTTAAAATGCATGTATTAAAGCATGTATTTCTAAAAATAAAAAAAGGTTTAAGACTCCTTTGCATTAAAGAAATACATGGAATAATACAAAACAATGTCAACTTTACAACTTTATAATTATCATAATTATTTTATTATATATTTTATTAGGCCACCATCTAGGCTAGGTTTTATGTTATCAAAACCTATGTTGCCCTGCTTCATTATTTGTCCGATAAGACAAATAACAGAAATAATATAAATGATATGAACAAGTTAGAAGAAGATAGTTAAGGGTACTGTTATTTCTATGATTAACAGCGTTTCTGTGAGGCCTATGACGTAATTGGAATGTACCTTGTAACTTAGCAACAGTAATTGAGAAGAATTCCATAATGTGACCATATTTGAAACATGTTTCAGAATGACATCATAACATTCTGTTGTTGAAGTCTGCTTGGTAAGTGAAAGTGAGGTCACATCACCACAACACATTTAGTCTTCGTCGCGATCAGTCACAGAGAACTTCTCTAAGATTCACAGTTGACCTGCCCGATTTGACAGTTTTGAAACTGTTGCATTTAGTTTGTTTAAACTTCTGTGACGGTAAAAACATGGAAAACGTCCCAGACATGTTCCCCGACGGTGGTGTAGCCCTTAAGGAGAAAGTGAGGTGTTTGACTGCGGAGATTCAAACACTCCGTGAGGGGGAAAGTCATTGGATGGACGAGAGAAAAGTCCTCCTTCAGAGAGAAAGACTCTTTGCTGAGCAGTGGCAGGAGCGTGAGAGGCTCTGGCAGGACACCTTCCACGCCAGAGACCAGCAATGGGCACAAGCCCAGATGGAGAACTTCAGACGCTGGGATGAGTGGAAGTCCCTACATGACCAGAGGCAAAAAGAGTTCGAAACCTCTGCAAAAGAGTCAAAAGAACGGGAGGAGCTTTTGCTGAAAGTATTAAAAGACAAAAAACAGCACCTCAACATTGAAATTGAGAATGGCTCGAATACTTTCACCCGTGGGGGTGAAAACACACAGCCATCAGGAGGGGAGAGGACTCTGCAAGTACAGGAGACAGCGCAGTTTTGGCAAAGTGTTTTCCACACCAGCGCGCAGCAATGGTCTCAAGCCCTGTTTGAGAACCAGAAACGCTGGGTTGAGTGGAAGGCCCTGAATGACCAGCAGATACAAGAGTTGGAAAAAGCTGCTAAAGACTCAGAAGAGCGGGAAAAGCTTCTCTTGAAGCTGTTAAAAGAAAAACAGCAGGAGACAGAGCAGTTTTGGCAAAGCCAGCTGGAGACTCAGAGACGCTGGGATGAGTGGAAATCCTTGTATGACCAGCGGCTGCAAGAGTTTGAAAACACTGCTAAACAGTATGAAGTGCGGGAGGAGCTTTTGCTGAAAATGTTGAAAGAGGATAAACGACACCTCATCATTGAAATTGAGAAAACGTCAAATACTTTAATCCCTGAGGCTGAAAAGACACAACCATCAGGAGAGGACAGGACTCGACAAGTTCAAGAGAAAGAGCTGTTTTGGCAACGTGTTTTCCACACCAGTGAACAGCAATGGTCTCAAGCCCTGTCCGACAACCAGAGACGCTGGGTTGAGTGGAAGTCCCTGAATGACCAGCAGACACAAGAGTTGGAAAATGCTGCTAAAGAGTCAGACGAGCGGGAAAAGCTTCTCTTGAAGCTGCTAAAAGAGGAAAAACGGCACCTTGTCATTGAAATTGAGAAAACAATCCCATCAGGAGAGGAAAAACCTCAGCAATCACATTATGAACGTGGCAGACCATTGCCCAGTGTCAAATCTGTTTACGACAACAATAACAACGCTTTGGTCACATCTGGGGGGTTTCCTGGAGACCTTGAGTATTCAGAGAAGCCTCCAGCAGAACTCCACTACACCATTTCAGACGCCAATGTGGCAAAGATGGACCCCTGTGGAGACTCAAGTCCCACATCTGCAGAGAAACCTACAGAATCGCAGAAAGACGCTCCCTATGAACAGGAAACTGTCACAGAGAAGCATGGTGTGTTAAACATGGAGGATCTGGCCACACAGATTCCTCCAGAGACACCAGCCAAGGCAGTGACTGAGGTTCTGGACTCAAAGGAGGCTTCTTTAGGGAAGGCAGCAGAAGCCAGTTCACCAGTCCCCAAAGAAACAGAAGGTGAGGCTCCCCTAAACAATACAGTCAAGCAATCCCAGTCAGCTTTCCCTAACCACCAGTCTTCAGATACCACTGACTACTGCAAGACGAAAGGAAAAGAAAGCTCAGAATTTTCAGCACACTATGGTGACGATACAAAGGCCAGAACTGAAGAAGTCCAAAGAAACCAGAAAGATTTCATAGAAGACAAACCAGTGAAGGAGGAAGTGTCTGTGAATGAGATCCAGACATCTAACCTTTGTCCAACAGCGCTCAAAGAAAAGACCACAGAGGCTGACATTGAATTAAGTGCTCCAAACAACTCCACCAATCCAAAACCTTCAAAAGAAGAAGATGTAGGTCCTGACAGCAAATCCGTCGATGTCCCCATTGTTCCACAGGAGACCGAATACACTGTGAACGATACAACTCCACGAGAAGCTGCTCTGGGTGATGTGGTACCATACCTAAAGGAGAGGAGAACCGACCAGCAACCCTCCAAAAGCACAAAAGCGGATGGGAAAAAGAATAAGAAGGGACGGAATAAGCAGAGTGATGCTCAAGTGGTCAACGTTGAGTTAAAGGAGTGTCAAATTGATCTGCCCACAGGTCCAAGGTCCAAGAACCTGGGACATTCTGAAGACAACAACTCAATAGAGGAGGTGATCACACACAGACAGGAAACTTCTGCGGCAAAAGAGACGAATACTACAGCTGAAAAACAAAAGAATAAACAAGCACAGAAACCCAAAGGTGATAGGAAATGGAGACAGGACGATTATGATTCAGAGGACGATCATTTCAGCGAGTACAAGGCCACAGGCAGGACGATGAGAAGGAACAGAGACTATAAAGTAGGCGGCAAGAGCCTACTGTGGTGAGCGCTCACCCTCAATCCCAAAGCACAATACGATGTGACATTTTATCTCAGATTTACAGTCAATTATTTGTTTACCCACATTATTCTATTCAAACAAAAGGGGTGAATCAACACAACTGGACTTACTTTTTAAAAAGAGCGGACAGTTTCGCTGTCCATCCAGACAGCTTCCTCAGAGCTGTTGTCCGTGGTGACCACACCCACCAGATATAGACGCGGTGGGCGTGGATGGTGAATACCCAGTGATGTCTGGGGCCATGTCTGGGGTCATCTGCCGTCACTGGGTATTCACCATCTACGCCCACCGGGTCTATATCTGGTGGGTGTGGTCAATACGGACAACAGCTCTGAGGAAGCTGTCTGGATGGACAGCGAAACTGACCGCTCTTTTTAAAAAGTAAGTCCAGTTGTGTTAATTCACCCAGTTTTTTTGAGTTGATTAACTACCTGGATGACTGAGAAACTACATTGTTTTATCACATTATTCTATGTATTTTCTCCTCTTGTTCTGTTCATTTCTTCATCTGTTTGCCTGTGTGTGGCAGTTGAATTAGGTGTTCGGTGTTCTTCTTTGATTACTTACTTGTACCACCACACACATTTAAAACTCATCCGCAAAAGGCACATAATGGGTGAGCGCGCTGAATGAATGTCGACTATTGATAAAATATCAGTAAAAGAACTTGTTTTTATAAAGTTTATTTATTATTTAGTTGTATTCATTATAATCCAAATAAAGCAGTATTTGCCGCCAGTAAAAACGTACTTGGTGATGTGTAGTTTTGAAATGTGCAAAATCCTCTTTAAGGCTGGAATACATGGCCTGTTGTGCATGTTGTATTTGACAGTGAGCGCACACGAACACAATGACGTAACATTCATTTTTACCTTGGATCTGCACCAACACACCGTCCACATGAGATGAGCATGTGTGCTCCTGACAGGCGGCTCCAGTTTCCCGTCCTTTGTGGAGGTGATCTGAGGACTTATACGCGGCACTGTTCTCCATGACCCTCCTGACGCTCTGATTCACAACATGTTGCCTCTTTACATACATGCTCCGCTAACGTGATCACCACGGAAAGCCACTGCGGCCCCTGCTTTAGCCTGCTGGTGTGATGAGACTTATTTGGATTTGTTCATACAGTGAGGTTTTTGATGGGTCAGCATTCTGCCAAATACACTCTAGTACATGGGCAGAAGCTAAGGCTGAGTGCGCCTGTCCCAAAGCTGTAGGTATTTGAATGACATCACTCAGCTGTCGCCTAGACTCGTTTCCAGCTCTCACAGACACTCCCACACTTCAGTTCAATAAGCACATCTCGAATTAACGGGAATTAATGGGAATAAACAGGGAATCAACACACGCTCAGATGGAAACTGCACTAAGAGAGTAAAAGTTGTTGTTTTTTAAGAGTCTGTGTCGGTCTGTAGAGATTGTTCTATATAGTTTAGGTCTGTTCTGTTTAAATGTGAAGAGCTCAGATAAAACCCTTTCATTGCATTTGCAGCGAAAAAGAACAGGATATGAATGTGGATTTGAATGCTGTAAAGGTTGAGGCCTGTCTTACAACTTTTTGCCGTGTAACTGAAGCGTAGCCTCACCATGTTTAGTCCTGACTCTGGAACCAGCAGGGGTCCAGGCTCTAACATGTAAGAAACTGACTTTGGCGCTAAACCGTGAAAAGACTTGCAATGAGCAGAGCTGGTTTTGTTTTGTCCTGTTGCTTTGCGCTGCGCTCGTTTGCGCTTAAACAATTGTAAATACATTGAATACAAATGAAATACTTTATGTTTTCTACCAATGCAAAATAAAGGTTTTGTAAACTAAATGGAGCCGGTGCCTTGAACTTTCAATATACTTACTTGCGAGCCTCCAAGCTGTAATACTTTATTTCCCCAGGAAGTCGGGGGTGGCGTTGTTGGAAAGTCTATAACTGTTTAAGATTATAACTATAATTTACAGCCTGTTAACCCCTCAGCTGCCACAGATAGATGCTCTAATGTGGACATGACAACGCTGAAAGATAAAACTGCAAGATATGTTTTATGAATGAACTTTTCACACAAACAAAGCATTTAGCAACATACTGATCCCACCATGAAGAAGCACCTTTTCATTTCCCACCCCCCCCCCCCCCCCCCCCCCCCCCACGGCAGCACAATCCTCACCCTCCTCGGCCTCTCCATCTCCTCCTCCTCACCATGACCAATCATATCACTCGTTAACACATTGTCACCATTGCTTCAGTGTCGGGTCTTGCTCCATCTTTGGGGCCTACACTCGGCCCCTGTGCTCGGCGTGGAGAAACAGCCGACAGCTGCGCCCATGGAAGATAACATAGCGTTTAGAGTTTGCACTGTCCTTGCGCCAGGCACAAGATCTGGCCCTATATGTTACGCAGTGTGTCTTTAAATACTGTAGTAGCTTAGAATGTCTGAATATTTCAATCAATCAATCACATTTTATTTGTATAGCGCCCAACAACAACCAGAAGGTGCCCAGAGCGCTTTCCAGGATAAAAACAAGAATCACAGTAGACAACAATAAATACAAAGACACATAAAAACAGCAGTCGAGTCGGTGGCTATGCATCGAAATTTATTAAATATTTGTTCTGTTGCTGTTGTAACGAGTACAATTCTCCATTGTTCAAGTCTCATCTCTCATCTTACTGTGCTGCTTTGTACTTCACAAGTGTACTTATGCTTTTTCCCACCGTTAAGATTGATTTATTGATTTTCCTTTCGCCATTGATCTTCTCCCAGACCGGACACAATAATGGAGGCGATAAACATAAGCCAGATATTGCGTGAGCTTACACCAACATTACTTTCAAAGCAATTTCCACTTTCTAAAATGATGAATGTGGGACCTCGTGGACATTTTATTGCGGTATGAGGACCTTATTATCCCCTGTTTTTGCTGGTAAAACTTTTGTGCTGTTGATGAATCATGTTTTTTTACCCCCCACAAATATTAAACGTAAAACAAGCTGGTGGGAGTGAGACAAATGTACAAAGGTCTATAAAAGTTCAATTTGTGTGACACACGCCTCTTTTTCTTGCGAGAACTTGAAGCTGTGTTTCTTATCTCCCCCTCCTCCTCCCCTCTCTTTCCTTTTGGGTGAGTCACTGTGCATGGGTGTACGGGCATCACTCGCTGCTATTTCAGTTAGATCGGTCGTACTGTGTCTGTTCGCTGGCTGTTTGTCCTGACCTTCGTATACAGCAGCGGTGGTGGGCAGTGGAAGGATCTGTGCTCCGGCTCCAGTGGTCAGCGTCGAAAATAGAGCGTTAAGCTTCTGTACAAAAAGCAGCCAGAGACAGCTTTGTATCTTTTATTGCCGAGAGTTACAGCAATACCACAGAAATCCTACATCTAGTTTGAACGGTTTTATAAAGCTTTGTTGAGGCGAGACACGGCGGGATGATTGAGATCCAGATTTTTAGTTTGTTTTCTCTCCCATAACTCCTTTGTTTGAGTATCAGGGTGAGCTACGTACGTTTGGTTGAGTATTTGTTGGAGTTTTGCAGGAAATCAATCATACTTTTATTCCCACGCACATTCATTCACAAATATTGACATGTGTGGTGTCCATGTGTGGCAAGGAAGGCGACCGAGATGATGGTGTAATCCAAATATGGTCATTTCTTTCTTGCCACTAAAAACATGTACAATAGACCAGTATGAATGAGAGAGTGGTTTGTGAGTGCAACTGGGGGACAACGGATGCAGATTAGTCCAAGGCGACAATCTGGTGTGGCTTGTTTACATGTATGAGGCTCATAAAGGTGTCAACTTTACCATCCACCCTCACCACGGGTCATCCAATGGTCAGTCCAGCTGTCTTATTTTAACTTCAACATTCATAGCCTGGATGACTGAGAAGCTACACCATTTTATTTTGGCTTCATTTTTTCACTCAACCTTACCCCGTTCAGTGTTAATTTCGTCGACTAAAATATTTAGTCTTAATTTTAGTCAAAGTGATATTTTTGAGGACTAAAATTGGACTAAAACTAAATTAAAACTTTCTCATGAGACTAAAACTATGACTAAAATGTCCAGATATTTTAATTGACTAAAATAAGACTAAATAAAAATGAAAGGGAGAGACTAAATTCATCCAAACTTCTACTGACCGTCTGAAAGACAGATCATGTAAATTCTCTGCCAAAGGAGCAGCTCTGAGCTTTGTTCATGTGGAGCAGCTCCATGAAGTCGAGGACCTTGATTAAATATGATTATAATGAATATTATAAATGCAAAGTCGACTAAATTAGTCTTAATTTTAGTCGACTAAAACTAGACTAAAATTTAAAAGGTTTTTTTGACTTAATCTCGACTAAAATTAAAATACATTTTAGTCAAAAGACTAAGACT
Organism: Gobius niger; assembly: GCF_951799975.1. Taxonomy (NCBI): domain Eukaryota; kingdom Metazoa; phylum Chordata; class Actinopteri; order Gobiiformes; family Gobiidae; genus Gobius; species Gobius niger. Next base: position 30,062,716 of record NC_136861.1, on the reverse strand, counting down.
AAAAATAAAATAAAATAAAACATGTTGTCAAAATTACAGTACATCACATCACATCTGATGTGATGTTATTCAGTAGGGATGGGCGGATCAATACCAAAGTATCGATATATCGATACCAAACGGCTACTTTTTAAGTATCGATACTCATTTGCATATGTAAAAGGAAGGCGGGGAAGCAATTATCAACACAAAAGGATGATTTATTTCTTTGTTCTGAGCCAAAACAGTTCACAACAGCAAAGGATTGAGCTGAGCCGGGCATGTCATCATTAACATTGTTTAATTAACCAGTTAAAGTAATATAATTTTAATGGACCAATTAATTAAATAGAATAACCAGTTTTAGAAATGTATATTGATTGAAATACATTCACCCATATGAAATGACCAGTATCGGTATCGGTATCGGCATCGGAAAAAAAAAGACCCCAAAAGTATCGGTATCGTATCGATTCCAAAAAATGTGGTATCGCCCATCCCTATTATTCAGATTACAATATGTGTTATTCAACTTATATGTTTTTCCTACTGGTAAAGAATGCAATAATCATGTAAAAACAAAAAAGTTACCGTGCCATGAGACTTCCACCGCAGTCATAGTCGATACTGTATGTTTGAAAGAAGCCTGTGCCACTGCTCCATCTCCAGTTCCCGCTTGTACCACAGCCTGCCTCCGTGGCCCCGGCAGCTCCTGACCCTCTCACTCCATTGATTTCAGAGCCGCTCCTGCCGCTTTGTTTATCTGACCCCGGCGCTCCCCTCAGCTTGTGTCAGGAAAACATCGCTCACTAAACACTCTGCCTTCAAACGCACCAGCCTGTGAGGAGCCGCTGTAGTTAAAGGCTGCACAGAACCAGACGCTGAGACAAAACGGAGCGGATCGTAAAGAATCTCGTCCATTTGTCGCGATTCGTAACACTGTTTCATCACTATTTTGTTGTTTAGGAGAAAATTCAGAACGCACTGGGCCAAAAGAACACCTTGTTGTCCAAACTTTGCAAAATCGATCACAGCAAAGGCACAGAATAAAACTGAAAATCTTTCCGTTTGAATTAGGAGTGCTTTCAATGAAATGTTTTCAAAAGAGTGAGATTGTGTCGCGTTGTGGAAAAAGAGAGTTGAATTTTGAAACGGTGCGCAAATCATAAATTCAAGGTCTAGACAAATTTCGAATACAAAACGCTGTGGTGAAGCAAAAAAAAAAAGTCGGCAGATTTGTTCCTGTTTTTCTTTGACAAAGTACTGCTCATTGGTGACTTTGTGCAGTCAAAGGCATTCAGGGTCTTAAATGCCATGTAATGTAAAATTAAGAAACTGATTGAATCAAATCAAGCTCATGCATCTCCACTGACTGAAGTCAAGATGCGACAAAGAAGAAAACACCCACGTAAAGTATCAAAGCCTGCCCTGGATACAGCTGTAACAGTACAACACAAACTTCTCAGAGCCTGTGGCAGAGATACAGTTGTGCTCAAAAGTTTACACACCTTGGCAGAATTTAGATTTTTGATAATTTTCACCGCGGTTTGGTTTCAACAGAATCCAACATTACCCACTTCCTAATTCGAGGTTTAAAACTGCTGATTGTCATTCTAAGTACCTTGGATATCTTTTCATAACCCTGTCCTATTCTATACATTCTATTTTTCTTTGACAATTCTTTTGCTTTCCTCATGACTTAGAAACACCAGTGCATTTTATCAGGCCAAGATCACCAGGGTATGTAAACTTTTGATCAGGGTCATTTTGGAAGTTTCTTTTTTCAATGCCTGAACTTTACATTGTCTTATTTACTGCTCTGTTTTCTACACAAAAAACATTGATTGATTGATTTAAAAAGAGCAAACTCAGTTGTTTCACCATAAATGGTTTCACACAACCACTAACTATGAGTGTGTTGTGTTGTCTTGTGTTATCTTTCATATTCTTTGAAAAATAGTCAAAAAATTTGGCCAGGGTATGTAAACTTCTGAGCTGGGCTATTATAGCCTGGCCAGCCATACTTTCTTCTTTTCTCTTTATATTTGAAATATATTTAAAAGTTTAGAATTGACTTCCTGTTTTGATCCAGCACGCCAAAATAAAAGCACCATCTTATTCATTAGTTCAACTTTCTCCCTAACTATTAACAGACAAAACACTTCAAATGTGTGTGTCATTATATTCTTATAATGTTGCAAGTACCTGCTGCACTACTCAGTGAGACGAGCTGTGTGCTTTTATTTTGTCGTGCTGGATCGAAACAGGAAGTCACTTCTTGGACGATGTTGTTATGACCTGAGTCAATTCTGGAGTTTAGAATAGTAAACAGAGAATAGTATGGCTGGTCAGGCTAGAGGTATTACAATATACTACTATATATTGCCAAATTACTATATATTGTTTTTCCGTATGCTACATGCTAACTGCTAACATCTTGAGTGGCTTAAACACTGACTGAGAGAAAAAATGACAAATACGATTTTTCTGTTAACTTTTCACTGCATGGAAGCAGATTTTTCACACACTCCTGCTGTGTGGTTTGACTGACAGTGCAGCTACATCTTTGTTTAAGATAAGACATGATAATCAACATAACATAATCCTTTATTGATCTCACAATGGAGAAATTCACATAGCCATATGCGGTACCTGTGGCAGTGCTTTTTCTCTTCTCATCTTGAGGAATGATTACGATCACACACAAATGTTACGTTCAACTGTTCAATCAGTTGTAGTGCAGCGTACTTCCCTTCAGTCTTCAAAATGTCTGCATTAACTTTGTGTGACATCATTGGAAGCGCATGTATAGCATAATTTGGGTCGAACGAAAAAAAAACCCGTTCGCATGCTCCCCTCATATTTGCTGGATTTCCTCTGAGTGCTTCGGTTTCCCTCATCAGCATAAAACATGCAAAAACCTCCTGACCAAATCTATCTGAAGATCTGGAAATGGCAGACGGTACCAGCTGTCCACAGGCAAACAGGGAAGATCCAATCCAAAAAATATCTCAGACTTAAATAAATCGAAAGCGACACTTCTGGGAAAGACTAGAGCAACTTTCGGTTCTCAAGAAGAAGAAGAAGAAGAAGAAGAAGAAGAAGACAGCCTCCAGAATTGGTCAAACACACCATTCATTCTAGGGATGTTTCTTGGATAACATTAGATTAGTTTAGCTAAATATGGGACCCGAAAACAGCTAAATGTCATTTTCTCTGGCAAACCTTTCACATTATTTCTCCAGCAGCCGTCATTTCGCAGATGGCCCGATTGGCGGTCAGATTTTGCACCATTGTGGGAGAGGTGGACGGTCATTACACACGTTTTTTTTAAACGGTGACCTTTCTTTTCTGTTTCCCCACAGAGTTCTTTGGCAGATTGGACCCGAACATACTTTTGTTTCTGTAAAGTGCATTTCAGACTGTGCCCACACACCTTACTCCACTGGCAGCTCCGAGCTAACTGTCCTTGAAACATATGCTCAGACTTTAATTACAGAGAATCGAAGAGAGACAACAATCGAACTATTTTCCACCAGCACAGTCAGAGGCGGCTTAGTAAGGTTAAATCAAATCTTTCTCGTTGTGACTGGTGGTATAATGGTTTGCTCTATTGCCTCATAACAAGAAGGACCTAGATTTGATTCTGTGACAGTCATTCATCGGAGACCCTGCTTTTAGAGACCAGTCCTTTTGAGTGAATTGGAAAAGCTAGTTCCTGTTTTGTTGTTATGGCATCTGGGAGACTTCTGGCTAGTGTATATCATATCAAGCTATGCATCTCTACTGACTGAAGTCAAGACGCTACATCCCAAAATAGCAGCCCTCACGCAGATGAGCCGAGCTCATACTGAGAGAAAACCAAAACCATAGGATTCTATCTTAAACTGGTGTCGACACCACCACTACTTAAAAGTATAGCAAAGCCAGCCCTGGATAACATGGATAGGCCGACAACTGCTAAGCTACAATTTCTACAAACTTTTCTAAGAGAAGAGAAGAGAAGAGAAGAGAAGAGAAGAGAAGAGAAGAGAAGAGAAGAGAAGAGAAGAGAAGAGAGAGGGATGGATGGATGGATGGATGGATGGATGGATGGATGGATGGATGGATGGATGGATGGATGGATGGATGGATGGATGGATGGATGGATGGATGGATGGATGGATGGATGGATGGATGGATGGATGGATAGATAGATAGATAGATAGATAGATAGATAGATAGATAGATAGATAGATAGATAGATAGATAGATAGATAGATAGATAGATAGATAGATAGATAGATAGATAGATAGATAGATAGGACTTTATTGATCTCACAGTTAAGAAATTCACTTGTTGCATCAGCTCTGAAGAACGCTTACATGCTAATGTGCAAACAAGTAGTGAATACAGGTGGCTTATTATAACTACAATGAATAAAAAACTTTGAAATATATAAATACTAAACATTAGAACTGAATATGAACGTCAACGTTGGTTGTATAAAGTTTACAGTGCAGGTGATTGATGAAGTGAGTCTGATTCAGAGGTTATTGCACGTGGTTTTGCATAGATCTTATTACACTTTACAGTAGAGAAGTTAAAGTCAATTATCTAGCCATGGATACAACATGTGACATCAGCAAGGACTGTTCTGTACCTGTAGTTCTTTTCCAAAAGGGTCCATATATGTGAGCATGTAGCACTTAGCCCCTACACCATGGCTGTAGGTTTACGTGGGGACCATGGGGACATGTCCACACCAATATTTCAGGATGGCCAAGTTGTTCCCACCAACTTCATATGGAGATCTACATATTGTGCGATCTTTCACGAAGACTTGACTCAGATGTGGCACTTTAGGCCTGGGAGAGGACGATCGGCATCACGACACTTTTCGTTTCGCGTTGATTGGTCAAATATTGGTGGAGATATTCATATTCTCGGGTTGTAACGGAGCTTCTGTCTGTTTATGAAGCCCTATTACGTGAGACGCATTTACGTGTCCGACGGAAACACGCAATGTTTCTCGTTTATGTGATGCCTGACTCAACAACGATCAGACAATGGTTGGTATGCTCTTGCCATGACTTATTTTATTAACAAGTTAGGTGGGAGAGGAGAGCAGCTTCTGTTCCATGTTCTCTGAGCGCAGCAGTGAGGGGCAGCATGGGGGAGATCAGAGACTAATGTTCACATGCAAAAACAAAACAACTAAAACAAAAAATCACATTAATATGGCTAAGTGACGATGTTTGACAAGACTCGAGGCATTATCCCACCAATAGTAACACCAAACTTACGCCCTTGCCCTAAACAAAAACATTTAGCCCCTCAAAGGCTATGTGAGACTGGGGCTCTGTTGGCACTTCAGAGTTGAAAAAACACAAATAAGGGTTTTCTGTTACCTTTTTCAAAGCGGTCATTTATGAGTGGAAGCAGATCTTTGGTCAAATTGTCCTGTTTTGCTGGACTGCCTTAAAAAAATGTGTGCTCTTTGCCTTTGGGACCACACTTTTGAGTTATCTTCTTCAGGATTCAGTCGATTTTCATCCCGAGTAGAGATATTATACATGTTTAGATAAGGTTTCAGATGCTCTTCTCTCTATCCATCCATCCATCCATCCATCCATCCATCCATCCATCCATCCATCCATCTTCTTCCACTACTCCGTTTCCTGGTCGTGGGGTCAGCCGTTGGAGCTTCCCAAATCACATTGCACCAGCCCCTTATGGCTCCTCCTGCAGGTGGTGGGTCCACAGGAGGCTCTTCTCTCTCTAATATCAAATAATTAAGGGTTTATGGGTTCGATGGGTTCAATCTTTTATGGAAATACAGCTGGATATTTCATGATGTAAATCATGACCAAATGTCAGAGTTTGCGACTGGATTCCCGTACGATAGTGCAGTGGGTGGTGGAACATAACAGTGCACAGGTGTTAAAACTGCTCACTAGGCAAACAGTGCCAGGTTCTATTTCAAATTAGACAGAATGCTCCAAATTACTTTACGTTTTAAAAGCTTCTCCTCCTAAGATTAATACAATATTCTTTTTCGAGCTGTTGCCCCTTTTAAAACTGCTGTGTGGCTTTCATGCTTACATAGACTTCTTATGGTTATGACAGTGGAAATATTATGTCCCTAACCGAAAACTAATAACCGTAAAGTCAGTTTAGTGGAAATGCTCTTGTCAAACTGGGGCCAACAGAGAAAGTGGCCCGCGATTGCAACAGTGAGAATCATTGGCACAGATTGAGCCACCCCAGATGCATTCGGTTAACCCAGATCCGCCCATAAATTTATACTGAAGCTGAAGGGACCTGACATTTTCCCTTCTACACCAACAGGCTGTCCAGATGAACGGCAAACTGGCGCCGGGATGTGAAGAAGAAAATGCATGCATCACTTTTATATCGCACTTTTCTCAGTAATCAGAGTCGTTTCACAGTGCATTATTCATTCACTCTCTCCACACTCAATGATGGTAAGCTCCCGCCTCAGGCCACCACCAATCACTGGGTCACACACCGCATTCATACAGCATGAAAGCGGTTTTGAATTGTAATGCCTCGCTGAGAGCAGAGGCGGGTTGGACTTAGTGATATTTTTGGTGTTCTACAAGTGTTTCGTTCAACAGTACTTTTAATATATTATGTTAATGTATCAATTCTCTACTTGACTCAAATAAATAGTTATAATAGCAAGTCTGTGACCAAGCCTTTAGGATGACAATTCTTCTTGGATCTTTAAACTATTTCCATTTTCCTTTTGATTTTTGTGACCATTTGTTGGAAATATCACGATTTTCCAATTCGTGTTTCGTCTCACAACGCTGCGCTGGAATTTGACCTTGGGGCAACTCACGACATCAACACCCCTCGGATATAACAATTCCACCAAAAAAAAAGGCAAAAATTGATACAGACGGCAGCACATCGTACGGCGGAAGAAAGACTCTCATGGGAATCACAATTTTGCATTACTTTTAATCATTTTCTGAAGAACTATGAACATATTTATCACACATCAGTAAAGGCAAGCCAAATCATCAATCAGTGAAATTGAAAAAATGACAGTTGTAGCTAACATTAGCATGTGTAGCATGGAGCTAACATTAGATTCCTGTTAGCATTGTCAGTTTATTTAAGTATTTATAGGCTGTTCAACCTTTGCTCCTCTCCATGTCTCTGCATCTTTATCTAGTAGCAAAATATATTCATAATTCAGCATTTGTTAAAGAAATGGTGCAGAAATGGGAGAAATGGAGATAAGTACTTATCTGAGGTAGGACAACACCTCCTGTACGCCCCTTTCTGGCTGCCGGCTTCTTTAAGCCCCTCGTTTACTGACCTTGTCCTCTCGTTCGGGGTTTCTGGCCCCTCCCTCCCTTTAATAATAATTATCTTCTGCTTCTCCTACAGGTATGGGGATGCGAGCCCGGGAGCTCATCGAATCCCCAGAACGGCTTAACTACTTTTGTAAAAATCTTTAAAAAACACATTCTTTGTGCATACTATCTGAGGTTGTGGTCCTTGTGAGTGAATGTACTGTTTGCATGGCAATCTACATCTTGCCCAGGGACTACGGTTGAAAACTATGGTAACGGTCTCAACTTAAATAGCGCTTTTCCACCTACATTCAGGGACGGACTGGGACTGAAAAACGGCCCTGGACTCTGACCAGCCTGGCCCAAATTAGCGTAAATGCGACACTTCTTGACCGAAGAGCAACAGTGTAATGCCTGATTTGAAAGCTAAGACCTACAAAAGTGATTGAAACTTTTTGTCACGTTGCTGCATTTTTGTCACATTTTTGTCATGTTTTTGTTGCTTTTTCATAACTTTTTTAGTGTGTTTTCGTCACATTTTTCGTCACTTTTTGTGTGCTTTTTTTGTGTGTGTATTTGTTGTGCATTCGTCACTGTCTTGTGTTTTTGTTTTGTTATTATGGCTATTTTGTGCATTTTTCATTGCTTTTTTTCTCTGGTTTTTTTTTTTTTTTCACTTTTTGTGTTTTTTTTGTTGCTTTGTAGTTGTTTTTTTCGTCACATTTTTGTTGTGTTTCTGTGGATTTTTTGTTGGTTTTTCATAGCTTTCATAGCTATTGTTGCTTTTCCAGCACATTTTTGTTCCAGTTTTCATCCTCGATGCTATTTTGATGCTTTTCTTTCAAGCTTTTAGATTTAGGTAAAGCTTGGTTAAGGCGGGGGATAAGAGGTGAAAATTGAGAGGCCGGACTGGCCCTAGAGCCGGTGGCCCTTCGGTGCTCTTCCAGAAAGAACATACGGCCAGTCCGCCCCTGCCTACATTAGCCACTCAAAGTGCTTTACAGCAAGGGACCACACTCTCATTCATACACCAGTGTGCGCAGGCACTGGAGGCAAGGTGGGTGAAGTGTCTTGCCCAAGGACACAACAACAGTGTGCACCTTCACGAGGCGGGATTCGAACCCCCGACCTTCCAATCCTGAGACGACCCGCTCTATCGTCTGCGCCACTGTCACCCACTATAACTTTACAGCGAAAACTGACCCTTCTATGTTTTCCCCTAACTTTTTCGAACATGACCATGGGCAATTCCAAAGATGCCGTCCGTTTCCAGCAGTCAACATCTTCTAATCTTCTACTGAGTGGCAAAACCAAGTAACATTTCCTCGCCTGTCCCTGCGGAATGTTACGACATCACATGCACACCCTCTAGAGCCTGTCAGACCTCAAGACAAAGCAAATATTGTAATAAGCTTGGTTCCTTCAGAAAAAAAAGAAGTGTGTGTGATAAAAGAACTCATCAGTTTCAAAACTAGATTCACTTGAGAAAAGGTCAACTGATTTTTACCCACCTCTGATAGAAGATGGCTCAGAATTACAGAATGGGCGGCCGAGAGCAGGCGAGTGGCCTTGTAGGCATTGGCACATCAATAACCACAGAGAGAGAGAGAGAGAGAGCTGATCCGACATGCTGCTGTGTGCGTGCTGAGCAAAATTTGATACAAGTGGATCCATTCTACATCGACTAAATGCCATGGATCGGGCTGTGGGCTCTGCTGTGGACCTGGGGGGTAGAAGAAGTTGCACATTCCTACCAGTGTACGACAAACAAACAAAAAACACAAAAGCCAGTGTGAGCAGTTTGCCGTCACATACATTTAAAAAAAAAAGTGTCTTTGCCCTGTGTTGCAAGAACAGACGCAGCCTCCTTATGTTTATTCATTAGTTTTTGTTTGCATCCAGAAGAAAACAGTCCTTGGAGAGTTGCCAAGAGTCTCGTAAAAGTGCCAAGACTCACAGTGAAAGTATTCCCTGTATGTCACTGGTGTGTCCTAGCCCCAGGCTCTGACCATACAAGTGCAAAGAACAGTCTGCATGAAACTATTTCCACTCAAGTCATGTACATATACATAGTGAGCACAACTTTCTGGATTCCCATGCTCCCAAAGATGGATACAAAGGTGAGCTGAATGATCTTGGGTGGCACGGTATGGCTGTTGTTAGCAAAAAAACAAAAACAAAAAACAGACAGATTCTTTGCTTTCTGTAATAAAACTTCTGGGCTCAATAGTTCCTCCAAGCTCTGAGTTTGACGGATTTCTAATATATGTTTTCAAATCACTAAACTTCATTCAATTCGAGCGTTCGATTCTTCATTTGATAGGATTAAAGGTGTTGAGATTAGAAGGTCCAGTTGGAAAAAAAAAACAGCTGGGTGTCATCAGCATAAAGATGAAAAGAGATTATTAATAAGAAACAATCAATTGACCAAGTGGCAACAAATGGATGGGAAAGAGAATGGGGATCAGGACAGATCCCTGCGGAACCCCATACTTGAGCTCTGCTTGGAGGGAGACAGAGAATGTCCCGTTTGGAATGTGGGACGTCAGTGCTGTGGGTTATTAGCATGTCTGAATGCAGATTAAGTGTAAGTAATACCTTAGTATAGCCTGCCTAAATAATCAGTTACTTTTTCAACACAGTAACGTGTTAGTCCAGGTCATCTCCTCTCTCCGTCTCATTATTTCTGAGAGACAGCCAAAAGGAGAAGCCACTGTATGAACTTAACAGGCATCAAACGCTTCAGTGAGCACATTAATAAGGCAGGGCTATTCACCTTGTTTTGCCTCTCATCGCATAGCCTGTCTCATTGCTTTACAAGGATGTTAGCAAAAACACAAAAAAGTCATGTGCTACACCCAAGCAGAAGAAAAAGCAACAACTTTCCTTTTCCTTTTCCTTCTAGATATGAAAACAATGCCACTCCAGGATTTGTGACTAGTTTGTCAAGCCCTTTCACTCCTGCCTACAGTATGTTGAAGTTCCCCCATTCCGACTCGGATTTTGCACATTTGTTTGACATTTGCAGTGGTGTATTATTAGTGCTATAGGCTTTCCTCGTGAGCACATCTGCGTGTGGGCTGTGCTCCGGTGATTCCTCGGAGAAGCAGCCGAGTGAACGCCTCTCACTCACCTTTTATCTGCGCTGGAGGCTTGACAAACAGACATCTACCCAGTCGGATCATTATTGAAAAGCTCCACAGAAAAAACCCACTGAACTTATGCAATTAAACTTGGCAAAATTTCACGTTCGGTTGGAGATGACGCATTTTCGCCATGAGATTGAACCCGCCTACCAGAAGTCACGACGGCAAACACGCACGACAAACTTGGCTAGCAGCTTTTAGCTCAGAAAATACAGCACGCCTTGCCCGTCAAGTAAAGCTAACCTTGGAATCTTTGTTAAGTTATACCTTTGTGTCCCTGTAGGAACATTTCAAAGAACTTTGCCTTAACTCGCGTGGACAGGAATTATGCAGACGGAATAAAAACACTACCCACTGTCTTCTTTAAGGCATGCTTTGTACTGCAGGAAACCGCAGGAATCGGTCCCAAAAGTTTACATCTGCTTCTCAAATGTGCAATGTTTAACTCTTGCAGTTGTGATAAACAAAAGCACCCTGTTTTTCATCTTCTTCAGGTCCCATGATTTAAATTTGCCCAGTGGCCTTTTAACGTTTATGAGACGCACTATCCATTTTGCACATGGGCAAACGCGTAGAGGCCCTAAATTGGCCACTGAAGAAAGTATTATACCAAGTTGAATTCCCATCAAAGAAAAGCTCGGCATACAGAAGTAGTAGTTCATTCCTATATATTCTTAATATTCAGTGGGGTGCGAATGCTTAGACACCCCGGATAAATATTTCTATTACTCTTTGAACAATGAAGCAAGGGGAAGATGAAATGATCTCCAAGCAAGAAGTCAAGGCTTGTTTGGAGAAGAAAGGGCACAGAACTTCATGGAAAATCATCAGTCCAACTGGTGGATCAATCATCCTTTGGGGAGATCAAAGACTGGATTGAATTAAGGATTCAAATTGCAAACACACCTCAAAATCCACAATGGATTACATGTAGAGGTGCAATCTGAATGTTTTGCCGTGGCCTTCACAGTCTCCTGACCGAAACGTCGCTGAAGATGAATAGAACGGAAAGACTCTTGGCTTCCTAGAAAAGGGTCTAAAGCGGTTGCCATTTTGAGGGGCTACAAGGTATTGACTCTGTCCGGCCCTTTTTTTTGTATTTCATGCCATCCATCCATTTTCTTACGCTCTAGCTGGGGCCGGGTCGTGGAAGCAGCAGTCTCAGCAAAGATCCCCAGACTTCCCGATCCACACACACCTCCTCCAGCTGTTCTGGAGGGACCACGAGGCGACACCAGGCCAGCTCGGAGATATAGTCCCGCCAGCGTGTCCTGGGTCTTCCACGAGGCCATGTCCCAATAGGACATGCCTGGAACACCTCCCAAGGGAGGGGACCAGGAGGCATCCGGAACAGATGCCCTAGCCACCTCAGCTGCTCCTTTTGACGTGAAGGAGCAGCAACTCTACTCCGAGCTCCTCCCGGGAAACTGAGCTCCTCACCCGATCTCTAAAGGTCTCATTATACTTCCTGCACGTCATTTCCGTACGGAGTTTAGATGCACAGACGCTAGTGGCCTTTCATACTCCGTTTGGCAGTTGGGACTGTCCGTACGGTTTAAGTAGGACTAGGTATTCTCATTGTCCTGCGCCATTGTTTTCCGCACGGACTGTCCGCATAGTTAGACATTTTTTCAGGACGCCGATGCAGAAAACTGAGCCTCGCGGAGGCCGCGCGTCTGAGAAAATGACCAAATTTTTCCGCGCGGACGCGTCAAGTATAATCCAACCTAGGGATACCAGGATATTTCAGGATTTTTGACATAGGGCCTAATTTCCTAATTATCCAGAGTGTTGCTAATTTCTGGAGATATTTTTTTGTAATTCATGCAGTTCTTATGTTCGAAGAGCTACGTGGTGCTAGGCTAGTGCAAGGCTAGCGCATTTCTACGATATCAGCTAGCCTGCATTATAAACAGTCTGACCCGCTCCACAGAGCACCTGAGGGAAATCACTTATAACACCAGACTAACCATATAAATGTCTGTGTCGATAGAATAATTTTAACCATCTTGCCTTTAAAATAACTTATATTTAAGCAGCATCAGCTTTGTGGTTGTATAAGCTACGCAGCGGCGGAGTGATCTGCTAGAAAATAGTCCCTCAAAATGCGATCATTCATGTGATGCAAGGTCAGTTATATTCCAAAAAATAAGACAGACATGTATATGGTTAGCCTGGCGTTATAAGTGATTTGCTTCACCCAAACAGTCCGATACAGCGACCGCATCACTGCTGACGCTGCACTGATCCGTCTATCGATCTCACGCTCCATCCGTCCCTCACTCGTGAACAAGACCCCGAGATACTCAAACGCCTCTTGAGGCAAGGATTTCCCACCGACCTGAAGAGGGGAAGCCACCTTTTTCCGGTGGAGAACCATGGCCTCGGATTTGGAGGTGCTGATCCTAATCTCGGCCACTTCACACTCGGCTGCAAACCGCCCCAGAGCAGCTGAAGGTCCTGGGTTGAAGAAGCCGACAGAACAACATCATCTGCAAACAGCAGAGATGAGATCCTGAGGTTCCCAAACAGGACACCCTCCGGCCCCTGGCTGCGCCTAGAAATTCTAAAGATAATGAACAGAACTGGTGACAAAATTTCAAAATATCATTCTATGTGTAAAAGATGAAAATAAAACTTCTTTCCATTTGGAGATCATTTCATCTCCCCCTTCTGCCGTGCTTTATTCTTAGCGCAGACTGTTATGTAAAAAGGAGACAGGCCCGCCATACGAACTGGCCCAGACAAGCATAGCGGCTTTCGGCAGCAGTGGGCAGCTGGTGGGGGATCAATGGGCCACACTGCATCTAGTTAAACACAGGCTTATAGCGGGTCGCGCAATTAACCTGCAAATACAGCACACGGCGGCCACTTCATCCGGTGATATTTACCAAGTGCAGAGGTCCTGTGGTGACTTTAGCATGGACTCGGAGAATATTGAAGATGTCAAATGGAAAATATTAGGCGGGGTGCATTGATTTCACATATTCTCAATTACAGTCCCAGAGCAATGCAATATTTCACTCAATAAACAGAATAAAGTACAAGCATGTTTTTCATTACTGGTGATTTTATTGGTGGAGAGAAATAAAACTCCCTTCTGTGAGTGGGCTGGCCTCTCCTCAACATCTGTTCGGTATATGGCTGCTATGTTTGTTTATGTTTTGCACTTTATAACAGTTTGTGACAAAACATAAATGGTAAATGGTCATGATTTATATAGCTCTTTTCCGCCTACACATACAGCACTCTAAGCGCTGCATATGCTGCAAGAAGTAATCCACTATAAGCATATTTGCCCTTGATTTGAATCAGTAAGTGATGTGGAACTAATTTTGTGCTTCAAATAAAGTTAGATCTTGATTTACATAAAAATAAATGTTTGTTTTTGTGTCGTTTTTGAAAGTGCAAGGATACAAAATTCACTGGCAGCTCTGCAGTTCAGTTTTGAGCTGGTTGCACATCTTTCAGGAATCTTTGGATCTTCACCAGAGGCTATTCTTAACAGCTCCCAAAAAGCTTACATATCCAGGAAGTGTTTTCCTCCCCTCGTGCACAGTTTTACCCTCTCATCGCAAAGTGAAAACTCTTGCTATAGCTTCACTACAGCCACAAGAGCTACAAGGACATTCCTTGCCGTTCTTTTTTTTTTACTCTTTATTGAAACAGCCGTGCAGCAAAGGGGAGCAAGAGGAGGAGGTGGGAGGAGATTGCAGGAAGTATCCAGGAAATAAACCACTGGATATTTTGTTTTTGTAGATCAACACTTTTCTGACCAACAAAGTGTAAGATAGTGATGAAGATGTGTTTGAGATTCTGACCAAATACTTTCAAAAAACATAACACAGCCACTTTAAGATAAAATATTCCTAGTTAGGCGGCACGGTAGCGCAGCAGTTAGCACTCTCGCTTCACAGCTAGAAGGTCCATGGTTCGATTCCCACCTGCACGGGGCCTTTCTGTGTGGAGTTTGCATGTCCTCCCAGTGTCTGCGTAGGTTTCCTACGGGCACTCCGGTTTCCCCTACCACTAAAAACATGTACAATAGGCCAGGATGAATGATGTGTGTGAGTGAATGTATGGTGGTGGTCAGAGGGTCCGTTGGCGCAGACGTGTGCAGTCGCGAAAGCGCTTCTGTCAGTCTCCCCCAGGGGAAACTGAAGCTACAAACGTAGTTTACCACCACCGAGTATGGAGTGAATGTACAATTGTCTCATGTAAAGCGCTTTGTGACTATGTCTGTGAAAGGCGCTATATAAATAAAGATCTTCTTCTAGTTTGAGCTATTCAACCCCCGATCAGGAGGCAAAGGCTGGGGTTATGGTCAGGGATTTGGGTTATGGTTATGGTTAGGAACAACATACTGTATGTCATGTAAGTTCTGTTTCACTCACACTAATCTCACATATATTTTTAGAAACTAGATGGTCTTGGCTTTCAAGTGAGGTATCACACTGTCATATAGGCGGTACCCTCTCCAGTCAATATGCTTTGACATTTGGATATGCATAATTGCTAGCCCTAACTCTAACCCTAACCTTCAGATGGCAGGTAACAGGTTAAACTTTAAGCTGGAACGTTCCACAGAGTGACTTTGACAAATGCTGTCAGGGATGTTTTGGTCCACTCATTTTCTTGAGAGCAAGTTGACAAAAAACACCTGACAATCCAACAACCCATTACTAAATTGAGAATAAGGAATTGAAATGTAACATCTTTTATATAGTATTTAGCTGTAGTTGTAATCGTTTGACCGATACAAATGAATTACCAGTATTGGAATGCACATAGCCCCCATCCTTCTGTTTTTCCTTCTATTACCCTAACTATTTGGTATGCCATATTCAAATTTCATTCAATGTTGCAAGTATGAACTTGGACATCTTTCTAAGTTTCAAAGTGAATCACTATTGTCTGAGATGGGATGCGTTCAGCCCACTGCCGGTCCTTTTTTTTCGACAGCGTGGGCGTCAAAATGAAATGCTAAGTCTCCCCCCACTGACACATGGAGCTAACAACTTGACTCATCCTTATAACACGTCTTTGTGCTCAGAAAGAAGAGGTTATTGGTTCGATTCGTCATCCTTGCAAAGACGTGAAAGGTCTCATGTCGTGCTGCTGATTTCGGAGCATTTGAGCATGTTATGTGAGATTAGTTTCATTTAGTCACGTATGAGTACACCGATGGTATTTTGCGTCATGTTTCACAGTCTAGGGGTCCGTAGCCAAGTCAAGAGTGCATTTTTACCTTTTGTTTCTATTGCTTTCCTTTGGGGTCTAAATTACTAGCCCTTACAAGAGTGGCTGTTTAACCAAGAAGAATAGGAGGGCTTTTTTAATAAGCTATTTCAGATCAATAAAAGTTTTCAACAAAGTGTATGATTGTGATAAAGATGTGTTGTGAAATCATTACCAAATAACTGCAAAAAGCACAATACCCCCTTTTTAACAGAGTTTAGTGGATCGCCCGTTGATTTGGCATTGATTTTTGGCTGTTTCTTTGTCTTCTGTGTGCTTTTTATTCGTTCTTTTTTCCACATGTCGGATAAAGCTGCCAAGTTTGTTTTGGTATGGATGTAAAAAATACTGGACTATGAGTACTGAGTAACTGTTTGAGCAAAAAAAGTTAGATTTATAAGTAAGTAAGAGTTATTATCAATGACAAGTGGGAGGAAAACATTTCAGCCTTCATTGGTCATATAATGTGGTCTGATCTTCATCAAATTCATAATAATGAGTGAACAGTGTCTGCTTAAACTAATACCACCCAAACATTTACATTTTATCATGTTTTATTGGCCTTAACATGTAAACATTCACAGGACAGGGAGCAATAAGTAAGTACACCGCCTGAATCTCACTGAACTGCAGCAGTTTTGTAAAGAGGCCAGGTTGCTAAACCACTGTTTGTCCCATAGATACAGACAGCAACACGTACGAGGGGACACAGCCGAAGGACGCTTTTAATGGGAATCACAATTTTTCCACAACTTTTCCACGTTTTCCGGCTGACCATAAACATATTTAATACACAAATAAAGTCAAGTCCAAATCGGGTCCATGTGAGTGTCTAGTCTCACATAGTCTCACTCATCAGATTGGCCAAATTAAGCAGATCGTCCAGTAGAAGTGAAAACAACGGCATTTGAAGCTAATGTTAGCATGTAGCATTAAGCTAAAGCTAGAGAGAAGCATGTTTACATCATGGAAATCCGTTTTTCTTTTTCACTCTAGATCAGGCTTCTCAGACATGCGGCCCGGGGGGCAAATGCAGCCCGCGAGGTATTTTTTTGTGGCCCGGGAGAAGATTTCTTATTTATATTATACGCGGCCCGCCGGTAAATTGCATTGAACACATTAGAACTACATTTCGCATGAGGCACCGCGCGGTTGCGCCAATGCCGCTCTTCACTCCAAGGACTAGCATAGCGGACTGTGCGGACGTGAGAATGACAACATCAGACAGAGGAGGGAGATGTGGCGCTTCTGCAAACGACTCATCAACTTTTTTCAACAAAGACACGGACTAAAAGCAGCGACTGAGAGAGAGGAGCTTCTGAAACAGGTGGAGACGTCAGAACGCAAGGGAGAAACTTTAGTTGTTCAATTAACATGTGCAAGAAAAGTTACAGCAGCAGCAGGACAAAAAGCACCTTTACCATCTTTACCTTTATGACTTTGCAAAGTAAACACTTTGTACTGTGTTTAAAAGCGTCACAACAGTGAAGTGAGGAGCCTTATCTCTCCATCTCTCTCTCAGAGCAACATTGTGTGCTCACAAGAAGCACATCATGTTAAATCATTTACTCTTTATTAAGGACACATGTGCAACACATGATCAATAGTTAAATTAAAAATAGAGAATATGGAAATGTGTAAAAAATACTGCAAATAATTACACCAACATCCATCCATCCATCCATCCGTCCACATCCATCCACATTGGTGTGTCCTGAGATCAGCCCAGTCTCTATAATGGCATTTACACATTCATTACATTTATTTGACAGGGTAATTGTAAATGAACACAGTACAAAACAAGTTTGTTGCTGATTTTCAACTCCAGTCCTTGGTTGGGCCTTTCTACACTACATTAAAAATGACATCTGTAGTACATATAGCATTTCTTTCTAAATAGGCACAGACAGAGACTGGACCTGACTCCTGAAATATCATTCACTGATGCCCTGAACCAAAATGAGATTAATTACAAAAACACTAACTGTCTGAGTCTTAGCTCAACAATGCTTAAAAAGAAGCTTAAAAATGTGCAGATAGGTAATGTACTGTTTATTTTAAGATATATTATAGCAAACAATAAAAAGTTGCTAAATCATAATAGGCTTAATAAAAAAGGCTAAATCTAATGCGACCCCCGACCAACACTGAGTTTGCATGTTTGGCCCCCGCTCCAAATGAGTTTGAGACCCCTGCTCTAGCAGACTATAAACATATTTAGCACACATAAATAAAGTCAAAATCGGGTAAATGTAAATGTTTTGACACAGAACATAAGCTAACGTTAGCATCATGGTTAGCATTCTCCGGTATGTATTTATGGGTTATTGAACCCTGAGCCAAGTGCATTTTCTCCAGTTCTACAAAACTGATCTATCCATCAATCCATCCCTTTTCTTCCACTTGTCCGTTGCCGGGTCGTGGGGGCAGCTGTTGGAGCCCAAATCACATTGCACCAGCCCCTTATGGCTCCTCCTGCAGGTGGTGGGTCCACAGAAAGACGGTCTTACTATTCTAACCTAGCTTCTAGCTTTCTAGCCTTTTTGACACATAGTTTGTCAATTCCTTGTTATTCTTTGGTTGCTTTTTTGTTGCTATTTTGACACTTTCTTCAAAAAGCTTTTAGATTTGGATAAAGCCAAACTGGAGAAAATGTGCTTGGTTTAGGTGGGGGTAGCAGTAGTAGCTTCAAACTTGACCATTCATGAACAAGTATTATTTCAAGCTACAACACACAAATGCTAATATGCTCTAAAAAAAAAAAGAGGCCAAACAAAGCTTGATATAGATTTGATTAATAATAATAATAATAATAATAATAATAATAATAATAATAATAATATTAATAATGGCTAACATTTGTATTGCGCTTTACAAGCCTGTATTACCAGGTTTCTCAAAGTGCTACACTGTAGTCATTATTCATTCCCTCCGTACTCGGTAATAAACTAACTGAAGCGAGGCAACCAGTCAGTGCCATCGATCCACTGTCCACTCACTCACATACATTCACCCAGGCTCCCTATTCCCAAACACTAATCCAAGTACCAGCCAGGCCCTTCCCTCCCGCGGTCTGACGGGATCAGGCACAGCAAAGGCGGTATGGCCTTTATATGTTTTTTCCCTCAAACACCTGTCAAGCGTCGCACCAAATTTCACAGCTGATAAAAAATGTATGATGTTATTTGCGACTATTTCTTCAAAAGTATTTTTCTCGTTCATTCTCGTGCTCGTTCACGCTCTGATGCTGTGTGTGTCTTTGTGTGCAACATCATTACACTGGAAGCGCGTGGGGAAGGCAAGCGGTGGCATTCCCGAGAAAATTAGATGGTGGAATTGACGGAAAAGGAGCGAGAGCGAGTTTGGAAAGAAGAGGTCAAGGTGAAAGAGGTTTGAGGATGCACTTAGCTGCAGTGGAACGCACTCGCCGATCGTTTGCAGCCTTAGGGGGAAAGAGGGATCGTTAGTGATTGGAGAGGGATGGATATGGAGAGGAGAGGACATTTGCTGTGGACCACCGCCTGGATTCTCAATGGTTGATTTGAGCTGTTGTGGCAAATATGTCACTGTAACAAGCCAGATGAGCTGCGTTCACGTGCCTTGCTGGAATGGAGGACACATGAGAATACTGTGGGGGTGTTTCTCTCTTATCTGTCAAAACGCAAATGCCCAAACCGAGCTTATGGTGATTATCTGTTGTTGTGGGAAAAACACTGCACATCTAATTAACCCCCACCTTAAGTGAGCACATTTTCTCTAGTCTTACCCAAATCCCAAATCTAAAAGCTTCATTGACGGGAGCTTTTATTGAAAAAAGCCAAACTTTTGAGCTGCTCTTTGAAATGAACTGATCCCAAAGACTCGCCTCTCAGTAAAGAGCCGTAAATCCAATCACTAGCTTTCACTTATTGGAACATCTGAGCTTTCAGGGCTTTGTAAAAAAAAACAAAAAAAGGTCATAATGTCCAACGGTGGAGAAGAATGCATGAATCTAAAAGTCTGCTTGTCCGATATGAATAAAAGAGAGATACCTTGCGGCTGATGCGCTGGTGGAAGTGAATATCACCGGTAACCATGGAAACGGATACTGGTAGCCTCATCTGGAGCCGGCCGGGTCAACTTTGGGTCGATCCTTTGATGGACTTTTATTACAAATGGAGGCTACGTGATATGAAACCGATCTTAGCTCATCGTTTCCCAATGTTTCAAATCTAGAACCCTGTGGTAATAATCTACATTTGAGTTTAGAGTTGATCTCCATTGGCTAGACTAGGAATTGTCCAAAATACTATTCAAGAATTCACAATTCCTTGTAATCAAGTTGTTACATGGGCAAACTGCGGTAATTCAGGCGGAAAACCAATGCGGTGAGACTAAGTGGTGAGCCCTTACATCTCTATTAGCTTAGCACGGGCCATTTATCTGTGTGGACTCACAGCGGAAAGAGCACTGTTCACAAGTGGCCAAACACGCCCGTGATTAATGGCACATGACGTCCAACTGCTGCTGCTGCTGTAGTCACAAGTTAAAATGTGGCTCTCCTGTGCAGCTTTTTCATTTTCCACAATGCTCCAGGCTGCACACTATAGCTCATGTGCTGGTAATGCAACGGAATACTTAATGTAATATTCCTACAGTACAGTACACATTTGGAGAAAAGGGAATTCAGCTTGGTTTGTTTCACAGGGTTTGTGAATGTAAAGTCTACAATGTTAAATTGGGATATATAATTTTTTGGGGGAAGTTATGTATCCATTCCAAGCATCTGGTCAGATAGTCAAACTTTCTCTTCGGGTGTACCTTCATTGGCTTTTAACATTTTGCATTTTGGAATCATGCTTTTTGAAGGATGAGACTGGATAGGAGTTTGTCTTGAGCTCCTTGTGCAGGCAGCAGTGTGAATGTCTTTCAGTTTCTCCCAATATACAAATACGAAAACATACAATAGCAAAACAGATGCTAAAGTGCTAATAATGCTAATAATATGCATCGTTTCTCATTAGAAATCAGATGAAACATGCCCATAAAATCGAATGTGCCAAGTAATCATCTCAAGCACACAACAAAAATATCTAGCTTCACTTCCTGGTTATTCAAGCAAGCTAACGCTTAAACTCCTCCCATCACCCCCTTCTACTTGCTCCCCACTACTGCGGAGGTTTCATGTGGCTGTGGTGTATATTCCGTGTTGAAAGGATTAAGCTTAGCGAGAGATGGAGATGACGAGGAAAGTATTTCTATAGAACAGCCGCTGGGGGAGATCTAAAAATCACTCAAAGATGCGCGAGTGGGTCGAAACACAGCTCCAGGTGATGAGAGTGAAATGGTAGATAGAGAAACATGGTAAAAAGCTGTAAACCTGCTCAGTTAATCAATGACCTTTGAACACAAAATTGCTCCGAACCGATCAAATGTCACACCCCCTGCTGGTGCTTTGTATGACTACATGTTCTTATAAATAAAGACACACGTCTCATTTTTAAGTTTCCTTTACTTGTCAGGGTCTGCCAGAAAAGGCTGTAGAATTAGGAAAAATGGCAACCTATTGGAGCGTGACATGTTTATCTGTGACATGCATCATACAGTGCTTTGTCAATACACCTGGCCTGCTTCATGACAAAGGTCCCTCATCCAGTCCAGTTGTTCTCGTTGGAGGCGTCAGAGGCCGAGTGTGAAGGTAAAGATCAGCTTTCTCATCGACAGGGTTCAAAGTGTGATTGAGTGTCGGTGTGCTTAAATCTATCCAATCTGTTGACAAGCCAATCCATTTCTCGCCCCAGTACGCGTTTCACATCTGGGTCAGCAGTATTGTAGGTCAGAATAAAAGTGGGTCACGTTTTATATTTAATGATGTTGAATGACATCGTCATTTTTAGATCTTAGCAACACAAAACCTCAACCTCTTAAAGGGATACTTTCGTTGAACTTTAATCACAACAGACCTGGACTTTTGTCAAGTCTCGTCAAGTTGTACCTTTAGCTCCAAAGAAAGTCAAGCTTTTTTTCTGTAAGTCATAGGTTCTGTATGTAATAGGTAGGATATACTGAAATCATTAAGCCTTCATGCTACCTATTGCAACAGCCCATCACCAGAAGGTTAAAAATATCCTGTATCATTGTGAAGAGGAAATCACTAAGCGCTAGATCAAGGCCTAGGCAAGGCGGCCAAATCCAGGTATCCAACTGATAGCCCCTGGCCCCAGAGATACACTTCCATAATCACGCAACAGAGTATGGAACAGTTCAATTTCTTTAAAGAATCCAGTGGACAGACTCCCAGACCCACAACAAAACCACTACTTACAATTACAATGAATCAACCAAGCAAACTGTACACCCCTGGTGTAGACCGTTGTGCGACAGGTTAGTAGAACAGCGTTCGGCAGCACAGAGTTCTCAAGTTTAGCCATCAGACAGTGGGATCTGCTGCCAATAGAGCAGATCACATGGTAAATAGTCTCAATTTAAATAGTGCATTTCTACCTTCATTAGGCCCAAAGCGCTTTACACTGCGTTCCAAATTATGCTTTTATGCCCATAGCAGCCAGTGATGCAGAGGTATTCTTTACAGTATGACATGGTGCGTTGTCATGCATGAAGATGATTTTACTAGTGAAAGCACAGCTCTTCTTTTTGTAGCATAGAAGACAGTGGTCAGTCAGAAACTCCACATATTTTTCAAAGGTCATTTTCACACCTTCAGGGAGCCTAAAAGGGCCTAAAGGGGCCAACCAGCTCTCTCACCATGATTCTCGCCCAAAACATGACTCCGCCACCTCTTTACTGACGTCACAGCCTTGTTGGGACATTGTGGCCATTCACCAACTATCCACTACTCCATTGATTTGACCATCCAGGGTTACACGGCCTCATCAGTGAACAAGACTGTTTGAAAATGAGTCCTCATGTATTTCTGAGCCCGTTGCAGCCGTTTCTGTTCATCAGCTTCAATTAACCGTTTAGGGGAGGCCTGGATAGAAGGTTTATGCACAACTGCAGCCTCTGGAGGGTCCTACACCTTGATGTTCAGGAGACTCCAGAGGCACCAGCAGCTTCAAATACCTGTCTGCTGCTTTGTAGCATCTGTTCTCTTAATCTGATGTATTTGTCTGGCAGAAACCGTCCTCATTGTGCCTTTATCTGCACAAACCCGTGTGTGTCTGAATCAGTCAAAAATCTCTGATCAGTACGATGACTACGCTTAATCTTTCATGAAATATCAAAGTTTTTCAGACCTAGACCAAGGCATTCAACTATTTCATGCTTTTCATCAGCAGAAAGACCTTTTTTCTTTACCGTATTGGAACATCCTTTTTCAGTAGTTTTTCCCTTAACTGGGCTTAACCTGACAACTAATCATCCCAGGTCTCGGAGATTGATGTCAGTGATTCAAAGAGCCCCGAGACACAATACCATCCATGACTTTCATTAATTGTTATTATTTTTTTTTACCTTTTTGACACAAAAATACAATTTGCATATTAATTTGGGACGCAGTGTACATATTAGCACCTTTGTCTGTTCGCATCAGCCCGTCCGGGGACTACAGGTGGGAACTAACGCAAACGCTACAACTGTACAATGCATCTCTCCTTTATGACTGTTCAAATACAAAAACAAACTTAACATATTTTGACAGGCGAGCATGTAGTACGGGTGAACAACATACCTTTCTAAAGTCAGTATATTCAAGGGGCCAATATTTCCCCAATACATCTGATCCAATCCCCTTTATTCCCCTCCACTATAAATGAAATCACATCCTCTATAATCTCGTTTGCCTCGCGTGGGGGAACATTTTTTTTTGCCGGCTCGCAGATACACTGAAGATTGCAGCTTTTTTTCCAAATGCCGAGGCTCTGCGGTAAGAACCTTTCGCTCTGCAGCACGTGTGAACTTGAGTATCTGTATGTGTGTGTGTGTGTTTGTTTGTTGTCATGGCGATGCCCAGTGTTGCCGCGTGTTTTGGCATTAGCCGGTGCCGCTCTCCTCACTGGCAGACCGACGCACTCCTGAAACAGATGGCACCGGCTGAGAACACGAGCGTCGCCGCGCCCTTGGACTGAATCATTTTTTTCCCCTCGTTTTTTTTATTTTTTGTTTCCATGACCGTGTTTTTCTATTTCAGTCTGCTGCATCTGCGTAAGCGTTTTTTTTTCTTCTTTTTTTTTTTAAAGACAATACAATACAGATTGTTGTTTTGGAAGAAGCCGATTACCATATTCACATTTTTGCATCAGCTTTGAGGATTGAGCAGTGCTATGATGTTGGTCTTTGTTGTCTAATTCTAATGTTGCGTCAGGACTTTTGTCTCGATTGTTGAGACGCCACGCAAAGCTGCCAACTAATTGAAATCATTTCTCAAAGACAGGCCTCCCTTGGGGGAACCTTGAACACAATTCAAAGCCTCACTCTCCCTTTTCTAACGATTACAGCAAACTTAGCTTTATTTGCAAATGCCGGCTCATGAAAAAAAAAAAAAAAAAACATTGATTGGGCAGCTTTTTCTTTACAGGAGCCTGCTCACTCATCTGTGGGCGAAATCTCAGCGCAGACCCGTTTGTTCATCTTTACCTGCTTTCTGTAAACACGAAGTACGTCAGTGCAGGAAAATGTGTCCTCAAGTGAAATCATATTAATTGAATAACTCTGGATGAAACACTTTTGATGAAATGATGATCTGCAAGTACAAGTATTGGAAAGTCTTCGGGTTTTAGCAGGCAAATATGGTTCATGATACTTATGGATGGGGTGTTGGTGTTGTTTTGACGCGGATTAAAGAGAGAAACAGTTGGTGAAAACATCGACTTTGCATGCGGCGGTCAATCTTAAGTTTTATGTCAGAGTAAAAAACAACACACAAAAACTCCAAACTAAACTTTTGCGCTGCTTATTTGATGTCAGGTTTTTAAAGCAGTACTAAGTAACTTGTTTATCTTAATAAATCCTTTTCGTAATCCCTCGGGGATAATACAAGTGTTGATGGGATGATTGGGGGGTCTTTCATCTCCCCCTGGTGTTTCTGGCCAGAAAACCACAATTGCAACTTCTACTTCTACTCCTACAGGTCAGAGGCCCCAATACACACTCATGGAATCACGAAGAAGAAGCTAACAGGCTAACGGGCAAAGCTGACTGTGGGCTAGCGCCACTTAAACAGTATTTACAGCCAAGTTTGAGTGAAAAAAATGATCTCCATTGTGTAACTGGATGAACAATATCCCTCTGTCCCTTTGTCTTTTCTGTCAGTGTAGTGTTTACTCTCACAGACAATTAATGAGTAAAAAACCGTAACATGCTACACCTGCAGTGGCGCTTATGGCCTCTAGGGGCAAGAGTTACTTAGTACTGTTTAAAGTATTGCTTCGGAGTTTTCCAGGAAATCGCTGCAACAGCGCGGCACTCCCTTGTCCTTCCCATTGGTTTTCATTCATAAATATCAACATGCTTGGTATAGATACAGACGGCATCTCAGGAATCGCCCATATATGGTCATTTTTGAAAACAGTTAAGGGGGAAAACAATTTCGAAAAACTGTATATTTTCTCTAATTATTCAAAAACTACTGTAACAAACGCTGAAATATGAACATAGTTTCTACTAAATAATGATACAAAGACATGGAGAGGAGCAAAGTGGTTCAACATCCCATAAATACATGAATAACGGAGAATGCTAACTTGATGCTACATGTTAAGATAAGATAAGATAAGATGGTACTTTATTGATCTCACAGATGGAGAAATTGCATTCGATGAGAGAGCATCCGGCAGCAGCACCCATTCAGTGCGCACCACTCTTTTTTTTTTTTGTTGCTAATGCTAACGGTTAGCTAGCGCTTGCTACAACTGCAGTTTTTTCACTTCTAGTGAACAATCTGCTGTGAGAAAATATCCATATGTGCCCGATTTACACTTGACTTTATTTGTGTGTGATAAATAAGTCGATATTCCACCAGAAAATGGCAAAAAAGAGAGAAAAATTGTGTTTCTCTAAAGATTCTATTTTCCCCCTCGGCGAAGCCACGCCCCCTTTATGACGAGATGCCGTCTGTATCTATGGTGAGATGATGCTGTATCCCAAATATGGTCATTTCCTTTCTGGGAGACAACCGCGGCTAAACATATGGCACACTTTATAAACAATTTCCACTTTAGCACCAACAGACTTCGCACTTTCCAGTCTTGTACTTAATTTTTTTTTGACGTTGTTCCAGAAGGATTTTTTAATATGTAGTTCCGTGCCTGATTTATTGAGCTTTAAAACAACAAAAAAGGTAAAAAAAAGCTTTTTCTAATACAAGATAAAAAATTAAAAAAAATGTGTAACAATATATCAACAAAATAAAACCTGGCTCTATCCAATTTTGTTTTTCATACAAAACTTTTTTTTCTCCTCATATTTGTATTAGTAATATACAGCAAAAACGTTTCCTTATTCACCTACAGTGTCTCGCCCTAATCTGGATTCTCCCCTGTATGTTCTGTAGAATTAAGAACAACTCTGAACGAACTAAATGAAAATCTCATGTGTTAAATCACCAATCACCTCTTCCGTCTTTAATATGTAAACATTCTTTGCAGCCATATTTGTAGTAATATGTTTACATCAGCCTCCTGCTGTTCAGCCTGACCTTTTGACCCCCGCGCTCTGCGAGACGCTGTGTCCCTTTGCCCTCATTAAACGCTCCCTCTCTTTTCCAAGCTGATTACACCGAGAGTAGTTAACCCCGCGCAAACCATGTGACCTCACAGCTAAAAGCCAACAATCACCGAATGTGAGAATCAACTAACGCAACTCTCGTGCCACCGATGGCTTTTGATTGGCTGTCAGTCAGGAAGCTCCTCGTCCTGCCTGCCTCAGATCCCTCGCCCACTCGCGTGTTCAATTTCACCGTCCATTAACGCGCAAATCCGTGTTTCAGCTGTCCATCAACGCAAACAGTTTCCTACAACAAGCTGCCCACATGCGTTACTGCCGACACATATCTTTTTCACTTACCGTCTTGAGATAAAGTGCGTCCGTCTGGATTATTTGTGCTGTCAGTTTGAACACAAGGCGATTGAATAGGTGTGTGTGGGAAGAAAACCTGACACGTCTCTGTTCATCTTTTTTAGTCACACAGCACCCTGTATTTCATGGCATTGTTGTTGACTTTTGGAAGCAGTCGGGCTGCTCGATTATAGAAAAAATAATAATCACGATTATTTTAGTAATAATTGAAATCACGATTATTCAAACGATTATTTGTTTTCCTTAAAAAAAAATCTTTATTTTATTTATTCATTTTTATTATTATATTTAAAAAACAACTATGGACTACATTTTCTTTGGACAATAAAATCTTTTTTTCTTTATATGCTCACGTTTCTAAACTAATCCTACAGGGACACCTGCCCCCTGCTGGCCAGCCCTCACACCTGTCCAACAGAGCCGCGCGGCCTGTTGACATCATCACACGGCGCTAATGTTTTTATGTCAAACCAAAGCCTGAGCCTCTAGCACGTGAAATGCGAAGGGAACAGAAACAATCATCTCAGTGGCATGAAGTAATAAGAGTTTGCTTTGAGCTCCTTTGAGATCTGCTCCTGAAGAAGAGTTTTAGACTTTTCTACTAAACAAAACCAGTGTCTGGGCAAAGGATGTCGAGGCTTCTAAAACAGCTGTTCTCCTTTCAGCACAAGGCGAACTCTTAACAGTGGCGTTATCTCAAGAGTTTGGTATAAAAAATATTAGTACGATGTTATTATCAGTTCTGTCACTCTGCGCTGATCAGACTGATCAGCTGATCAGACGCGTCACACAAACCGCGCAGGACGGACTTTTTGCGCTTTGGATGGACGAGCGGGAGGGCATCCTTAATAATCGTTTGTTATCGATTATGCTATTTTTGTGATCGTCTAGTGTAATAATCGAAATCGTAGTCAAAATTCGATTAATTGCACAGCCCTAGGAAGCAGTGTTTTATTTTTTTCAAACGGGGGAAATCAGACTCTAATTCAAAAAGACTTTGCTGAAATGGATGTACAGCATTTGACCAGGACATCAGAACGATTAGCATGAGCTACAAGAGCTAGCGGTAGCGTAGCATAAAGCATGGAGATGGTTGTATTCTTGACAACATACTCCTCTTTGTTGATGTCAGACCAAGGGTAAACATCTTTAGCGGTGTCAGTGGCTGCACTTGCAAGTTTACTGGTAAACAGCTCAGGTCACAGAAGCGCAATACTCCACAGCTAAGCTAGCTATGAAACAAAGAGGCTACGCAATAAAATAATCTTTACTCATGAAGCCCCAAGAGAAAGGCAAGGGGAAAAAGAAAAGTAAAGAAAAAATGAATCAAACAACAGGTTTTGTGTTTTCAAAGCAGCCTGTCCCGAGTGTTTAAAGTACAAAGACACACAGGGTGACGCACGCCCAGTGAGCAGGGGCGTCGGACTGGGGGTGTAAAGGGTACTGAGTACCCAGGGCCCAGAGCAAGGTAGGGGCCCTCAAATATGCTGCAAAAAGCGTTCTGTATTGTACTTTCTAAGTTTCCTCATAATTTTCTAGTATAAGAACTGAACACAACCGGGCTAAAATACAATGGTTGCTACACAGAATTTTGCACAAACAATAATGATTGATAACATCTCAGGGCCCTGACACCCCTTTAAAAATGTGCCAAATGGTTCAGCCCACACAACAGTGTTCAGCACCGCACGCTTCAACTCAGCAGTGACTTGATGAGGTGGACTCTGTGATGTAATGACACAGAGCTAGGAAAGACAGATCTTAGTCTTGCCTCGCTCTAATGTTCTTTTATTTAACACGAGCCTATTCTAGCTGACCTAAGATGCAACTTTCTTGTCATAGATGACAGTTTAACATGAGGTGAGGCGAGTCCTGCCTCTGCCTGCGCTGAGAACTGGATGGTGCAGGTGCAGAGTCAGAGACAGAGCTCCTTCTGTCCACCAAGATAGTTTGTACCCAGGGCCCAGAATTTGGTGCTTGCAATTGGGGTAAACTAATGGGAGTTTTTGAAAGAACTATTCCAGCAGAATGCCTGCAAATGTCGAAACTGATCAATATTTGTTGGGATTAGATTCCCAAACAAGTCATCTTAATCTCATGCCCATTTAATCTTTAAATTTTCTCAGCACTTTTGGACACCATTGTGAAAAAAATATTAAAACAACTGCCAGGCCTGTAAAAACATATAGCACCAAACTCTGTGCCAGTAACTTTGACGCTGTTCTGGTTCCACTCTAAAGACTTAGAGAAGAGTCAAATCGATGGCACAAATCTTCTCTCTTCAATTAACGGTTAGATTTGTGCCCCCTCTATGAGGTTAATTCACCTCAAAGTTAACAGTATTGGTTTGCATTTGTGGGTATTTTACAAGAAAAGTACAACATGCCATTGGAGCTGGGAAATTGAGTAAACAGAGAAGATACAAAAAAACTGCGGCCACCTTTGTTTCATGTGGATAGGCCCAGTAATTACAGAGACCTTGAGCATAAACCAAGTAAAACAAACATTGATTTTTTGACTGCTTTAAGACAAATTCTACTGTAGTGTATCAGAGTTCTCTTCACCCACTGGATTACAGTAAAACCCGCTGGAGCTCCTTCATTCCTTGTAAACAAAGCCATGTGGATTACTTTTGATGTAAATTTGAGAGTTCGTATTGGGAGATCTATGAAAATCCATGATTCTGTCAGACTCGGTGTCATCCAGGCTTTTGATTATCGACTCTTATCTAGAAAAAAAGGATTTCTGGTTCTCATCTCTTCAGCTGAGTGATTTGATTTTTAGGGCGAGTAAAAGGTAGATTAAAAGTCAAGATGGATGATTCATTGCTGTAGATAAACTCTACATTGTAGCAACTGATTTCTGATTGGTGTCATAATACTGAGGTAAAAAACGGAAAATTTGAGTGTGCTATAACCTTGATCATAGAAATCATCACAAATACATGGCTCCGCTCATGTACCGACAGCTCTGCTTCATTACCTTTCATGGTCACTCCAGCAAGTTATTAGAATGTGGATTTGCACACAGGGGTCTGGTTTCTTTCATCTTTAAACTCACTCCTAGTGGTTGGATTTATGACGAGGTAAGTGAGGTAAATCTTTGGGATTCATTCTACTCTTTTTTTTAAGATTCCAGAATGATAAATCCTATTATTTAAGACCTGATTGCTACAGTAGGACGGTTTATGCTCTTTGAATTATGTGAATGAAAACTTGAGAAGAGCCACATTTAAAGGAAAAGCACATTTGATCATTTGTGAAGTGAAATAGCCAATTCAGGTATGAATATTATATTACTACTAATGTCACGTATGTCAGTCTACCCCAGGGCAGCTGTGGCTACAATAGCAGCTTACCACCACCAAGTATGGAGTGAATGAATAATGCAATGTAAAGCATCTTTGAGTGTCCAGCAAAGTGCTATATAAAATCGATACATTATTATTATTAATGACCAGGGTTGAATGGGTTACATTAGGGCTGGATAATAGCAAAAAAAAATATATATATATTTTTCACAATTTCTCAAAATATATTTAAGCAGCTGATTCATGAACGTAATATCTTTTATCCAAACCTCAGCTCAAACATTAACATAAATGCCATGGATAAATGCCTACACTGCTTCAAGAAACATGATCCAATCTTTCTACATTTTATAGATGTTTCAGTGACACATTTTGGTCTTTGCTGTTCTTCCATTCCCTTCATCCCTTCCATTCATTTAATTTTGGCATCCATTCTGATACAATTTTCGGAATACTAGAATTCTCCATTTTACCAATCCTATACTCCAATACTTTACACTTTGCACTGCACTTTTCCCTGCACTTCTCTCTGCACTTTCATAGCACTTTTCTCTGGACTTTCTCTGCACTTCTCTTTGCACTTTTGTCTGCACTTCTCTTTGCTCTTTTCTCTGCACTTCTCTGCACTTTTCTCTGCACTTTTCTCTGCACTTCTCTTTGCACTTTTGTCTGCACTTCTCTTTGCTCTTTTGTCTGCACTTCTCTTTGCTCTTTTCTCTGCACTTCTCTGCACTTTTCTCTGCACTTTTCTCTGCACTTTTCTTTGCACTTTTCTCTCCACTCATGTCTGCACTTTTGTCTGCACTTCTCTTTGCACTTTTCTCTGCACTTGTCTTTGCACTTTTCTCTGCATTTCTCTTTGCACTTTTCTCTGCATTTCTCTTTGCACTTTTGTCTGCACTTCTCTTTGCACTTTTCTCTGCACTTCTCTTTGCTCTTTTCTCTGCACTTCTCTGCACTTTTCTCTGCACTTTTCTCTGCACTTTTCTTTGCACTTTTCTCTCCACTCATGTCTGCACTTTTGTCTGCACTTCTCATTGCACTTTTCTCTGCATTTCTCTTTGCACTTTTCTCTGCATTTCTCTTTGCACTTTTGTCTGCACTTCTCTTTGCACTTTTCTCTGCACTTTTCTCTGCACTTTTCTCTGCACTTCTCTTTGCACTTTTCTCTGCACTTTTGTCTGCACTTCTCTTTGCACTTTTCTCTGCACTTCTCTTTGCACTTTTGTCTGCACTTCTCTTTGCACTTTTGTCTGCACTTTTCTCTGCACTTCTCTTTGCAATTTTCTCTGCACTTCTCTTTGCACTTTTCTCTGCATTTCTCTTTGCACTTCTCTTTGCACTTTTCTCTGCACTTTAGTCTGCACTTCTCTTTGCACTTTTCTCTGCACTTCTCTTTGCACTTTTCTCTGCACTTTTCTCTGCATTTCTCTTTGCATTCCTGCCTCGGTTTTTCAGATGTCACATGCGCCTGCTTTTCTTGATACTCTACTTTTATGGGTTCGGAAACATGGACCAAGCACCAGGGACTTGTCCCACTTTTGTTTCCAATTTGTCCGTAGTACTAGAACCGCTACATTACAGGCAATATTATACCCATGAGAGCCACACATAAAGTTCTCAAATATGTTACATGGGTTTATAAGCACCCATTATAAATAAACTACATGCTAGTTATGAATTGTTATGAGCGATTCGAGAAAAATACGTCCCATAAGGATTTCAACATTGCATCTGCGTTTTCCTCCACATGCATCATTTATTAGGAACCTTCCAGCTCGGTTTCATTAGTACATATATACGCCAGGGCAGTCCGACTTCTCCGCACGTTTTTTAAAATGTGTCTTTCATGTTCCGTCGCTTTCCCTGGAAATCTCGCTGAAGCCTCTCTGCCTGTATCTTGTCATATCTGTCAAGAGCTGTTTTTCACCGCTTGTTAAAATGATTTGATTCCCGGCTTTTGATGATTGAAAATCTCCAGCATTGCCGTCGCCGACAGTAAACATGTGTTGACTGTCACCGACACTTATGGCGCGTGTAGCCAGATTAAATATGCTCATGCACGGATGCAGACAGTTTAAATCCAAAGCAGCTGGGTCCTTCTTTCCGCCGTATGGTGCGCTTCTCTCCTTCCCCATCTTTTTCTACATGTGTGCTGTGGAGCGAGTAAAGGCTTTGATTTCAGCTTGAGGATCATCATCAATTACAAGTGCTTGATTAGTGCGCATCCAGCTATCTCTTCTCTCTCGCTCTCCGAAAGCCCTTCGTTAAAGACTAATGGACTCTGCCAGAAGCAATCCTCTGGCAGCATCATGTACAGTAATTGGTTGGTTACTATAGCATGAATTGGGACCGAAAGACATATGTGGGCAATAAATACTCATATTCAAGGCAGCGCTTTTGAGTGTAATCACCAGATTGGAATGGATTTCAGCTAAGCCATATCTTCGTCCAATCATGTAATATACATCCATGTCTATCCTTGGGTCCAAAGCATTGAAAAGAGGGCCGTTGGGAACCTTACAAAAGCCCGATTGATATCACAATTAAATGATATGAGCACTTTGTCATAAATCTGGATCTGTATCAATGAAAAGGTCTATTGCTGTCGACAAGTGTACAAAACCCGTTCACTCACAACAGTTTTGCCACATAATTAGCTTAAAGCCACCATTGTCTAACGAATTGGCGCGAGCACCACAAGATGGACTTTCGTTAGTCCAAATCTGCCGACAATCAAGCTCGCGAGATTATTGCTATAGTAATTAATGATAAATAAAATCAGAGTTTAAATGTTCAAGAGAAGTCATGTGACTGAAGCACATACACACAAGACGGCTCCTGAACTTGATTTGTTTTATTTTTTCTTCTTTCACACATATATGTACAGTAACCGTATAACATTATGTGCTTAAAGGTGCATTATGGAACATTTATGTGATTTTTATTTTTTTTAAATTTTCATTCTGTGTGTATTTGGCATCTTAGTAACCCAGTGGTCAGCATGGCAGCCTTGCTTTCCATCACAGTGGCCTCTATGATGCTCAAGGATCAGTTGATTTTAGAGTTTCTGGTCAGTCAGCTTTCACTGCCGGCAGACCCTGGAGCGTTGGAGACTGTGATTAAAAGCGAAGGCACCATGCCAACCACAGCCGCAAGGTAACAAAAAGGTAAACTACGCACAAATATTAAGTTTATTTTTTCTCCTTCATAGTTCCAGAACGCACCTTTAAAGTCGGGTCTACACTGCACGATCTTGTCCGTCTGCAACGAATGACAACTTGTCGTGTGAAAAAAAAAATCGTCACTTAAAATCACAGGTTGGTAGGTCGCACAGTGAGTCATCAGCAAAAACAAAACAGTCGTACGACCAAAGACGAGCTGCGACCGACACTAATTAGTCTGGAGCCTGGAACTCGTGACCGCAAACTTTGGTCGTAGCTAAGATTCTCTTTGAACCGTTGCACAGTGGAGACGAGTGCGGGCTGAGGATTTTACAAACCCCACGTGAAGCAATGAGGCATGCAGTGTTCACTTAGATTTGCTTCTCCTCCAGTGTCTTTGTACTCTTTCGAAGGAATGAACGTGCAGATGTGCAAAGGAACAAGTGTGTTCATTATCACGCAGTCCACAACACATATGATAGTTACAATTAGTGCTAGGAGGTGAAGTAGCACCTCACTACACTTGATATTTGGATAGTCCTTTAGCTGATATTATTTTTTAAAAGGCAGAACATTCAGTCCAACTTTTCATTCTCTCTCCCCATTTCCTCTTGTGATGTTGCTAGAAGCAGCAGCAGCAGCTCTTGTTTTGTGCTCTTTGGAAAATGATCAAAAGCCATATCCGGCGACATGATTGGATCGCGCGGCCTTTCGCTTTAATCTCTAATTTTATAACTCCGTGCGCCTCGTGGGAAGACTCGTCACTTGCCTCTCCATTGATGTTTAGCGGAGCTGCTTTGCTGCACATTTTTGTTTGGTTCCCTCGGCTGTGTTTTGTTGGTTTATTAGCCTGATACTTGTTCAAAGCCAAATGAGGAGTCACTTATATTGTGTAACTGTCCTCCCTTTGACAGAACACTTTGCGTGACATCCCGCGGTGGGTAATAACGGTTTAAAGATGTAATTGCGTCGGCGCCCAGACTCCTGTGCTTTGGGGCCATCCGATCAACACGGCAAATCAATACAGGGCCAATAAAAATCTGTTTCATATTTCATGCCTCGGCAGGTCGACTGACTGGGGAGTGATAAGAGTTTACAGGAAGATATAAAAACACCGTTGTCAAAAGTAGAAATAGCTTAATTAAACTTCACATCTGTCTTGGAGTTGGATCGTGTCGTTCAAGATATCCAAACTTTTAGAGTGAATCTCCCATCACTCAATGAGGTAAACACGGAAATGCCAGTACCAGGAAAAACTTGCCAAATTCCTGTCCGATCCATCAGTCATTTCCAGCTTTCTGTGTTGATTTCCTGACAAAGTCGAACAAATCAAGACAGCTGGACACGTCTTGATTCAAACAGCTGATGTTTTTTGATGAATTCGGGAAGTTTTCCCAGGTGACTGCGTGTAATCTTTCACACCTTCACAGAGTTCCAAGTGTCTACGCCAGCCTCAACATGATGATGACGGTTCTTGGATGATCAGTGTCTGTTTGATCAGTGCACAGCTGTCTCAATTTAACACACTTTCTTCTTGACTGGCTTACGGTGTTTTACTAAAACAGTGGCGGCAGTGGCGCAGTTGGTCGGGCAGGTCGTCTCATGATTGGAGGTTCGAATCCCAGCTCCAGAACATGGGCATCGTTGTGTCCTTGGGCAAGACACTTCACCCACCTGGCCTCCGGCGTCTGCGTACATTGGTGTATGAACGAGAGAGTGAATGGGTGACTGGTTCCTTGCTGCAAAGTGCTTTGGGCCTGATGAAGGTAGAAAGTGCTATATAAGTTGAGGCCATTTATCATTTAAAATGGCCCTGGGGCTGACATACGGAAATGTGACTGCAAATTTGTGCCAAAGGTATCTCCAACTTTGACCAACAACACAGAGTGCCCACAGAGTGCCCGATCTTGTGGATCAAAACGGAGACGATGGTGTGACATTTTGCGCTCATGAAGAGCGCACTTTGTGATCTTGCCACTCCAGACTTAGCGCATTTCAGTGGGTGGAGACACACATTTTCCTCCAACCAGATCGACTCCGTGCCGATCCGCGCCACAGCGGACGCTGTAGCTCTTTTTCTCTCGAGACGTGAACATGGTTTAGCTCACGATAGGGTAAATAAAGTTTTTAGTTGGACCTGTGAGAGCCTAAGGCTTAAGAAAGAACACAAGACAGCGCAATGTAAACCAGGAAGTGAATGTCAGCTGTGTTTCCATCAGTGCAGTCGCCTCCTCTTGTGACGCCCCCTCACAGGTGGCGGAGGCGCCGCCACTCGGAAAATAATTCGCCAAGAGCCTGCGCCGCCCCGTGCGCCGCCACAAGATCTGGCCCAGAGAGTGCGATGTCTTGTCAAAGAACAAAACAACAGAAACTGACAGTATTTGCTATAAGCAGAAAACTTTTTATCTTTCATAAGATTTAGCATAACAACTGAATGCAAGGACGTTTTTCACGTCTTTCTGAAATATCTTATATTTTTATGTCCTTGTATTTTGTGTTGAGCTCAACTTCTGCGCAACTTTGCCAAACCAATTTCGTATCCTCATATCTGACAATAAAGTATTGTACATCTATCTATCCAAGTTGCAGATTCATGATGTGGGCGAAGGACATCAATCTCAGACATAAGTAGCAAAAACAAACATAGATGGAGGTGAAGGGAGAACATCCAGAAGTTTTATTAACTGGGTTTATGCTCGTCTAAAGCAAAGATGGTTGCTTTTGTGCAGGCAACAAATACGTTCAACATCTCCACGTCAAACTTCTGAAAACACTTGAAAGGGCAGCAGAGCACGCGCGAACTGGAGGAGTGAGCGGCGCCTACAGAGGGCGAGCCCACAGTCAAGGTACTGCAGCTGAACAACAAAACACTGGATTTGTCCTGACACGCAAATGGAGCAGCACTAAACAGACTTGTCGCTGCTGTGTTTGTCGCGGAAGAAACGCTGCCGTTTTCCTTTTCTGGGTGCCCTTCTAACTCCTATCAATCTGGGCTCTGCAAAATCGGCACACAAAATAATGATACTCCTAATCAAACGTAGCTCAAAGCGGTGCCACTATTGCTTCAGTGGCATTGATGAGAGAGAAAGAATTAGTCAAAGCAAGTTCTCCTCTCTGTCCAAAGTGAAAAAAAAGAAGCGTCTCTCCTCTCGCACTGGAAGACAAGTCCTTGATTCAGTGCCGAATCGATACACGAGGCTGGTGTGGGCTCTGATGATCGCCGCTCACGTTGCTTCATGGTAATATGTATGCGTAGGTACTGTGCGGCGCTTCAAGGTCCAGACACTCCGCTGGACATTGTGCACGACACACAGAAGTACGTACTCACACATACCGACTTCAGGAGGTAAGTGGCAGCTACGTGAAGAGAAGGAGAGTGGCGTCGACATATTATTCCAGGCATAGGCGTTTATTGTTCAAAATCATGTGCAGTATGTAAAAATATATCTCAATGTTAAGAGGCAGAATTAATAAATTCCATGAATGAATAAGAAGCTGTGTCTAATTAATTCTACGATGTTTCGAACTAAGAAAGCAGTGTTCGGATCAAAAGGTTGTCATGGCAATTTTAGAGCGTACTACCAACTTATAACTTCGGAAATTTCATGAGCAACGGTATTAACTACTCACCTCCTAATGTAATCAGCAGCAAACTACAACATGTCAGCGACAACAGTCAGTTAAAGTGATAGTCTGGTACGTCTGCTGGCAATAACACACTCCAGGTAGTCTCGGGGAAAGCGAACAGGTTTAATTTCAGCAATTAGTGGAGGTCGCAACAGAGCGTGACCTTTCGTGATGATTAGTTATGATTCGTAATTCAGCGTGACAGCATTCTTACAGCATTCGTAGTGTAAGAATCACTGGCTGCGTCTGAAACCATCCAATTATAGCCTCTAAGCACTAACACTAGCAACTAATCCTAAACCTTTCATGGGGTCAACTGTTAGATCTCTGTGCAGTTAGTGAACTAGAGCTTCAGCAGCATTTGTCCAATTCGACCGTCCTTACCCAGAGGAAGGGGAAGTGACATCACCAATAGCTGTTTTTCTTCTTCTTTAAAGTCATTGTTGGAGTGCAGGCCAAACAAAAGTGCATGCCGCCACCCACTGTATAGTGTCCAACAACAACAACATAGTGTCCAAACAAAGACATTTAAGGAGAAAAAGAAATCCAAATGAGCCATACATTTCCCTTTAGTGCTATTTTATCTCAACAGCTGTTTCATAAAGCTACAGTATGCAAATTAGCCATGTGGCTTAGGTTTCTACTAACTGAAAGCAAAAGCACAAAAGCACAAACTGTCTTCATTTAAGCCATTTACTTAGGCGGCTCACACTGACATGTGACTGTGCTGTGATGACGACAACATGTGTTTTGTCACTTTTATAAAGTTTGGCTTGTGCAGTAGGGCAGGGCGATATGGCTAAAAATGTATATCACGGTATGAAAAAGAAATATTACGATAACGGTATATTTGGCAATATAATTTGCACCCGGCAAAATACATACAAATCAAAGCCTTTAGCCGATGGGGAAAATTAATTTACAGCTCTTTTATTCACTTTATTAATCTAAATTCACCTAAATCTCTACCTCCGTCTGGAAAAAGATAAGATCAAATAATGTTGCTACAATTATTTGCACCTTAATCTCCATAGCAGTAAAATGCTCCTGTAAGTTCACCCTTCTCCGTGCAGTTTACTTGTGTTTTTTCTGTCAGGCAATAACGTGTTTAGGACACATGTTAAAACATGAGTGAAATTAATTGTAACTTTCAGGGTTATCTAATAATCACCTGTTAGTTAGCACAAGAGCTCCCTAAGCTAAAGTGGCTATGATAGTTATAGTTAGCATTGTGGCTTCTTTTTCCTAACTCCTTCCTAACTGACAGCCCAATTCGGAAGCTTCTTGTCATGGCGGACGCTGAAGCACATCCGGCTTGGTGCAAGGCCTCTTACCAATTTACTGGTTTCCGGAAGAGGCCACTGTTTTCTCTCACACTTCCCTTAAACTTGATAGAAACTCTATCAACGCTGCTCCGATGGAGAGGACAGCAACAGGCTTTCAGATCGTGGTGTGCTCATGACGCAAAGCTCTCGTTTACACAAAGGGGTCGGTAAACATGCGGTTTTGGACACTAGTTTTCACTACAATGACAGGAAACTGCAGACAATACTCTTAAAACATCAGCTTAAAAGAGTTGGTTTGGTTTCTACTTGCTCCTTAATGAAACACTTAGAGCGACTTGGTGAGATGAACCCATTCACCCGCACGTCTGCTAAAAGCTCGCCTGCTAACTGAATGTGTGCGTCCCTGTCTCCGCCTGGCCTCGCGTGCCCACATCTCCCCCTCTCCGTCATGCTTTCCACCCCCTGCACTTAGCTACGAACACGGTCTATTTTAGTATCGCCTCAACCTGTTATAAGATAGAAGTTTCAGCATAAAACGTAAGACCGATAGACACCGGCTTCTTCCAGCTACTGCTTAATTAAAGGGAGGATCCGAATAGGTTTGGAGCCAAACTTTCAAGTCCCGCGGGGGGAAAATAGGCACACACAAAAAAAAAATGTACTCGGATGACAGTTAGCCCGCAGATAAACTTCCACATGAGCAGCATTTTGAAGATATTTCAATGTGTAGGTTTTGCATTTTTTTGTTTCTGTGGATGAGCGTAAAAGTTTGGTCGGGCTGAGTCTTAATAATTAGGGTCGCCGACAGTGTATGTGTGCGGGACGTCCTGCATTTGAAATGTTTTTGCTGCTGCTGTTCCGCATTTCATTAAGGCTGCCGCCATTTTAGTACATCCACACACAATGGGTCTATTCGAACTAGACGTGGCCCTTATAGAGACACATTTCCGTTCATTCTGTCAAATGTGTATGTGACCTGCGCTGAGCCGGACATTTAAAGTGACAGTCTGTAATGGCTCGTTTCCACCAGCCCTACCCTTCTCTACTCTACTTGGTTTGGTCCTATTCTACTTGGCCTGATTGTGTTTCCACTATTCTGTAGAATCTGATACTGTATCCATGGTTACCAGGGTGTATCCATGAATATGGCTTTGCTTTTGACTGTATCCATTGGAAACAGTACCTGCTTGGCCTGGTTAGTACCAGGGCCAAGCAGGTACTAAAAAAAGTACCAGTTAACTGTAAAGTGGGCTGGTGGAAACATTTCAAATGCAGGCAAAGTAGAGCAGGGTAGAGTAGAGTAGGGTAGGTAGAACCGAGCCATAAGTTTCAGTGTTTTGCAAATTTTAACCGATTGCACATTATTGACTGCCTGGGCCTGCAGTTTGAAGTAATATTACAAATTATATATGCCGTTGCTGATCTTAGACACAAATCAGAATCCCCGGTGCCATCACTTCGACCAATGAGACGAGCCTTCCCGTGAAATGGCCTATCAGGTCCAATCATAGATACAGACGGCATCTCGTCATAGAAGGGGGCGTGGCTTCGCCAAGGGGGAAAATAGAATCTTTAGAGAAACACAATTTTCCACTCTTTTTTGCCATTTTTTTTAACTTATTTATCACACATAAATAAAGTCAAGTGTAAATCGGGCCCATATGGATATTTTCTCACAGCAGATTGTTCAGTAGAAGTGAAAAAACGGCAGTTGTAGCTAGCGCGAGCTAACCGTTAGCATTAGCCCGATGCTAACATGTAGCATCAAGTTAGCATTCTCCGTTATTCATGTATTTATGGGCTGTTGAACCACTTTGCTCCTCCCCATGTCTTTGTATCATTATTTAGTAGAAACTATATATATATTACAGTAGTTTTTGAATAATTAGAGAAAATATACATTTTTTCAGAACTGTTTTCCCCCTTAACTGTTTTGAAAAATGACCAAATAAGGGCGATTCCAGAGATGCCGTCTGCATCTATGAGGAAAAGAGGGAGGGGCTTACTTTTGAAATCTATTTGTCTCTAGCTCCTCATTTTGCAAACTAGGGGTGGCTGTCAGATCCAATCAGAAGGTAAGGGGGAGGGGCTTACTTTTGAAATGTACAGTATCTCTCGCTCTCCTCATTTTGCAGTTTTACAGACTATCACTTTAAAATAACACAACAATAAAACAACTTTGGGCCAAATATGTTTTTTTGTATTTTCAATGTACTTGTTTTGTAGACAAGCTTTGGGGCCCCTCTTGTTGTGGAGCCCCATTTTGAATATCAGGCACTGCGTTAATAAAGACGCATTTTTGGCTAGCCATGGGAACAACTGACGTATAGGGATAAAGGTAAAATACTGTTAACTATGAAAGACTGCAAACAATCTGGAAAATGTCATAATCTAAATGGACTGACCAAATAAATAAACTCATTTATTGCGTTGCACTCAATGAAAGTTATTTGAAGACATTATTACCCCATAAAAAGCGCAAACAGATGGCTTTCATTATGGAAGTGTCTCTCCCAAGGACAGCTGTGGCCCGAAAGGAGAGCTTCTGTTGACCGAACTGAAGGCTACTGCAAACCCACCTTCCGGGCCGGGTCACTTCACCTATACCTTTCTTTCAGCGTCGGTGCAGCCTGATATAAATGAGAGTTTGTGAAAGCGAATGCAGGACAATGGCTGGAAATTAGTCAATGGCTACAATCCAACGCAGGATTTTCCCCCATACGTGATTCCCCTATGTGCTCATTAACATGTGCCGTGTCCTTGGTTCTGCGTATAGGAGCGCACAATTCAAGACTCTCGCTCCCTCTCTGCCCGTCCCTCATCTTGCCTCCCTCCTTTCATTATCCCGTGTTTCCTGACAGCTCCTCATGCCCTTGGTACCTCTGGTGACAGCTGAAGCCGGGTGCACTGAGGACACCGCGGGACCTCCACACGCTTCACCGATGACCAGCGGCTCGACTTCTGTGGACACCTGCCAGAGAGCTACGGTAAATATAGCTGATGATGTGAGGCATGAAGTGAAGGAAATTTGAAGTAATGGCAAAAAACAAAAGGCAGTGAAAGCCAAGCAACCTTTATCAGGGTTCCGATATTCCACCTAACTTTTTTTTTTTTCCTCTTATACTTAGCTGTGTCTGGGGCTTGTGTCAAGTAGAGAACATCAAAATGGCAGACCTCTAATGTGTTACGGTTGAACAATTGTCCCCCAATAAGTAGCCAATTGATGTTTGTTTTGTGTGAGCCTCTGACTTTCTCGCGCCCTTTTAGATCACAGAACGCAATCCATTGTGGAACAAAAATAACAAATTCCTACGATGTTTAAGGAGGGGGTATTATGCTTTTTTCAATTCCATAGCACCAGTCTATATCACACTACAATGATGACGAAACCTTCTGTTGGTCTGTAATCGCAGTCAATTAGAATAACTGCCTTGTATAAAATTGCTCTCTCAAAATGGCTGTAGTGAATGTCTTGAAATAGGCCTCTGTCTCTTTAAGAACCTCTGACCCTTTCCGACACGCCCCCTCCACACGCTGTCAGTGGCATCAGTGGGGAGGGGGCTCTGCTGAGGAGCAGTGGTTGGTTACTCGGCTGGTGACGAAAGCTCGGAGGCGTCTCCAGGAGGTGGGGGCGTTCCTAGGAGGACTCAGGCAAACCTATCCCTAAAATGGCCGCCATCAGAGTTTTTACAGATTACACAAAAATACGTGAATGTGCCAAGGCAACACTTCAGGCATGTTTTTAATGAGGGAATGACATAATAACATGATGTAAAGCTTGAAAAAGTCCATTTTGCATAATACCCCCCCTTTAAAGAAACAGGCCACCATTTTTGCATACTGAGACATGCTCTTCCCTTAGTTTAGACGAGTTGATGCGTAACTGTCTGGTCTTTGTGCGTACGCTCAGTCACACAAGAAGACCAAAGGTGTTGTTAGCATTTAGCCCCTCCTCCTTTCCTGTATAGGTGAAATTAGAAGCTACCAAGCTCTTCCACGTTTTCGCTATGTAATACTTATACTAGAAATATAAATAGCCTTATATTTATAGTATAAGAGAGAGAGATTTATTGTGGAAAAGTGCAAATAAAAACAAGATAACACAGTAATAAATGTGCCAGGTAGGTAAAACTAAAGACTAGCTCACATCTAGCACTTACAGAGAGATAAGTGGAAAACACAGCATCAGCCCTGATGTTTGACTTCAGTTCTTTTACAGTGATTATATGCTGTAGATAGACTGTACACAGGCCTATAGGCAAAAAAACTTAACTATTGGGCTCATTTAAACGTGGGTTCAAAGAATAGATAAAATACAGGACTGTGTGTGCAAATACATAAAAAATAATCACATGATTGGAAAAAACAAAGCTGCACTAGAATGCTCCAGAAAACATAGAACATTTTTCCGGGGGTGGACCTCCCAGACCCCCCGTTTCATCATGTTTCCCAGTAGATAAAGGCTTATACACATGTCAAAGCCCAAATTGCTTTAGACCAAAACGGTTTATCTATAGACTGCATTGTTAGATAACATTGCAAATACAGGAGGGAAAACTTGAGTGGGCTGGGCCATGTATTTGTAGACAATTTGATTACACATTTTCACTTTAAAATGCCCCAGAAAATCCTGGAAATGACCTGAGAAGAGTGGGAACCCAGTTTTTTAATACAAAAGTATAGCAGTTTGCGGCAAAAATAGTTTGCTTTCAGCCTGATACTTTTCCCATGACTGCTTTTTGGCTATTAGTCTTTTTTTGTACATTTCTTAACAAAATAAAATTCCTTTTGGCCTCTCACTACGGAACTTCCAAGACCTGTTTAGCTGCATATGAAATGTTAGCGACAGACTTTCCAGCTATAAAACAATCTGCGCTGAGATTTAAATCCTTTTCGAGCAGGCTGTCTGTGCTGTGAACTTGAAAGTGTCTAATTCATAATGCAGTATCCCTTCAGGTCTTGAAAGAGTGGTGCATTTGCCCGCGTTTATCCCATTCCCCGAACAACAGCGCAATTCAAAGAGACTCCAAACAACACCGCGAGAGATCACAGTGCTACAACTTAAGAGCTTTGGAAAGATGCTGTGTGTTATTAGGTCACAAGTAATCTCCGAGCTGGAGGTTCGATGAGTAGTAAATCTATAGGAGTGCAGTAGAGAAAAACTATTAACATTGAGCCGGAAATAAAACATGGTAGCTCTCCACCAAGGCAATGCTCTTTCCTTGAATTGAAAAATTGAAAATTGAAAAATGTAGTCTTCAGTTGGTTGCTTCACTGACCCCTGGTGGTTGGAGGTTATATGGTTTGTCCTAATTCACAATAATTCTGAATTATTCCTGTCACTAGAAAATAACAGCGGTAACTTGAAAAAACACTTCAAGTAACTGACCATTAGTGATCTTTAGTAATCTAACAAACATTAGCTTTTTTTCGATTAGATTTTTGTAAAAAAAAACTTTGCTGACTTCAAAAGCACAAAAATTGCACCTAAATTTACCCTCTGTACGGCAACACGACGGGGTCAAACTGTTTTCCTTGCTGGAAGTCAGCAGCACGTATCTGTACATCCCCACAGTGCCACCTACTGTTCTGGAGTGTGCATTTTTAGGCTTTTACAATAAACAAACACATGGCCAAATTGACTTTTTACTTTGGAGTCCTAGTCCATAGAAATGTAGTGGAGTAAAAAGGACAATATTTATCCTACAAAATGTAAGGTAAAAGTAAAAAGCCCTCAACAAAAATACTACATGAGTAAAGTACTGGTACGCCTAGTTTAAAAATTAGGCAAAAAAGACCCCAAAAATTACTACAGACTTCAACAATACTATTACATGCTTCTAATTATTGAATGGTGAATTGGAAAAAAGTAGTATGATCATCAGTATATTGAACAACAACAAATCAATGCTTTGTAGTGAAGGCATTTTAAGGTAAAAAAAAAAACTTGATATTTGTCTGTATTTGACCTTTTAGTGACTCGGTGGCGTTATGGGTGCAGCATGGCACCTTTGCCTTCCCTCACAGTGGGAAGTATCCAGGATCAGTTGTTTTGGGGTTTCTGGCCCGTTTTTGGTACGAACCCCTAAA
The DNA here is from genome assembly GCF_951799975.1 of Gobius niger. Classification (NCBI taxonomy): domain Eukaryota; kingdom Metazoa; phylum Chordata; class Actinopteri; order Gobiiformes; family Gobiidae; genus Gobius; species Gobius niger. The sequence goes on along the minus strand of NC_136861.1, from coordinate 30,018,552 downwards.
AACAATTGATCCCGGAGCGTCATGTGAGGGAAAACAAAGGTTTGATGCTGCACCCATAACGCCACTGAGCCATTAAAAGGTGAAATGCGTGCAAATACAATTTTTTTTCACCTAAAAAGTTTCATAGTTCACCTTTAAGCATTGACATGTTCAGAATAAGGGTTTGTTCACTGAAAGTATAAAGGAATATATATTGACACACCTCTCAGACTGCCCTTGCGCAAACTTAATTATCAAATTTCTCATAAAGTTCTGTCAACTCCAAACCGGTGGACCTTATGCTTTCGCAGACATAATTAGATATCAGTGCTTAATAATATATGGGGTAAGCAATCACCGAGAACACGATGGTTCATACGGCGACCATGTGGGAAATTACCCCAAAGTCCGTGACGTGAAGTGATGAGAGGGAATGTGCGCGTCTTAATTAGCCTCTGCGGGCTACACTTACGCGCCACTTCTTTGGCCTGACATTTCCCACTCTGCCACGGCGACCCCAAAAATGGCAGCTGTTTTTGTCTTGGGCTGCACCGGCGGACGCCCTGGTCTGACGGATGTGCTCGCAGGGAAACTTAATTAGAATGGTGCTCCCGAGAATAATGGTAGACCTTTGCAGAGAAGTCGCACGGCTCCTTCACGTTACACCAACAGTAGGCTTGAAGTCCATAAAGATGTCTCAAAGCAGTGACTCTCAAACGGCGAAACAGGTACGTGAGGCGTTTTTACACCAAAGTGCTCATTCAGACCTCTTTCCTCTCCTAAACAGTTTGAGTACAGTGACGGCTGCTAGCATATCCAGTCCAATTGCTTTTTTGAATGCGGAAATTCATAATAGAAAGATAGATAGTGTGGGAAATTGATGCTTTTTAGCTAATGTTATATTTTAAAATGCTATTGAATGTTTTTGATAAGTTTAATCTTTGTGCTTTAAGTTTCAGTTGAAACCAATTCACATGCACACTGCCGTAACAATAACCCATTTCATGCTCTTGCATTCTTTTGCTTAAACCTGTGGAGACGTTCGGTGCCCTCACCGGAGCTGTGAAAAATAACTCCATGTAAGGCAGCAGGAAGACACTTCTAGTGGAAAATTACTGAGAGATAAGGCTTGATGACCTTGGCCCAAGCTCAACTCATCTATCTCCTCGTGAACGTCACATTTTTTCTGATATATATTTGTAAGAGCGCAGTTAGACGGTGCTGAATAGAAGCTTCTGAATTCTGGTGGTTTCTCCTCAGACCTTGGAATCAACAAATACGCTGGCGAGACCTTTTTGATCTTAAATATTTTAAACTAAACTGTTTTTAAATTGATCTTATGGAGTCAGATCTTATGTCAATTTAGAGTTTTTATATTTCCTGTGAAACTCTCCCACAAGTCAGCAACTGTAAAATTGAGTACATTCTTCTGGTGGTGGCATGCAGTGGGTGGTGGGGATTATCCATGATGGACTGGAGTTTTCCTAGAACTCTCCTTTCCGCCACAGCAGTGAATGAGTCTAGTTCTGTGGCCACTACAGAACCCGCCTTCCTCACCAGCCTGTCGAGCCGCTAGGCGTCCTTCTTCTTAACGCTGCCTCCCCAGCAGACCACAGCATAGAAGACGACACTGGAGATGACAGTCTGGTGAGCAAGAAACACAGCATGGGATTAGCGCGGATTAGTAAGTAACCTGGATAGTTATAAGTGGAAATGTGTCTTTGGTATTACCTTTAAGACACATAAAAACTCATCAACATCCAAACATCATCAAGTCTTTTGTAACGTAACAAAACATGATTAAAAAGGGTAAATAATGCAGGCTAATGCCTCAGCTTCTCTTACACATTTAAAGAGGTTGCAGCGTTTACTGCTCTCAGCACAAACACGTTTTTATATGTGTTTATATGTTTTTCTTGGCAGATATTATTCTGTATCTCTGTCCTGGAGGGAGTAGTTTGAACTCATTGTTTAGCGCAGGGGTGTCAAACTCAATTTGGGTTACGGGCCAAATATAATTAACATAAAAATACTATTGAACAAACATGCTTCCAATAAATGAAAAATAATGAGCTGTGATTTTAAAATAAAAGCCCGACAGGACTGTAATAAATAATAATAACTGCTTGTATTGTGCCTGTGTGACAAGTTTCTCAAAGTACACTGCAGTCATTATACTGTAGTCATTATCCATCCACTCCCCACTAAACTGCAATTGTAGCCACAGCCGCCCTGGGGCGACTGTACATTTACCACGTGGCTGTAATGTGTTGTTTATATCCTGATCTCTTATTATGTCAGTGCCCTCTGCTGGACACATGTGGAATTCTTTACTTTAAGTTACCCCTAGTGGCTGGAGTGAGCATACTGGTTATTTCCTTAAAAAAATCATAACTCTGCACAAGAATGGCCTAGACTTACTTTTTTTAACATAAGATAAGAAAGCCTTTATTGATCTCACAATGAAGAAATGCACTTGTTAAATTCAGCTCTTAGAAACACTCAGGGTGTGCAGATAGGCAGGAAATGTGAAATACTCAGAAAAGTGTGCTCTACAAGACGGTCCCATAATCCCAAGTCCCAAAATGGCAGTTTAGTATGTGAGCAGAGGCCTCTGGAACTACCGTGGAGCGACACAGCGGTTGTTTTGTAAAGCACACTGTGATGTTTTATATGTTTTTCAGCTGTTGTGACGTTTTATTGATTTCGATTTCCTAACCCAATTAATGAACACATGAAAAACCGCACCCTCATACAGATGATGTTCGATGATTCAGTTGGCTAATTTCTCTCAGCTCGCACGGAAAATGATGCTAATTACAGCCGATCGATCCTAAACAGGCTTCCCATCCGAGACGCCCCGCGGCCTGCCCACACGTGAGCGCTACGAGTATCGACCGGCGCCGCTGCCGAACGTTTCTCGATGCATTATTGAGGAGTCGCGTGGAAGCACAACAGGTGGGGGAGCGAGGACCGAGAGGAGAGCAAGGTGCCACTGCACGCCAGCTGCTCGCGCCTCATCGCGACCGCGTCTGGCACAATCACCTGCACAACAAATAATCAGCTCATCCCGGGCCTATTATTTTTTCATGGCCACTGCGGCGCGCATTACGGATTCAGCAGAGCAGAGGGGAGCGAGGCGCTGGGGGGAGATGATGCGGGTTTTCAGAGACAACTCGTGGCGTCATAACTCATGGGTGAAGTGTTTAATGACTTGGTTGTGCCACGTCTTATGCCGCATTCAGACCGTACGCGATGGAGGAGTCAGGGGCGAGTGATTTACGCGTTATCCCTATGCCAGGGAGCGCTAAGGAGCGAATGAAAGGCCGACGGTGCGATGGATGTGAGCAGGGGCGGACTGGGACTGAAAAACAGCCCTGGACTCTGACTAGCCTGGCCCAAATTAGAGTAATTGTGACACTTCAACAAATCCATATTTTAACCTCTTACCACCCGCCTTAACATGAACGAGTGCATTTTCCCCAGTTGGGCTTTTTATTATTATTTTTTTGATTGGTATCATCAGCAAAAAGAACGGGAAAGGTGGTCGTAGAAACAGAAGCAAAATCATTGATATAAATAATAAATAATAATGGTCCCAAAATTGAACCTTGTGGTGCACCATACTCCACGGAATTCCTTTTAGATTCATGTTTTTTTATACTGGGCTTTACCCAAATCTAAAAGCTTCTCGATCGGAGAGCAACAATTTAACGCCTCATTTGAAAGCTAAGACCTACAAAATTGATGGAAACTTTTCGTCACGTTGCCACATTTTTGTCATATTTTTGTTGTTTTTAAAAAAAAAAATTCCATAATTTTTTGTTGTGTTTTTCTCACGTTTTGCAGGGTTTTTTTTGTTCCGTGTTTTTCTCATGTTTTTGTTGACTTTTCATCCTCTTTTTCTCGGTATTTTGATGCTTTTCTTTCTAGTTTTTAGATTTGGGTAAAGCTCGGTTGAGGCGGGACTGGTGGCCCTCGAGCCAGTGGCCCTTCTGTGCTCTTCCAGAATGGACGTATGGCCAGTCCGCCCCTGTATGTGAGAAGAGCGTGACGATGAGTGCGAGTAGAACGACCAGAACGAATGTGGCGGAAGGGGCATTTGGCTCGCGTCTGGAGCGAAGTGGGAAAGCGATTCAGCAATTTTGCCTCCACGATCGAGTTGAAAAAAATCTGAACTTTTTGGTCAATTCGCGGTGCGTTGACCAAATCAGAAGACGACATTCTTTTGTGGCGTGAGCACTACATGCCGGCCACAGAGGTTAGCCATCCCGGGCCGCCTTAAGGCTCCGAGCCGGGCGGGAGACAGTAGAGTGGTGCAGTGTGGCTGAGTGTCCGCTGAAGGCAGGGGGGGAGGCAGGATATACGAGTGCCAAAAGTAGGGAGTCGGAGCAGTCAAAGTCTGCATTATATATATCAGCTACACAACTTTTCTAGTGCTAGATCAACAAGCATTAAATAATAATATGAACAAAATAAGGAGCAAGGGTTGTCTGTTCACAACCTGGCCCTGAGGAGGAAGGAAATAAATTGGTCAGATTGCCCTGAAGCGATGGAGACGCATTTACTCGACAGGGGCGAGTAATCCCCATCATAGAACCCAGTGACCCCCAAATCTTCAATTGATAAACGCCTCCTTCACGTTCGGTCTGAATGCGACATTAGAGTAGTTTTATCACTACTCATTATTTTTTACTCAGAGATGATTAGAGTAGCCAAAATATTTACTCAAGTAACAAGTAAAAGTAAAAAGCCCAAATATTTACCGTAAATTCCGGATTATTGGGGGCACCTGAATATAAGCCACAACAACAAAATGTATATATATATATATATATTTTTTTACATATATAGGCCGCACTGGTCTATAAGCAGTAGCTGTCCACGCCATTTCAAGCATTAGAAACACCATCAGGGCTACAGGCACAACTACTTTTATTAAAGTGTGTCAAGAACTAAATATATTATTCTTTAAAGTGTGTTCAGTGAAGCCAAAGCGCCGCCTGCACAGCGACTCCTCCTCGGGAGTTTGGCCGTGTTTGGCATGTTAGCGCTCACACACAGCCCTTCAGGAGCTCAGGAGTGTCCCGGTGTCACAAGCTGGTCTGAGCTGGGTCCGTGGTGACCGCTCGAAGCTTTTCACACCCGTGAATCGTTGGACCCTCCATAATATTTCAGCGGCGAGATGGTGAAATGAAACACATTTGTTTTGCACTTTAATCCACGCTATCTATTCACCTTATTCCGCCCCGCCCACTTTTGCCTTTTTTTGCCTTGTCTCGGCACTTCCGTTGTACAGACACTTCCGGTCGAGCGCGAAGCCCGTTCATTTTAACGGAGAAGGAGGGGAAAAGTTCGCCGCTCAAATCTGATGTTTAGTCGATTGATTTGTGCAAAATGTCCAATGTTCATTTGTGTTCGTGCAGTGACTGATTTTATGTGGACTCCTCCAGTCCCGTGTTAACTGATAGGAGAAAAGGGGGGGCACATTTCATGGCGGCGCCCACGCAAGCTACCGCAATAAGGTGAATAGCGCGGGAGGGCATCCTGCTGCCTCTGCTCCTGTGGGAAAGAAGTGATGGAGAAAGGCATATTCAATATGACCATAAAAATCTAGAAATTAGCCACAAGTAAGAATAAAATAGTACTTTGGGAAAATGTTACTGCACTGTTACTGTTACTGAGCATCAAAGTTTGATTCATGTTTCAGTCGTCACAACAAAACATGATGTGAAAACTGTTCTATTTAATTAATGTAGTATGTAGTATGTATTCGTCAAAATTTTACTCAATTTCATTTACTTTACTTCAAAATTAAGAAACAGAAATGAGCAGCTTTAGCTTATGGCATGCTCGCAAATGAATGGCGCTATAATGAACACACTTTGAACTGTTCAGAACGGGTCCAGTGATCAATTATGGACTACGTTTTTCACATCACCATAAGTAAAGAACTACACACGCTCACACCTCCTCCGCTCATGTCTGCGCCAACATGAAGACCGACGCACTAGAATTTCCTAACTGCAAACTTTTTTTATTTCGTTGCTGCCTACCTCCCTCAATACTCCCCCCTGAATAAGTAAATTGAAGACAGTCCTGCCAAGAAATCGACTGAGTTTCCAAGTGTGCGCTCAAGTTGGAGGCTGAAGAACAAAGAGAAAAGTTCAGTCAAGTTTCTTCTTCAGGAATAGTGTCTCCGAGTGTCTTGTTACGGAGGAAAGGCTTTATTAGGAATTCAAAAAAAGAATGTTTTTAACGCTAATTTAGTCTCAGGGCAAAATGTGTCTCAACTGTATCGCCACGGACATAAACAGCTAAATAAGCAAAAGAAGTATGGAAGGATACTCTTTTTGTAATGTATCGTGTTCAATTAGTGTAGACGTTCACAACCACATCAGCCAGAATGTTAAGTCTTGGTCATTTATGTCTCTCGGCCTTCCAGGTTTATTCCATGTCATAGTTCCTCTGGAGTGAGTTCTTTGCTTGTATTACGACAGAAAAACAAATGAGAACAAATGAAACCGCAGAGCAGGCGACACAGAAAGCTTTCCAAAATGAGTAGCACAGCTGCAGCAGAGGTTTTCAAAGCCTTTTTGTGCTTTGTTTTTTTCTCCTTTGACATTTGCTCACATCCATGAAGCTTTTTGACGGCCATCTGTTCAGTGGTAAGAAGAAAAAAAAATCGACTTTTTAAAGGTGTTCCCACGGCCTTGCCTTTAAACTCTTCTCATGAGGGAGTTGGATCTGCCATGGCTTAGTACTTATTTAACCTATAAGCCAGTTTTCCTCACAGACATCGCCATTGTCCTGAGCTGGAGGTCGAACAGATGAGCGCGAAGAAGCTTGTGAAAAGACATGCATCTTTTTTTCAGTCAATTTTCCCCAGAACTACCCTGAACGAACTCAGGAATCAGCCCAACAGCAGAGCAGGTAACACAAGTGGAAGCTGTTTGCATAAAACAATGATTTATCAGACAGTTGAAGCCTCTTTTCGTTCATTGTGGCACGGGATTTCATTCTCACACACACGTTTTTCTAATGTGACACATATTTGACTAAAGCAACCGGGAATGGGAAAATGTGGATCAAATGTCACAAATGTTGACTCTACACAAAGCTGCCAGATAGGAAACTTGTGGCAAGCGCACCTCTGTAATTCCTCACTTTCGAAATACGTGCCTGGTCACTGTTTTAGTCGAGTTACACTTGCAACAACATGGAAGAATGAGCGCAAGTTGGAACATAAACATGAGGTGTTTCCCAGCAAGTCACAGCAGCGGCAGCAGATGCAGCATTATAGCCGTCACAGTGACACAAATGCTATTTTAGTCCCATTGCCGTCTAAAGGCCCACCCAGTTCTGTTACATTACTTTGAAGGGCTGAGTTGCACCCAGAGCACATGGCTACTTAATATGCATAAACAAAACCACAGCGCTCCCGATTAGGCGACATGGAAGCACTGCAAAGGTAATTCTTTCCTTTCCAATAATGATGTTTTTAGCAGACGCAGAGCATCCTCGGTAAGTGTATTTATAAACTGCTGTGGACGTTAGCGCTAGCGTTAATGTTAGCACACATAAGCTTCCTTGCTTCAGCCTACTCCATTTTGAGCATCCATGACTGTATAGTTATTCATTTTGAAAGAAAAATAAATGCAAACTGCTCAAATAAATTAAACTAAAACTGGGCATGTTAGCATTAGCAAGTCCATCGCGATTAGCCAATGGAACCAAGGTTATGGCTACCTACTACAGAGACGGTATGGCCGTCCGACATGACCCAATATGATAAAAAGGCGATGTGACAAAGTGACTGAGTTATACTTATTCTTATTCTATTCTATCATTTTTTTTATTTTTATGACCCAGAATAGGCTTTTGCAATGGCCCCATGACCCATTTTTGAGTCCCGACCCACCAGTTGAGAACCACTGTTTTAATCTGTGATTCCCCTGTCACATTTCTACAGTTCTGGCACATTTATCTCAATGTTTGACAGATGTCTTCTGCATTTTCATTTGATTTTTGTGCTGACAGAGAACACGAACTTTGAGCCCGTTTTTTGTCTCATGTTTATAAGCCCGGCAATTGCAGAAAGAGATGTTGTATAACCATAAAACAGACCAAAACATCCGCATTTTTGCTTTCCAACTCAACTTTACATCACAGGCTCTTCAGAATGTTGCACAACCCATTGGGAGGATCATCTCCAAGTGCGTGTCGAGCCCTTTCACAAATACCGATTCCTCTTCGCGGGTTGCAACACAAATGTCTTGCTTTGAGTCAATACTTGGGAGGAGCTTTTGTCCACAGAAAACTCGACTGCCAACTTCTGAGACTGGAAAATTGGAGCTGATGTTTACTTTGACCCCGTGCTTTCAATTGGGTTCATTGGTTTTCTAGAACTCGGCCCACAAGGACACATCCCACGGCTACAGTGTTGCTATGACAGGAAGCAGACTTTTTCAACTCCTAAAACCTTAATTTGTTTCAAGTGCAGAGTCTACATCACAGCAATGGCAACAAACCTCGGTGCATCGGAGCATACTTTTGGGTTATGATGGATCATGATGGTACATGGCGCAATGCAGATCAATTTAAGTTGGGCTTCTCCCTCAAAAGTATAATATTACAGTAAAATTTGCACCTTTCAAAACACCCAAGGTCACCTTGAGACGCAATAATAAAATCACAATATAACATTATTAACGCACACTAAAGTGAGGCCTGTTTAAATAAGTGGCTTTTGAGCTGAGATTTAAAAAGGGGCAGAAAGGTAATTTGACCGAGTTAAGCGGGATGGGAGTTCCAGAGATTTGGGGCTAAACGGCTAAAAGCTACCCATGGTGGTCAAGTGGACAGTAGGTACAGACAGCTGAGAGGCAGAGGAGGACCGGCGGGTGCGGGATGAAAATATGTAGATCGGGTGACATTGCTGATATGGGAATGGAACGAGAGTGAGGTGTCACTCAGACTCTTAACCTGAGGGGAGGGAAGGACTGTAGAGTTATCAATGTTGATCGTGAAGCTGTCAGCTTTGGCTAAGATGGACTTTTTGCCAGTGAGGATCACTGTTGAGCTTGAGAAAGTTGAGCGAGAACCAGGATTTGATTTCTTCTAAACAGTTACAGTGGGATGAGGGAGTACAGTGGGATGAGGGAGGGCAGTGGTGGGTTTGGTGAATAGGTAGAGCTGGGTGTCAAATTTGTCAAAGTTACAGAGAATATGGCCAAGGGGGAGGAGGTAGATGATGAATAAAAGAGGGCCGAGGACAGAGCCTTGGGGAACATATGTGAAAAGGCCAAAACCCACGGACATACGGGATCTTCGATGTATTTTACTAGTTTTCAGAATCTCCCTTGATGATGCCTGTTCCCTCTCTGACAGAAAGAGCAGCTCTGCAGGCCGTGGATTTGTTATTCGAAATAGTGTTATTTCTTTTTACTTAAAGGGACGCTGCGTAACATTTTGGACTATAGTGTTGCCATCAGTGCAAAACACACTCAGCTCAACACAGAAAAATGCTATTACTGCAGGGAATAATCAAAGAATGTTTTTTGATGAGAACCGAACCTATTTTAATCTCAAATTCTACTGATTTTAGTCACATCTCCATGGAGACGAGCTGGAGACGTACCCACTCCTGGTAAAGTTACAGTCATGTCTTAGGAGAGCTGAGCCGCTCACAGCAAAAGCACATGTTTGTTTGTACATTTAAGAGGTATTTTTCCAATGATGAAATGATCTATCATAAAATAAATGCTAGTATTTCAATTTTATTTGTAAGTGAAAATCCTACGCGGTGTGGCTTTAAGGAATAGCCAAAGCTAAATATCTCCTGTTTGACATGGAAAACAGTATGGCCAAAACCTGCGGACAATTATTTTTCATACATGGAAAAGCTGCTTGTTGCAGTTATTAAGACACCTTTGTCACTATCTGACGTTTTGTTGGTTAGAAAATGCAATATTACTCTAAAACAGTGGGACCCAACAGAGGGTCGTTGAACCATTTTCAGTGGGTCGCGAGCCTTTTCCACGGGACACTACTTCCAATAGCCTACTTCTCTTCAATGACCATTGTCTTGGTCATAATTTCAACTTTATAGGTTTATTAAATGTTTACTCAACATATATTTGTGGAGAAAATACAGTATTTTACATGACATATCCCGAAGTTTCATTAACAGATTTAATGCTTCTTTTTCAAAAGGGAAAAGTACACTGTAGAAAGTAATTTTGAAATAAGTAACATTTTCTTGAAATAAGTCCTTTTGTCCTCGATTTGAGAGACTTAATTTCAGGAAATCTGTCCATGGGGAAAGATTCCTACACTTAAATTAAAATGAGAAGAAATCACCGCACTCAAAACTATAACTAAAACATCTTAGTTTGTTTGAAATAAAACTGTTGTAGTTGTTTTGTCCTAATTCAGTTTTGTCTTGATTTCGTTGTTTTGTCTTCATTTTTGGACAGATTTCTTGAAATTATAGTCTCAAAATCAAGGACAAAAGTCACTTATTTTGACATTACTTTTTGCAGTGCCGGGAAGCTACGGTGAATGTTTTTTACTCTGTGATGAAAGGATTACGCTTAGCAAGAGATGGAAAGGTGAGGGAAAATAATCCTGGATACGTAGGACATCAAGAGGAGCTTTTTATTCTGTCGCCACGGTGCTGGAGAAGATCCAAAGATTCCCCAAAGATGCGCGAGTGGCTAGGCACAGCTCCAGGTATGTTTTTGTTGAGAAAACAACTTTTGCAGCACGATAAAAAGCTCTAAAAAGTCAATTTTGCAGGGAATATACTAGAGATTTTCTCCCACATTAAGAAGTCCTTCAAATTGAAAGAAATGGAGCTAGAAGTTTGAATTGTTAAACTGTAAAAAATGTCCATGAAATTTACTGAAAATTTTGGTAAAATGGTGACTGAAAAAAAGTGTAAACTGAAAAACGATAAAACACTGTTTAATTAACAGTAATGTTTAGTTAGATGTTTAACCACACAAGACTGTTACTTTTAAAGAAATAATAATTAAATAATTAAATTTCTTTGTAGTTTCAACACAGAAAAACTGCAAAACAAAAACCAAGCAAATACAGTTAAATGTACAACGGGAGTCTATTACTAAAAAACTTAAGGACTTGAAACTAATGTTTACGAGCAATTAACTTAACCATTACTCGTGTTTGACATTAATCATCATGTAAATTGTACTGAAAAAACTTTTTTTAATAACTGGGTGGTTTTAGTAAATATACAGAAAAAAACTGTTAAAATAGAAAGCAGTCAACATTTTTATTATGTTAAATATACAGGTCATTCCGTAACCTTGTTTACATGTTACTGTATTTTTTACAAAAAAATTCTGGCAACCACAGCTGCCAAAGTTTTTTTGTAAAAACAACAGACTTTTTTTTACAGTGTAGTTTTGTATCTTTCAGAACACTGAACATACAGGATGGCATTTTTATCATCAAACGTCAGCAAACAATTTACTCTACAACGAAAAACAACTTTATTTGAAAATGGAATAAAATGAGTCGGGCACCTTGGAGCGCGTCACAATAAAATCCTTCATATCTGACACCTCTTAACTCTACAAAGGCGAGACGAACGTGCGATCTTGAGTCGGAACTTGAGGGTATCACAGGGGTAAACAACATGGCCGTGTGAGTCACGAGCGCATTTCGACAAATAAAAAGTTGAAAAACCGTCGCCGCGCTAATAAACTGCCTGAGGACAAACGTCTATTTTGGGACTTGAAATATAGCGATCATTACGGCTCGGAGGGAAGGGGAAGGCTAACGACCGCTAACCCTGCTGTGGCTGTCGGTGAGCGGGGAGGACGCATCAATCTGGCATTAACCGCATTTACAACGGCGGCGTAAAAGTCCAAAAGGAGACAAATGCAGGCTGAAGAAGAAAACACGGAGAGTGCGCTTCAACAACAGCAGCTACGGTAACCAACCCCACCTCAGAAAGTGCACATAGAGGACGGCCTTGGAAATGAAGGGATTTCCTACATTGAATCAGCATTTTAAGTTGAGGGGGACCGCGAGTGAGAATTGTGAGGATTTCACTTGAGGGGAGACGTTCCATTTGACACTCAATTTTGAGGTTTAACACTGTTTTTCTCTCCAAATATATAAACTGTCACCTGGAAACAAAGAAATTCCCTGATCACCAGAACAAGGTGGTTGTATTGTCACACTGACACAACATTAATATGAGATATTGCAACTTTAAAGGGCCATTTTTCCATGAGTTTTCTTCCTTTTCTTTTTTGGCAACATCCTCACTTGAAGCTAGCCTGAATACCCATGCTGCGGGGACATTTAATTAAAGAAACTTACTACACATTTTTTCAACATTTGTCAATTTAAGGGACAAGATGCAAATTGTCTTTTTTTTTAACTTTTTTTTTCTTACACATGGCAACAGTCTCTATGATGAGCTCGCGCATGACGATGGACATAGTTGGTATTTTGGTCAAAATACTTTTTGAGTGACAGTGCAGGATTTTAGCAGCAGTTGTGGTGAATAGGGCCGGGCTCATTCTACACCAGGACAGGGGTAGGCAAGTTTGTGTCATGGAGGGACGATTTTCTTCATTTCCAAAACGGCAAGGGCCGAAACTTACAATTGTAGCCCAAAGTAAAGCACCTTTTTTCTACAAATATAAGTTTTGCACATATTATTTGACCTAATGCTGTGTTTTGCTGGGAAATGTGAAAATATTGACAGTTTTCTCGATTTATGTATAAATGTTTCTTCAAAATTCTCTTAGGGGCCAAAGGGCCAAATATGGCCCCCGGGCCTGACGTTGCCTACCCCTGCCAGAGGACATTACTGAAGCACGTAGGGGTGGTTAACATTTTTAAATTCCATCTAATCCCTTTAATTTCAATCAAATGTTTAAAAGTGATGTTTTAAAGCAGTACTAAGCAACTCATGCCCCTAGAGGCCATAAGCGCCACTGCAGGTGTTGTAGCATGTTGCATTTGTTTACTTATTAATTGTCCGTGAGAGTAAATACTAAAATCTCAGAAAAGACAAAGGGAGAGAGGGATATTGTACATCCAGTTACACAATGGAGATCTTTTTTTTTCACTCAAAATTGGCTGAAAACACAAGTGATGCTAGCCCGGAGTCAGCTTTGCCCGTTAGCCTGCTAGCTTCTTCTTAGTGATTCCATGACTGTGTATTGGTGCCTGTGACCCAGTGGCAGCAAAGTTGCACTCTGAGATTCTCTGAATGAAAAGTGCGTTACAAATAAAATGTATTATTATTATTATTAAGTTGCTAGAGAAGCCAGGGGAGATGAAAGACCCCCCAATCATCCCATTAACACTTGTCTTACCCCCTGAGGGACTACGAAAAGGATTTATTAAGGTAAACAAGTTACTCAGTACTGCTTTAAAATGTATTGAGGAAGAAGCTTTGTCACCAACTCGGCATCGTTCTGTGGCACGAGGCGAAACGTCGTCCTTTCTGAAACAACCCAGCACGGATTACTGATTGAAAACTTCCCCCCACTCTGGCAAACACCGTTTTTTTGTCTATTTTTTGTCATTTTTTTGGTCTATATTTTATCAAATTTTGGTCACTTTTTTGTCATTTCTTTTTGTGACATTTTTGCCACTTTTTCATCAATTTTTCGTCACTTTTTGGTCAAACTTTTCTCGCTTTTTTGTCACATTTCCATCATTGATTTCGTCTCAGTTTTGTTGCTATGTTCACACCTTTTTTTCCAGAAGCTTTTGGACTGGGGTCAAAGCCAAACAGGAGAAAATGTGCTCGGTTCAGACGGGAGTTAAGGGGTTAAAAGAAACGCATCCAAAAACCAAAAATGTGCTGGAAAAGCAACAAAAAAGTGACAAAATGTGACGATAACGTCGCGACAAAGCAATGAAAAAAGCGATGAAAAAACCCCGCCTGAAAAACAAGAGACGAAAACACGCCAAAAAAAAAAAAAAAAAAAAAAGTAATGAAAAAGCACCAAAAAAAAAAATTTGGCGTTACAGTGTTGCTCTCCAGCCAAGAAGCCTTTAGATTTGGGCAAAGCCGAACTGGAGAAAATGCTCTCGGTTAAGGCGGGGGGAAGAGGTTAACATGTGTATTTGTGGAAGTGTCACATTTACGCTAATCTGGGCCAGGCTGACCAGAGTCCAGGGCTGTTTTTCAGTCCCAGTCCCGCCCCTGTACCACGACAGAGAACTCACACGAAAATGGAAACCTTAAAAGTCCTCACGGGAGCTGTCCTTGGTGCTTACAGTCACCGTCCCCTTCCACCGCCAAGACGCGCACACCGCCCCCCCCTCACTTCCGCCAAACTCCCGCTAAATAATACACGGCCAGATATGACAAACAGTCCGAGGGATGAAAGATTTAACACGTGGATGCCTGAAAGCAAAACGGGCTTCTCCTCCTTCTCCTTCCTCTCCAAACTCAATGTGACGCGGCTTGCCTGGGACTTCCCGCCCCTTTGCGCGCGTAATGCGGTGGACGTGGCGATATATAAAGCGGCTGCAGCCTCGCACGCTCCGTAATACAGACGGAGAGATCGCAAAGGAGCGCGAGAGACAGCGATAAGGGGGGAAAAAGTCGTTTAAAAAAGAAAAAAAGCTGGCAAACATGGGCAGAGCGGCGAGGGCGACGCGCGGCGGGATTTGCTGGAGACTTTTCCTCGCCGGCTGCCTGTTCTTGGAAACTTCCTCGCAGAACTTCGGCCAGACGCAGTTCCTCTGCACGTCCGTGCCCAAGGACATGGACATCTGCGCGGCCACCCTGCAGAACAGCGTGCCCGGGGACAACCTGAAGAGCAGCGTGATGCAGCTGCGGGAGACGGTGCTGCAGCAGAAGGAGACCATCATGAACCAGAAGGAGACGATCAGGGAACTCACGTCGAAGTTGGCGCGCTGCGAGAGCCAGAGCGGGGAGCCCGGGGCGCGGAGGAAAGACGCGGCGGCGGCGGGGGGGGCCAAGAACACCATGGGGGACGTGTCCAGGGGCCCCGCGGAGACCCTGGCGCAGCTGTCGCAGACTTTGCAGTCGCTCAAGCAGAGGCTGGAGAATCTGGAGGTAGGTTGTCCATAGATGGAGAAACACAAATCGATGGGGGGGGGGGGGGGGGGGGGGGATGTTTATGGATTGTTACGTGACGCTCTGCAGTGAGATGCCAGAGCGTCAAATTCAGACCGGGTTAAGCTCGAGTTTGGGTTTCGCTCTTAGTTTTTGGCTTTGGTTTAGCTTTTTCCCTCATTTCAACAAGTTTAAGCTTGTTTTCATGGAGCCCCTCTCTCTTTTGCGCTTGCTCCTATTTTTCCCCCCACGCATCATAATAGCTGTAGTGCGGGCTTACACTTTTTGCAATCCATATAAAAACCGGCACATCGTGAAAGAGCGAAGCTGGATCTGAAACGGACTAAAGAAGCAGCATCGCAGAGGCACAATGTTGTTCTTTCTTATACTCAAATGTGAGCTATAATCGAAGCTTTAATTTGTACACTGGAATAAATGTTTTTTGAGCTGGCGAGAATGACCGCTTGAAAGAAGAAATGTTTTCATGAATTTGAGTAGGTTTGGGGGAGGGAAAAAAAGAAGAGAATATCATTATCATTAGGAAAAGCACCTTTTCCTTGATTAAGATTATGTTTTTTTTTAAGTCAAAGTGTGTAACATTTTCACTAAAGGATTGGTATAAAAATGAGATGTTTTTGTTTTACAATTTTTTATTTATTTTTGGTTTACTTCACACATCTCTTGTTTGGAAAAGGTGCGCAAGAGAAGGCACTTAACCTCTTAACTCCCGCCTGAACCGAGAGGATCTTTTTCCTCACGTTATCAGATTTTTTTCCATCATTTTTTTGTTGGGTGTTCAACTCATTTTTTTTTAACTTTTTTGTCATTTTTTTGTCATTTTTTTCTCACATTTTCGTCATTTTTTTTGGTCACATTTTGTCATATTTTCGTCATTTCTTTGTCAGTTTTTTTAATCAAATTTTTGTCCTTTTTTTCTTCACATTTGTCAGTTTTTTTGTCAAATTTTTATCACATTTTTGTATTTTTTGGTCATATTTTTGTCACATTTTTGTCACATTTTTGTCATTTTTTCGTCCATTTTTCGTCACTTTTTTGTCACATTTCTATCATTGTTTTCGTCTCAGTTTTGTCGCTATTTTCACAGCTTTTCTCCAGAAGCTTTTGGACTGGGGTAAAGCCAAACTGGAGAAAATGTGCTCGGTTCAGGCGGGAGTTAAGGGGTTAAAGGCCAAACGTAGAACACGGGAAAAAAATCTCTCGCACACTGTTTACTTGCAACGCCCGTGTTCCTTTATTTAATGCAATGTTTTCGCCAGTGCCTGACAAAACTCTGCATTAAATAAAGGAACACAGGTTTGCATTTAGAAACACACCACTGCATCGCAAGCAGATTCCCTTTTCCTCACACCTGCCCCGTAACTTTGCAGGGGGCGGGACATCACCAGCTCGTCTCCATGGAGATGTGACAATACTTTGCTTTACAGTGCTAATATCCGATAAAAAAATAATTTAAAAAAACATGCAAGCTTTATGAGCATCTAGGTTTCATGACGGTTTAGTCGCTTTTGGTGACTTAGCTACTGTACCTTTGACCCAGAATGTTCCATAGTGTGGCTTTAAATGTGAAAGTGGGCACATCATGCGACTTTCTTGAGGTTTAAACCATATTTTAACATTGTTCCCTCAGATCTGGGGTAGTATTTCACAACATTGACATGATTTTGAGTAATCCTCGGACAAAACTGCTAAATTTAGCTGTTTCTTCTTCTACGGTGTCAGCGCCTCTTTCTCTACTTCCTGGTTACAATTGTGTCATGGTTTCAAACCCAAATAGCCGCCAGCAGGAGGAGCCCCAGTCAAGATTTCCACCAGCTCTTCCGCCAGCTTTTCCTTTTTACTATTTAATTCTTACAGAGATGTATTCTCAAACTATATCACGTAAAAAAATATCAAAGCTGAGGCTCCAAAATAAGGTTTTAAAGTCTATTTTTAAGCTCTGTATGCATGTCCATTTTAAAGCTGCTAGTTCCACTTGCAATCACATTTCTTATCTTCAGACTCGTCCAAACCTGCTCAAAATCGGCATAAAGCCTCTTAAAGCCACACCCAAAATATAGACTAACACTCAGTCATTTTTTTCACTTTGATTGGTTTTGTTGGTGAGAAATGTCTTCTCAAAACATGTGGCTTTAGTGTGAGCACCCTGATATAACGGTGCTGGGAGCGGGATATCGCCAGCTCGTCTCCATGGAGATTTTTTTTTTTTGCTTTAACCACAGGCAGCTATTAGGTTGAAATGCGTTTGGTCCTCTTCCAGATATTTCCTGACAGTTTAGTCCATCTTGTGACATGACAACATATGACCTTAAATGCCAAAAGGAAGTAGTAGACGTCGAGTTTCACAAAGGTGCTTCTCTCGTCCCCCCTGCAGCAGTACAGTCGCAGTAATAACTCGGTGCAAGCCAACAGCCTGAAGGACCTGCTCCAGAGTCGCATCGACGAGCTGGAGAAGCAGGTGCTGTCCCGCGTCAACACCATCGAGGAGAACAGGCACGGGCTGCGCAACGAGACCGAGCAGCGCGGCCGAGTGGAGTCCACGCTCACCTCGCTCCACCAGAGGATCTCGGACCTGGAGAAAGGTAACGGCCCCGTGCTTCCTGATTCCAGTTCCAATGGAGAAAAGGGGTGTTTAAAGCTGTGAGGAGTTAAGCTTTGTTTGATGTTCTGTGTCTTTGTTACATGTTGCTTTGTAATGGAGGAAACGCGATGTGACTAAAGCAGACATTTGGAAATTACGAGCTCTGCCACAAAGTCCTGATTTAGACCAATTTGGACTCTAGGCCTGGTTTAGTTCTTGATCTAGAATACAAATAATGGATCCTTTTGTAACTGGATCTCAACAGTTTCAGAACTAGATGTGGACAATCAGTCATTCTGCCAAACGTCAGATAGAATTTAAGAAAGAATGAATGAATGATGATAACATCTTTGTGGATTAGCCTGATAAAACTGATCCTGGTTTGGATCTTATTTAATCCTAGTTTCTTAAAATGTGTTTAAAGATGCAATATGCTGATGATATTAGTACAAATTTGACCTTTCGGCGACCCAGTGGCTGTATGGGTGGTTAGCTTAGCTCCTATGATGCTTCAGGATCCATTTTATTTAAGGTTTCTTAGGGATTTCGAGTAGGTTTTTGGAATGGAATATATGCTTAACCATGGAACTGGTTCGTTCAGCAGTGAAAACCTAAAACAAAAAAATACTGGACCCTGGAGTGTCATACAAGCCATCAGATCAGGATGACAAGTAAAGGCGCTATGCTAACCACCCAAGCATCCACTGGGTCACTGAAAGGTCAAATATGTATTAATATCATTTTTTTTTTATCATAAAAGTTGCATAGTGCAGCTTTAAGTCTGGATTATTTTGGTGTCATTTGGCGTTTATAAACCTCAGTCTGGCTGCGTTACTATGGAAATGTAGACACAGAGCATAGCCAGGTCTGGACCAGGTTTAAAGCCAGGCTTAGTCTGACCTCTTTTTATCACACATTGAAATGAAATCAACATATTTTATTACTTCCCCAGGTGTTTAAAATTATATCTGTTCTACACGACTTATAACAGATACAGAGAAGCCATATTTCATGTGGATGTAGATGCTTATATGTTACATGTAGGCCTGTTGATGATTTATTTAAGCAAAGAATATGTTTCTATTAAGCATAGGTCATCGGTCAGGTTTATGAAAGCGCCCTCTGATGTGGTTATGAGTTTGTCCTGGGATTGTCTTTTCAGTGTCCAGGTTTGGATCTGGTTTAGACCTGGACTAGTTCTCATTCAATCCTGGTTACAGACCTGATTTACACACACACACACACACTCTTTATGCTTTCTTTAGACATGGGATTGTCCCGATCATGACCTACGTATAACAATCTTAAATCATGGTTCTTACCTTCACAGAAAACATATTTGCAAAAAAAAAATGCTCCTGGGAAACCCCTATGGTATTTACAACAACGCTGCTTAGTCACAATAATGCTTTATGTGTTATGGTTATTCACATTGTGACAAATAAAAACTAATATGAGCTGTGTTGTCGCTGGAAAGACGTGAGCGCTGTCCTTGGTGCTGAAACGGGCACTTAAAATGTATAGAAAAATTCCTTCAATTGACAATAATATTATAGTTTATGCATTGAAGAGTGGGGGTAGAAAGGCCGTGTGACATTGAAAAACTATTAGTCTCATGCGTCTCTCCTGCGCTGCACTCCTCACGCGAGATTAAGGCCGATCCGGGCATAACCAGACTGGATTTGTTGTGTAATGTAATTCCTATGTAAATCCGCTGCACGCTGGGAATGAAATATCAGTTTAGGCAAATGGAAACGAGTGCCGCCGCATAATGTTGGCTTTAACAGACCTCTACGATGGGAAATTACCTACAGCAGGGCGAGTAACAAGGGTGACCGCCTCGACAAGGTGGTAATAGGGAGGCAAGCGGTGGTGATTTGGGGGGGATAGACTTGAGAAATGCAAGCTTTGATAAGAACATACCACCTTATTGAGCCTAATAGATTTTGCATTACGGAGTTTAGGGGCTATACGACATCCGGTCAAATGTAGTGGTTTCTATTTTCTAAGCAAAGCCCACAATAGCATGTCTTTAGTGAGACCTGGATAAAATACAAGTGTTCATTTTATTGGGGATTGCTGTGAACAGGCTCCACAGACCTGACTTGTAACTTTAGTTTTTGAATAATTAGAGAAAGTTTAGATTTTTCCCCAAATTGTTTTCACCCTTAACTGTTTTAAACAT
The DNA here is from genome assembly GCF_951799975.1 of Gobius niger. Classification (NCBI taxonomy): domain Eukaryota; kingdom Metazoa; phylum Chordata; class Actinopteri; order Gobiiformes; family Gobiidae; genus Gobius; species Gobius niger. The sequence continues at coordinate 29,998,704 of NC_136861.1, read as the reverse complement.
GACCATATATGGACGATTCCAGCGATGCCGTCTGTATCTAATTATTAAAAAAATACTTTAACAAACGCAGAAATATGAATATAGTTTCTATTAAATAAAGATACAAAAACATGGAGAGGAGCAAAGTGGTTCAACAGTCCATAAATACATAAATAACGGAGAATGCTAACATGATGCTTAATCCTAGCATCATGCTAACGCAAACGTCTACGACTGCTGTTTTTTCACTTCTACTGAACAATCTGATGTGAGAAAATATCTATATCGGCCCGATTTAGACCTGACTTTATTTATGTATGGTAAAGGAGTTCATATTCCACCAGAAAATGGCTAAAAAGAGTTTCCCAAAAGATTCTATTTTCCCCCTCGGCGAAGCCACGCCCCCTTCTATGACGCAATGCCGTCTGTATCTATAAGCTCTGTGCACGGAATGTCTATAGCTAACTTCCTGTTGGCCAGTGTAGGGTAAAGACATGACTTCCTGTCCACATTTTAACATACATTCAAAATAAAAGAGTTAAAGGATGGAAGAAAACTTAATGGTGCATTAAGCCACTTTTTGTGTAAAAAACAAAACAAATCAAGAAGCTTTTAGATTTGGGTCATGTCAAACTGGAGAATGTGGTCATCTCAGGTGGGGTTAAGAGGTTAAACCTAGGTAAAAGGTGCACTATGCAACTTTTTATATAAAAAGAACAATGTTGATATTAGCATTTGACCTTTCAGTGACCTAGTGGCCATATGGGTAGCTAGCTTAGCGCCTTTACTTTCCATGCAAGTGGACCCCTATGTTTCAGGATCAATTTTATTTAAACCGGAGACACTTTAATCAGCCATTAAAACCTGCTAAAAATCTAAAAACAGATCATGGAGTGTCTTACGGGCCATCGAGATGGTAAGTAAAGGCGCTATGCTGACCACCCGACCCGCTGGGTCGTTGACAGGTTAAATACACACAAACATTAACTTTTTTACATAAAAAAATGCATAATAAATGCCGAGCTGACAGTGAATGTGTACTAATTAGTTCAGTTGATGGTGCTATAGTTTGTAAGCGTTAAATTCAGCTTCAAAGCTAAAACACAGTTATAAACACTGACGTCTCCCCCAGTGAAGCATTTAAATCCAGAGAAAAGTTTTTAATTTGTAAGTGATTATCCGACAGCTGCTTATTTCCTGCCATGTACTTTTTAAACATAATATAACTTATTTCAGCAAGAAACGGCTCACTCTCCATCGGAATCAGACAGGGACCAGCCGTTACCCTAGGAAGTTAGCATCATGCTGTTATGCAACATTCCGTGCACAGTGCCAGTTCTGTTTGGAATGAAAAGAACTGGTGTGCTTACCCTCTGCTGATAACCCACAACAACAAAAGTAAAGCTTTGTATGTAATCATTGTGAACACTGAGAGTATGTTTAGTATCGACATTTCTTTTGAAGTTGTACAAAAGTGTTCAGTAGTGAAGAGAAGAAGAATAAATCCAGCGTTAATTGCTGTGCGTACAAAGTTGTACAGATGCAGGAAAATGAGCCTCTGCTGCTGCTGCTGCACACATTTTAAGGCAGAGAGAGGCTCAAAGTATTTTCAGCTTATGAGATAAATGAAGCTCCTCCAGAATGTTCAACCGAGCTTCATTAAAGTTCTGCAGAGAGCTCCGACCCTGTGTAAACACCCCTGCCTCTGATCTCCCCCCCCAGGTCAGAGAGAGAACAGACCTCTGGACAAGTTCCAGCTCACGTTCCCCCTCAGGACCAACTACATGTACGCCAAAGTGAAGCGCAGCCTGCCCGAGATGTACGCGCTCACCGTGTGCATGTGGCTCAAGTCCAACGCGTCCCCGGGAGTGGGCACGCCGCTGTCCTACGCCGTCCCGGGACAGGCCAACGAGCTGGTGCTGATCGAGTGGGGGAACAACCCGATGGAGCTGCTCGTCAATGACAAGGTATGACCGGAGTGGTTTCAAGGAGTTACGTACAAGAATTAAGAGGGCATTTTTAGACTATTATAAAGTGTTCTGGTTGTGGTCTAAACTTTCACAAATTAGCCTTAAAGGGGGGGTATTATGCAAACTTTTTCAAGCTTTACATCATGTTATTATGTCATTCCCTCATTAAAAACATGCCTAAAGTGTTGTCTTGGCACATTCACATATTTTTGAGTAATCTGTAAAAACTCTGATGGCGGCCATTTTAGGGATAGGTTTGCCTGAGTCCTCCTAGGAACGCCCCCACCTCCTGGAGACGCCTCCGAGCTTTCGTCACCAGCCGAGTAACCAACCACTGCTCCTCAGCAGAACCCCCTCCCCACTGATGCCACAGACAGCGTGTCCGAAAGGGTCAGAGGTTCTTAAAGAGACAGAGGCCTATTTTAAGACATTCACTACAGCCATTTTGAGAGAGCAATTTTATACAAGGCAGTTATTCTAATTGACTGCGATTACAGACCAACAGAAGGTTTGGTCATCATTGTAGTGTGATATAGACTGGTGCTATGTGATTGAAAAAAGCATAATACCCCCTCTTTAAGCATTTCAAATTTTCATAGGGATAAGATTATAAGGACATGCCGCAATCAATATTCCAAACATCAGATGTTGTACGATACACAGAACGGGTCAACAAAACATCCCACTTATTAAGAATATTGGATACATGGTGTTTATCTAGGCAAGTAGATAAGGGACTCCCATTGGATAATTATTGCATGTTGTGCAACGCTATGTGCCCAAAGAAAGAGGTCTGCTCATTATTTGAACATAATGAATGAGCAGGTTATTTCAAAGATGTTTTGTTTTGTTTCTCCTTGAGCATAATCCAAGATGACAATGCAAAAATCCATTGAGCTCAAATCGTGAAGGGGCGGTTCAGGTGCTTAGGCTTTAATTCTTACGTATGGATTGGTCACTACAGATTCTACTGAGAGCACATACAAGTACATTGCTTCCAGGGCGGACTGGGACTGAAAACAGCCCTGGACTCTGACTAGCCTGGCCCAAATTAGCTAATTGTGCACTTCCACAAATACATATTTTAACCTTTTACCACCCGCCTTAACATTAACGAGTGCATTTTCCCCAGTTCGGCTTTTTATTATTATTTTTTTGATTGGTATCATCAGCAAAAAGAACAGGAAAGGTGGTCGTAGAAACAGAGGCAAAATCATTAATATAAATAATAAATAATTATGGTCCCAAAACTGAACCTTGTGGTACACCATACTCCACCGAATTCCTTTTAGATTCATGTTTTTTTAATACTGGGCTTTACCCAAATCTAAAAGCTTTTCGACTGGAGATCAACAATGTAACGCCTGAAAGCTAAGACCTACAAAAGTTTGTCACGTCGCCACATTTTTGTCATATTTTTGTTATTTTTTGTCCGCGTTTTTGTCATGTTTTTGTTGACTTTTCATCCTCTTTTTCTCGCTATTTTGATGCTTTTCTCTTTAGCTTTTAGATTTGGGTAAAGCTCGGTTGAGGCGGGACTGGTGGCCCTAGAGCCAGTGGCCCTTCTGTGCTCTTCCAGAATGGACATATGGCCAGTCCGCCCCTGATTGCTTCTAGGTCAATAGTCTTGCTCTGATGTTTATATTTTGCAAAAGAAGCTCATTGGACGTTGGGGAATCATTTTGCTCGGAATAATAATCAAATACAAATGTTTGCCCAGGTGGCCAAGCTGCCCTTCTTGATCAACGACGGCAAGTGGCATCACATCTGCGTGACCTGGACCACCCGCGACGGTGTGTGGGAGGCCTTCCAGGACGGAGTGAAGAGGGGCAGCGGTGAGAACCTGGCCCCCTACCACCCTATCAAACCACAGGGGCTGCTCATCCTGGGGCAAGAGCAGGTATTTTCTGCTTCATTTTCTAATGCCAGAATGAGACAAGACATGATTTTGACCTGATTTAATTGCGTGTGTTAAATAGGCTTTCAGTCAGAGAACGTCTGAAAAGAAACACCTCGGCTATGCCACGCCCCCTAGAATGACATGTCTGTATTATAGGAAACAGGTCAAGGTCACACATCGTTAGCCACATAGCATAACTGCCTAAGTCATTTTGTGTTGTTAAAATGGCAATAAGAGAAAAACAATGTGTTTCCTATGAAACGTCTTTTTACATCTTTTCCAAAATCAAATCAAAAATGAGTTAGGCAATTATGCTATGTGGCTAACGATATGTAGCATGTTTGGGAACTATGAACCATATTTGATGCACTTTTGTCAATCACAGCTGCCAAAAGTGCATCAAATAAAATGGTTTGATTAAAGGTGCACTATGCAACTTTTTATGTAAAAAAAAAAAGTTGATTTGAATATGTATTTGACCTTTCAGTGACCCGGAGGCTTTAGTGGTTAGCATAGCGCCTTTACTTATCTCCCCGATGGCCTGCAGGACGCTGCAGGATACTTTTTTTTTTTTTTAGGTTTTCATTGCTGATTGAACCGTATCCATGGTTGCATATACATTCCATTCTGAAAACCTACCAGAACCCTATGAAAACTGACTAAGCTAACCACCCATACAGCCGCTGGGTCACTGAAAAGTTGAAAGGTCAAATACGCACCATTATCAACTTGTTTTTTTTCTTTATATACAAGGTTGCATCGTGCTCCTTTAATAACAAGATTGCAATACAAAACAAACACTGACAGCTCTCAGCAAAATTACATTGGATATGGCTCGTTGTTTGATCAAATGTGCTTTGCTAATTCAGTGTTTAGACTGAAATAGTTTCATGCTAAGAACGTTTAAGAGAAGGCCATTGGTGTGAAAAGAAACTAACTTCACAGGCAGTTGGAAACAGAAAAGGCATTATCTTATATCCTGGTCCAAATCTTATGACAATATCAGCGTGAAATAGGACAACCTTGACGAACTCCTTTTTAATAAACTCAATAAAACGTTATTGAAACTATAAAACGGCCTTAGCATGGCACACTGTGTGTCATGATTTGTTCACCGTAAAGATCACTTAAGTGACCTTTCATCTTCTTAAGTGTGCCTTGTATGAATTGTAATTCCGTATCATAATTAGATAAGGATTATTGCATATCATTGAAATCCATCAGGAGAACGACAGTAGAGATATTGCTTTAAATCCCATCTCGCCTTGATTACAAACGGAGAGAAAGCACTTTAATTTAATACATTTGTCTCGCCCTAGGACATGCTGGGGGGAGGGTTCGACGCCACTCAGGCATTCGTTGGCGACCTCGCCAACCTCCACATCTGGGATCGCAAGCTCACCGTGGGAGAGATCTACAACCTGGCGACGTGCAGCAGCAAAGCCCAAGTGGGGAACGTCTTTGCCTGGATGGAGACCAGTCTGGATATCTACGGCGGCGCCTCCAAGTGGACATTCGAAGCGTGTCGCCAGCTCAACTAAAGAGAACGGACGGGGAAAAAAGCATTGCAAAGATTTTTGTCCAAACTGCTGTCACCCCCGGGAGCAGTTATCTTGAAACCCAGATGCAAAACACGACTGGGTTTGTTTCAAAGAGAAATCGAGACCTGGCGCGCTCTGAAGTGGTGTTGAGGCGTAGTTGATGTCCGTCCAATAGCCCATATGAGGATGGAAGGGGGGCCCCAGGAGCGCTAGAGAGTGACTGGGCAATTTGGATATCACAATGGCGTCGGGAGTTCATATAGATGTCAACAAAAACAGACTGGGGAAAAGGAACTACAAAGTGTTTTCGACTGCCAGGGATTTTTCACTGTGAACTTTGGCACGGTGGACATTTTGGGGACAGGACGGAGCATGTTCTCCAGCACCAAACCGGACCATGTTGTCTGACTAACACGATTCCTTTCTCAGCTACCACCTGCTTGATGTGATTCTGTGTAAAAAAAAAAGAAAAACAAAGGGACATAAAATGAGAGATTTATTGCCAACGTTTGAGCCTGAGTGCCTTGGGCTGTTGAAGAAAAACTCAGCACATTCTTTATCATTTGCAGGGTGTCGTTTAGTTTGTGTAACTTGCTTTCAGAAATTCTTTCGGAGGTGGGCGATATATGCAGAATAAAAATCACAAAAAACGTAAACTTGACTGTATAATTTTGGAAAATACTTTAGCATTGGTAAGATGGTCAACTGAGCTCTTAGCAAAACACACTAATGCCAATTTAAACCGTGCTTTTTCACAACACACAAGACATAGAGCACCACCTGATACCATAGCAGGTTTTTTTCGCTCTCCATAAGGACCAACAGATCAAAAATATGCATGATTCGTTGAACATAAATGAATGAAACCATGAAATTGGGAACTGTCTTGCCTACAGCCCTTTTGTAGCATTTCGGTTGATTCAAAACAGCCTGACAGCCTGGAAACTCCAAATCCAATATGATCTTGTAACAGATGTATTGCCCACCTCTCGTTTCTTTGTGTGTGAATGGAACTGGACAATGAACTGTGGTTTGTCGATGGTTGTTGTGCATTTGGCAGACGTCCGATGAGAATGTTCTTTGTACAGTAACAGCATGTCTTAACTTGTGTATATGCCGCGCCAGCCTCCTCCGCTTTGACTCCCTGTGTCCGGGTTGATGTTTTCTACTTTACTGTTAGAGGCTTTAAGCATGGCAACACCAACAGATGAGAACTTCTAGTTTTTGTAATAAATTGTGATACTTGAATCATATCCGCGTAAATTTATTCTTGACAAACTGATTCATTCATTATGCAAGAAGTTTGCACTATGAAATATTGAGTAATACTGGGCTGAGTTGTCGGGGGAAATTGAAAGTCTTGTTTTAATGATGTTTTAAAGATATTATTCGAGATTCAGTCCACATAACCTTAAACTTGTCTTGGAGCATCAACATTTGAACGTATATTAACTGATTAAACTAACACAAGTGTCTCAGGGTTTCAGGTGTATACATAATACCCAATGGAAATTTGATATCCAGTTCTCTCCAGAGCGCATTATGGCAGCCCTAACCACTTGTTTACTTTAATGGACAAATGCATAATACATGTATTTTTGGATCAAAGTAAACTTCCAAAATAAGCTTTCGTCGCCATTCTGTTTAAAGAGTCATGTCATTCACTCATTCATCACTTTAACTTGCACTGTCGACAATTAGTAGGAAATATATAAACCTAGGAAACAAATGTAACACCCTTATCAGGCTTTTTTGTTTGTTAAAGGGACAAGATGAACGTTCTCATTTTTATACTCGCTACTGCCACCTCAATTCTTATGCGTAACTGCAGTTTCCATAAAGGAACAGGCCACCGTTTGTCCACACTGAGATATGTTCTTACTTGAGCTTAGACGAGTTGATGCGTACCTGTTTGGTCTTTGTGCCCGTGGAAGAGCTTGGTCGCTTCTAACTTCAATCCGTTTGGAGCCATGGCAATATGCTGGGAGAAGCCAAATGCTAACAACATCGTTGGTCGTTTTGCGTGACTGAGGGCACGTACAATGACCAGACAGGTATGTATCAACTCGTCTAAGCTCAGGTAAGAACATATCTCTGTGTGGAAAAACGGTGGCCTGTTCCTTTAAGCTTGTGCATGACGGTTCTTTGTAACCTGGTGAGACCAGAATGATGAGAGGGGGATCAGTCTGGACACCCCGCCCCCGTTGGCAGTATCAGAAAAATCAAAACGAGCCCGTGTAATCAGATTGGTTTAGTTGCGTCACATGTTGTTCACGAGCAGCGTCACTCATGGGACACGGAAGTTCCCTCGAAAACAAACTACAAGCGGTGCACGAGAGAGAGAAAGAGCGTGTCTCCAATCAACGGTAAACAACCAAAAACACATCGAGAGTTGGTGAGTTTCGTAATTCATAATCACCCTTCGCTGACTGGTTTACTCCACTTCCTGTTTAACTGCATATGTACCGCTGTGGGAAATGGAATTGACACTGCAGTGATCGCTGCTACAGCGGTTAGTCTGGTTCCCAGGCTCGGTACTTCAGGCCCGAAGAAACACCTTTTTGAGTGGCAGTGCAGGATTTTAGTTGTGGTGAATAGGTCTGAGCTCATTCTACACATTAGGACATTGCTGGAACAAGGCGGGGGTAGAAAATACATAATTTTAACATTTTTAAACTCCGTCTAGTTCCTTTAAGAACTGTTTAGGGCACGGTTGCCCAAAGTGTGGCCCGCAGGCGCTGCTTCGCAAAGCTAAGGAAACACTGTTGTTTTGTCTTGGTTGTTTATCACAGAGCGTTGTAGCATCAACTTTTCCAGTTTTCCAACTTTTATTGCAAAGGTTGTTGACATCAACAAAGGTACATGTTAAAAATTGACTTCTAAAAGAATTAAAGGTGAACTGACACTTTCAAAATGATCAAATGTGTCATTTTCTTTGAGTTAAATGAATGAGGTAAAGTCACTGTAGGTAAGCTACTGTAAAACTGTGTTTACATTTTGCCATAGTTTTCTTTTGTTTTAATGTAGTTATTTGCGTAGATGCAAATATATACGGAAAGAAAATAATGAAGTAACTATTAATATTTGCAGTTATATGTGTTTCACGCTTGACATTGCCGTATTTTGCCCGCGACCCACTGGCACTTTTTCATTTTGGCCCTTGGAGACAAAAAGTTTGGGCACCCCTGGTTTAGGGCTTTGTTTTTTTTTAGCATCTTACAATGTTGTTCTCATCAAAAACAAATCTTCAATCTTTTATCTTTCACAGTGACTATTCTTCGTGCTCTGACAGCAGCTAAATACATTCCACATTATGTTCCACATATTTACCCCGCACTGCTCCCCAACCAGGAAGTTCTTTCATTACTTTTAGATCTCTTGCAAAGTTTGTAATCCCTCCACTGCAGCGCGCTGACAGGAACGACATCAGCACTCGGCTCTGAACATGCTACACTGGTTTGGTTCAAAGGGTGCGAGGGGGAGGGAGGAGGGGCTTCAGGACGGTGCGCTTTATGAACCAGGAACAATGGCATCTAACCAACAAAGTGCAAGATGGTTGTTTTCAAACTTTAACCAAAAAGCTGCAACAAGCTCAAATTCTTTAATGGTGTTCACGTTAAAACAGTGTGATGAAAAAAAGCGTATCGTCAACATTCAGAGGAGAGAACTCATCTTTCTGATTGGATAATTGCCTTGGGAAGAATAACCCAAATAATATCTCGAGGCGCCTATGAAACGATAAATGAAAATCTCCCATAACCTTCAAATATAAACACTGGCAGCTATACGAACTTTTATTCGCATTTTCCAAAGATGGAAAATCAATACAGATACAACCTCCAATTATAGACATGAAAGAGAAAGGAGGGGAAAAAAAGAGTCATCAGCGTTTTTGAACTCCTTTGTACCAAATATAGAACACAACAAGTCTCCAATTCTCTGAAGAAAAACAAGGAATGAAGACACGCTAACCCCAAAAAATTCCACGCAGCTTCCACAGTTTCCTCAATCCACCTAAAACCTGGCACTTCTGACCAAGATCCTGGCTCAAGATCTGACATCCGTTGCAAGCTAGCAAGACGAAGCCAACTGTCTTTTCTTCCAGTCTTTTCAACTGAACTATTTTTGGTCATGGGAACTTTTACCGACTCTTTACAAAGACAAGGGGGTACTGCTACTGTAAATATAATTGTCTGAGTCAGCAGAAATGTGACGTGAGGCCCATCCATCACGCACCCATAGAGGCTTAAGTGAGAATGAATCAAAGCTGCCTCTCATGTTGTTAGCGTTGCCGTTTGGTCCCCACACAAAGCAGGTCATATATACGTCCCGCAAATTGGTTTCTTTTCTCTACCTTCTAAGACGAGAGGTTGCCTTGGTATCAATCGTTTTCTTCCCCCAGATACCCGAGCCACTTCAGCGCTCCTATCCATCGCGCGGCCATTAAAGACCGCTCGGGTGACGCGGTCCAGCTCGGATTCCAGGACAGATTGGTCCTATAGAGAGTTATCTATAGAGGCGCGTCTCTAAGGATGCGATACATCACGCGAGGTCCTTAACCTTGGTGGCTTTGTTAGTTCCGCCGTCGTGCAGGCTTCAGGGCTGTGAGCTGTGTATGTATAAAAGACAGCTTTTTGACAGAAAAACGTCAACAAACAGAGTCCCGTGAAGGTTCTTGGGCTTTCTGAGTTCCCATTGTTGGTAAATTCACTCAGTAAAGGTTTGTTTTTGAATTGGTTGAATGTTGAACAAAGATGAGGGGTGCTAGTACAGGTTTAAACCGGTCTTTGAAAATCCACCAGAATAACACCAAACAATTAGTTTTTTAAAGGAGAAATATAACCATACAATAACATGGTTTCCTCTCTGTTTACGAAGACATTACATTGACATTGTGATGTGTTTTTTAAATTGGACCTCGTGTCTGCAATATAAGTCTGATGATGATGATTTCAAATTTTCAAATGTAAAATATAGATGCCGAGGAACGTTAAAGAATTTTATGGCTTTAAAATTCCACTTTAAACAATAGGCGCTGTCCACGATGTAAATTACAAAAATAAAAACATTCAAAACTATGTCAATTACAATAATAAAAACATTCATAACAGCAGAAGAAAACTAAGCAGCAGGTGTGTTTCAAGAAAATCATGAGAAAAAAAAAAGATTGATGCTATTTTATCATTCGTTAGCATCAAATTAACGCTAGCCATTAGCTTCAACGCTAAAACACTTACAGTTATAAGTAAACAAGCCTCTGGTGGAGTATTTTCATCCTGATTAAAGTTTTTAACATGTCAGTAACTAAGCAACAGCGTTAGGTTTATATGTGTATAAATCTAGGACAGGAAACGTTCATTACTACTCCACAATCAAGGATGAGAGAAACATAATTTCAATTTGGTGTATATTTTTTTGTGATGTGACGTTCATGACCAACCAGCTCTTTTGAACCTCGGAGAACAATTCAAACAGGATCTCAGTTGTGAAACGAACTGGATCTTTTTTTTTTTTTTTTGTCAATTTTAGCCTGAACTAAACTCTGAACGAACACAAGAATCATCCCAACAATGGAGCCGGCGATACTAATGAAAACGTTTTGCACTGAAGTGAAAGCTAAATCCAGTAAAAATGATTTGTCAGACAGTTGCTGCCTCTTTTTATAAGTGGTGGCGTGAGGTTGTATTCAGCACGTTTTTCAAAGCATAATATCAATCCCATTGTGATTTTAGATTATTTCAATGAAAAAAAGTGCCTTTTATCGATCGCGTCTTAGATATTGTGACATATTAAAGCAGTACTAAGTAACTCGTGCACCCTAGAGGCCACAAACACCACAGCAGGTGTCGTAGCATGTTGCGTTTTTTTACTCATTAATTGTCCGTAGGAGTAAATACTACACTGACAGAACAGACAAAGGGAGAGAGGGATATTGTACATCCAATTACACAATGGAGATTTTTTTTTTCAACTTTTAAGTGGCGCTAGCCCACAGTTAGCTTTGCCCGTTAGCCTGTTAGCTTCTTCTTCGTGATTCTATTAGTGTGTATTGGGGCCTCCGTCCCGGTGGGAGTCAAGTTGCAAGTATGGTTTTCTGGCCAGGGGAGATGAATCATCCCATTAACACTTGTTACCCCCAGAGGGACTACGGAAAGGATTTATTAAGGTAAATTAAGGCTTAGTATTGCTTTAAAATGCTATATTGAAAAGAGCCATTCCTTTGAACCTCTCTTTGAAATTAATGGATCCCAAAGACTCAGCTCCCAGTAAGGTGCTGTAAATCCCATCACTAATACATTTTTGGTATAATAATTTTTTTCCTAAATACGTTTTTGAAATAATATCAGAAACAGGGTTTTTTAGATTGGCTTTCACAGTACTGCCTTGTTGACCTAGAGACCATCTGTGCCAAACTGGCGGATTCTCTTTGACCTGTCTCTCGTCCTAGATATTTTCAGGTGTATTTTTGGCACAACCGCAACGAAGCGCTTCAGTAAAACCCCCATTGACCTCGCGGCAAATTTCACAACTCTAATTGCTCCGTGTTGTCCTCGCACTCAATTCAAATGAGTCCTGAGAACAGGGTCACGGTGCTGGCTTGACCTCGCTAATCCGCCTCAGTGGGGAAATAGGGCGACTGTTGGCATGACACGAAGCACGTCAGAGCCATGCAGCCATAAGTGATGGATTATTGGGAGACGAGGGATAACAAGCGCACACCTACGCGCTCTGTTCAGTGTTACTGAGTTAGCGCATGCTAGCTTAAGAGGGCAGCCCATTCAATGTACACATGAGTTCATTTTAATTCCTAAATGCGCCACCGACCAATATGTTTTGCATTATGCAAAGTCGACTTACAACGTTGTTCTCTCATCAAAAGCATACCTGAAGTTTTGTTTCAAACCACTCGCACCACTTTGAGTAATCTTTAGATCTTCCCTCGAGGCTATTCTAGGAGCACAGCAGCAGCCACACGGAGCCGCACGGCCAAATACTTTTTCTTTCTCTCTTTATTGAAACAGCAAGAGGAGGGGAGTGGGAGGGGCTTAAGGTAAGATTGCTAAAACAAAAAACAGGATTCTCGTTTCAGATCAATATTGTATTTTCTAACCAACTAAGATGTGTTTGAGATGACCCAATACCTGCAAACAGTATAATAGCCACTGTTTAACTTTGTGATATTGATATATATCAACTAATCCAAAATAGGATCAGACTAATGGCAATCCCTCTTCATCAGATGAAAAGTTTAAAGTTGGTTTCAAAGTCATACTGCCCAACATTTTTTTCAATAAATAGTATAAAATACAAGCATTTATTTTAATACTGTTGTTTTTATTAGCAAAGAAACTGCCTAAAAATACCTGGCTCGAACTTTGCTTAGAACAAGACGTCTGTCAGACATTACTGCTTGGTTTTTGCATTGACTGCATCATCCTGAGTGCTTCATTTTTATGCATGTTTACATGCATGAGATCCATGTATGTTCATTGACATGGCATTGGCCAAAATAGTGACAAAAACAAGAAAACAACAGTGACGAAAAAGCACCAAACAATTGATGGAAATGCAACAAAAAGTGATAAAAACGAGACCAAAACAGGGATGAGAACGCAACAAGAAAGTGACCAAAAAAATGTCAACAACATAGCAACAACGTGAGGAAAAAACTCTATTTAGATCAGCTTTGCAGGTCTTAGATTTCAAATGGGGCTTTTAGAGTCAGGTAAACACAACCTGGAGAAAATGTGCTCAGCTCAGGTTAACCGAGTGCTTTTTCTCCAGTTCAGTTTAACCCAAATCTAAAAGCTTCAGTTTGTAAGCCAGGGTAACGTCTCATCTGAAAGCTTAGACCTACAAAACTCATCTAAACGGATCTTTTCCCTCACATTCTTTGACGCGTTGTCATCACTTTTTTACACATTTTTTAATGACATTTATGTTGTGATTTTGTCACATTTTCCCACATTTTCATCGCTTTTTTGTCACTTTTCTGTTGCACTTTTGTGGCTTTTTTGTTGCGTTTTCGTAATGTTTTCATCTTTTTGTTGCTACTTTGACACTTTTGTGTGTTGGGCTATCAGAAATTGCTGTCAAGTTTGTTTTTCAACCTTTTACAACAGCGTGCACAGCCACATTCAACCCTATTTCCATTAACCTCGCTGTGAACAAATCATCACTCAATGTAAATGCACTCTTCGCCCGCAGCAGCTGAACCACCAGCCTCCGCAGCCCCTCCATCTTTACCCTCATTAGTGCAAAGACTCAAACATATCGTCCCAAGCAGCACACCTTATCACCCTGCTTTCTCTTTTCCAGGAATAAGCATTGTGTTGCGAAACGTGCTTATTTCTAATTAAATATTCAGCAACATTGTGGCCGGAGTGTTCACGTAAGCATCTTCCTTAACTGCCTCTTCGATTTTCTCGCCCTTTATTTTAATACGTAACATCTGGACCATAAGGAAAGAGCAAACATCCGTGTCTGGGAAACCGCTGACTGTACAACAATGCCGACTCATGAAATATCTGATCAAATCGCTCATGAAAAATTCATAGCACAAAAACGAGAAACAGGGAGAGCGACCGGGCGGTGACAGAAGTTTAGAAGTTGCACCAGAATGGCAAAATAGATTAGCGCTCGGAGACAGACGGTAGAGTTTAGTCAAATGTATTTAGTGTCATCAAAATATACACAAACACATCGTAACACTGTGCAATTTCTTTATTGAATCACACAGGAAAGAACTGCTGGGGCGTCTTATTCTCTCCATGTTTCATTCAGTTTAAGCATTTCTTCCATTTTGAAGAAGGAATAAAAATGCCTCAGTGTTCACAGAATGCACTTTCACAGTTTTCTTCTGTCATGGTTTCCATTTTGAGGACTTTTCCCTATTCAAAAGCCCAGTTTTGATTCGTTTCGTTATGGCAAGAGTCCGGCAAGCGCTTCAGGTAATGTGGATTGTGGACATTCTGAAGTTTGGTCCTGGTCCAGTCCATTGACTAGCCTGGCTAACACCAGACTAAAATCACAAGTGATATTTAGTCTGGGGACCACCAATTCATTTTCTCGTAGGAGAGGTGTGGTTTACGATCGTCCATACTCGTTTATTGGGCGATACGAAAAAAAAAAAAAAAAAGTCTCATGCGTCTGCACGTAGCCCCAGCCAATCATATCATCGTATGAGATGACGTATGACGTACCCGCTGTAAACTTTTGAGCTAAATTATTTAGAACAAGGTCTAAAGCTTGATCAAAAAATACCATTGTGTCTGCTGCTGTCACGTTGGATCCGTAAATAAACTTTTTTTTTAATTATCCGTAAATAAACTACAAGCTTCCATATATCGAATAGCGCGTCATCGTCTTGCCGTCCCTCCTCGCTCTGTGATTGGTTCCCAAATCCACCGGAGATTTGGCCATGGTCCCCAGGCTGTTGTGCAGTTCGAAATAATTCGAGCGCACACAGCAGCCTGGTGTTAGCCAGGTTATCCATTGACAGTAACATTAAGAATGGACTAATTCTTCCTGAAACCACAACGAAATGGCGACTGGTTTGGATATTCCATTGACCCTTTTAAGTCATTCTTCCCTCCATGAGTTTGTCTAAACACGCTGGCTCCAAAAACGTGGTCAAATCGCTAGCATGAACAAGCTTCAGATAGCTTGCGCTGAACGCTATGGGGGAAGCCACGCACCCTCCATTCTTCATTTTACAGTCTATGGTCCAGACCCAGTTCAAGTCAATGTTGAGTCACGTTCAAGTTTAGTTCAAGTCTAGTTCAAGTCTCAATCGATTTTATTCCCAAACCAGACAAGAATTAGTCCAGTCTTGAAGCAGCTCACGTCAATTTCTGGCCCAAGCTGAGTTTGAGCAGAGTTTCTGTTGAGGCCTTTACATCCATCGTAACCTTGGGCTGTATATTTATATGGACGACACACTGCTAATTCTTAATAGGGAAGTAACGGGAGAGGGAGAGAAGTGGCCTCCAGAAAATTAACTAGGAAGTCACGCAGCACACAGTCCATGATCTCACATTGATCTCAATGCTAAGCCGCTGGCCTCACAAGTCCCAAATCTCGAAACTATGCTTAAGAAAAAGGTCAACTTTATTTCTATAGGACATTTATAACCACCGCAGCTGCCCATTTTTTTTTCTTACAATAAAATGTAGCAATCCAAAAATATAAAAGACACCAACAAAAAGACCTCACTTTTCTTTTGAATAATAAACAAAATCTCATGGTATCCACATTTCTAAGACTTGCAGACTTTTTGACAAGACTGAAAAAGCTGGAGATTGACTTTAATGGTAGATAAACTTTCCATGATCTGCGGAACCATGAAAAGAAAAGCTTTCCAAAAATCGAACCAGGTGGAAACAGTAGAGGCCCAAGGATTGAGCCCTGTGGAACCCCACCGGAAAGTTGGGCTGCGCTGATTGTGCTGAATGTGTTCTTTTATGGTTACAAAACACAAAAACAGAAACAAAGACACACACAACAAAATCAAAAGTGCAGTGTGTTGGGTGGACATATTCCGACATACTTCAATATCTTAAGTTGTTGTTTACATTTTTGACACACTTGAGTTTGGTGAGCGGCGCCCGTTCCCATGTGGCATGTTTGTTGTTTTCCTTCAGTGTCGAAGCTCGTGATAAAAAAGTGCATATCATTGAACTCTCCCAAGAACACGCCGCACCTCTCCCTGTAATTACACACAGGACAGCGCCATCTATAACGGTCGCCGTAAATCTGACTCGACTTGAATGCTTCATAATTCTAGCCACTGCCGGTCATAAATCCGACTGCCTGGCTTTTAAAAAATGACCGTCTCGTCTCTCCGCCCCCTTGGCAGCGGGCCCGGGTTTATGCTGCGTCTCTGTCCACAGGAATCTTCCGACAGACGGCGGCGCTGCATGGAGCATTTTCTCATGAAGACGCGCCGCGGTCCCCGAGCCTGTTCCGGGAGGACTGCCAGGGACTGTTTATAAATAATCAGGTCAGTCAGACGCGAGACCTGCCCGAGATACAGGCCGCACTGGGCAGGAGAGGCGGGATTTATAGCTGTTTAAAAGGGGAGCTTTGGGGAATGGTTTTCAAAGAGGCATAAAAAAAGGCAGATTTTTTACATTTAGTCATACAGTTAGGTGGCTGAGTTGTTAGCTGGTTGAGATAAGACATTTTGATTAAAATGATCCTAGTACTCAGCAGGTTGTGTTGGGCAGGTTGCTTTAAAAATGTAATATATTCTATATTACTTAGTTTAAAAAATGTAATATGTTTGTATTACATATAACTGTTTCAATAATGTAGCTCAGTTACACTACTCTGAGTTACTTTGGGCAAAACATAAACTAAACATAGTTTAGTTTATATATAAACATAGTTTAGTTTATATTTAGTATATATATATATAACATGCCACTGAGCAAAAGTACAGTCAGAAGATTTCCTTTTCTTTCTCTCTCCCCATTCTCTCAAGTTTCAAGTTTCAAGTTTAATGGTTTTGTATAGCCCAATATCACAACAGAAGTCGCCTCACAGGGCTGCACCAAACATTAAGGCAATAAAACAACAACTCTCGTGTCTTAGTTAGACGACGTTAGCTTCACTGGTAGCTCCTCTGTTATCTTCACTGTTGGCTTCACTGTTGGCTTCACTGTTGGCTTCACTGTTAGCCTCACTGTTAGCTCCACTGTTAGCTCCACTGTTAGCTACACGTAACTGCAGATCTTATACATCAACTTACAACTTTGGTGCTGTATTTTATTTGGGGGGAGTTGGGCATTTTCTTTACATTTAAATGGTTAAATGCACTTGTAACTTGAGTTACTTAAATTGTAAAATATATACATTACCATTATTGATGCTATATTCCTTATTTACCGAAAAAGGTAATATATTTTTGTAACTTCTTACTTTTATAATTCACCTTATTCCGCCCCGCCCACATTTGCCACTTTTTGCTTTGTCTCAGCACTTCCGTTGTACTGACACTTCCGGTCGAGCACAAAGCCCATTGATTTAAATGGAGAACGAGGGGAACACTGCACTGTTTCTCAGCGTGGCTGAAAAACGGCTTTGTTTTCGTGTAGTAACTGATTTTATGTGGACTTCTCCAGTCCCATGTTAACAGATAGGAGAAAAGGGGCGGGCACAATTCATGGCGGCGCCCATGCGTGAATACGTTTCCCCCAACACTGTCAGCAGGACTTATTTCCCAGATTTAAAATATGTGTAAAGAAGTAACGTCTCACTGCAATGCCATACAGAAAAAAAAGCTTTCACTCTTCTCTGCTGTTTTTATTGTTTGAGTTACATCTGTGCAAAACAGCATTTAAATAGAAAGGAATAGAAAGATCTCTCACAAATGAGGCAGGTGGCATACCGCGGTGTCCTTGAGCTTCATTTGTTTTGTCTCTTGAAGACCTCTTGATACATCATTCCCCTCCTCTTCCCTTGACAAAGTTACTTACCTGAATCAGGGAAAAAAAAGTATTCCAAAAAGCACTTACCCAAGATTTATGCAGCGTTATACGACAGTAATAAAACAATACACTTTGCACCACTACAGCATCATACAACGACAAGTGCAATCACCGCGTGCTTACGACGGCACACTTTCAAGGTGAAATTAGCATTTCTCCATCCAGTGCATTGTGTCGTAATATAGAAGGGAACTCCTGTACAGTTCTGTCTTCAGCTGAATTACACAAACTGTGCTTTCATCTGAAGGTCGACCATCAGAACAAGAGAAAGTCATGTACCTCTGTTGTTTGTGTACATCTATTTAGAAAACACCATCGTTTTTTTATGAAACGGCAAAACAAAAAGAATAAAGACATCAAACTGCCATGAACAAAGGAAAACTCCTTCTTTGGGTGAAAACTGAATACAATATTCTGGCACATGCTGCACAAAATAGAACAATAACTTAAGTCATAATAGATCCAATCGTAACATCATGGTGTAAGCTTCATGACAACAGAGCCAGTGCCCGCCTTTCTGAGGCCCTAAGTAAAAGTCCACAGTGCGTCGTACAGCGAGGCTAATCGGTGAAGAACAAACCCATTTACGGTCAAAAACAGCTCCATTGTGCAGTAGAGCAGGGCAGAAGAGGAACATAAGCCGTCGTTCCACATAGCGCGACCTGACCATATCGACTCTACCCCGCACACCTTTCTGTTTCCACCAAGCACACCCGCATTTGTTGTGGGCGCAGCACCCCCACGGAGGAGCACGCTGTATAGATTGTCATTAAAAGTTTTATAAGCCATGATGAGAATAAATGTGGGACTTATGGAATCATTCAGAGGTGCCAAGCTGCAATATAAAGAAAAGAAACCTCTAAATACAACTATGAAGGTGAGCTACGTGCAAATGTTATGCTAACACTAAAGTTGCGCTAGCAGCGACTTATTGCCAATATCAACAAAATCCCCTTTCAGAACAGCCGTATAATGTGAAATATCAAATCTGTATGACCTGTGTGTCAATAGTGAGGACTGTCCACTCTTAGAGGCCAGCAGTCTGTTCACGTCACATCAGACACGGGTCAGAGCGCTTTGGCCACAGCCAGAGGTCGGTCCCAAAACCTATAACTGGTCAGACCGGTGAGAACCACTAACCATTTGCCACTGTCAGACTATTTTCCCCACGTCCTAGACCCACAGTTCGGAAACCGCTGATTTAAAGCTAACTGAAACCTGCACCTGACTGGTTCTTTCTATCTGACCACTGACTGAGAATTAGCCTGACGGTTCAAATGAGTGTGTGGCCGATGCAGCCCTGTGGAAACATGAGGTGAGCACCGCCCGAGAGACAGCGGGGAGAGTCGGGACGCACTGTTCCTACTCTCCCCGCCTTGGGGGTGACAAGAGGAAGCCGGAGGGTCTCTCCTGCACATCCACACCAGCACACTGCTCCATTGTGCTGTTATATGTGGCAAAGTGAGCGGAGAGTGAGGGAGCGCTGTCAGAGAGCGTGTTGAAAAACAAGAGAAACAAGAGCGTATTTGACTGAGATACGGGGCTCTTGCAACTCGTGTACTGCGTATAGGAAGAACCGGCTCTGCATTTACACTCTGGTGTGCTTTAAGTCTGGGAAAATTTAAATTGTTGCACGAATTCGTCACCGCCTGACCCTGGTTCACCCGAACCTTTACAAACGAAATAAAGACTAATAGGAGCCGAATTACAACAAACCACTGACTGAAAGTGGTTTGCCTCATTGTGTGCATAGTTTAATGACTTTCACGCCTTCTTCAAACATTTCTTTTTTTTTTTGCTAGTTTGCTATGACTCGTCCTTAATAGTGTTGGGGCGAATCAGGGCCAGGCAGACTGTTTTACCCAGGAATCGTTTCCTGTGGACAAAGTGTAACATTGGGATATTGGGGCAATTTTACGGTACGTCCGACACGTTAACGCAGTCACTATTTCCTCTCCAAGGAACTTTAAATTCCAGCTAGTTTTAGAATCTATCCTGATTTCAGCTTCACAGATTTATCCAACAACAACCGACGGGAGAATAAAACACAGCATCGTATCAGATTCAAGTATTATGGGTTGGAGTATTTTCATTTGTTGTCCCTGCTTGTCAAAGACGTAAACCACCGCTTTTAAAACACGATGATGTTGGTATAAAGACGAGCCGTGCACATCAAATTTGCAACACACACAAAGGTTATCGCCCACGATGAGACTGTAATAATCCAGCGCAGGTTTGACAGCTTCGTTTTTTTGTGGCCCTGATATAACCGTCCCCGTTAGCCCGGGGATATGGGGCTCTCCGAGGTCTGCGCCACTGTGTGTTTGCCTCGTGAATAAGCCATGAGCCGAGAGGCCTCCACTGAACCACAACGCCGCCAGAATGGGACGCGAGTGGCACATGTGCCCGATACAGAAATAGGATAACAAAACAGAAGGCAGGATTGAGTGTGATGAGGTTACAGCTGCAGCATCACCAAACGCCATTATACATGTCGTTAAAAAAACAAAACAATGTGGAAGTAATTACGTTTTTACTGTAATGTTTCCGCTCTGTGGGGCTTATTTATTGACATTGCGCACAGAATGGTGTATATTTTGGTGATTCTACGCTGGAGGGAGCGTGGCATTTATGAACCTGCGCTCCAATCCTGCCGTATATGGGCAGCTGACGATGCAGCGGCTTATAACCAGTGTTGTTTGAATGAAACGCTTCAAAACATTAATCCATCAGGAGGCCTCACAAGAGTTGCACAGCAGGAATTCACCAAACATGGCAAAACATTAAAAAAAAATCTCTGCTTTAAAAGGACGATTTAAAAATGTTGGAAATTATGTATTTTCTACTCGCTCTAGCAATGTCTGAATGTGTAGAATAAGCCTATTCACCACAACTGCCTCTAAAATCCTGCACGGTCAAACAAAAAGTTGTTACTTCAGACCGAAAATGCTGTCATGCACGAGCTTAAAGCAGTACTAAGTAACTTGTTTACCTTAATAAATCCTTTTCGTAGTAATACAAGTGTAAATGGGATGATCGGGGGGTCTTTCATCTCCCCCTGGTGTCTTCTCCGACCCGGAGGCGCAATACACACTAATTGAATCACAAAGAAGAAGCTAACAGGCTAACGGGCAAAGCTAACAGCTAACTACTGTTTGAGTGACAATAATTATCTCCTCCATATCTCTCTCCCTTAGTCTTTTCTGTCTGCATACCGACGGCTCATGGCAATTACTGAGTAAAAAAAATCGCAGCATTCTACGACACCTGCAGTGGCACCTATGGCCTCTAGGGACATGAGTTACTTAGTTCTGCTTTAATATAGAAAATGCAGTAACGCGAAAGACCAGAGGTGGCAGTAGTGAGTATAAAAACGACAGCTTTCATCTAGTCCCTTTAAACACACAACAAACACATGACGTTTTGGCGCATTAGGGAGATTATAAAATGTTTCAGTAACCCGCATTGACCGTATATCCAAGATTACATTTGATGAATATAAATAGGCAAAATTGATGGATTAAAACTGTCTTTATTGGCTGTAAGTAAAACAAAAAGACTCACAGCATGTAAATTTTGATCCTTTATAAAAGTCTAGACCAAAATCTAAAGGGAATATGTGAACCACATCCTGACCACTGTTAATTTTGTCAACTAAAATATTTAGTTGCGGGTTTACATAATTTACCCACGGAACCTTACACACTGCATAGTCATGATTTTCGTCAAAGTAATTTTTTGCTGCCAAAATTGGGCTAAAACTAAATTCAAAGTAGTTGATGAGACTAAAACTGTGACTAAAATGTCCAGATATTTTTGTCGACTAAAATAAGACAAAATTAAAATGAAGACAATGTCATCTTCAAACTTCCAATGACAGTCTGAAAGGGTCTCAGATCATTTCAATCCACAACCAAAGGAACTGAGCTTTGTCCATGTGGGAGAAGCTCCATACAGCAGAGGACCTTGATTAAATATGATAGTAAATATTATAAATGCAAAGTTGACCAAATCCTCTCTAAATCTCGACTAAAATGACATTTTTGCCAAAAGACTAAAACTAAATATGTTGTCAAAATGAACACTGATCCGGACATGGCAGAGGGTCTGGGCACAGGGTACGGCCACGTCCAGACTGATAAATGCCGAAACAGATTTTAGATTTTTCCACTCAATTCGCAAATTTGATAAATGAGGGCCAGTGTGACTATGAATAACGAGTACTGGTCCATGTAGAAACCCATGCACACATTGCTAAATACACAAAAGTTCACCGCATTAGAAGTCACGCTGCTCAATTCAGCCAAAGCCAAAGAGACTAAACAAAGGAATCAAAGGGGTAACGCTAACACTTTCTCTGATTATTTGAGGGGTTTGTTCGCACTTGCCAAAAACAGTATCGTCCTCCTCAAAAACATATTTGGTGTTAGGTTTTGAGCCATTCTTATACTAGCACTGATGTCTGACAGTGACTAGATCCGCAGAGCCAGGAAAAGGCAGTGGCACGGTGGTGCAGCGGTGAGCGCTTGTGCCTCACAGCTAGAACAGGACCATTCTGTGTGGAGTTTGCATGTTCACCCCATGTCTGTGTAGGTTTCCTCCAGGTACTCCAGTTTCCCCTACCATTAAAAACATGTACAATAGGCCAGGATCAATGAGAGTGTGTTTGAGAGTGCAAGTGCATGAGACCCGTGTGTGTGTTCATAAACATACACTGTCCCGACCAAATAAATGATTTAAAAATAAAAAGTTAGTTTTGATGGGGAGGGAGGAGACAGGTGAAAACAGTGATTTTTCAGGCACTGGTCAATGAGATTTTTTGCTTGTTTTCTCCCTAAATATCAGTGTAAAATAAAGAAGAATCATAGTCTTTGCAATGCTTATTTTATTACTTTTAGTCCATTAACGAGCTGGAGATTTTCTGGAAGTAACAAAACCTTTGCTGCGCCGGTTTCCCATTCATTCACAAACATGGACATGCTTGGTATCCACGTGTAGCATGAAAGGCGACCGAGATGACGCTGTAATCCAAAAATGGTCATTTCATTTGCACCTAAAGACGGGAGAAATACACAGGCGTACAAAACTTTGGACTTATTTTCTACAAAACTTCCACTTTATTAGAGGGATTTTTTCATATCTGTTTTTTATGCAAAAAAAACAGCAGAAAAAAAAAACAAGGCAAAATTTGAATTTTACAGTATTTTCTACCCAACAAAATGTGAGACAAATGTGTGAGTGGAATTATGACCAAATTCAACCTGGATTGACTCAAACAGACAAAAGCAGCGATTAGGAAGATTTATTGACATGTATATTAGTTTTTGGTGATCAGACCCCGGCGGCAGACATCAATGTATGAAAGTCAGTATGGATGATAATCTTGTAGTTAGGGATGTCTTCCCCCGGAGCCTGGACACTGGTGGTGGTATGGAAGACCCGTAAAGCTGCAGCAGGGAGAAGCCGTGTACGAAAGAGACGGAGATGGGGTGGAGGCGGGTCGCAGCGCAGCTGGGAAGCGAACAAACCATCATTGCTGGGGCTTAAAAGCGGGACCGAGGGCGATGATTGGCTGCTACGGAGATGCGGCTCTTACGCTGATGGCTGAGGTGGAGGTGTGGCCCTCTCGGAAGAGGTCATTGGCTGGAGGTATGTGATGCTGAAATTAGTCTCCCAGGTTGAATAAACGCCTAGGCTTCATTACCCTTAAAACACAAATACCCTCGCTTTTCTCCGATCCCGATAAATCTGTGCTGCACTGAAAACATTCCTGGAGTTTTCCCATCACGCTCTGAAAAACGTAGGAGCCGCTCATGCAATAGTTGCCTCAGACACTCTATAGACTCCTATTCCCAAGTTTTTTTTTTTTACCTGCAATAATATGGCATTCTCTGACAGCGAGGTCTATAATAGCACATTTTCTTCAGCAATCCTCTGGCGATGACTGTTCCTGCTTTCTCCTCTGCACATTGCGGCGCACAGCATTGCAGCACCTGGCAGCTTCAACCAGCAAACTCCCCTGTAGCACTTCTAATGAGAAAACCAGCAGTCTATGTGTGTGTGGGAATATATATATCATTGCCTCAACTTTTTTCAAGGCGTCTCTCAACCAACTCCAGCGCCGGCTTTGTGGATGCACCTTCACTTTCGCACTGACATTCGATTTACAAAGTGCAACATGGTGTTATAAAGGAGAACATGAGACAGCAGATTGGAATTTGGGCCAGTGTCTCCTGGTGGTTTGGTGGCAAAGAGTGCTGTTTAAAATGTTGCAAGGGATAAAGACCTGTGGCCTTTTGTGTCGAACACTCCCCCTTCTAATACCTGTTGTTTGCACATATCATGATTGTAAATATTCTGATTTTAAAATGATAATAAAATATAATAGACTTTTCCATTTTTTCCATTAAAACTATGGAATGCCATTTAGGTCAAAAACTTTCAGAAAAGACTTTGTCCAGGTCTGCATGTGTGCTAGGAAAAGATCAATGCTGCTAGTGCTACAGATTGATGGGTCGGTTGACTGGTTGGTCGATCGACTGATTGATCGGTTGGTTGATCGGTTGGTTGATTGATCGATTGGTTGATCGGTTGGTTGGTAGACAGGCCGAGTCACTTTCTGTTTTTAAGTCGGCTCTTAAAACTTATCTGTTTACTGTAGCTTTTAATTGAGTTAAGAATCTTTTGTATTTTATCTTTTTTGCCTGTATTCCTTGTATTCTTTTTACCTATGTGCTCTTAATTTTTACTGTGACCTTTTGCTGTTGTGTTCTGCACTTTGGTCAACTATGTTGTTTTTAAAGTGCATTATAAATAAAGTTGGATTGGAAGTTGGATTGGATTGGTTGACCGGTTGGTTGATTGGTTGGTTGGTTGGTTGGTTGATCGAGGCGACATCAAAAAGTCATAAAATACAATGCAGACTCCACACATCGGTCTTATTTTGTTTTCACAAATGATAACAACATTCTCTTTGGGGCGAAAAGAATTTTACCCAACAAAAAGGGGAACTCACTTTGTCCCACTCGCCCTCAAGTGCACATGTCTACAGGGTGTGTTCCTCTTTGTTTTTCACTTCACCTGACTCGTTCTGATCATTTGCCTCCTCTCCAAACCACACCTTGCTCAATGCTGGCAGCCATTGTTGTTGTTTTTTCCTTTCTTTTTTTTGACCTTACATCTCTCCACTTTTTGCCAGTAGACAGTCAGGATACTTGAGATTGAACAAGCTTTTGTAGAACCAGACATGAAGAACGCCGATGACGCCTAGGTAACCATGAGAATCCGAGTCACCTGGGAGACAGGAGGGCACAAAGCCCACAGCTATCTGTGTGCTACAAAAGGGGACAAGGCTCGGGGAGGACAGATTGGAGCCCGGGGACTGTCGGCTAACAATAGCCAACCGGCGTTCACTTTGTCTAACCTTTTAGCACAGTGGATATTGGTAGAATTCTGTCATAAAACTCACAATCGGCTGTGGCCTTTTCTCCCATAACCTTTTATCAGGCGCACTCCGACAGGGGCAAGGGGCTTTGTCAAGGAAATGTTAATAAACCTTGTTCACTGAGGACATACGTTCGCCTGTGTGTTCGTATGGGGCAGACTGGACGCGAGGGGAACGCAAATAGGAAACAAGCTACTCTATGCAATATTGTTTTTCTTGCATCATTTTCTGGCTTCAAGTAGAGAGATTCCCAACCTTTTCCCCTATTGGTGCATATTGGTGCAAATGCTGATATTATGAAGTGGAAAATAATGTTTTGAGTGCTTGGGTAAGACACAGACTAGGTTTTCCTTTACTGAGCTTTTAACCAATGTTTCTAGGGATGTCAGATTTTGTTTTGTTTTGCTTGTTTTATAAGCTCACAAAAAGAAACAAGACATGGGTTGTTTCAATTGGAAACCTATTGAACCTGCAGCCTGTTTTCTTTTTCCTTATGCTTTTACCCTCACGTAAAAAAGGAATGAAATAATCTTAAAATAATACATAGGCAATCGAATACTTTTATTGCCAAATTCGTGTGAATGCTTCCAAAAGATATATTACAAAAGAGATACCTAAACAAGTGGACGGGCCTATCAGCTGATGTCCACGCGCTCGCAGTTTCACTTTCGTTTTGACATAACAAACACGGCTGCGCATGGTTCTTTTGGGACTCTTCATTTGGCAACGTTATGCCATCATCATGCGAAAACAGATATTTGCTCTTTGCTCTTTTGCACAATGCACATTTTTGAACCTGCCACTGACTTCGTGTGTTTGGGGGTGGATTTAACACTGGATGCCTTGAACAAAGCATTCCATATATACAAAAATCACAAAAAGTGTTTCGTCTTTGTTTACGGGTGTTTTAATCTCGACTTGTACGAAGATCAAAAGGCTGCGCAGAAAAAAAATGAATCATCTGGAGACGATGCTTTGGAAGAAAAAAAAAAAACGTAAATATGGGCTAAGCTAAAAATAATGGCACATGAAACAAACACCGGCGCCGTCAAAGCGAACGCACAAATCTGATTAGCAGGCCTTCCGCTTCTCAAACAGTAACATCTCATTAGAACAAGTGTAATTGCTTCTTGTCGGGGGAGGGGGGTGGGGGGGTTCTGATACGTGTAATACAAAACGCTAACAAGATTGTACCCACGAACCCCCGCTCGCCAACGACTAAATTGCTTTGTGGTCGTTTCAATATTTCAAACTGGTGCTGCAGTACTCACATATTTATGAAGGGACGTGTTGACACAAGGCGCACAAAGTAAACAGACAGGGCAGAGCTGGGGAAGACGGCTCCATTTCTCTGACAGTGGAAACGGCCTCATCGTGAACCCACGCCGTGTTCGTTCATGTCGGAGTTGTGGACATATGATTCGAAGCGTCAAAGCTTAAAGAAAGGATCGGATGTTTGAGAGAGATCAGAAAACGCAGAACCAAATCATGTGCACGTGCGTTGCCGCAATACAATACACATCACGATACAGAGGGCCGATACGATTGGCATTGTGATACAATATCAGGGTTTATACAGGCAGAAGTAATGTCAAATTTAATGCTTATAAAGATCATTGTAATGGCCAAACACCATATTGAGGCTGGGACGATCCCCGTTTGTCCCGATCCGATACGTATCACGATACTCATCCGATACGTTTTGTGATACAGTAAGTAATTATACAAACAAACAAAAGTTTAGTCTGACATTTACTGAAGTGTTAAAATGAAAAAGTGAATTATAGAGTGCATGATAAGAATGCCTCCAAAAACAAGTATTGAAAGTATTGCGATACTTGATGAAGTATCGATGCTTGGTATTGCAGCAAAAAGTATTGCCATCCGATATTTTGTCCCAGTCCTAGTATTTATACATTTTAATGCTATAAACGGAGGAAAAAAAAGGTACATTTCAGCCAAAACTGCAGCTGAATATGTTCTAGACAATAATTTTGGTATTTACAATCAATGATTCACTTGTACAGTAAAAATTGTTGAGCAATTTAATAATTTTTCAAGAAATTCAGACTTGATGCCAGTTTGAATGATTTTGGCACAATCCATTCAATGACTTCCTTTTAATGCCCCACAGAAAGCTTGATTATATTCTAATGTACTGTAGAGTGCTTGTCATTAACTAACTGCAATAACTTACCCTGAACAAGTTGAGTTTCCAAAAGTTCTAAATTAAAGATATCAGTCTGACTGAGAAACACATTTTGAAAAGCGCAAATGGCAAAGGCATTTTAAAAGTATTATAAAGTACAATCAGCCTCAAAACTAGTACTAGCAACACCAACTTTAAGTCAAAAACGATACGTGGTTTGCATGGGTATCACATGTATTGTAATATATTGCAAAATTATATTTTGTCCCTGTCCTAACAAATACTGTAGCTTCTCTCTTTTCATGATTTAACATGAGCAGTGGAGAGCGTCGTTGCTTTCTGGTTTGAGCATCTTTCGAGCAGGATATGAGGTAACAGGAGGAAGAACATAACTCTAGGCCTTTAACATAATAAAGGTTTTGCACATTACAAAATGAAACTACGTCTTAGCGAATAAAACAAATGACAAAAAAAAATAAAAAATCCAACAATTTTGCATGTAATAAAACACAGTCAATTTTATCCTGAAAGGAACTATACGGAGTTTAAAAATTTAGTATTTTCCTCCCCCTATACATGTTCCAGCAATGTCCTAATGTGTAGAATGAGCCCAGACCAATTCACCACAACTGTCTCTAAAATCCTGCACTGTCACTCAAAAAGGTGTTACTTCGGGTCCGAATTGTCATGCATGAGCTCAATATAGAAGGCGCAGTGACACGTATGACCTGAGGTGGCAGTAGTGAGCATACAATGGCCAACTTGCATCTTGCCCCTTTAAGACAACACTAATACAGCAGTTTTTGGACACACGTCTTATAGCTCAACACCCTTAACCAACCAAATCCAACCCAAATTTGGCTCGTGGGCCCTGTTTTGGACACTCGGTAAACTGGACCAAGATCCTGGAACAGAAATCTGAAAAACACCACCACATGTGCTGATGTTTTACATTAAATTTGCATAACTCCTCCCACTCATTGGATGAGTTCTAGTTGAGATAGCTTTAGACTTGAGTATAACCCAACTTATTCTTCTCATGCTTCATCCCTCGGCTGATTGCGAAGTCAAATATTATCTAAGATGGTGCTTGGTTAAAGGTTTGTGAATCATTAATAACATTTTGAATCATTCTTGGATGGGAACAGCTTTAAACGGAAACGACTTGAAATGTTTAACCTGACAAAATATTTGGACAACGACTGAGCATCATGATATTGACTGTGGAGTGTTTTTATTTTGCTGTGTGCTATCTGATTAGGGCTATTATTTTTATCTGCATCTGCTGCAACAAACTTTACAGATTAACTTTTGCCTCCCTAATCGTCTCATGTCCCGAACCTGGAGGAAGCGCTTGACATTATAGATAGAGATTCACATTCTGATGATTACAATATTAATAAACACTTCAGGGAGCGCCCCATATTTCCACAGAGACTTAAAAGTCCCATAATGAATGAGCGGCCAGGCTTAATGAATTCATCCAGTCTGTGGATGGGGCAGAGCCAGTCACTGCATATGAATCACGCTGCCAGCCACAATGCATGAACCAAACCGCAAGGCACGCTTTTCTTTAGAAATATATTTGTACTATGTGTGCTGTATTTTTGAGGGAAAAGTGGAGAGATGGTATTTTCTCAAGGTGGGTTATTTGTTTGCTGATATTTCAGTTCGTCTGTCTCCAAAAGTTACAATTCCCTTCTGGAAAATAAAATTGATTTATAAAGCACATTTGAAACGGTTACAGTTTACTGAAGTGCTGGACCACCATTTAATACAATGAAACAAGAAATCAGAACATGAAAGTGTAGTAGAACCGAGAAAATTAAAGCTGCAAGCGGCAATAAACGGCCTACGCAATGGCCAGAAAAATCATGTGTGCATTTTTACTAAAAACACTGTGCTTTGTAAATTTGTCAAGACAGTCGTCACATTCCACTCGATATTGTAGCATTGAGGGCCCTCCATTTCCATTGAAACACAACTCCTCCACAACTGCATCAGAAACATCAGCCACCAAATCCTCCTCATCTCCTCTTCTGCATCGGTTCTGAAGTTTTGCATGACTAACAATAGTGACGGAGACCCCAAATTTCACAAATAGAAAAGTGTGTCTGCTCGAAAGGTGGTGGTTTGGGATTTTTGCAGATAAGTATTAAGAACGGATTTAGAGCATAAAGTTTGATATAAGGGATGAACAACCTCACGTGACTGTTGGCAAAGCCTACCTTTGGATGACAGGGGACAGAAATGATGAAACAAACAGTAATCCCGTCAGTCTCAGGCTGCATCATCCAAAATAAAATATAAACAAATTCCCCAGATGTGCAGGACTGTTCAGTGATCACATTTTAATGCGCCCATCCTGCCACAGCGTTTGCCACAAGCTCTTGCCTAAAGACGCTGTGCCGGATCTTCATTTGAAGACGCACACTTAGATGTACCTCAGAGTAGTAAATGTAGCCTATGCAACGCCTAATGTCAATGCAGTGGAAAAACTGGCAGCGGAGAAGAAACTTAGGACTACTCTTTCACCTACTTCTCAAACACTACTTTAACAAATGCTGAATGATGGATGAACCAACGAAAGATGCAGAAACATGAAGAGGAGCAAAGTTGTTCAACAGCCCAGAATTACATAAATAATGCAGAATGGTAGCTATGATGCTAGGGTTATTCAGCTTAATTTTCTACTTCAAGAATGAGGCAAAACATTCTAATGGAATTGATTTCAACTCAAGTTTACGTGTTTTAAGTGTGCTAAATATGTGACCGATCGTGGAAAGTAGGGGCACACATGAGATATTCACAGATCATCAAAGTGTAGTCTTCAAGCAAGTATTTGACCATTTTGTGTTTTGAATTTAGGCCTTGAACAGAGGTTGATATGAGTAAACGGCTTTCAAAGAATGAGCAGTTCTCACCTCTCACTGCTGCTGATGTGATGTCATTTAGATAAGCCACGCCCCCGTAAATGTCTCCTGTGTGGCACAAATTAAGTTGTATGGATAGCGGATAATTCCTCTCTCAAACACACACAGACAAACTCCTCTCACAATTGTCAGATTGCAGAATATGCTGTAAATCGCAAACACACGCACATGCGCACTAGTGATGCGCGGGTTCACACGTGCTCTCCGCGGGTCGCTGTACGCGCATTCATTGTATACAGCCACAACAAGCAGCGTTTTGCAGCTTGTGATCCAATGTCTCCTGTTTTCCACGTATGTGTGTCTCTACGAGAGTTGGCGTGAGGTCCTCGAGAGAGCGTGTGGGGCGTACACGCCAGTCCCATTCATTTTTGGACGGAATTAAAGTCTGCGGGGAAAAGAAAGCACTTTGCGAACGCGCACCACTTCACAAGTAAAGAAGCAAGCTGAAAAGGACACAGAGGGCTGAAGGAGCACAGAACAGGCCCGGGGTTTAGAGAGAACCCCAGGCCACGGCAAGACATCAGAGATCAACTCAAATGCAAAAATCCACCGTAATAAAAAGATACTACTTACAGTTTGGTGCCTTGCGGGAAGCTTTTTTAAGTCATTTTTAAACATGTTCGTTGTAGCGTTCACAGTTCAGTCCACATGCTACAATCTTTGCGGCGTCCATCCAACACAACCGGTGTTTACCCAGTCTGGAAATACACACAAAGTCACGCCCCTACAACACGCTCCGAAGTCTCCCAAAACAAGCCGGTTTGAACCTAAAAGTTTACTCTTTTACACTATTGCGTTTTTCTCGAAACTTTGGCTGCCGACGGGGCACATATGCTGATGGTCTATCAAAAAATGTCTAAAAATTGTGATTTTCTTATCGAGCTTTCTCCCCACTTCCCCACTTAGCATTATGTTATTATGCTGAATTTAGAGATGTGCCTGTTTTGTTTCCAGTACAGATCTGTGAATCTCTCTCAGGATCATCTTTGGGCATGATTGACCAAGGGGGCACCAATTCGCTCATTGAATTTAGTCAACTTATTTATTACTGCTAGTACCAAAAGTCCCGTATTGCACTGTAGTTGCTGCATCTGCCCCGACCAACGCTCAGTCTTACCCCTTCAGGCATAGACAGTATGTAGGCTCCAAAGTTTCTCCATTCCGTTGCACCACAGTAATCTGCGTCTATCTCTCCGAGTCTCTCCCGGTTGAAACGGAAACGTGGATATATGTACCTGCTCCCCCTTGTTCCGAGACACTTTTTCATCTGGGGTCTGTGTAGAGTCTTGTCACCAGGGGCTGATGCAATCGTACGAATTCTCCAGGCCCCTTTGGAGGAGAGAGCGCCACTGACAGCTTTCATCTGCAAATCTCTACGGCTCGAGTTCTTCGGCAAACATACAACAGACTTCAGTGCAACACTCAAGGGGTACCGTGTGTGAAACATCAAATTCCCCACAAATGAGAAAGAGGGGTGGGGGGGGGGAGGGGGGACACATTACTGACAGCATTTCATCTGTTCAAAAGTAAAGAGCCGCTTTGCTCGGAGTCTTTAGTGAAAGCGCATAATGGAAATCACAGTCAAACGGGAGCTCTCTATACCATCAGGCTTGAAATGCGTTCTGTTTGACCTGAGACAACTTCAGAACAATGTTTTGAGGCTGTTTCAAATGAAAAAGTGAAAAAAAGGTAGATAAAACTTCCTATTATCTTCAGATACTTTTGCAGTGGTATTTCCTGTCTTATAACTTCTAGCATTGTGTGTCCTCACCCATTGTTTGAAGATGCAAGGGCAGTTGATGTTGACGTCATCGACTGTAATACTGAAGAGAGTGTACATCTTGATCACTTCGTTTGGTTAGAATATGTGTTAACACTTAGCCTTCATAAATGACAACACTTAATTCATCATGAACCAGTCATTAGTTAAGTGTGACTAACATTTAAAGGGATATTTCAAGATTTTTGACATAGGGCCAAACAACCTAGTTATTCAGAGTGTTGTTAATTTCTGGAGATATATATATATATTTTTTTTAATTCATGCAGTCTTCATATTTGAAGAGTTTAGTGGTGCTAGGCTAGTGCTAGGCTAGCGCATGTCTATGGTAACTAGTAGCCTGCATTAAAAACCTATTCAAAATCATGGGGTCGTCCTCCAAACGTTGCCATATCTGATTTGTAGAATTCCACATGTAGTAATGCTGGCCACAGGTAAACAAACCACTGTAGATCCGGTAACCGAGCAGATGACGCCGCCACTGCGTAGCTTACAACCAGGAAGCTAATGCTGCTCAAATATAAGTTATTTTAAATGGAAAATGGTTATATTAAAAAAATTATTCAGTCAACACAGACATTTATATCGGTACTTTGGTGTTATAAGTGATTTGCCTCAGGTGCACTGTGCTTGGGTCAGACTGTTTTTAATGCAGGCTACTAGTTACCATAGACATGCGCTAGCCTAGCACCAGTAAACTCTTCCAATACAAGGACTGCATGAATTTAATATATATATATATATATATATATATATATATATATATATATATATATATATATATATATATATATATATATATATATACAGAAATCAGCAACACTCTGGATGACTAAGAAATGAGGCCCTACGTCAAAAATCCTGAAATATCCCTTTAATAAATACTGAACAAATGAGTAAAGTTTGTGAAGAACTATTCATTAACTATAGTAGATAAGTAGTTATTAAGTGTTTGTCACACTTAACTAATGATTAAGGTGTATTATTATTATTGACCTTTATTTAACCAGGATAGTCCCACTGAGATTAAGAATCTCTTTTTCAGGGGAGTCCAGGCCCCAGTCCTGGCCCCAGAGGGGAATCTATTGTACATGTTTTAAGGTGTAGTTATTATAAAGTGTTACCCAATATGTTTCTTAATCCTTCGGTTGGACTTTCTTCCTAGTTCAACAAGTCCACAGTCCATAATCTGTCCTTTTCCGTAGACAAGTGTGTTGGTCAGAAAAAGAAGCCTTGTGGACGCCCCTTGAGAGCTGATGAGGGGCACTCATTATGCCCAGCCTTTCATTTTGAAGTCTTTCATTGGGCGTCAGTGACAAAATGTATAACGACACGAGAAAATAATACTTTTGTATTATTTTTCAAAGGTGTGTTGGAGCATAGTGGAATTTGTGCGGTACAACTTGCTTCCTCCCACCATATGTAGGTATTTTCATATTCAATAGACATGACCTATCTGTGTCGAATCATCCAAAAACACGGCCCGAGCATGCCTTACATGTCGAATCTAATCAAGCAGGCAGAGCGGCAGCCAACAGGGGGTGCGGGATGAGTGGCTCAGTGGCTCGGCTTCCGTCTGGGATTCATATGGAAACTCGGTGTACCCCCCTTCAGCTCGGCTTTAAATCTTCTCATTCCTCAAAACCTGTCATCCTCTGCTGCGTTCCTGCTCCACGGCTTCTTTTTAATAACCATTCTCTTCATCTCTCTCTCTCGATTCTCCCGCTGGCTCTATGCGAGGGTAATGATACCTGCATGTACGGAGAGTCATAGCATTGTGTAAGGACCAATTAGTAAGTGCAGATAAGAATGGGTTTTGCTTTTTAGTTGGCCGTGATGGGCTTTCTGTGCCAATAGTGATGTGATAGATCAGCGTCATAGCACTGTATGAGGGAACAGATGAGGGGGGAGGTAAGAATTAATTTGATTTTTGTTCATTATATGGTCAACATTATGCAATAGACTTTCATACTTTGGCCCTTTACCACACAGTAATAACTTGAAAGATTACATGGATACCTAACACGGTGACTGCAGTACAATAGAAGTTTTCCTCTGGGGTGGAAAGCTGAGAAAGAGACTTAGAAATCTCAGTTGGTTGAATAAAGCATTTTCTTGGTACTTTGAGAAATTGCTAAAGTTCATAAACCCAAGATATTTCCAGCGCTCATATTGCCTTGCCACTACAAAGCCTCTTGTGCTTTGTTGTTTTTAGCATTTGCAAGCAACAATGACGCACAAATCAGGGAAAGTGAAATACTTTTATTTAAAGGCCTTGTAGCGGACTCTTTTTTGTTCACAAGGAAAGAGTGAGTAAATTAAACTGTTTGTTGTGTCCAAACTCATTCCATAACTTTCCGAGCTTCCCAAATTCTTCACAGGGATGAGTTTATGTAGCCTGGCCAGCCATACTGTTCTCTGTTTATTCTAAATATGAGACACTTTCTTTCAAGTATAAAGAGAAAAAAGTTAGCTACTACAGTAAACGCTATTTTTTGACCTTATAGCCAGACCGTAGTGTTGGTTTTCGTACCTGACAGCTTCGGCTCCGACTGTGGCCTTCCTCAGAGGTTGTCACGTGGTGTTGCTGTGACGCGTCCGGTCAGCTGATTTATACAGTTTTTGACATTGTCTTCCTACTTGCAGTAGCAGGCTGACAGTGTCGTCTGCAGTCCGACTTCTTCAGAGCTGTGTCCCAGGTGTGGGAAAGTTGGTACGCCCCCTCGACCCGGTTCACAGTACCAACTTTGACAACCTCTGAGGAAGGCCACAGCTGTAGCCGAAACCGAAAACCAACACTAAGGTCTGGCTATAAGAACAAAAAATAGCGTCATTCTTAGAAAACCAATTGAACCTAATTTGACTATTGGAAGAAAAAAGTGAGTTCGGTCGGGTCACTTTTCCCAGTCACAGAAATGCTAACAAAGAAGCCTCCAAGTTCACGAAGTTGATACAAATGCCTGATAATTAGATGCACAGTAATGTTTCTACAAATGTCTGAGTTAACAGTGTACTGAAGGAAGAAGAAACAAATTTCGTTCCTGCAAAGTTGTGCCAAAACGTCTTGGTGGACAATGCTCCGGCACCAGACGACCAACTTGCTAACGCTAGATTGTGCTTAACCATCTCTCTTTTACAAAGGCTATCCTTAATTTCCCTGGTGAGAGTTAAACGAATTGGCCACCGTTTTTGCTGTCTGGTCTTTAAAGGGGCTAGACGCAAGTTCGTCATTTTATTCTCACTACTGCCACCTCAGGTCTTATGCGTAACTGCAGCTTCAATATTAAGCTCGTGCATGACGGCACTTCAGACCCGAAGTAACAACTTTTTGAGTGACAGTGCAAGATTTTAGAGGCAGTTGTAGTGAATAAGTCTGAGCTCATTCTACATATTAGGACATTGCTGGAACATGTAGGGGGAGGAAAATACATATTTTTTAAACACCGTAAAGTCCGTTAGCACGATGGCGTTAGCATATACCCTCTCCCAGCATAGGTAGGCTATAGCTCCAAACTGAGGTGACATTAGTAGTAATATTACTACGCCTTGCAATATAGTTCTCCTTTTGTCCGCTTAGAAAATCGACATGTTTAATTTTGTGTGACTATACTTGGATTGTGTAAAGGCTCATGTAGCCATATTTAAATAGGGAAAGAGCTTGGTAGCAACTTACTAGCTACAAATCAACTCGTCTAAGCTAAGGTAAGAACATATCTCAGTATTTAAAAACGGTGGCCTGTTCCTTTAAGGTTGCTACTATACTGTATTTGCGATGTATGTTTTCAAATCAAGACTCGATTCACTGCACATTTTGAGTTGTAGCAATAGCATTAGCATTAGCATTTGACTGACAAACCAAACTGCTAAACGAATAGCTGTAGCCGTTGCATTTCAGAACATTTGTAGAGGTTTAAACTACACGGCGAGCAGGTTTTCTCCACGTGAAGGCCCCATGGAGGCAGGATAATGCAGATTTGCCAATTGTAGCCACGAACATTCGGGTTAGTGGGCGAGCACCGACAGCCTTCCCACTATGAAGCCTAAATAGTGATGTGCTAGTTTATAGGAAATCAATGGCGGGGAATTAACTTTGCAAACAATTAATAAAGCAAGGCCAGGGCTGAGACACAAGGGGGGTAGAGGCAAGGCCAACGCGATTAGCTAAAATCAATCAAAAATAATGAAGAAAAGTCTTTGGGGCTGGTGTTAAAGAGTCAGTTTACTCCTGGGTCCTTCCTGGCAGGGCCACACGTCTGATTAAAGCTTTGTCGGTCTGTGATTACAATTTGCCACAAACAATATCTGGACAAGTTGCCAAGTTTAAAATCAAGCAGGGGCCCACCCTGTAATGTTGGTAGTGATGGCCGTGCAGGAGAAGTCTCAGCCCTGGCCTGTACTGCCCCTCATTAGCGCCGTGCCCATGACCACCGCCACTGCTGGACCAGGGTCGGCCTCATTTGTGTGGCCATATTTGAACATCCATAAATCTCCATAAGACCGTGCTCAGAGTGTGAAAGTTCAGCGAGTTCATCCTCTCAAGCAAATCTCAATAATCAAAAAGAGATTTGTGTTCTTGATATCTATTTAGCCTCGTTTTGATGTTTTTTATGATGACATAGTCTTTGTTTAGCTTTGTTTTTGGCACATTTTGACTGTCATTATTCAACTGTTATATATTGATGCAGCAGCATTAGTAGTACCACCAGGAGAATACCAAATCTCATCTGAGCTCGGCTGCTCACCAAGGTCAGGCCTGGTCTGTGGCAGCATAGCACACTGCGTGGGAAAAGGGTGCTGGAAGCTTGGGGTGATAGTAACTCAGTAGTTAGAGCGTTCACCAGTTAGTCCTGTCTTTGACTTGCATACTGGCAATGTGTCTTTTGGCAGGAATCTTCATCCATATTCATCTCCTTGAATGCAGTGTGAGCGAGTAAAAGCAACAAGCCAGGGGAGTGCAGAAAACAAGAGCTGAGGGATAAGAATGAGACTGAGGGCCACAACCGCTGACGGGGGACACTCCAGATCTGACACATTAAAGCCGTCGTTCCAAATAGCGTGATCCGACCGCGCACACCACGATCTACGTGCACGTATCGACTCTACCCCTACTCTACCTTTCTGTTTCCAGGGCACACACACCCGCATTTGTTGTGGGCGGCGCCCCCACGGAGGAGCACGCTGTACTGATCGTCATTAAATGTTTTTCGAGGCGCGATGAGAACAAATGTGGACAAATACTGCCTTTTGGTGGGAGTTATGGAATCATTCAGAGGTGCCAAGCTGTATTAAAATGGAAAACAAACCGCTAACTATAACTATGAAAGTAAGCTGTATGCAAATGTAATGCTAACACCAGCTAAAGCTGCGCTAACAGCGGCTAAATGCTAGTATCGGCAAAATCCCCTTTCAGAACAGCGGCATGATGTTGTGAAATATTAAATCCATATGACTTTATGTCAATAGTGAGGGCTGTTCACACTCTCGTTGCAAATCAGAGGCCAGCGTCTGTTCACGTCACATCAGACCAGTGTTAATTTCGTCGACTAAAATATTTTGTCTTAATTTTAGTCAAAGTGATATTTTTGACAACTAAAATTGGACTAAAACTAAATTAAAAGTTTTTCACGAGACTAAAACTATGACTAAAATGTCCAGATATTTTAGTCGACTAAAATGAGACTAAATAAAAATGAAAAGGAGAGACTAAAATCATCTGTTGACCGTCTGAAAGAGCCTCATATCATGTATATTCACTGCCAAAGGATCAGCTCTGAGCTTTGTTCATGTGAGAGAAGCTCCATGAAGTCGAGGACCTTGATTAAATATGATTAGAATGAATATTATCAATGCAAAGTCGACTGAATTCGTCTTAAATTTAGTCGACTAAATTTACTTGCATTTTTAATCGACTAAAACTAGACTAAAATTGAAGATATTTTTTTGACTAAAACTAGACTAAAATCGAATTACATTTTCGTCAAAAGACTAAGACTAAAACTAAATTAAAATATGTTGTCAAAATTAACACTGCATCAGACACGGTTTGGTGCGCTTTGGCCATAGCCAGAGGTCGGTCCCAAAACTTATACCTGGTCAGACCGGTTTGGCCTTGGCCTTTGTTACAAAAAACTCGACAAAGCGGGTGAAAGAGCCATTCGGCTGATACACGCCTGCATGTGGAAAGACACCTTAAGTGAGCTGGACAGACACTAATGATGTTATGTACAGCATAGGTCCTTCCCAAAGCCTCCCCCTCCTACAGCCCGTACCAGAATTTAATATTTTCCATGTGGCCGGGGTGAACTTTCTGGTGTTTTGATCCTGTTTCTGCGGGCGTGGCAATCTCCACGCCCTGTTCAAAACCAGCGCCAGACCAAGACCTGTGCTACATTCTTTCTCTTGACACGCGGCCAATGTTTAACAGTGGGATAATGTTTGTTTGTCCTCTGACAGATTAAAAAGGATGTGGCCTAAAAACTGAATGAAGTTTATGTTGATGTAAAGATGAGGAGAGCGAAGGGGAAGCACTAACTTTTGCTGCAGCACATCCCTCGTCTGCGCTAACGTGGTTGTTGCGCCAGGCGGAAGATCAGGCCCGAAGTGTTCTCATCTTCAAACCACCGGACCCACCTTCAATGTATACTTACAAGCCATGACCCAATTATGCAATATTCAACTTGGAATAAAACTATTTGGGGTTTGACTCCGATAACGTACAGCATTTCTTCAGCATTTCTTCAACACTGTTTGTTCAAGGATTGATCGAAAGGCTACCAATCAAAGCAATTTATCAACAGTGAATATTTTTTGAAAAGCCTTCAGAATGGGTTTGCAACACACTTTTAGGTCCAGAGTCCCACCTCACCAGTTGATAAGCCACTGCTCTAAACAAGATTGTGAAATTCATTGTAAATCTAAGCCCTTTGTATTAAATCATACAGAGGCGTTTAGCATTTTGATCCTTTCACAGCCGCTCCAACCTGCCCTTCATCTCCATTTGAATTAATGTAAATCGGCTGAATGTTATTACAGCAACACCCCTGTCACAGAAACAAACCAAAATTCATGCAGACGCTGTAAAAATATGCAAACTGCCTTGTCGCTTTTTCGCAAACAAACCACAGAATCTTTTTTTGTTTTTTACAGGGCTCCGAACAAGCAGCGTCTCAAAGCGTTGCGAGGCTTGCGGTTATCTAACATGGCAGGTAAACAAATGACTGTGGTACAAATCGACTCAGTGATGAAGCACAGGCCGGCTCTGAAGTTAGAGAAGGAGAAAAAAAAAAGGGAAAAGAAAAGAAAAAAAGAAGTCCAAGCGCTCAGCATAAGGAGAGATCTCAGCGGGGCTCGGGAAACGCAATCAAATTATGTCCGCGAGAATGTGACAATGAAATTTGCGACATTGCCGCCGCTCAAAGCTCTTTTTTATTGCTTCTGCCCGGGCGGAAAAAAATGTCTGCAATGGGGAGGAAGACAAGGCAGTTCACGGGTATCAAATTAAAGTTGGCAAAAAGGTCTCCAAAGTCAAAATAGATGATCAAACTTAGCGTTTAGAGCAAACTTAGCAAACTTAGCATACTTAGCATAGCAGATTAGCATGGAAGGCTAAGTTTGGTTTAGCTTTTGTTTGTTTTTTAATTAGCATTGAAAGTCACAGTACATTACCGTGACAGTATTGCTCCTGAAAGTTGTGAAACATTCCCTGTGAAAAATTGAGACTTCGGAAAGAAAGTTCAAACTTAAACTGCTCATTCATTCATTGTTCATAAAAAATATGATATAAACCCCCAAAAAAGGCCTTTAATTTACTTCATTATAATATAGTGATAACCAGCAAACAGTTTTAGTATTTTCTTATCAATGATTGGTAACCCCAATTACCAAGTGTTAAGACCCATGGATCAAAAGGCCCAGAACAAAAGGGAAGACCACACCAACATAAAAATATAGACGTCTTTTATAGAATAATCTACTATATTAGTCATGTACAAGAATAGATTTCGATGGTGACCCGGTGGTGGACTGGGAAGGATTAAAGCATGGCCCTTTTAACCTCTTACCACCCGCCTGAACCATTCTGTCCTCTTTGGCCATTATATAGGTCTGTGTAACACCTCATTTGAAAGCTAAGACCCACAAGCTTTCAAATGAGGTGTTACGCGTTGTTGCTGTGTTGTGTAACGGTTTGTTTAATGTTTTTTGGGGGTTTTTTGTCACATTTTTGTGGAATTTTTGTGTTTTTTTGTTGAATTTTTGTCACTTTTTGGTTGAGTTTTTGTCACATTTTTGTTGAATTTTTGTCACATTTTGGTTGAATTTTTGTCACATTTTTGTTGAGTTTTTGTTAAAAAAAAATGGAGTTTTTGTCACATTTTTGTTGAATTTGTGTCACTTTTTTGTTGAATTTTTGTCACATTTTTGTTGAATTTTTGTCACATTTTTGTTGAATTTTTGTCACTTTTTGGTTGAGTTTTTATCACATTTTTGTTGATTTTTTGTCACTTTTTTGTTGAATTTTTGTCACATTTTTGTTGAATTTTTGTCACATTTTTATTGCATTTACATCCTTGTTTTCTTCTCATTTTTTGTGGCTGTTTTGGTGCTTTTTTCCCAAGAAGCTTTTTGATTAGGGTAAAACCAAACCGGAGAAAATGGGATCCGTTCAGGTGGGAATTAAGAGGCTAAAGTGATAGTCTGTAAGTTTAAATGTTTTACAAATTGAATAGATTGTGTATCATTGACGGCCTGATTCTGAAATTTGATGTCAACATAAGAACATTTTTTTCTAGTCCTCCATTTGCAACTGATCAGAATCTCCGGGCTATCACTTTGACCAATGAGATGAGCTTTCCCTTTGAACCGGCCTGTCAAGTCCAATCAGGAGAGAAGGGGGAGGGAGCTTGATCGTTTTGAACTTTTGAAAAGTTTTTTCTGGCTCTCCTTGTTTTGCAAACTACAGATGTGGCTTTCTGAGCCAATCAGGAGGGGAGGAGCTTGATGCTTACTCTCTCCTCACTTTGCAGTATTACCAACAATCACTTTCACCCTCAGGGATACCGAGTCCAGATGGCCGGGGTCAGCGGTTGGGCTGCACGGTAGTGCAGCGGTTAGCGCTCATGCTTCACAGCTAGAAGGGCCGGGTTCGATTCCCACCAGGGAGGGGGGTCTTTCTGTGTGGAGTTTGCATGTTCTCCCCGTGTCTGTGTAGGGTTCCTCCGGGTACTCCGGTTTCCCCTACCACTAAAAACATGTACAATAGGCCAGGATGAATCTAAGTGTGTTTGAGAGTGCGCATGGGGGACGACGGATGGAAATTAGCCCAAGGCTACAATCCGGTATGGCTTGTTTTAATAAAAAAAAAAAAAAAAAAACATATCCCAAAAAATATTGCATCGTGATATTAGGTGATGCAACATCCTAATATCACGATAGAATATATCGCAACATCATTAAACTGTTCATCTGAATGGGACCAACACATTTTTCAGTTCAGTTTTAGTTAAACTTTCACTAATTTAGTTCCATTTTGGGCTTG
This sequence comes from Gobius niger, assembly GCF_951799975.1. Lineage (NCBI taxonomy): Eukaryota > Metazoa > Chordata > Actinopteri > Gobiiformes > Gobiidae > Gobius > Gobius niger. Next base: position 29,956,982 of record NC_136861.1, on the reverse strand, counting down.
TTTTGGTCCTAGTCTCATTTGGCACAATTTGCTGAAAAACGAGTTACTTTGTGAAATACCGCAATAAAATCGTTTATCGTATTGCACAGCCATATCACATATCACAGTTACTTCAATATTGCTCAGCCCTAGTTAGCAAGTCCGCCCACACAGACGACCAGGGGGTTGTCACTCAAGTCACTGCCATCCAGCCTACACACCAAACCCATTGAACCAGAAGATTTGCTTGAACCAGAAGATTCTCAGAAATCTCTTTTTCCCTCACGCCCTTTTTCCTGAGCACAAATTCTTCCATTGAAAAGAGTTTCCTGATTATTTTATTTTGCACTGGTGACAGTAGAACAGTTCTACTACCTGCCACTGACACTTTATGCAACCCTCGCCCAGCTTTCAAACTCTCCTGCCTGTACACGTCCCCCCCCCCCCGGCCCCGTGCAGTGTGGAGGCTGTGTGGTGTGAAAGTACTATAAAAGAAACATGGCTGATTTGTGCCAAACAGCTTCTCCGACCACCAGTTCACACACTATTCACACATGTTCATGGCGGGGGTTTTGCCCTGCTTGAAGCCAGCGTTCGAACCACTGAAAATCCAAACCATAACCAAGTAAAACAAACAGACAAAAGGAACTACCCAGTAATATAAACTCCACACAGAAAGGCAGTTTTGGATTTAAACTTGTGACTTTCCTTGCTCCACTATGAAGCTTCACTCCACTATTGTCTATACATGGCATTTGGCAGATAGTTTGACTCGGACGAGAGAAACACAAATCCCTTTTCACACTTTTTAGCCTCACCTGCCCTCGCCGGATAATCCCGTCTCTCTGAGGAAGCTTTGATCCACAGGCAGAAAGAGAATTTGAATTCAGATGTTGAGTGGAGTCTGATCCGGACACGGGGAGTTCTTGATGCATGTTGACACGATGATCTGTCTCATCTCAAAAAGGCACTACAAAGGAGACCCCTGCGTATAACCACAGAAGATAATGGTCACTGCACGGGACTGAAGGGGGCTTAGATAAGTACAGTTACTATAACGACATGTAATTTGATGTAATGAGGGCTTTAACCTTGTGCAATAGCGCTGCAGTGTCCATGCTGGCAGTCTGTCTTTTCTGTAATGTCTCTTGGGATTTCATCTTTTGCCAAATGCTGCAGCACAAATAGATGTATGAGTTCAGGGAGGCATGGCCCAAGTCCTGTCCAATGGAGCCTACGGGCAAAACAAATCCTCAAAAAAAGTATTCCGGGTGCTGAGTCGTTCCCAGAGTGGAGTCTAAGCTGCACCTGCTCCTGGTCTGGTTGCTTTGGTCAAGAAGGAGCTATAGATGCTGAGGATTGATAGAACTTGCGCTTTAGCAAATCAACAAAGCACTAGTAATGAAAATAGATTTATTTTAATGAACCATATCTGTGTTGGTGTATTCCGTGTGATGGAAAATTTATGTGGAGCTTTGATGTGAACAAAATAAAGCTACCCATGTTTCCAGTTGGGCACTTGCTTCGAGAATACAAATGATAAACAGTATTTTTTGTTTGAAAGCCTGTAAAAAGCCTCTTCTTCTTCATCCATCATGTCGACTCCGACCCCTGGTGACCAAATCGACCAGGCATCTCCATCTCGCCTGTCTCTTGCCGTTACAGCCTGCTGTCCAGCGATCTGGTTTTAGGTCTTCTGCCTTTCTTTTCCATCCTTGGCCCCTTGATGACTTTCTCCAAACAGTCGTCTGCTTCAGTTCCACTTCCTGATCCTATGAATGAGGTAAAATAAGCCCCTCCCCTTGCTTCCCTTCGCTGCGCAGTTGTTTCAATAAAGAACCAAAAAAAAACCTGCTCGATGCATGTGGCAGTGAAGCTAAAGACGAGTGTTTTTACTTTCCGATGAGAATATTAAGCCTAGCAAGAGATCGAGGGGTGAGGTCCTTTTGTGTACTGGACACAAAAGGACCTCAAGAGGAACCGTTTGGGAGCTGTCACTGTGATGCTGAGAAAAGTCACTGGAGAAGAGTCAAAGATTACTCAAAGATGCGTCAGCAGCTTGAAACATAGCTCCAGGTATGTTTTTGATGAGAGAACAACGTTGTTACACTTTAATAAGCTCTAAGACACTGTTCAGTGAAGCTAAGCGGGGAAATGAATACAAAAATAGGTAAGTACGTGAAAAATAGATAATACTTTAACAATTCAGTAACTTGACCGCTGGAAAAAAAAATCCCTCTGAAACAGGAACTAAGGGGGGGGGGGAGGGGCTGCACCACACCTGAAGAGCGTTGCCCAATGTCCATGTATATTTCATTATAATACACTGCGTTTTAACAATTATTATGCACATTGTATTTCAGTGTCATAAAAAAAGAACAAAAGAAAAAATCAATGAAACTCACGGATGGTATTGTGCCTCAGGGCTCTTTGAATCACTGACGTCAATGTCAGACAGCTGTGATAATTAGTTGTCAGGTAAGTCCAGGTAAGGGAAAAACTACTGAAAAAGGACTTTCACCATTATTAAGCAGATCATAATTTTCAAGCAATATGGTAAAGAAAAAGGGTCTTTCTGGTTTTCATACCTAGTCCAAGGCATTCAACTTTTTCACGCATTTCATCAGCAGAGAGATCCTTTTTCTTTCACATATTGCTTGAAAATGGTGGTCTGCTTAATAATGTGGAACACTATTTTTAAGTAGTTTTTCCCTGAACTGGGCTTAACCTGACAACTAATCATCACAAGCATCTGAGATTGATGTCAGTGATTCAAAGAGCCCTGAGACACAATACCATGAGTTTAATATTTTAAATTTGTATTTTTTTACCTTTGTGACACTGAAATACAATTTGCATAATTATTGTTAGCGCAGCGTATAGCGCGAAGGTGTCCAAAAGCTTTTTTGATAGATTTGTACAAAGTAAAACTTTTTTAAGTGGAGAGCCATACAGTATAGCCTGCCGGTGCTGACGCATATTGGCTCGTCATAGCAGAAAGTCAAATTTAGCAGCTGCCTCTGTTTCATAAGCCAATGCAGTGATTCATTTAAAAAAGCCAAGTTAGATTTTCATACATTTTACTGTGCCACCCGAAAGTCGAGTTTCAATCCAAAATGCAGACAAGGTATGGAGATAATGTCCAAAACGTGCTGTAAAAGTTGTCAACGAAAGTGGTCCAATAGCCGCAGTTTTAGAAACCCCTGATATTGCCTGTATTTAATTACGGAAAACGAAAATGAATCACGCCACGCAAACATTATGAGAACTTTTTTAATTACCTGACTGATGTGAGCACACGCACAAGCCTTTTCATAGTGGGGATTATGTTTGAAAACTGACTAATAGGATCGCGGCGTGTCAAGGCAGAATCTTAGTCATGTTCCGCAAACATTTCACAGCAAACAATTAAAAGGATATTCATTCATTTACCCATTTCGCGCTGGCTATTGACAGTGTGTAGTCGTGGCAACAAGCCGAGACAAAACAGGCACAGACGCTCGGCCAAACTTTCTGAGAAGACTGATGACTGAACTGAACTCCTTTGAAACGATTGGATCTGATTTTCGCCAGCGTTTGGTCGTGATGTATGTAATGCGCCCGAGTGAGTAAAGTGAACCATCATAACTCTTGGGGACATTCCTTTCAAATTCCAAGGCTTCAATTTTAATTTCTGGATATTTGGCATCCGAGCCAGGACGTATTGAAGAGCTTCCATTAGTTTCGTATCCGCCGCCATTGCCAAACTACAACCCGCAAATCGGCGCAAATGCTTGACGTCACCTACAACACCCGCCCAGACGTACATGCGGGGCAATTATAATTGACCGGAGTTTACGGATGGCTAAGGCCAGGCTAAGTTAACACTATTATATTTAAGATTTAGCTTTTCTGTTGTCTGACAATTTTTGTGATGTTTAAACTCAGATATGTCGTTTGCTGAAGCTTTCCCGTCCTACAGTCAGTTTTCAATGTCTTCAAAACTGTCGTCTATACGCTCATCGTTGTGTTAAAGATATGCAAAGTGAACTGAATCTTAGCTCTAGTGCAAAGTAAAATTGACAATTCTCATCGCAATACCTGGCAGAGAAGATTTAGCTTTTTCCCATATCGAGCAGCTCTTGTCATCGCCGTCGGCAGGTTCACTTTTGGACTTGGTGACGTCCCAGTCAGAACTTCACATGGAGTAAATGTGGATACAATAAAGCAATAAAACCTGCAATAGATATTTCTGGATAGATATGTTTGGTCTCTTAACAGCACTTGCGGATTAGGATCAATTAAAACAATTAAAGGGGGGGCATTATGCAAAATCGACTTTTTCAAGCTTTACAGCATGTTATTATGTCATTCCCTCATTAAAAACATGCCTAAAGTGTTGCCATGGCACATTCACGTATTTTTGAGTAATCTGTAAAAACTCTGATGGCGGCCATTTTAGGGATAGGTTTGCCTGAGTCCTCCTAGGAGCGCCCCCACCTCCTGGAGACGCCTCTGAGTTTTCGTCAGCAGCCCAGTAACCAACCACTGCTCCTCAGCAGAACCCCCTCCCCACTGATGCCACAGACAGCGTGTGGAGGGGGCGTGTCTGAAAGAGTCAGAGGTTCTTAAAGAGACAGAGGCCTATTTCAAGACATTCACTACAGCCATTTTGAGAGAGCAATTTTATACAAGGCAGTTATTCTAATTTACTGCATTTACAGACCAACAGAAGGTTTCGTCATCATTGTAGTGTGATTTAGACTAGTGCTATGTGACTGAAAAAAGCATAATACCCCTTCTTTAAAATCAACGGTGTAAAACTTAAAGGATTTAACTTAACTTAAAGTTTCCCAGGTGATGGCGATGTTTGTAATGAGTGAAAGTGTGGCCAAAGCAGGTCCACGCTCTGAATAAAGTGTGCAGAATTAGAAGACTCAAAGTTGGTCAGAGGGATACAACAATTTAGAAATTTCAAAACAATACTGGGATGGGACCACAGAACCACCAAACCTTTTCTTGCCAATAGCCAACAGGGTCATAAGAAGTCAGATGCCAAGAGAAGATGCAAAGCAACGGTCAAAGCAGGAATCCATTATCTCTGTAACTGACCTGAAGTGTCCAGAAGTACAAGGTGTTCAGTGCTCAGAGACATCGCCAATGTGAGAAAAGTATAAACCTGACCACTACTGATCAAGACACATAAACTGAAATGTTTAGAGTGGGTCAGGAGTGACGTGAACATTGTTTTGTTCGGTTGAGATTTTTTTTTTTCATCTGTCCTTCCTTTTAAACAGCATATTTTTATGCTAAAATCCTGTCTAAATACCACAGCGTTTACGGGCAGGATCTTTTTCGAGCCGCTTTAAACAAGGTCGTTGGCTGAGGGCGCTGTGAAAGGAGACGTAGTTACGGGCACATTCATTGATCTCGTAAACGCGCCGTCTTTCATTCGCCGCAGAGCTGCAGATAGGATTGCCACTTGAGGTCTATACACCAGTAAAGTTGGACCTCCACGGCAGACACACCAAGGATAGAGTCCATTGTAAAAGGGAAAGTGGATTACGAAGTCTGAGATGGAAATTCAAACTGTTTTACAGGCATGAGGGTGACGCACGTGGCAGTTTTACTGAATATAACTGTGCTGTAAGTAGGAGAAGGGTTTAGAATTATGTCTTGTAGGGTTGTACAGATAACACTTTTTCTCAAAATGATACGAGCATAATGATAAGGATAATACTTTTTATTTGGCACCTTTCTAGACACTCAAGGTCAAAGAAACACATTAAATGTACTGTACACATCAATACAAAGTTAAAACCATACATGTACAAAGGACAGTGCAGTTATGGTCACAGTAAGAAGGCTTTTCTAAACGAGTTTTGAGTTTGGATTTGAAGTGTGGGGTTTAGGGTTACGGTGAGCTGGATAGACGAGGAGGAACGGAGAAAGCGAACAGGTGTGGAGACATGAAAGAGGTTTGTCAGGTATGGAGGGGCAAGCGACGGCTTTGAATGTCCGAAGCAGCATTTTGTAGTGGATGCGGTTGTGTGATGGGGAGCCAGTGGAGCTGTTGGAGGACGGGTGTGATGTGGATCATGGAGGGCGTGCGACTGTGCGTGTGATGATGCGGACGGCTGAGTTTTGAACCAGTTGAGGAGAGTTTTTTTGAGGGAGATCAAACAGGAGAAGCCGATATGGCAGGTGACGAGGACCGCAGTGAAGGAGAGGGTGCAGTTGAGGATGACACACAGGCCCTTCACCTGTGGGGAGATGGGGAATGGAGGAGTTGGAGGAATTCAGTTGTATTGCTATTCAGTTTGAGGAAGTTTGAGGGGAACCAGGATTTTGTTTCATGGCAGTCTGTTAGGGAAGAGGGTGGGAGTGTGGTGTTGGGTTTTCCTGGAGATGGTGTCATTCGTGTAACAAAGGAAGTGAATGTGGTGTTTTCTGAAAATGTAACTCAGTGGGAGAAGGTACATTATGAAAAGCAGGGGACCAAGGACAGGAGCCTGAGGAACACCTGAAGGGGAAATTATATGAGGTGAAAGACTTCGAGCTGAATGAACTGGGTTCGGTTTGAAAGGTCAGAGCTAAACCAGGACAGTGGTGTGTGTTTGTGATGCCAATGGAGAAAAGTATGTGCATGAGTACCTTCATTAGAGTACTCGCCGATTTACCGAATACTGATGCAAGTACAAGGAATTTTCTTCAAAGTTTCACAATCCCTGTGTTGTTTTTTGCTTTAAAAAAAAATTGTATTTAGAACACTACTTATTATTTCTGCAAGATTGGCCTCATATTTCAGTAGCCTGACTACTCTACCCATGCGGATTTGTGTTTTTGAGAGCTTGCACTAACTTTCTAAAAGAGTAGAGCAGGTACAGTTTCAGCTAAATGTTGCTCGATATGGACACATTATCTTGCAGAGTACACTCTAGCCCCTGCAGAGTACTTTATAGTTGTGAGCTTTTTTTTGCAGACAGATTAAGTCCCTAAGCATGAAAAGCTAAGAATTCTCAGAACTGCGAAAGTGCTGTGATAATCTTGTGAATTCATGCCAGAGGCTACAATCGACAAGCAAATTACTTTAAATATTTTTTCCACTTAACTTTTACCCCTTGGTTTTTTGCTGTCAGAGAAAACATTAATAATTAAATAAACTTCAAGCAAATGTAGTTCTTCAATAACTTTTGGAGAAACTATCAACAGAGAACTTAAATCAGATTAAATTTCGCAGTTTAAAAATGCATGAAAGAAAAGTTTTGGGAATACACACATTTGTTGATAAAAAGAACATATAAATACTTGAAAAAGTCCACTCTTCCGTTATCCCTCTGTAGTTCTTTGCTCTCTTTTAAAAGGGAACCAGCTCACCATACTGTAGCTAATACTGACTGAAAACAACATGCAAATTGATGGCATTTCTTTCTTTTGAAATGCTAAACATACGCAGAAAGCAACAAAGCGAGTGACATAAATTGGACCTTGTACAGTTTCCCTATTGGATTGTATGTCTTTCTTCACACAACAAGTATGTAATAGGCTTAACAGATCACTGTGGAGAGATCCGTGGGGCCTTAAGCCAGTTTGAAGGCAATTACAATCACAATATGACCAGGATACGCAGTTTACAATTGATGGTAGACCTGGTAAAGTCCAGTGAGGTCACTTTTTGTAAACCTAGGTGGCAAGTGGCTGTCGCTCTCGCCTCACAACAAGAAGGTCCCAGATTCGATTCCTGGGCCTTTCTGTGAGGAGTTTGTAAGTTCTCACAAAAGGTTAAAGCCTCCAGCTACAGCAACTCAAATTATTACTCAAGATAATGTTAGTATAAAAAAATGTGATGGAAAATAGTGTGTTATATTGTGTTATTATTGGTGATGTCTGATTAATTATTTATCCAATAATCAAGACCAAACAATCTTTAAAGGGGCTAGATGCAAGTGGGCCATGTTATGTTCACTACTGCCACCTCAGGTCATATGCATAACTGCACCTTCTATATTATGCTCATGCACGACGGCACTTCGGACCCAAAGTAACAACTTTTTGAGTGACTGTGCAGGATTTTAGAGGCAGTTGTGGTGAACAGGTCTGAGCTCATTCTACACCTTAAGACATGCTAGTGGGAGGAAAATACTTAATTTAAATATTTTTAAACTCCGTATAGTCCCTTAAAGTAGCATTTTTTTCAACAAATAGATCTTAATATGTGCATTTTATCCAATAGAAAACATTTATATGTGTGCATATTTAACCTTTCAATTGTTGAATAGGGTTTCTGGGAGTTTTTCTGGATGGAATGCACCATGGAGATGGCTCCATCAGCAGAGAAAATCTACCAGAACCCTACAAAATATTAATCCTGGAGCGTACCAGAGGCCGCTGTGATGGAAAGTAAAGGCATCATGAGGCATCATGCTGACCACAGCTACGGGATCACTACACGGTCAAATATGCACCAATATCAACTTTTGTTTTGCATAAAAAGTTACATATTGCATGAATTCAAAACAGAAATACTTTTTTTGCATATTGACATATTGCTAGAAATCTTGCAATATGTCAAAACAACATATCTTTTCACACCGTTGCTCCACAGTGGGATAAGTAAGACAAGGCAAGTTTATTTATAAGGCACATTTCATGTCAGAGACAACTTCAATGTGCCTTAGAGCAACACCAAACACACAACACAAAAATAGAATAAAAACACAGAATACTATAAAAAATAAATAAGCAGGAGTAAAAAAAAAAAACATACAGTATACAAAAATGTAGTTAAAATACTTTCAATTGCCATAGAGAGCAGTATATATTCAGCTTGGACTCAAACACAATCAAAGTTGAGGCCTGTCGCACGTTCTCAGGGACTTTTGCTGCACGGACTTGAAATCAGCCTCACCATGTTTAGCCCTTACTCTTACTACTGATGTTTTAAAGTCTAATTCCAGTGCAGAGGCCTGAGCACTGGACTAATGTGATCATATTTCCCCATTCTGGTTAGAACTCGAGCAACCACCATTGTTTTTACTCAAGTAACAGTATTGAATTAAAATATTATTGAAGTAAAATATAAAGTATTGTGGTCCCCTAACCAAGCCTAGCTCAATATTTAGGATGATAAATGCAGGGAAAGCAGCGCCCGGTGACTCTCATTTCTAGATAACTGCGATAAGTTCATAACCAGGAGCACCAAGATGAAGGATTTTAGTTGACAAATTGGAGCGCCCACCCGGACACGAGCAACACATTCACATTACCACGATGCCAGTTTCAGTGTATGGCGAGAGGCCTAATAACTGTGGCACCGCGCTTCTGTTTCTGATCAAAACACCGTGTCGACTTTTTTTTTCCCTCTCACTTTCCTTGCTCAGATTTGCCAAGAGCTTTAGCGTGGGAGACTTGTTGAAAGCGCTCATAGATGTCACACTGTCGGGTTGAGCTGAAGGGACCGGCGTCATATGGAGAGCCAGACATTTCCCTGTAACAGCCACAGAAAACAGACATGCCCAACCGCAGCGGCACCGCGGTTATTTCGGCCCTGACAGTGATGACTTTCCCCGCAGACACGTACAAGAGAAAGACCTGTCAAGCTCCATATTTCACCTCAGACACCTGCCTGGGATGTGTTTTTTTTCTTTTCTTCTTCTTCTTTTTTGCCCCCACACATAACAGTCAAAAAAACAGTCTGCGCACCGGTGTCTTACAAAAACATGTCCGCTCTGATTAATCGAAAATGAGCAGAGACACTGTACTTGGCCGCCGCACAAGGAGACGGCAATAACTGACATCTGCGTGGAGGTGTCTGCCGATATTACAGTGAGACGGCTCAGAGTGCATACTAGTCTCTGTCAAGTCATTGTGTTGTGAGATCAATTTGTCAAAGGTCTCCCCCCCCACTTTTCATTACATTTCAGGCAACACTGGCTCAATAAAACATAAACACCATTCACTGAAGATATGACCCTGGGAATTTTGGAAGAAAATGTTTTGTTGACTGACTATTACGATCCCATGCAGCCGAAGTGTTTACAACAAGTGATTCGAGTGCTGCGTCACATCACATGACCGCTGCAAATGAGGCCTCGAAGCTTGGCATGGGTTTCCTGGGTCTGTTCTACAATGGTTTTCTTCTTTCATAAAGGGAAGAACTTTCATTTTTCATCAACAATGTAATGCAAGCTGTGTCTCACCTGTCTTGTGGGGTTCCTCAGGGCTCTTTTTTAGGCCCTGTTTTGTTTTTGCTGTACCTGATGCCTCTTGGTCGCCTCATCAGTGGTTTTAAGAATGTGTCCTATCACTTTTGCGCTGATGGAATTCAGTTGTCCTCTCTTGGAACCGCTACCTTCACATGGTAGAAGGGTTTGAGCACATATGTTGTCGGGGGCTTTGTGCCTCTGGTAGGGTCTCCCATGGCAAACAGACATAGTGCGGTTCAGAAGCCCCTTATGAAAGTCCAACAGGCCCGGGTTAGAACCATGTGGCCATCCTCCTGTGGACTCACCACCTGCAGGAGGAGCCATAAGAGCTGGTGCAATGTGCTTTGGGCATCTGTCGACCCAGCAACGGAAAAGTGGAAGAAAATGGATGGATGGATGGATGGATGAATGGATGGATGGATGGATGGATGGATGGATGGATGGATGGATGGATGGATGGATGGATGGATGGATGGATGGATTGATATTCAGTTGTACTGCTCCTTCGATGACTCAGAGTGTCATCTCTTATCTATGTTTTTGGAATGTGTGACTTCCATTAAGAACTGGCTCTTCTTCAAATTACCTTCAGATAAATGCTAACCAAACTGAAACTCTGGTCATTGCTCCTGACAAAAAGATTCCCCTGATCAAAAGCCACCTTGGTGCTCTGGGCTCGTCCGTTAAAACCAGCCACAGAAACCTTGGGGTTATGTTTGATCAGGCCATGTCCTTGGAGGGTCACGCTCGTCAGCTGACCAAAAACAGTTTCTATCAAGACCTCAAAGTTCTGGTCCTCACTTTCCTGCCGTTGCATGGTAAAGCCCCTCAGTATATCGCTGACATGTTGTGCCCTTTTGTGGCCAGGCGCACACTCAGAACTTCAGGCCAGAGTCTCCTGAAAGTCCCCCAAGACCCACTTTAAAACTCGGGGGGACCTGTCCTTTCAGGCTGTAGCCCCCAGACTGTGGAATGACTTACCCCTGTCCTTTCGTGTGCTCGACTTTACTTACTTACATGTATTCCACTGAGACGTAGCTCCGCGAACCACCAGCAGTGATATCTTACATCGAGCATTCTCCATCTCAAGTTTACCCTAACTCAGTTTCTCTCATTAACCTGTTATTGTCCTGAGATGGTGTGACATCCACAGTCATTGTGACAGTTATTGGGCCTGATCTCGTGTTTCTAAATGTAGACTTTGCCACTTAGTAAGAGCGCACTGATCTTGCAACTCCAGATCTGGCGCATTAAGAGGGCTGTACGTGGGCTGGACAGACACACATGGGCACTGGCGATGTTATGAAGGACAACCTTTTTACTCCTACCGGACACTTTCCACGGCCAAGACCAGGCTTTTGCTTGGATCCCGTTTAGGCTGTGTGCAGAATCAGACCCGCACCACAGCAGGACTGGCTGTACATCTTTCTCTCAGGACAACGGGCACGGACAGTGTTTAACTCATTGTGAAATAAATCAAGTTTTTAGTTTGACCTGATTGTCACAGTTTGAAATTGAAATTAGACTCTCAAATCAGGAACAAATTTCACTTGTTTCAAGATTACTTTTTGAAGTTTCACCAAAATAATTCACACTCATCACAGACAACCTGTTCAGTTTAGCCAAATGTGGATCTAAGTTGATTGACTGTGAAAAAGCCTCTCAGACGACAAGAAAAACAATTAAAAACAACCAATTGACAACTTTGAAATACCTACTATCAAATATCTATGGTTCCGGATCACTATCAGAAGTTAGAGAATAAAAAGAAAACGTACCAGTTTTTCATTTTGCAGTATTTTCTGCTGCTTTTATCAGTATTGAGTTTCTGCATGAGAATAAGTCTCAAAAATGAACCTTGTAAATGACTAGAAGCACAAAACTTGTGTATTTTATGCTTCCCGTCTATTATTTGATGTATACTTTCCTATTATCTTGAGCCCCGGGGAGTTTGCACATTTACATTTTGAGCCTCTTGCCAACCTAAAATTCGACTTGACTAAAAAGTTATTATCAAGACACAGTCACCTGAGAGTTGATGTTTTCCTCTCTTTACGGTGGGAGATTTACCGAGCGCAATAAAAGGCACAAACGCTCGGAGGCTGTGAGGAGCATAAGTGCAGTGCCAGCATGTATCCAGGGATCAATTATTGTATACGGTCTGGCTTTCAGTAAATACCTTATAATGTCAGGCAAGATGTGCTGCCAAGAACTCCTTTCAGCTCTGGATTAGTGGTGGTAGATGAAAGAAACCGTGCGCAAAACTCACTTTAAAGATTTTGTATAAAAGCGGTACGGGCTCCATGCAAGTGACATGTGACCTTTATTTGGACCAGACACCGCTACAGACCCATAGGGAAATAATGAGATGAGAAGAGCAGCGCCTCAAGAGAATTCACTCAGAAGTCACGTGTCGCTGTGCATTGCCCAGGCGTTCCCAAAGTTTTCGAGACACGGCGCCGAAAAAACCACTATGCTAACAACTTGGAACGCTCACTGTAAAGGATAATTTGTGTTTAGAATCAAATCAGGAGCACAACATTTCAACCTGGATAGACTCAAACAGACAAAAGCAGCGATTAGGAAGATTTATTTACATGTACAGTTTTGGTGATCAGACCCCGGTGGTAACATCGATGTATGAAAGTCAGTATGGATGAACAGATTGGACTGAGGCATGTCTTACCCCGGAGCCTGGGCTCTGGTGATGGTATGGAGACCCAAGAAGAAAGCAGCATTGAGAATCCATTGGCAGAAGAGGTGGAGATGGGGCGGAGGTGGGTCACAGCACAGCTGGGAAGCAAACAAACCATGATCGCTGGGGCTTAAAAGCGGGACCGAGGGCGACGATTGGCTGCTGCAGAGGTGTGGTTCTCACGCTGATGGCTGAGGTGGAGGTGTGGCCCTCATGGAAGTGATCATTGGCTGGAGATAAGTGATGCTGAAATTAGTCTACACGGTTGAATTAAGGCCTAGGCTTTATTTAATTTTTTTTGCTTATTAACGCTTATTTTGGTAGTGTGTTGTGTTATTTGGCTTGATTTCACAGAAATATACGGCTTTCAATCAAAAATATATCAAATAACTTACATTGTTATGATTTTTCAAAATATTGCCTTGAAAACATCTCGTGACCCCCGCGAGTGGGACCACCCCCCATTTTGGGAACCCCTGATCCTATTGAACAAACTTAGTAGGATCTTTTTGGGGTGCACAAGGGGTTCCATATATTGCATTTTATTGCATCATTTATTTATTGAAGTTTGGCCCAGAGGTCCTCCTGCATCAAAGAGGAAACCAGGACAGCTCTTCATTATGGCTTATCTGTGAATAAGTTCAGACAGATCACAGCTAGTCAGCCGTCGCAAGCACTTATTCACAAACACTTACTCAATCCAAGAGCTTGAAGCTTTGCAACACACACATGGCTCAGTCTTTTCTGTATTTTTTGCATTCTTTTGTATTTTAATCATCAGAAATGCTCTATACTAATAATATAATATGATACTTTCCCTAAAAATATGTCCCAAACTGAAATAACTGGAGGAACCACTTTGCAGCAATAGTCCTTCCAAGACTAACACTGACACTCTGTGTGTAGTGCCTACACTACAAATGTCAGGTTGCCACTGTGAGCCTAATACATTGGAACCAGTCTCAATAGTTAAACGTGTACAATTTGATTTGACCAAGTACAGTATTTTTGCTCAATTGTCAAAATCCACACTACAATTACACACATGTACTATAAGTCCTGATACAGAAGCAGAAGAAAAGAAAAAGGTTTATGTATTTGATTCTATTCATTTATTTATAATTGCTTTATTATCTACTATTTATGTATTTATGTATGTATTTATTTATTTATTTATTTATTTACCACAGTATTAACTATTCTTCCTGGGATCCATTTAATTGTATGTTTACTGTTACTCGAGATGAGAGTGATATTATTTTGAAGTATTTGTACTCTTGAGCGTGTAGTTCTCTTTTTACTGAGTAAATCTGCAAGCGGAAAACTGAATTTTAAAATGAATCAAAGCGCAATGAATCTAAACCTGTATAAATTTTCATCATAAGAATTATGATTTTTTTTTTCTGGGGTGTTATTTACACTGCGTTCCAAATTATTATGCAAATGACATTTTTCTAAGATTTTCTAAATTGTCAACTCAAATGAGAGTCAGCATAATTTTCAAGTCTTTACCTGGTAGAGGATCATTTAAATGTGGTGGAAAAAATCTCCCAGTGAAAACAGTATTTTTTTCAAAAATAAATATAGTAAAAACCTCAAAATCCACTGTTCCAAGTTATTATGCAACTCATCGTTTCAATACATTTTAAAGCTTGTAATTAACTGAAAATGGTCATTTGTTGAATGTGTAGCATTAGGAGGTCATACTTACTGAAATCAAAAGATATTTCCATCAAAAACATCTTTACAGGTGAAGTTATATTTTACCATAGGAGCCCTTCTGTGATAGCAGCTTCAAAATTCTTAAATCCATTAAACTTGTGAGTTTTTGGACAGTTTCTGTTTGGATTTCTTTGCAGGATGTTAGAATAACCTCCCAGAGCTGCTGTTTGGATGAAAACTGCCTCCCACCCTCATAGAAGTTTTTTTTGTTGAGGCTCCAAAGGTTCTCAATACGGTTGAAGTCAGGGGAGAAGGGGGTCCACATCATGAGTTTCTCTACTTTTTTGCCCATAGCAGCCAGTGATGCAGAGATATTCTTTACAGCAGGACATGGTGCGTTGTCATGCATGAAGAGGATCTTGTTTGGGAAAGCACAGCTCTTCTTTTTGTAGCATAGAAGACAGTGGTCAGTCAGAAACTCCACATATTTTTCAAAGGTCATTTTCATACCTTCAGGGAGCCTAAAAGGGCCGACCAGCTCTCTCCCCATGACTCTGGCCCAAAACATGACTCCGCCACCTCCTTACTGACGTCACAGCCTTGTTGGGACATTGTGGCCATTCACCAACCATCCAGTACTCCATTGATCTGACCATCCAGGGTTACACGGCCTCATCAGTGAACAAGACTGTTTGAAAATGAGTCCTCATGTATTTCTGAGCCCGTTGCAGCCGTTTCTGTTCTTCAGCTTCAATTAACAGTTTAGGGGAGGCCCGGATAGAAGGTTTATGCACAACTGCAGCCTCTGGAGGGTCCTACACCTTGATGTTTGGGAGACTCCAGAGGCACCAGCAGCTTCAAATACCTGTATGCTGCTTTGTAGCATCTGTTCTCCTAATCTGATGTATTTGTCTGGCAGAAACCGTCCATATTGTGCCTTTATCTGCACAAACCCAAGTGTGCTCTGAATCATCCACAAATCTCTTATCAGTATGATGATTACGCTTTATCTTTCATGAAATATTGAAGGTTTACATACCTAGATCAAGGCATTCAACTATTTCACGCTTTTCATCAGCAGAGAGACCCTTTTTCTTTCTCATATTGCTTGAAAATGATGATCTGCATAATAAAGTGGAACACCCTTTTTCAGTAGTTTTTCCCTTAACTGGGCTTAACCTGACAACTAATTATCCCAGGTCTCTGAGATTAATGTCAGTGATTCATAGAGCCCCAAGACACGATACCATTCATGAGTTTCATTATTATTATTATTTTTTTTACCTTTTTGACACAAAAATACAATTTGCATAATAATTTGGAACGCAGTGTACACATCAGAATTTTCACCATTGTTTTATGTTATGTCTCTGCTATATCACTATTCAAATCTTCTAATTGTTTTTAAATTTAAGAACAATAACCACAAATCACAATAACAATAAAACAGCAGCAGTCGGTGCTCACAAATAAGGACAAAGACAGATGAATGGACGTTCAGTTCCTCCACAGGTGTGGCAGGGCTGAAGACCTGGGCTGCTATTTGCCCGAACATACAGTGGGGAAAAAAAGTATTTGGTCAGTTTCACATAGACATTCTATTGGATTTTGGCTAACTACTTTTTTTCCCCACTGTATATTGCAGTTGGGGCTAATTTTGCAAGTTTGTGATTCATTTCTTTGCGTTTGACTTTTGGAATCGTCATCAAAGTTGTTCAGGTACACTACGTAAAATAAAGTCGTTTCTGAATTGGGTTAAATGTAATGGATATACCCTCAATGGGAGCTTGGGGGCGCTGTTTTAGTAGACGTCTTATATGGTTGTAATTCAGGGATAGGACAAACTTGTGTCGTTTTCTATTGGAGGACAGTCTCATTATGAAATGTACTAATGTACTTTGAAACTGAAATGTCTGGAAGTACTCTTTTTATTTCTGTATTCTTGTGAACCATCAGCTCGTACTTTACCCACCTCTGTCAAACTGAGCTATGACAGCAGGCGATGTGAAAATAACAGTCTTACCTTTAGAAGACACATCTGCGCTGAGGCTAAAGCTTTGTTTTTCATCAGCTGAGGCTTTGCTTGTTGCAGACATCTATAGGGAGTCATTTGCAAGGCGCAGGTTTCTCACCTGGCAGGGAAAAAATAATAATAATTTTCATTCCTGCAAATGCAAGGCAGGGGCATGCTGGGAGCCTACTCTCATACCAGGAAAAAAAACATTACATTGAACTGCAGGACAAGATCGCAAATACAAGCGGCCGAAATGAGTTTCCTCCGCAGGGTGGCTGGGCGCACCCTTCGAGATCGGTGAGGAGCTCAGTTACCCGGGAGGAGCTCGGAGTAGAGTCACTGCTCCTTCACGTCGAAAGGAGCAGCTGGGGTGGCTAGGGCATCTGTTCCGGATGCCTCTGTGTCGCCTCCCACGGGAGGTGTTCCAGGCATGTCCTAGTGGGACAAGGCCTCGTGGAAGACCCAGGACACGCTGGTGGGACTATGTCTCCGAGCTGGCCTGGTGTCGCTTCGGGGTCCCCCCAGAACAGCTGGTGGAGGGGTGTGTGGATCGGGAAGTTTGGGCATCTCTGCTGAGACTGCTGCCCCCACGACCCGGCCCCGGATAAAGCGGAAGAAAATGGATGGATGAATGGATGAACTGCAGCAGAAATGATGGCTTATTTTATTGTATTGTGTGTGTTTTTATGTGCATTATGTAACTATGAATGTGGGGGGGGGGGGGGGGGGGTAGTAGATGGTTTTCAATGCTGACAGACCCTCTCATTGGAAAACCAACAAAACAGGTCAAATACACATAAATATCAACTTTATTTCCACATAAAAAGTTGCATAATGCACCTTTTATGTAGTTTTATTCAATATTCTTTTGTGCAGTAGATAAACTCTCCCCATAAAATGTGTGTACAATGAGCCAAGGATACATTTCTTTACTTTGTTTTTAGTTTTCTTTCTGGCTGATCTTTTAGGCATTTGTAAGAGCAGGCCATACATTAATAAAGAAAGTTCATTTAATCAAACAAAGTTAAAAGAAAGAACCCATCTTTCTTGTTATTGTTGCTTTTATTTCCCCGACGAGCCGCGAGTGCATTTTTTAATTGAGCAGTTCGCTTTCCGCTCACACCTCTACACCGCATTTATTCTGGCACAGTTCAGTGAGCATTTACCTTAGTGGGTTGAAAATGTCAACCACAGGTGTCAGTGCGCTGGGAAGATAACATCGCACAAATAAGATTATATATTCACAAACCATAAATACAAGCCGAGTGTAAGCCGAGCCGTGACACTCTGCTGCAAATTAGGACATCGCTGAGAAATTGGCCCAAATTGAGGCTCGATTGATGGCGTCTTGTTACGGGGGAAAAGAAAATCAATGTTGGGAGATATGAGGCATAGCGGGAAGATAAACAAATGTGACTGTGTCAATTTGTTTGCGGACACATTAATCAGGCTTAGTTTAAAGTCAAGAAGATTAATCCTGGTCCAGCAAGTGTTTGTTCAATAGTTTTTGCAGCGTTAAGGCAAAAACTTTGTTATTCCCACAAACGTCTACTTACACAATGCACTGAAAGGGCAAAACAAATGTTATTCCATGACTATAAAAAATATATAAATAGACCTACGAAAACCAGTCCAGGCTACAGTACCAAATACATCGCTAAAACTGTAGAAAAGCTAAGGCGCTAACTGTAGAAGCGTCCACAACGGTCCGGAGGTCTCCTTTTCAATTAGAAGAAGGTCAAGACTGTCAGAAGGAAAAATGAAACACCAAACCAAGCTTTAATGATCTCCACAGATGTAATTTTTTTTTCCAAACTGGAACAGAATCCTGGCCGTTGATATGTTACAATAACTTGACATTATAAAAAGCAGTATAATGATCTTTGATTTATGTGTTATTCAGCATTATTATACGGCTCTTCACAATGCAAGTAGAACGCTCCATTGACTTGAATGGGATTTTCCAACGCTCTACCGGTCATTATTTTCTGATAGAGGACCTCTGAGAAAAATAATGACCGCTGCCAATGGCAACGGAGTTCGTGCTTGTAATACAGGCAGGGCTGGACTGGCAGAAAAAATTGTCCCGGGATTTTTGGCCCGGCCCTCTAAAAAAAAAAGAAAACTGTCATATTCAATGCAATAGTTGAGGTGATGAGCAAAACAATAAGCCCTTGGCTTGAACTAAAACAGTATAAGCTACAAATCGAGGACAATGAGGTGAGTAAAACTCACCACGGAGTTAGAGAGATGTGGAGTGAGAATAGAAGTCCCAAAAAGGGCCAAACATTGTAAATCCTTTCAATGGAAACTAGAAGTTTTACAAACTGCGCGCA
Source organism: Gobius niger (assembly GCF_951799975.1). Taxonomy (NCBI): domain Eukaryota; kingdom Metazoa; phylum Chordata; class Actinopteri; order Gobiiformes; family Gobiidae; genus Gobius; species Gobius niger. Next base: position 29,938,112 of record NC_136861.1, on the reverse strand, counting down.
CTGACGACGAGGGCAAGACAGAGTCACCTGACAACACCCAGCATGCACTTCTTTGCAAACATTTGTCTAAAACGTACAAAAAATAGTGGTCTAAGGTTCTGTGGGTCCTGGAGGGAGTTACAATAAACTATTTCCTCTTATATTCACAATGTGAGGGGCATGAGTGTTATGTCCGAGAGGCCCATTGCTCATTATACCAGATTATCTGTGAACCATGACTCAAGAAAGCGTGCCACTAGAGGGGTATAAAAGGCGTCACATCCCTCAAGTGGAGGAGTTGTGTAATTGCATAAATGAAATGATAGAAATTCTGATGGCTTTTCCCGTTAATTGTGGGCCGGTGTAAGGTATTATGGGCCTTATTTTGGTGTGATTGGCCCATCTGGCCCAAAAGTATGTGGCCCCAACGGGAAAACTCCCGAATCTCCCGATGGCCACTCCAGCCCTGAATACAGATCTTTCGTATTACTCCGCACGTTGTAGTAGAGGACAGTATCTCTGTCCCCGTCCCTGCGAGAGAAGTTGGGGGAATCGCTCGTGAAGTTAACAGGAGTCCGACTTTCAACTTACCCAGAGATTCACCACCATTCCTCCAACTGCAACTTCAACTAAGTAGCTAGGCTAGCAATAAGTAGCATTGCTGCTACTAGCCTAGCCACACTGCGGGAATCATAAGAAACGCTGCCAAAGCAATGCGCAAACCTTTGGGAACGATTTGTCGCGGAAATCATTCAAAATCAATAAATAAACCTTTCAGCCTTCATGAAAGTGTATGAAGTTTATTTTGTGTGTGTTCAGTTGGCAAATAGCCGTATTATAAGCGGGATAATGTATAGAACACTGGTCATTATCGGGAAAATAAGTACCTACAGAGCGAAACAAAAACCCTTACTGATTGGCTGGAGGGTGTCCGTTAACAAGTGTAATAGATACAGACGGCATCTCGTGATAGAAGGGGGCGTGGAGGGGGAAAACAGAATCTTTAGAGAAACACAATTTTCCACTCTTTTTAGCCATTTTCTGGTGGGATATAAACTTATTTACCACACCGCACATATATAAAGTCTAAATCCGGCCCATATTGATAATTTATCACAGCAGATTGTTCAATAGAAACAATGCGCGTCGTGCATTATCCCTTACATAATCGCTGACACAAAAACAACGTTAAATAAGGATGTCATTGAATTTGAAGAGCTGAAAATGTGAAATCTTTTCGTTTATACACAGAGACTTAACATAATTTTGGTTGTGCATTGGTAAACAAATACAACATAAATCGTGCATACGGACTAACAAGTCAACACTTTCAACAATGTGAAAGGACCACATGATGCAAAATGGTTCATAACTACAGCGAGAAAGAAACATGCCAATAGAATTTAAAGATGTCATAATCTCAGAGGAACAGTTGTTGAAAGAATGTTGTGATGTCATGTGAACTCAACCTATTTCCGTCATAGATTAAAAATGACCAACTAAAGAAGAAGAGTGAACAGTTCCTAAATGTGTCTGTTTCACAAACGTAGAACGGTACAAATTTGCGTCTACATTGAGTGTTTGTCGACTCCACAGCGGCTCAGGTGAGAACAGTCGTAACAGAATCCCTGCTTTGGTTGGTCAAATCTGGAAACAAACTTCCGTTGTGATCATGGGAAAGACACTTCACCACCTCGCCCAGTGTGAATGTAGGGCATGATGGAAGATTGACTTTTGACAGAGATGTCATGGGTGTAGACTGACAGTAACAGTTCTGTCAGTCTATCCCGGGCATGCACAAGTGAGTTTCTTTTCTACCATATCGTTGTTGTTTTTTCTCCACATTCTCAAACTCCAGACTGTGTCAAACTGAAAGGCTGTCGGATTGAATTGTCCCAGGTGATGGCGATGTTTGCATGAGAGGAAGTGTGGTCAAAGCACGTCCACGAATTTGAATCAAGTGCTATTTTGATATTTTCCCTCACCCAAAATGGTCAGGAAAAGACATCTCAAAGCTCAAAGTTGGTCAGAGGGATGCAGCAATTTTGAAATGAATAAAAAGTACTGGGACGAGACCACAGGACCACAGAACCATCAAAACGTTTTGTTGCCAATAGCCAACAGGGTTGTTAGAAGTGAAATGGCAGAAAAAGACGCAAAGACCTCTTAACCTCGCCTTAAAGGAATAGGCCACCGTTTTTACATACTGAGATATGTTCTTACCTAACCTTAGTCGAGTTAATATATTCCCGTCTGGTCTTTGTCCGTGCGCTCTGTCACGCAAACGGAGCACATACGCAGCCTCTCCCACATGTCATATAGCTCCAAAAAAGCTCACGATAGAAGCTACCAAGCTCTTCCACGTGTTCCATATTTAAATAAAGTCACGTGAAGTGTTTTCATGCGAAGTATATTTACACAGAAATGTAGCATGTCGATTTTATAAGCAGATAAAAATGGGTACTATAAAAAGAGGTGTAATGATACGAGGAACAAAACGTCCGCGCAGTAACTCCTAAAGACTTCCCCCGCTCACTTCCGTCAACACTTCACGTAACTTTATTTAAATAGGGAACACGTGGAAGAGCTTGGTAGCTTCTATCGTGAGCTTTTTTGGAGCTATATGACATGTGGGAGAGGCTGCGTATGTGCTCCGTTTGCGTGACAGAGCGCACGGACAAAGACCAGACGGGTATATATTAACTCGACTAAGGTTAGGTAAGAACATATCTCAGTATGTAAAAACGGTGGCCTATTCCTTTAACCAAGTACATCTTCTCCAAATTTAAAAAGTTACAGCCTTTAGGCCAGTGTATAGCCTCATTTGAAAGCGAAGACCTCCAAAACTGAAGATCATTGGATCTTTATCCTCGCATTGTTGCCGTGTTGTAATTTTTTTTTTTAGCTTTTTTAATAATAGCGTTTTAACCCTTTATAGTGCATGTGACTATTTTTGGTCATTTCTGCACACTTTACGTATGGCCCCCCTGCTGCACATCAGTAAGGTAAAGAAGCATGACAGTCAATCAGAAGAGATCACCCTACATTACAGATCCCACCTCTGAGGTATTTGACCAACCAGCAGAGACCGAAGTCTTGCTAAACTCATGGTACATTTCTTTACATAACTTAAAAACTAACCATGGTAAGTTGATGAAACTCACACATTTTATTGGTGAATAATTGTGCTAAGTGGTGATATATGTGTTGGTTTTGGAGGATGTAGTGAAATGAGTGAAATTACAGCATGAAAAAGGCAGGCACCATATTTGATCATACGCCCAGTTCACTTTAACCCAAAGTTCATTTGTTTTGTCCATATTTGGACATGCCCGTTGCACCTATTCATACTTCCTTGACAAAAGAACCCATAAACCATCGGACTATGTTTCTATGTTGCCAAAGGTTATTTTTAGTAAACTTTTTAGGCAAACAATATTGGAGGCGACTGACCCCGTCCTGACAGTATTTTATACATAAACCTTTGTATTTTTTTAACCCCTTACAGGGCAATGAACTAAGTATAGTTAACTTTGTTTTTGTTTTTTTACCAGTTTAGGGCAAGGAACCAAATATGGTAACTTCGCTCACAATGATTTTCTGCATGATAATGAAAACTTAAAAAAAAAAATGTTACAACAGAAATACACTTGTGTTATGTCCCCCAATAACACTCCTAAATTGAAATGATGTATTTCAAAGCATTTCAGTGAGTGCCCTATAAAGGATTAAATACGTTTGTCACATTTTTGTCACTTTTTGCATTTTTCTTCTCATTTTTGTCTCATTTTTTTTGCTATTTTGAAACTCTTTTCAAGAAGCTTTTAGATTTGGGTAAAGCCAAACTGGAGATAATGTGCTCAGTTCAGTCAGGGGTTAAAAGTTTTTAAAAATCAAGCATGAAGCGTCAGGAATCTATTATCTTCCAGTGCTGCCATTACCAACAGCTGTAACCCGCCTGAAGTGTCCACAAGTACAACGTCAGTGCTCAGAGACATTTCTCATGTGAGAAAAGAGAAAACCCGACCATGTACCTGCATAATAATTCTGCACACTCGATTCAGAGCGTGGACCTGTTCCACTCATTACAAACGCCGCCATCACCTGGGACACCTCAATCCACCAGCCTTTCAGCTCAGGGTTACCAAAGGCTGAAGTGAACAAACGAGAACTCATTAGAGAAACTGATCACTTCTTGTTGCTGTAGAAATATACCTTGCGCAAAAAGACATTCTCATAATATACTCGGATCCAAACGTACAGCTTTAAAAGGCTGCAAATTGGAAAAAACTACTTAGAGGAAGAGGTTAGGCTGTTTGTGAGGACAATGAGTGTCTTGGGAGGTCATTAGGAAATTCCAGTGAATAGGCTACGGACAAATTGTCAGTACTTTTAATTTCTAACAGTGCGCCGGCGGGAAGCTAAATCTTAAGATTCAGAAAGCCTGGAGAAGTACAGCACTTCCTCTGCTATTAGAAACGCGCTCGGATCGGAGGCACCGCGCCAGCCTGCTTAGACAATGAAACCAAGGAAAACACTGACAAAAACATGGAGAAAAGTCAATTACGCCGTAGCTAGAAGCATCTGATAAGATTATGGAAATTAAAGTTTTATGTAAATCAGCCCGTCTTTCTGGTCGTGTGCCACATTACGAGAGGCGGCGGGATATTGCTTTCAAATTGGCGGCATGATGAAGCACTAAAGAGCTGAGGCTAAAAAGGCAAAAATGTAATTATGTGCGATCTGAGTGTCATGGGATATTTGTGGAGGATTTGGAATAGAGGTTGTGTGTGTGATTTCATGACACAGTAACAGCGTGGCAGTTAGTGGTCCAACAACAGCGGCCAATAGATACAGACGGCATCTCTGGAATCGCCCATATATGGTCATTTTTAAAAACAGTTAAGGGGGAAAACAATTTTGAAAAAATGTAAATTTACTCTAATTATTCAAAAACTACTGTAACAAATGCTGAAATATGAACATAGTTTCTACTAAATAATGATACAAAGACATGGAGAGGAGCAAAGTGGTTCAACAGCCCATAAATACATGAATAACGGAGAATGCTAACTTGATGCTACATGTTAGCATTGGGCTAATGCTAACGGTTAGCTAGCGCTTGCTACAACTGCCGTTTTTTCACTTCTACTGAACAATCTGCTGTGAGAAAATATCCAAATGGGCCTGATTTACACTTGACTTTATTTATGTGATAAATAAGTTCATATTCCACCAGAAAATGGCAATTGGCTTGTTGCACGGTGTGGCTATGCTAGTTCCTCTGACCTGAAGGTGTGAGTGCCTGGACTTCCTGTCTGTATTCTTTTCCTGGAATAATAATCATATTTTCTAAAGATTACGTTGTGGGCGGTGAGTTCCCGGTAGATGATCATTTACTGTGTTTTCAAATCATGATGAACAAGTTCAGATCAGAGACGCCTGTGATCATGAAGGATTGATAGTTTGTCTTGAAGCTAAAGGCTAACATGCTATAAAAAATATATATATATAAAAAGGCACTATTTCAAGTTGTGTAATGCATTAACCCCTTAACTCCCACCTGAACCGAGCACATTTTCTCCAGTTTGGCTTTACCCCAGTCCAAAAGCTTCTGGGAAAAAGCTGTGAAAATAGCGACAAAACTGAGACGAAAACAATGATGGAAATGTGACAAAAAAGTGAGAAAACATTGACAAAAAAGTGACGAAAAATGGATGAAAAAGTGGCAAAAATGTCACAAGAAATTGACGAAAAAATGACAAAAAATGGACAAAATTTGACAAAAAATTGACGAAAAATATGACCAAAAAAATGACAAAAATGTGAAAAAATGACAAGAAAATTACAAAAATGTGATAAAAAATGGACAAAAAAATTACAAAAAAAATTACAAAAAATTACAAAAATGTAACAAAAATGTGATAAAAAATTGACAAAAAAATGAAGAAAAAAAATGTGACAGAAATGACAAAAATGTGACAAAAAATGACAAAAAATGACAAAAATGTGACCAAAAAATTACAAGAAAATGACAAAAATGTGATCAAATGTGACCAAAAAACCCCCACAAAAATGTGATAAAAATTTGACAAAAAAACAAACATTTGACAAAAAAATTTATAAAAATGTGATAAAAAATTGACGACAAAAAAAAAAAAAAGTGAAAAAAAAAAGTTACAAAAATGAGTTGAATACCCAACAAAAAAATTATGGATAAAAAAAATCTGATGACGTGAGGAAAAAGATCCTCTCGGTTCAGGCGGGAGTTAAGAGGTTAAATTAGCCTTTAGTTTCAAGACAAACTCTCTGATCCTCACAAACATAAACGTCTCCTATATGGAAATATTTCTACCAGAAACTCACTCGTCTGAGCTAATCTTAATGGAAATGAATACGAACAGGAAGTACTAGCGCCCACAGCTTCAGCTCAGAGGAACTAGCGTAGCCACATTGTGCAACAAGCCGATAAAGAGTGAAAATTGTGTTTCTCTAAAGATTCCATTTCCCCCTCGGCGAAGCCACGCCCCCTTCTATGACGAGATAGATACAGACGGCATCTCATCATAGAAGGGGGCGTGGCTTCGCCGAGGGGGAAAATACTAGAATCTTTAGAGAAACACAATTTCCCACTCTTTTTAGCCATTTTCTTGTGGAATATCAACTTATTTATCACACATAAAGTCAAATGTAAATCGGGCCCATATGGATATTTTGTCGCAACAGATTGTTCAGTAGAAGTGAAAAAACGGCAGTTGTAGCAAGCGCTAGCTAACCGTTAGCATTAGCCCGATGCTAACATGTAGCATCAACTTAGAATTCACCGTTATCTATGTATTTATGGGCTGTTGAACCACTTTGCTCCTCTCCATGTCTTTGTATCATTATTTAGTAGAAAACTATATTCATATTTCAGCAATTGTTAAAGTAGTTTTTGAATAATTAGAGAAAATTTAGATTTTTCTTCAAATTGTTTTCCCCCTTAACTGTTTTCAAAAATGACCATATATGTGCGATTCCAGAGATGCCGTCTGTATCTATGGGGTGGCGAGGTCTGTGATGTTATTCATTTATTTGTCGCTCAGTTTGGTGTGTTCACATGGCATCACAACATTCTAAAGAGACTTAGAAGTGAGTTGGTGCAGCTACTGTGGTGACTGGACCTATCCACATGAAACAAAAACTGTCAGTGTTCAGTTAACCGAGTGTATTTTCTCCAGTTCAGCTTTACCCAAGTCTAAAAGCAAGCTAAAGGCTCATTCATACTTCACCAGGGTGCAAGAACTTCTTGTTTTTAGAAGAACTTCTTGTTCTTGCACCCTGAGCTGCAAAACAAAATGAAGTCACTTTTGCCTCGTAGCCGTGGAAACATTTTGTAACTGACGACAGTTCCATGGCGACAAGGCAAAAGTGACTATATTTTGTTCTGCAGCTCAGGGTGCAAGAACAAGAAGTTCTTGCGTCTTGTGAAGTATGAATGAGCCTTCAGTCCAATGAAACTGAAAGAAATGGATGTTTTTCCTTGCATTGCCACTTTTTGCCACTTTTTTTTCATTGCTTTTTTTTGTCACTTTATTGTTACAACTTTGTCACATTTTTGTCACACCTTTGTCGCTTTTTTATTGCATTTTTCGTCATGCAATCATCGCTTTTTTTGGTCATGTTTTTGTCACTCTTGTTGCTTTTATGAATTAAAAAAAAACATTTGTTTGATGCGTTTTTATCCTCGTTTTCGTTGCCCTTTTGATGCTTTTTTCAAAACGAACTGGAGAAAATGTGCTCGGTTAAAGTGGGGGTTAAGAGGTTATAGTCTCATAAAAGGTGTCCAAGAGTAGTGACAATTTTCAAAATGATGTGCTTTGTGTTGGTCAGATGAAAGGATGTTCAGCCACAAGATTAAAGTGATTTTATGCAAGATTGCAAAATGAGGAGAGAGATTTCAAAAGCGATCAACTCCTCCCCCTCCCCTCCTCATTGGACCTAAAAGCCACTCCTAGTTTACAAAATGAGCATAAGTTAACCATCAAGTTCCCTCCCCCTTCTGTCCTGATTGGACCCGACAGTCTGGTTCACAGGAAGAGCTCGTCTCGTTGGTCAAAGTGACGGCACAAAAAGTTGGGACTTTAGAATAAGATAAAATGATTTATTATGACTTGCGTTACGTCAAATTGCAGACCCAGGTGGTCAGTTATACCTTTTAAATTTGTAGGACATTAAACTTACACATTATCACTATAATCTTGCAGGCTTGTGAATGTAGTCACTCCCAAATAATGATCAGGGAAAACATTTCTCAATTTTCTACAACGTTGTCTCTCTTTAAAATGTTATAGGGTAAGGTTACAGGATTTGAAATGTTACAATTCGCAAATTACAAATGCAGCGATTATTTTTGGTGATATAATGATCTCCAAAAATCACAATAGTTCATCCTGCCCTTATTTGCTAGTTTCTCAAAATAATAAAAATAAAACTATAGAAGTGAAGAAGAGAAGAAGACGTAGAAAGACATTTATTTTTAGAAATAAAATAAAAAAAAGCACCCATGGAATAAGAGCGTTTCAATGAGCAGCTCTTTCTGCAAAGAGAACACTGACATCTTGTGGACAAAGACAAAAACGTCACGCGAGGACATACAAATGTTTTACTGGTGTATAAAATGATCTATATTACATTGATGATGTACAGTACATACACAACAAAAATATCATTAGTTTCAAGTCAAGTAGAACAACATTAGGTCTATTAAAGGTCTCATTAGCATGTTTTCCCCCCGTCCTTTTCCAGAGGAGAGAAGGCACAGCTTGGTCCAGATGTCTCAAAGTCATTGGGAGCGTGGTGGCGACCCGCCGGGTGGATGTTACCTGGAGATGGTGGAACTGGCCTGTGATTGGCCCGAGGAGGTGGTGGTACCGCTGAGCTGGGAGAAGCCGCTGTGACTGGACGCCAGGCTTGTCATGGAGCCCCTGGAACGAGAGACAGAGAAGGTCAAATATAAGAAACACAAGGAGAAGGTGGGTTTTTAAATAGATGATGACAAGGGGGAGATATTATGCTGTGTTTCTATTTTGGTTTGCATTCAGGCACCTTTTCATGTTTTATGACCTTTTCTTGTTCTAATCAAGGATGGGGCCCCAAATTGTGAAGTTCGCCATGGACTAAGCAGGGGGGTCTGGGAATTATTTTTTTTTTAAGGAACTAATAATATTTTTTGTAGTATTTTAGTTTACATAAATAGTATTTCAACCTCTTAACCCCCACCTGAACCGAGCATGTATTCTTCAGTTCGACTTTAACCAAATCTAAAAGCTTCTTACAAAAAAGTGTCAAAACAGGCGACAAAAAAGAGATGAAAAAGCGTTACACAATGGCATCAAGGCTGTCAGCTCCAGTGGAGAAGCTTTTAGATTTGTATTTTGTCAACAGTGCTGGGTGCATACTGAAGTGAAGAGTACAAAAGGTGGGCACTTCCTGGTTTTGATGTCTTAAAGGTGGAACGTTTATTTATGTGTGTTTAGCAGATGTTCTCACCAAACTGGACATGTGTGAATAAGGTTAAAGACTTATGCCGGATTTCTTTCCAGTGGTGGAACAAACTGTATTTTGTCCTCCTTTAGTGTATTGTAAACTCAGACATTTGTGGAAATAATACTGTGCATCTAATTAAACAAAACAAAAAAATCAGTTTCATGAAACTGCAGGCTGGGTAGCATTTCTGAGAAAGTGAGAAAGCGGTGAAATGTGCTCAGAAACTGTGAATTGTGAAGCTACAAATGTGTTAGGAAAGTTAGGAATTAGTTTATTTTATTTAGTTGAAGGACAATGTGCAGTTGAATTAAAATTTGGCTTTGATTTACTGTAGCTCTGCTATGCGTATTTCCATCTGTAGTTACAAGTTGAGTTTGGACCACAGCTAATAATTTCAATTACTGGCTCCCTCCTTCATTGTTTGTAGTGAAAAGCTCAAGTGTAGGGCCTAATAAAACCCAATCCTTTGAAAAGGGGGCATTATGCTTTTTGCAGATATTTGGTAACAACCTCAAACACATCTTTGTCACCATCTCATACTTTGTTGGTTACAAAATGCAATACTGATACTGCACATTTCGTACTGAAGGCAACTTAATGAGCCTGATGAAACTCCATCCATCCATCCATCCATCCATCCATCCATCCATCCATCCATCCATCCATCCATCCATCCATCCATTTTCTTCCGCTTTATCCAGGGCCGGGTCGCGGGGGCAGCAGTCTCAGCAGAGATGCCCAAACAGCCTGATGAAACTAAATATTCATATTCACTTCCTCATTTTCAAGTGGCCTCACCATAAGCCCCTCCCACTGCCCGCCTTCTTGGAAGATTTGAAAATTACTCAAAGATGCATGGGTGGGTCGAAACATCACTCCAGGTATGTTTTTCAGAAACATTTTTGTAACATGATAAATAGCACATAACAGAGTTTACACAGGAAGAAGCCAAGAAGTCAAAGTTTATGCCATTTTTAACACAAACACTATATTTTAATGCCACAAAAAGTGACAAAAAATGAGACAAAATGGCGCCAACAATGCAACAAGAAAGTTATAATCAGTTTTCTTTCAAATGGCATTACACTGTTGCTCTCCAGTCAAGAAGCTTTATTTTAAGTCGAACTGGAGACAATGCGCTCGGTTAAGAGGTTAATGCCCCACGGAAACCCTGCATAATACCCCCCATTTAAGAAAAAGAGAAAGACAAAACTCTATTTTTAATTTCATAAAAAAATCAAAGAACTAACCTGAAGTCATGGGAGGCCAGCACCTCGGTGTAGTACATGATTTTGCACTTGTGAGTGGAGACTTGCAGAGAGGCCAGCACATCGTCCACCCGCGGCAGACTGGAGGCAGTGCAGGCCGCGGAGCTGTGGAAGCGCCACTGCAGGATGTAGAAGCCGGGCCACCGCGTGACATGAGAGCCCTGGGTGGGGACGAAACGGAACGAGGATGAAGGACTTTGAAGCATCACACAGACCTTTCAAGCAAACATCATTGGCATCACACTGTAAATGTTTTGGCCTCGCTGTGGAACAAAGTAAACAAACCAACGCTGTAAAAAAAAAAAAAAAAACTTTCTCAGCAAAGGCCATTTCCATTACCTGCACACTCTCTCCCTCTCGGCAGATGAGGGCTTTCTCCACCATGCTGTAGTCTTTGCCCAGGAGCCAGCTCCGGTCTATGAGCGCGGCGTTCGGGGCCCCCAGGGAGGCGATGCCGTGGGCCCCGAGGGTGTCTCTCTTCTGAGGCTGAGGGGCACGTTTGGAGTGGTAGATGTTGAAGATGACGTCGCCTTTGGACACGTCGAAGTCCCACGTGATGACGGAGGAGGCTTCAGAGATCTCGATCAGCATCTGGAGGAGGAGAGGGAGCGACGGGTCAGGAATATGACGCACAATATGGAAGCAGAGAGTAGGTTTAGGTCAGAAATATCAGAATCATGAGGATTTGCTATAGTTTTGTATTTAAATATAAAAATATTCCACATAAAAAGCTCCATAATGCACCTTTAAATATATTATTTACATAATAATATATTTTTATATAAGGTCAGCGTAAAATTTCATATTTTCCATCGCTACATTTTCACTTTAATATTTCAAATCCAAAAAGTGATACAAGTGACACAAATAATCTTCCAATAATTGGCTGTTTATTTGCTCCATGTATTTTACATTTGAAATATAGAAGAAATGATGAACCTCTTAACCCCCGCCTTAACCGAGTGCATTTTCTACAGTTCAGCTTTACCCAAATCCATAAAGTCACATGCTATAGGCCAGTGTAACGCTTCATTTCATTTGAAAGCTAAGTCCAACAGAGCTCATCTAAATGGAGCTGTTGCGTTCTTGACACTGTTTTGTTGCATTTTCATCCTCGTTTTTGTCTATTTTTTAGCCCTATTTTGACACTTTTTTCAAGTAGCTTTTAGATTTGGGTAAAGCCAAACTGAAGAAAATGGGCTCGGTTCAGGCGGGGGTTAAGAGGTTAAACACTGTTTTTGAAGTAAATCATTTGTTTCTGAGGACTTGACTTGACTGCAGAATAAAGGAACCTGTAATGTCGCTTTTCTCCAGCTGGGGGCAGCCTTATCCCTCACAAAACAGAGGCATGCACATCACACAGTATGATATGATGCTGTACCTCATAAGGCGCTCCTTTGAAGATAGACGCGCTCTTGTAAATTGAATCCGTCAGAAGCCGGTACTCCTCACTCTCCAGCTCCTCTGCCGTCCTGTACAACGATTTGGGCACCATTCCCCCTTCAGGAATGTCACACTGAAGACAAAATATTTAATCCAAATTATAAATCCTCATGTAAAATTATGCAGAATATCAAATCTCAAGCCTTACCATGCAGTCTCCGCCCAAAAAGTCAGGAATGACCTCCTTGCTGATGTAATCCACGAGGCCGCCGGCCCCCTGGTAGTCGTTTCCAGCGTAGACAAGAAACTTCTTGCGCGTATTGTCGTCAATCAGGGGACTCACCTAACAGCATTTAGAAAACAATACAAATGCTTCATATTTATAGACAAAGTTTTAATTAGAAAGGCGCTAACACAGTCGTCGCTACGTGTATACCACCAACGATTGCTTTTATTATTGCGTTCAATCTCCGAGGTGCTCTCAAATGAGTTTTTAAATTGATCGTCTCTAAACGCTTATCTCAGCTACTGTTTATTGCTGTAGTCATCATAAAATCTCCCACAGGGCTGAGGTTTACATTTTAGTGTCTATATTGCAAAAAGTGTCTTTCAAATTCACAAAAATGAACATCGTACATAAATATCTGTAGTCTAAGTATTGAGACTTACAAGATCTGAATTATTTGACTATGTATTTCTTCTGATTTTAAAGAATCTGTGCCCAGTTTTTCACAAGCTTAAAGGGACTGCACATATTTTTTTGTATATAGTTGTAATGATAGAATACATTCAGCACAATATTGTGTTCAAAGACATTTTCTGCAGTGTATAGAGTTCAACAGTCCCGCCCACATCCGGTCACATGTCTGGGTCCCATTTATTTTTAGCATAGTTTTTTCAAAACATCTAATCAATCAACACACAATGTTTTGTTTTAGTTTAGATTTGTCTAAACTATATAAACTGAAAGGTTATAAAATCGTTTCACCCTATTTTCAAGTATTCAGTGTTTTCTTTCTTGTATAATATCTGCGCAACGGTCGATAGTTAGCATAAAGCTGATTAGCCGGCGTCGTGCTTTTAACTCTTGATATTTTAATTAAAAAAAAAAAAAACTATTCTAAAAATAAATGGGATATTCTACATCAGGCCTCAGACACGTGACTGGAGTGTGAGACCATTGAGTTCTATTATCAGCGATTGTAAACATCTAAGTAGCAACAATGCTAAAAACAATTAGCCTGTTGGAAGCTAACATTGTAAACATTAGGCAAACCGGCTTAGTCTTCTCCCTGAAACATGTCTATGAACTCATTCTACTGAAGAATCAGGGTGTTAGGAATGCATTTGGAAAGTTTGGAATAAGTTGAGATGACTGAAACTTTAAAAATGACAACAACAGAAAAACAGATTGAAAAAATAGATACAGGGCCTTTAAACCACAACGTAACACATTCTTATCAGAATAATTCTTCATCGAGATGAGTTTGTCAGCACGTTTTACAACTTTCAGGGAGCAAAGCTGAAATGCTAACATGTCCTAGCTCGCTAACAAAGCTACATCTGGGTTTTTGATCATTAAAAATATTGGATCGAGCGCCGTAAAAAATCTGATACAGCGGCTTTAATCACTTATGAGAGTGAGTTCTTATTTGACAGGTAAATGATGTTGAATTGAAATAACAAAAATACTATACTAAACATGTGGTAAAAAAGAAATAGAGAGTTAGTAATTTCCCCATGCTGACCAGTGTCCAGAGAACAGGAAAAACTCGGGGCGCCCTGACGATCAGCAGTCGGCCCAAGGTCTCGGGGTAGTTGGCCTCCACCACCTCAATAATTCTGAGCAGGGCCTTGATGCCGGGCCTCCACAGGTGACGCATGTTTAACCCTTCAAGATCCACCAGGCAAGTCCAGCAACTGCAAAAAAACATAATGGATTTATTATTCTCTGTGAAAGAGAATAGAAATGAGAACACAATGACTGTACACGTCGAGAGCAGTCCACATTATCAATAATTTACCGACTTTAAATTCAGGTCAGCAACAACATAAAAAATGCAAACCTAATGGGCCGCCCAAAAACTCTGGTGTTCTCTTCACAGCGCCTCAGTCCCTCTTCATTGAGAGACAGTACCTAAGACAGAATCAGAAAAAAACAAACTGATAAGAACAGAAGTGGGCCAAATGTAGCAATCATTTGTACACTTACTGGACACGCTATGATGAAACACTAGCTCAATTTAATACAAAAAATAAACATTAAGGCAAATACGCATTTCAATTAAAAAACAGAGAAGAAGGACACAAGTAGGGCCGGGAACCATTTAAAAAAAAAAAGTTTATGATATCAAAAAAGCAGGTACTACAACAAAATATATATCTGAGTTTGGCTGCTGTAGGCATTAAAAAGAAGTTGCTTGGTTGTTTCAGCTTATAGAAATTATACAAATTGAAAAGAAAAAATATATATTTTATGGAATAAATGAGCATTATTACCGTTTTCTGGTTCTATGACAAACATTTTAGCATCAAAGTAAAAAAAAATATTGTTATTGTTTTTTTTTTGTTTTTTTTAGGTTCCCAGCCCGAGACACAGGTGACATTAAATGTAGTTATTTCAAAGACTGCTAATGTCGATTGGACTGTAAAAATAGGAACAAAAACAATCCCCCATTTGAAGTCAAAAGCAAGTACTATAAGTCGCACTGTTTTGCATAGTCTGGCTGGGGGTGCGACTTATAAATATATACAGTGGGGAAAAAAAGTATTTGGTCAGTTTCACATAGACATTCTATTGGATTTTGGCCAAATACTTTTTTCCCCACTGTATATATCAAAGTATATAATTTTACATGTTTGTTATTTTCATACTGACAGCAGCCAGAGGGCGCTCTAGGCATGTGTACGAGAATGTGCTACTCCTCTACCACTGAAAATTAAAAAAAAAAAAACGTAAACGAGCAGAAGAAAGAAAGTGTGGAGTGAGCGAGAAACTTGTGAGGGACTGGCGAAAAGCGAAGGTTACTCTCACTGCAATGAAGAAAACCAAAAAAAACTAATCGTGGGCTAAAAGCTTGATAACCACAGCCAGAGGAACGAGTTCACAAATGAGAGCTTGAACAACATGATGCCCGGAGAGACTATTCAATGGTACAGTTACGCCTCCAGAATCAGGAAGTTGCCAAGGTTGGTGAGACTTATACCCCGGAGCGACTTATAGACCGGAAAATACGGTAGTGGGAAAAACTTAATGAGGTGAACTGTTAGGAATAGTGGGTGACCGCCGCGCTGCACCCAAGGAACCAATCTCCAGAGGTATGCATGTTTGGTGAGTAATAGTACCTAGCAGAAGGATCAGCCTGCTGAGCGGTTTGAAGGTGAAGGTAATTAACCCAGGATCATAGTTTAAAATGTCAAAAAACAAGACCAGTAAGCTTGTAGCTGAAGTTATACGGTAAATACTAGTGTCTAAGAAAGTGTCCGGTACCATTTAGTAATTCAGTTTAAAAACTCTTTACCTGTTTAAGCAACACCTCCTCTCCCAAAGCTCGCACCAGTCCCTTTGTGTCCATTTGGCCCAGACGCAAGACATACAGGGGACGGCCATCTTAACAATAAAAAACAACAGCACAATAAGTATACAAGGAGACTTTGGTTGTTTCTTCTTCTGCTGAGCTGAATCGCTCAGATCTGCATTTCCAGGCTTTTGTTGCATCAAGTTGTGACATAAAAATCCCATAATCCAGAATCGCACCAGTTCTGAGCTCAGAGTGCATTCATCATGGTGCCATAAATTTGCCATTAGCTGGAAGTGAAAGCTTGTATTCAGTATTTTATCATGTGTTGTGCCCTCTACTGCCTGCAGAGAGCGCTCCAGGCCAATTTGAAATGACAGATCAATATTCAGTCAGCATCTTGAAGAGCGGTTTACAAAAGTCAGTTTAAACGCCCCATTTGTAAAGTTTATCAGAGAAAAACAGTTGTACTTTCTTGCAGCGTACCTTTGTCGTGGTGGTGCCAGCCTCCCGTGTAATAGTCGTGGAGCAGCTGGGGCCGCTCCCAGGTGTCCAGCAGGAAGTCCAGCTGGTGCTGCTTCCTCCAGGTCAGCGACTGGCACAGGAACTCCCGGGCCTTGTCCAGGCTGAAGTCTCGGGCCCGCAGGAAACGGAGCACGTGCTGGTCCTTGGGGATCTGGAGGAGGGTGCGAGTCAGAGCGTGGAGTTCAGCAGGAGACTCAGAGTAAATCAATAAAACATGTTGAGATTTCTACATAACATTACTTGAGTTATTGTAAAAAAAAAGTACTGCTTTAATTAACACACCAACTAAAAACAAATGGCCCAACACCCCACCAGCCACGTAACATGACAACTATGAAGATAACGAAAATCAGAAGTGAGTAGTTTGTGACCTTTCCCTTGTGGCTCTCCTGGAGCCACTGACGCAGTCGTATGAGGCAGCTCTCCTGCAGAGGTGTTAAATCACCAAGGTAACGTCTGATGTAGTCCGCATCCAACTTGTCTGTAAGTCATGCATAGATACACATACACAGGATTAGACAACAGCTTCTCCATACAGGGTACGGTATAGAGAAATAAAACCGCTTTAAAACTAGAAACTATCTGTGAATTGCTAAGGTTGCAATTATATGGGTATTATGGTGATCCTTGCCAACAACAAAATATCTAATCTTCTGTACCTTCATATTTTGTATAAAACCTGCAAACCCTGTAAAAACCCTCTAAAAACACTTTCTGAAATGCTTGTGCTTCTTGTAAGGGTTTAGTAGTTCACATTTTGAGCTGTTGTTTTTTATCCCTTTTTCCCGTGGCTGATTCTCGAGCTTTGAACAGCTTTATTGAATTAAGAAATTCGAGCGAGTATTAAGGGTTTTAATTAGGGCTACTGGGGAAAATATCTATTAGCGGCTTTTCAGGATTCAGTCCAAAGTGCACATTTATTAGCACATCCAGGAGCATTAACATTTGAGAGAAAACTGGAGCCTTTAAGGCCAAACTAATCAGTCCCTCCAGGACTTCACAGGCAATTTTTGTGATTGTTGTGGGCTGAAAGGCCATTTTTCCAAAAGTTGAAGACATGTTGCAGGGAGGGGGTTCTGCTCTTATGATTTTACATCAAAATCACACTTTTCATTGCATTTCATAGCGGTTTTAACCAAAGAGACTCTGGGGGAGTAAGAAAAGAAATAAGCGCAGTTTTAAAAACGTGAAAAAAAAGTGATCTGAATGCACACGCAGCAGATGTAAGCCTGGGGCTGGGCACTGCTAAACGATACCAGTCTAGTATCGAAAGTTTAAGTACTAGTGGCATAAAAAAAAAAAGCATAGCAAGCAGGAACCGAAATCTGTAGATCCAAGTTTTGATGCTGTGGTCCAGGGACAGCATTAAAGGAAGTCACTTGGCTGTTTCAGCTCAAATAAATGATTTTTTCACCCATTTTTTCATTTTTTTTTTTCAATTTTCTTACACATTTTTTTCTTATTTTTGCCCCCCCAAAATTCTTGTTTTCCCCTATTTTTTGCAAATTTAGTATGACTTATGTTTTTTCCCATTTTCCCCCATTTTTCCCCCAATTTGTCCCCTATTTTTGCCCCATTGTCTCCCCATTTTTTATGCCGCAATTTCTTCAAATATTTCAGTATAGGCATCGGAAAAATTATTGTTTAAGTACTGGTTCCGAAAAAAAATGTAGGACCACAGGGCGGTGCTTGCTGTAAAGTCAGACTGAGACGAGTGAAAGGAGAACGCACGCTTCAGTCGCTGCGTTGGCTTAATTTTGCGCTCATGGCTGGAATACAGACCGTCAGGGGAGCCGGCGAGCTCGGTGGGCCCGGGCAGCGGCGCCTCTCTGGGGCTGTTCGCTGGGATGGCTCTGGCTGTGGAGGCGGTGGGTAGCTGCAGCCTGGCACTGGCGCGGGGTGACAGGGAAGGGGGCGTCCAGCGGGGGATGAACGTGATCCCCTCCTCCTCCATCTCTTTGAGATAGTACTCGATTATCTCTTTACCCTGTTCCCCGGGCAACAGAAGTGTTATTAATGAGACATGACAGACAGCTTTATGTCAGAAAACACACCATTAAATACAATTGAAGTTTTGAAACTATTACAATAAATACATTATTTTAAGGTCTCAAACATAAACATGGGTCTCAGGTTTTGATTAAAGCTTGGCGTGAGACTAGGGATACCGGTATCGGATATCGGAGCCCCCACAAATATCCATTACTGAACCGATACCAGTTTTGGCTCTCACCGCTTTAAAAACACAACTTTCACCAACTAAATTTGAGTGAATATGGGCATGCTGTACATGCTCACAAATGTATTTTTGATCGCCGCGCAAAATGCCGCAGCTAGCAACAACATGCTAAAGCTAGCAGGAGCATGCTAATGCTAACGGCAACTAATAAAGGCTGGGTCAGAAACTATGATAGAAATGTCTAAAGTGGCCTATTAAATCAAATCGGCCACTGCTGGAGCGGGCCAAGTGTTTATATTTTAGTTTATGAAAAGTTGATCAGATCACTTCATGTGAGCTGTTAATGTAATGCCTGTCCCAAGAATAGTGTCAAAAATCCAGTGATCCTTGTTAAATGTTTTTCCATTAGTTTATTAATAGATATAATTGACAATTCATCTGTTACATCATGACAAGAAAATACTTTATTGATCTCATTGACTCACTTTTTCACTCAGAGAAAGACATTTTTAAAGGGGGGGTATTATGCAAAATCGACTTTTTCAAGCTTTACATCATGTTATTAAGTCATTCCCTCATTAAAACCATGCCTGAAGTGTTGCCTGGGCACATTCACGTATTTTCGAGTAATCTGTAAAAACTCTGATGGCAGCCATTTTAGGGATAAAACGCCTGATTCCTTCAGGAAACGCCCTCGACCTCCAGGATACGCCTCCGACCTTTCGTCACCAGCCGAGTAACCAACCACTGCTCCTCAGCAGAACCCCCTCCCCACAGTGTCTAGCCCTAAGATGTAAACAGAGTCATCATGGAGGATTAGCTTCATGTGTTGTGAACCGGAGCCACAGCAGACTTACAAAGACACACATCAGTGTTTCTGTTACCTAAACACCCAGGATTAAAACCGGTGACAAGAACACTTATTTCAGTGTCTGGTTCTGCGCTGGGCCTTGATGATGCACAGAGCCTCCGGAGAAAGCTAATGCTAAGCTAAACCTCGAGTCATCACGTGAAAACGAGAAATATGCACACGCAAAGTCAATAAAACCACCACACACATAAAGAACCGTTTAAAGGAATAGGCCACCGTTTTTATATACTAAGATATGTTCTTACCTCACTTTAGTCGAGTTATTATATCCCCGTCTGGTCTTTGTCCGTGCGCTCTGTCACGCAAACGGAGCACATACGCAGCCTCTCCCACATGTCACATAGCTCCGAAAAAGCTCACGATAGAAGCTACCAAGCTCTTCCACGTGTTCCCTATTTAAATAAAGTTACGTGAAGTGTTTTCATGCGAAGTATATTTACACAGAAATGTAGCATGTCGATTTTATAAGCAGATAAAAAGGGGGACTATATTGTGAGGCGTAATGATACGAGGAGTAAAACGTCCGCGCAGTAACTCCTAAAGGTTATTGACGGAAGTGAGCGGGGGGAAGTCTTTAGGAGTTACTGCGCGGACGCTGTGCTCCTCGTATCATTACGCCTCACAATATAGTCCCCCTTTTTATTTGCTTATAAAATCGACATGTTACATTTCTGTGTAAATATACTTCGCATGAAAACACTTCACGTAACTTTATTTAAATAGGGAACACGTGGAAGAGCTTGGTAGCTTCTATCGTGAGCTTTTTTGGAGCTATGTGACATGTGGGAGAGGCTGCGTATGTGCTCCGTTTGCCTGGCAGAGCGCACGGACAAAGACCAGACGGGGATATATTAACACGTCTAAAGTGAGGTAAGAACATATCTTAGTATGTAAAAACGGTGGCCTATTCCTTTAACAATGATCACACACGGAGCCTGGCTTGTTGATTTGGAAGTTTATTGCTCACATTTCATCTACAATGGGTCATAGACGAGTGGCTTTCTCCCGGAGCTAACAAGCTAGCCGCGATAAGCTAACGGGAAAATACACTGAATACAAGCAGCATATTATGCACTAAAAACGTCACTAAAACAGGCAACTGCTTGAAGCAGCCTTTATGATGATCACACACTGAGCCGGGCTTGTTGATTTTGTAGTTTATTGCTCACATTTCATCTACAGTGAGTCGTAGCCAAGTGGTTTCTCCCGGAGCTAAGGCACTATTAGCCGCGACAAGCTAACAACCTTCACCTTCACAACATTCATTGAAAACAGGCAGCATATTATGCACAAATAACGTCAATAAAGCAGGCAACTACTCGAAGCAGCCTTTACGATGATCACACAATGAGCCTGGCTTTACACATTTGTGGTTTATTACAGACTTTTCATCAACAATGAGCTGTAGTCGATTATAACAAGCTAACGGGTAACCTCGAAAAACCATTGTCCACTTGCACAGATAATGTCCGTCTTTTGAATCGTATGGGCTCCTGCAGATCCTGGTGTCGTCCATGGGGGTATAGTTAGAGATCCATAGGGCATGGCAGATGCAAAGAGATAGCCTCCAAACAGCAGTTATTTTTCAGGCAAGAGCCCGTTCCAAGCGTCTGGTGTGGAAGGTTCGTCTCCAAATAATATCCTGTGTGGCCATTGTTCACAAAGTGATAAACAGTAGCTCCTTTCCAACAATAAAAATTAAAATGCACCGATCGTAGTTTCAATACCGTGGAGAAAACGAGCGTAGTGTTGTGATGATGCCACAGACAGCGTGTGGAGGGGGCGTGTCGCAAAGGGTCAGAGGTTCTTAAAGAGACAGAGGCCTATTTCAAGTCATTCGCTACCGCCATTTTGAAAGAGCAATTTTATACAAGGCAGTTATTCTAATTTACTGCATTGACAGACCAACAGAAGGTTTCGTCATCATTGTAGTGTGCTATAGACTGGTGCTATGTGGCTGAAAAAAGCATAATACCCCCTCTTTAAGAAAGTCTCTTGGTATAATATAGTTGGTTGATATCAGATACTCAAATTAGTAAATTTGATCAAAACCAGGGGACAAATAGTAGAAGCTTTAGCTCAGTAAGATAGTGTCTTGTCTTTTGCTACAAGCGTTGCATGTTCGAAACCTCGCAACGCACTCTCATCTTGCTACTTTTCTCCACCCGCTCCCCCTAAAAGACGACCATCTTTTCTGACACGAGGACTTCGCTAATCACCTGTGTGAACCATCACGTGCTAAAAGAAGGAGCAACTCAGCAACTCGATTTAGAGCGCGCTGCCCCTGATTTATCATTAGACACTGTTTATTTTATTAGTAGCGCAAGTCTGATATGTAAATGTGGTCGCTCTGCAGCCTCTTAGCGTTTATGAGGGACACAAATCTCACCTGCGCCTTCTTTTTAAACCACTTCAGTGAGCAAACGCTGAGTAAATCAGGCCCCAAGGCTGCATGAATAATAGTAAGGAAAGCACAGCACAGGCTCTGGGAAAGTATGGAGATTTTTGCTGCGTCATTGAACCCAAAGCACATTTACCCAAAAAAAACACATCTTGATCCATTGTAATAATTTCCCAAGCGCTCACTAAACTTCATTTTCATTGTCCTTTAGAATGAAAAGCACAAACCTTTTTAATGTTACTCGCGTACTGCTTCCCGACAACTTTCTCTGCGGTGCTCTCGAATCCAAAGAAGGACTTGATATCCATGGTGGCCTTTTGTTCATAGCACGTCCAGTTGTCATTGTCGGGATGAACCTGATGCAATCGCAACAACAATAAAGGCAAGTCTCACCATTTATCCTAATCGTTCTGTATGTTGAACAATACAAAACAGTTGGTCAAAGATAATAAACTGATTTAGTGACTCACCGTGTACCTGCAGTGCTCCCGGACGATGACTCTGCTGGAGAAAGTCTCATTGTGGACCTCGATGTCCAGCGTCCTCTCTCTGTGGTTGAGCGTGTTTTTCTGGACGAAGTACAGATAGTCCAATCCGGCAATCTGGAAGACGACCGTCAACTTTCAACGCAACGCATTCAGGACAAGAAGACCGTTTCATGTAAGGGATACGCAATTATTTTCCTTTAGCTTACTCCATAGGCACGCTCTCAAGCGGTGCCACTTGAGCTACATGTGAGGAAATAAATAAATACATTTAAAATAAATAAATTAAAAAAAAATAGAAGAAGAAATAAAGAAAACATTTTGGAAAAAAATAATATTAATAATTTAAAAAAATTGAAAAAATTGAAGAAAAAAAAAATACAACTTTGGAAAAGTTGTATTTGTTGTAGGACCATTCACAGCCAAGCGATTAGTCCAATTGTGAAAACGATCGATAGATTGATCGATTACAAGATGATCATTAATTGCAGCCCTATTGTATGTGTATTCATGTATATGTATTCATTTATTTACTTTCCTTTTTTTCAATTCTTTTTTGTATTATTTTTTTTTTATTTTGCCGAGATCCCCGGGTAATTGTTTGTTTGTCTTTAATGCAAAAATAATAAAAAATATTATTAAATTTTTTTTATTAAAAGGGATTTGCAATTATTATTATCATATGAGCTAAAGCAACATCCATATCTCAAGAGATTATGAAGAAATTAAGGGAAAACATACATTTCAGAGAGTTCAATTAGAAACTTTAGCTGTAGATTGCTGACATAAATATGAAGAAAAAACATATTGCAAGTTTTCTGTCATTTTATATTTTCAAGTAAAAATAAGGCGTTTTATGCATAAAAATTTCAGCAATGAAATCTAAATAATTTATCGAGCCAAGTTTAAATGTATTCATTCAAATGTCTGTTTTCTTTGTTTTTTTGCAGTTCAAAGCTCAATAAAATCCGGCCAGTAATTAAATACTAAACATGAACAAAAACTTCAAACCACAAAAGATTGTTAAGTACAAGATTAGAAAGTTTGGAGTCTGTAGGAGCTACTAAAGTGGAGAGATTGTTAGTGTGAAGAAAACCTCACTTTGTAAAGTCTGCGTGTGTATTTTGCTGCTTTGATTTTGGACTTTAATTTTAAACTAAAACTAAGATGTTATTGGAGGAGGAAAAGGCTTTTTTTTTTTACCATGTTGCAATGTTGTTTCCTTATCTAAAACATGTTTCCAGTAGTCTTTGAATTTTCTGCTGTTCCCCATGTGACCAGTAAGCACTGTCCTTACCTCAAGCGCTTTTGTTGCGCCATTATTGTTTTCAGTTTCATATTTTGGACAGAATAGGCGCACTACACCCTTTGTTTTTCCCTTACCCTTTTCAGGAGTCTAGGGATTTCGATGTCGATGGTGCAGCGTCTCTCGGTGACCAGCACAGACCCGTCCTCGTTTTGGTTCTCACTCAGAACTTGACAGTCAACCAACACCGGGATCAGGGGACATTTGGGGAACCTCCGGACATAAGCCTACAAACAATAACATTACACACACGGGTCAAATTATCTTCAGTGTTCATTGCAAATCAATTTCATACAAAAAACAAACTACTAAACACTTGGAAAACAGATTTAATATGGTTTTTCAGATACAAATTTGGCCCATAGAATTCACACTGAGAACGTATTTAGGAGGATTTGAGTCAATTCTTTCCACCCAATAGAAAATATTGTAATTCAACCCGGAGAGACATGGACAGAAACAAAAGTAGAAACTAGAAAGCTTTGTGGCAGTGGTGTGGGAGGCTGAGCGACGGGAGAATGAACGGCGGGCAGAGGCAGTGATGGGGCGGAGGTGGGTTGCAGCACAGCCGGCAAGAGAACGAGGCACTGATAGGCTGAAGCGGAGGTGCGGCTGGCGATGAAGTGATGATTGGATGAAGGTAGGGGACAATGTGATGAGTCTTCCATCATAGTAGGATTTTGAACTAAACCCGGGAAATGTGCTGGTGTTGTCAAAGGTCAACTTTACTTATTATGTGTTAAAGGAATTGGCCACCGTTTTTACATACTAAAATATGTTCTTACCTCACTTTAGTCGAGTTAATATATCCCCCTCTGGTCTTTGTCCGCGCGCTCTGTCACGCAAACGGAGCACATACGCAGCCTCTCCCACATGTCACATAGCTCCGAAAAAGCTCACGATAGAAGCTACCAAGCTCTTCCACGTGTTCCCTATTTAAATAAAGTTACGTGAGGTGTTTTCATGCAAAGTATATTTACACAGAAATGTAACATGTTGATTTTATAAGCAGATATAAAGGGGGACTATATTGTGAGGCGTAATGATACGAGGAGTAAAACGTCCGCGCAGTAATTCCTAAAGGTTATTGACGGAAGTGAGCGGGGGAAGTCTTTAGGAGTTACTACGCGGACGCTGTGCTCCTCGTATCATTACGCCTCACAATATAGTCCCCCTTTTTATCTGCTTATAAAATCAACATGTTACATTTCTGTGTAAATATACTTCGCATGAAAACACGTCACGTAACTTTATTTAAATAGGGAACACGTGGAAGAGCTTGGTAGCTTCTATCGTGAGCTTTTTTGGAGCTATGTGACATGTGGGAGAGGCTGCGTATGTGCTCCGTTTGCCTGACAGAGCGCACGGACAAAGACCAGACGGGGATATATTAACACTTCTAAAGTGAGGTAAGAACATATCTTAGTATGTAAAAACGGTGGCCTATTCCTTTAAGTCTGTAACAGTATGGAACAAAAAGGAGTACAACTTTCTTCTTCCAAAGGCTGACCACGAGAATTACTATTTTGTCATGATGTGGTAAAAAAAAAAGAAAAAGAAAGAAAAAAGGAAACAAAAAACGGGCAAATATTGGGTTTAGGACATAAATGATTCGTTCAGTTTATAGATGACACAATATTGTGTTCATCTATTTATTTTTAGATGGGGATTTTGATATCTTATTCAAAAGGAGCACTATGCAACTTTTTATGCATAGTGCTTATATATTAGTGCGTATTTCAGTGACCCAGTGGCTGTATGAATGGTTAGCTTGGTGCCTTCACTTTCCATCCCAGTGGCTCTGCCCGATTTGCTTTGCCCCTTGGGAGCTACGCAGGGAAGGGCCTGGTCGGTACTTGGATGGGAGACCGTTTGGGAACACCAGGAAATCTAGCGAATGTAGTGAGTGAGTGGTTGGTGGTCAGAGGGGCCGATGGCGCAGACTGGTTGTCTCGCCTCCGAATAGTATAAAACCGATGCATTATTATTATTATTAGATTTTAGTTTTAGGTTTTTGGAACGGAATGTATACGTAACCATGGATACTGTTCAATCAGCAGTGAAACCCCCCCAAAAAACACTGAAAGTTCAAACACATATTAATACGGCCCCTCTTATTTACATAAAATGTAGCATAGTCCACCTTTAAACTTGGACTAAGCTAGAGCAATTTTCAAAAAACAAACAAACAAACAAAATAAATAGATGTCAATGAAAGAATTCCACCTGGCGTTTATGTTTCTATAGGTCATTGACTTTTTGTTGAGAGTCAGCTCCCATCTCACCAGCGATTACACAATTGTGCTTCATCAAATCATTAAGTGTTTTTACTGCCAGCATCACATGACTGTGTTTGCGCAGGACAAATTCACAGATGCCACCTGCCAATACCGATCGTTCTGTTGCCACGGCGCACCGGGATATGCAAAAAAAAAAATACAGGACTTGATAGTGTTGGATCCACTGTGCCTGAAGCGTGGGAGTGGTGAAAATGGAGTTTGCAGCTGCCGTAGAAACAGATGGCAGGAGGCGAGATGAGCCGCCGTCAAACATCACCGTGGCGATCAACAACTGCTGGAGCTCACCGGGAAAAAGCACTGACAGCACGGGACGCTTCATATTACAACTGTCGGGAGAGACGGACTGTCAAACATGGCTCGACACTATTTGAGGGATTTGGGGGATTTGGGCTTTCTAGGGATTTTCGATAAAATAGCAACAGAACGGGCAACATTATCAAGTTTTAAAATAGCTTTAAAGGGGAGTGCTAGCTATTCATTTTCCTTATTAAAAACATGACACTGTTTTCAGGTGAGACTACAGGTGAATTTAAAGATATAAATTCACTGAAATTTATTTTAGGAAATCAGCACGGTGGAGAAGCGGTTAGTGCTCGTGCCTCACAGCTCGAAGGTGTTGTCCCCATGGTTAGGTTAGTGTTAAAACATGTGCAATAGGTTAATTCCAGCCAGGTGTTTCTGACCACAAGCCTGGCTCCACATCATGGAGATGGGTCCACGAGCGCCTCCTACAGGTCACCCAGCGGCATTGAGGATGGGTCAAATGCAGAGAAGTCATTTCTCTACAGAGATGAACAAAGTATAACTTAAGTTAACTTTATATTTTCATACTAAAAAAGGGCCCTTTGTGCCTAGAAATGCCCAAAATGTCCAATAATTCTGCCGACGAAATCCAAACAATAGATCAAGCCAGGTTGAAATGTATGATTTTATGTTTGTGACATATCAGTTAGAAAGGGGATTTGGAATATCTTGTTTTGAAGTTACCCTCCTGGAACCGCCACTTTAACGTGGTGGAGGGGTTTGAGAGCCCAAATGATCCTGGGAGCTCTGTTGTCGGGGGCTTCGTGCCCCTGGTAGGGTCTCCCAGGGCAAACAGGTCCTAGGTGACGGGTCAGACAAAGAGCGGTTTAGAAGCCTCTTATGAGAGACCAACAGGCCCGGTTAGAACCATGAGGCCGTTCCTTCTGTGGACCCACCACCTGAAAGAGGAGCCATAAGGGGCTGGTGCAATGTGATTTGGGCAGCTCCAACTGCTGCCCCCACGACCCGGCAACGGACAAGTGGAAGAAAATAAATAAATAAATAAATAAATAGATAAATAGATAAATAGATAAATAGATAAATAGATAAATAGATAAATAGATAAATGGATACATGGATACATGGATACATGGATGGATGGATGGATGGATGTTTTTGAAGTTTTAAAGTCTAGTTTTAAAATGAGCTTTTTATTAGTGGAAATAAACACTAATTAATCTGTAAAAGTTGAATTGTCGTCAATAAATCAGGCACGGAATTAGATATTTTAAAAAATCCTTGTGTATGCTCTCAGTCGTACAGGAGTTGTCTATCTTCAATGAAGGTTCTTGAGTTATCTTCTGTACTCTGTAGTTGAAGTGAAACACGTTTCGCCGCCAAACGGCTTCGTCAGCAACACTAAAGTTTAAGCTCAGCCCACAGACGACAAATAGACCACTGGGAGGTTTAGTCTCTCCCTGAATGAGAGGCGAAACGTTCTACTCTTCAACTACAGAGGACAGAAGATGACTCAAGAACCTCCATTGAAGACCTTCAAAATATTGTGTAGTCCAAGGCTTGAAAATATGAAGTCTGTAGGTTCTACTTACGCGGAGATATTGTCAAAAAATGTCCCTTCACGGCCCACGCTATTGTGAAGATTAGGCATATATAATCAAGCCTTCTTCTTAATTTGTTTTGCTCCTACTCAGATAATTCCGTACTGGCTGTTATCACGGCCACACTCCGCATTAAAAGGTTTTCCGATAGAGCAGTCCTGTCACAACAACAAACAATGCAATTTTCTTGGCGATTAGTCACTCGGCGACTAAACACACACTTCGAAAAACAGATTATCCTCCAGCCGAACACTAACGACTTTGTGGCCGAGATGAGTGGCAGAGTGACAAAGAAGCCACTAGTTAGACATGCAGGGCTAATATCCTGGCTGCTGATTAGGACCATTAACTGCAGTAATTGTTTTCAGCAGCAGCGAGAGAGAGAGATAGAAGTGGATTGGATTTTCTCTTTCTCCCTTTGTGTTGGGCTCGAGACACATTCTCTTTGAGCGCGCCGCTTCTCAGAACTAAAGATGTGTTACTTCTCTCGGAAACATTCTTAAGAGTCCAGAGTTCAAAACTGATTTGAAGGAAGATTTCTATGGTGAGAATATACGACATATTACACGGGGAATTTCTCGATAATTACTGGTGCAAAGTTCAACATTTTCACTTTCCCAAAAACAGTAACATAAAAGGCGGCGATGCGCAGAAACACAGGCCTGATGGTTTTCAGTTTAACGGACTTACAAGCAGCGAGAAAAACATGGCACATTTGTTGATCCGTAAACACTAATTAAAAGCCGAGATTCCTTTCCAAAACATTGCCCTTCCCAGTGTTATTGAGGGTTAAGACGCTTGAATTGTGGGCACTATAAAACCTGGCAACAAAAAATGTGACAAGAATGCAACCAAAAAGCCACAAAAGAGCAACAAAAAAGTGTCAAAGTGCAATGGAAAAAACGTTTTTGAAAAAGTGACGACAACACAATGAAAAAGATCTGCTTTGTTGATCTCAGCTTTCAAATGAGGGGTAACTCTGGTTTAGAGCCTGTAAGGTCCAGTCAAGAAACGTATAGATTTGGGTTAAGCCGAACAGAAGAAAATGTGGGGGCTAAGCTGTTGAAATGTGCCCCATGAACTCAAACTGGATTTCCAATTTGTCATGTTTTCATAGTTTTTTGTTATGTTCTTTTTTGTTGCTTTTTTCGTTTCTTTTTTGGTCTTTTTGGTCACACTTTTTCAGTCACTCTTTTGTGGCTTTTTCATCACTCTTTAGTCGTGTTTCCTGTTACTTGTCTGGCACTTTTTTGTCACTTTGTTGTTGCCTTTTCATCTCCATTTTGCTGTTTTCAAGAAGCTTTACGATTTGGGTAAACGAACTGGAGAAAATGTGCTCGGTTCAGGTGGGAGTCAAGAGGTTAAAGGCCCTGGACCGGATTTCTTTAAGTTTACAGAAATGAAAGAAGGAGGGAGGGAGTAAATTAAACTGCTTGCTAGCTTCCTAGAGTTCATATAATTGATACAAGTAATTTACAATATACTGAAGGAGGACGAAACACATTCCTTTCCCCTAACGTAAAGAAATCCGGTATAGGACCTTTAACTCAATCTTCAAGATAAAGCAATTTCTTACATAGCGATTTTCCAGATGCTACAAGTGAAAAGCTTTACTATTTCAACTCTAGAATCTCCAAATTCAAGAATGTGACTGTTAAATATTTTGAAGATATTTGGCGGGGTGTCCAGAAGAAACACTTTGAGCTCGATGCAGTTCAGACGACCTTTAACTTGCCCCGATGACATTGCATCAACAGGTGGCTTAATGTGTAACAGAGGTTCAAGTTATAGGCAGTACTGAGTTTGAAAAAAGTAAACAACGAAACGTACCATACAGTACAGAGCGCACGCTGCTTATCACAGTGTTATGTCAGCAGCAGCGGCTGAACAGCTGTCCCTGACATCAGGGGCCCCAGTAAACCACACTAGAGTTCACTTGTATCCCTCCTCCTCAGCACAGCACAACAAATGCGGAAGATTCTTTCTCATGCAAACTTTTTCACACGAACAACACCAACCAAATTAGATGAACGAGCAAAACCGGCTTTCATTCTCTGCAAAAGCGTGGGCTCTTATTTACTATCTCATTATTGTTTTTACCGGTTTGTTTTGTCGACATCAGGGACATTAACATTTGGGGGAAAAAAGACTGGGATATTAACCTCTTAACTATTACAAAAAACGTTTGCAAATGATCCTGCTCTGAATAACGGCGTTTTTTATGGTTTGTTAATTGCCGAATAGATAACCATTTGTTTTTATTGCTCTTATATAAACCATTGCTGCACTTTGTTTGTGAATAAAAATGTGCTACAAAACAGAGTGAACGATTTAAAAAAGAAGAAAAAAAAAAAAACTTACCGCCATGATCAACTCAAAGGGGTACTTGTACACCCTCACGGGGGACTGATATTCCTGAACCATGTTGAAGGCTCGAGCAGGAGTCTCTGAAGAAATAAAACAACAGCCCATCACAAGATAATTCCACTCATTTGCACACTTTCAATGACAGATCGCCATAATTTAACTGTTTGCATGTTTCATTGTTTGATTTGTGTCTTCTCGTGATCAGGGACGCCCTCTGCATGCGGCTGGTCTTTAAAAGTGCATTGAACTCGCACAGCCTGGATACTTATGTAACTTTATCGTCACTTTGTGCATATTGCAAGATGCGTTCAACAGGTCTTACTAGCTCTTGGAGTTCGTAAGAAGCGCAATTCAACTGAGAATGGAGCCTCGATTATGCAAATATTATAGAAAAGTGCAGTTAATGTGCGCGTTTCGGACTAACTAGCCTAAAATAGCAGCTTCAGGGTAAAGAAACTCCACTCGAAACGCGACGCCTCGGGGCCTTTTAGCAGGAAACTACGGCCGTAAAAAGTTGACTTACGTGAGTTGTGAATCCCCGATGACAGAATTATGGCCCTCAAAGTGCCAAAGTATCCATGACGGTCTCCGGTGTTACATGCAGCGGGGGAAGATCACGGGACAGAGCTAAAATGATCAAGTGTAGCGCTAGCACATAGACGTACGAGCGCCGCAGGAGGAAGAGGGGGCGTCGAAGCTCCGCCCCCGCGCTGGAGATAAACAGGAAGCGCCTGGGACTCGGAGGAACAGAGTCAGCAGCATTGGTCAGCGAAGGGACAGGCTGTACCATGGGCTGTACTGTCACAACGGAACTTACGAGAAAACACGATGAGTGACATTCTATGAAAAAGGTGTTGCATTATGAGAAAGCCAATAACACCAAGATGCAATAAGGTTAAAAGACAGAGCCGTCATTGTGTTATAAAGCCATTGCCTTCTTGGAGTTATATAGTTTTAAAGAATCCTTTTGAGATTCCAATTCTTTTAGCAATACAATCAAAGCAGGGTTTCTGTCACAAAATGTACATTTGTGTACAAAGAATTAGGGATGCACCAATACCGATGCCAGTATCGGGTATCCGGCCGATACCACATGCTTGTACTCATACTCGTACTCATTCATGAGGTCCCGATACCAGAAACCGATACCATTTGACGTGCGGCCAGCGCACCTACGAGGCGCAGCTCTCAGCTGAGGGGAGAAGAAGCAACAAACTGGAGAATTCTTTAGTGTAAATACAATAATCCACATAGAGCTGACTTTATTACAGACTGCGCTTTCTAAATCAGAGTCTGTGCTGGATTTAACCAGAGCTAAATGTTGTTAGTGCTGCAGCGTCTGCAGTGTTTACAACATACAGGCTAACGTTGCTAACTCGCGGCTAGCGCAGTTTTGGCCATTCTGACGCCGTTTTATGCCCAGGGGTTCATTCATCTGTCCTGTAAAAAGTCCTCAGAAAATCCAAATTAAAGACATACAGCATGTTTATATTGAGCGAAAATGAGCTGCAGCAGAACAATGAAAACACTGTAGCTACTCGATAAGTTGCTACAAAACACACGAGAAAATCCACACGGAGCTGAAGTAAAGACGAAAAGAGACCATTTAAGTAACATCTCAATACTATTGTTAAATACAAATACAAAATGAATAAAGCTCAGGCATTGAGGAGCTTTTGGACATGGGCTTTTCTGTCTATGATGGACAGTGCAATACATTTTTTAAATTATATTGAATGAAAATAAATTAATGGCATCAGCACAATTCTAATAACTGCTCTTAAATGTGTCGCCTACTTTACTTAAGGAAATGTAAATGAGTAAATGAACTAATTACAAACCAATCTGCTGTGACAAAAGTAAGAATGTTGAAGAAAATGCCTTGTACTCGTTTCGGTATTCGGTGTCGGCGAGTACTTAAATCAAAGTACTCGTACTCGTATCGGTCTTAGAAAAAGTGGTATCGGTGCATCCCTACACAGAATGATTTGATCATTGACTGTAATTGTTTTTTTTTTTCTTATTCTCCAATATAAGCCTAAATTTGACATCGCTATACGTTTGTGAAGTGTGACGTCACGACTTCCACTCCCAAGTATGCGAGAAAAAAACATATACATTTACATATACATTTGACTTAACAGGTTAAAGCAGTAATAAGTAACTCTTGCCCCTAGAGGCCATAAGCGCAACTGCAGGTGTCGTAGCAAGTTGCGATTTTTTTTACTTATTAATTGTCCGTGAGAGTAAATACTACGCTGACAGGAAAGGCGAAGAGCGAGAGGGATATCGTGCATCCAATTACACAATGGAAATATTTTTTTTCACTCATACTTGGCTGTAAATACTGTTTAAAGTGGCGCTAGCTTTGCACGTTCGCCTGTTAGCTTCTTCTTCGTGATTCTTTTAGTGTGTATCGGTTGCTCCAGTCCGGTGGCAGTGAAGTTGCAATTGTGGTTTTCTGTCCAGAGACACCGGGGGAGATGAAAGACCCTCCAATCATCCCATTGACCCTTGTATTACCCCCAGAGGGACTACAGAGAGGATTTATTAAGGTAAACAAGTTACTTAGTATTGCTTTAATACAGGGTTTTGAAATAATCAACACTTATTCCATGGTCGCAACTGTTTTCAAAGGAATATGTTGATGAATAAATGAATGAATTGTTGGGTGAATAGAAGGACTTGGGGCCTACGTGTATACAGCAACTGTGCCTTAAAGGAATAGGCCACCATTTTACATACTGAGATATGTTCTTACCTAACCTTAGACGAGTTAATATATACCCGTCTGGTCTTTGTCCGTGCGCTCTGTCACGCAAACGGATTTCCAAAGTCCTAACAAGTTGCTATTGCATCAGAAACACTGGGCAACATATCCAGATATTGGATAAACTTACCAGTTAGATTTTCCCATTGTATGTGCTTCCTTTACCCGACTATTGAACTGTTTTGGTCTGAATAACTGGCCCTGAACATATTTTTAAAAAGTTCATAATTATCGACTCTTTACTTTTCTACTAAATGTGTTAATTTCCCAAGACCCTTCGCTCATTTTCCCCCACATCTGAAAAGCCCTGCTGTTGCCTCTTCACACGCTTCCAGACGGATGCATTTTGGGTCGCACGCTGAGAGAGAAGGTGGGGGGGGGGGGGTTCAAAGCTCCTGCATCTGCCAGTGTGCGCAAGGTACGGTGTCCAGCTGGGGGCGTATACTGGGGTGGGGAAATGAAGTTCAGATTCATGTTCTCGAATAGCTCAGCTGCACGATGGAAAGACGCCGACTGTGCCTGTGTGAAGTAAAGGATACAGTCGTGACAGTTTGGGCTCAGCTTGAAATAACTGAGGTTTAGCGCAAGAAAATATTAATTCGCAGGCTAGAACGAACACTAACTGGTTGAATACAGGCTGGTGGAATTGTTCAGTGGTGTGACTTTACAATGTTGATATATTCCCACCACTATGAGGTATGGGTATCATATATATATCCCGTACCTGCTGCTTGTTGGCACCAAATCCAGCTGAAGTAAGTAAGTAAGTAAGTAATCTTTATTTATATAGCACCTTTCACAGGCAAAGGCCACAAAGTGCTTCACAACACAGTTAAAAACAGAAGTTACATACAATATAAAAAAGGGGTCAAAACAACACAGAAATCACAGCAGCCCAAAAGTAGCTAATTAAAAGCTTGGACAAATAAATGTGTCTTAAGTTTGCATTTGAAAGAAACAACAGAGTCAATACAGCGCAAAGAGGGCGGAAGACCATTCCAGAGCCTGGGAGCAACAGCCTGGAAGGATCGGTCACCTCTGGTACGAAAACTTGTACGTGGAACCTTTAGCAGGTTCTGATCCACAGACCTCAGAGCCCGCGCAGGTGTGTAAGGCTGAACCAGAGCACTGATATAGGAAGGAGCCTGACCATGCATGGCTCTGAAGGCTAGAACCAGAACTTTAAACTCGATCCTAAAAGACACTGGCAGCCAATGAAGCTGTTTTAAAATAGGGGATATGTGGGTCCTCCTGTTTGTGCGGGTCAGAATTCTCGCTGCAGAGTTTTGCACTAATTGCAGTCGAGAGAGCTCCTTCTTGTTAAGACATGAAAACAAACCGTTACAATAATCTAAACGTGAAGACACAAATGCATGGATGATCAGCTCCAAATCATTACGTGAGACCATATTCCTAAGTTTAGAAATGTTCCTTAGTTGAAAGAAGCAGTTCCTGGTTAGCTGCTTACAGTGCTGCACTAATGACATGTCTTTGTCAAAAATAACTCCCAAGTTACGAAGGCTTGGTTTCGCAGACTGGCCTAAGTCACCCAGGAACTGTTTAATCCCTGGAATTGAATCATCAGGTGCGATTACCAGGGTTTCCGTTTTGTCTGCATTTAGCTGCAAAGAGTTTTCGCTGAGCCACTGTTTTATTTCCACTAGACAATGGAGCAGAGAGTTCAACTTCTGGATTTCGGACGGTTTAAAGGAACAGTAAAGCTGGATATCGTCAGCAAATAGGTGGAAAGAAACATCACTGAACCTTTTGATGATCTTTCCCAAAGGGATCAAGTACAACAAAAATAAGACGGGACCTAAAACGGACCCTTGAGGCACTCCACACAACAAACCCACAGACTCAGACATTTTTTGGTTAGCTGTAACACTAAAGCTACGCCCCGATAAATATGAGGAGAACCACTGTAGAACTGACCCCGACAGACCTACTTGATCCCTCAGTCTTTTCAGGAGAACCTGATGGTCAACTGTGTCGAAGGCTGAGGACAGATCCAAGAGAACTAGAACAGTGTGTTTTCCAGAGTCAGCAGACATCATAATGTCGCTGGACACTTTCAGTAAGGCCGTTTCCGTAGAGTGTTGTTTACGGAAGCCTGACTGAAATGGCTCGTGGATGTTGTTTTGATCCAGGAAGAATGTAAGCTGTTCACAGACCACCTTCTCAAGGATCTTGGACAGGAACGGGAGTTTTGAGATAGGCCTAAAACTATTAAGATCCGTCGGATCTAAACCTGCTCTTTTTAGTAGTGGCTCCACTATGGCATGTTTAAAGGCACTAGGAAACACGCCAGTTGACAAAGACACATTAACCATTTTGGTAACACAAGGGCCAATTACCTCAAACACTTTTTGAAAGAGCCTGCAAGGAAGAGCGTCAGAAGAACAAGAGGACGGCTTCATCTTGGACACCAGTGCCGAAACATCAGCAAACGTCACAGTCTTAAATGAGGACCACATGCTGGACACAGGCTCAAACTCAGCAGGGGTACCACACAGGAGGGGCGGGATTTTATCCTTAATCAACTTAATTTTGTTAGTGAAAAATCTCAAAAAGGCATTACTGTCAGCTTCACAAAAGACAGGGGTAGCTGGAGCAGCAGGACAAACCAAAGAATTTATTGTGTCAAACAACACTTTGGGATTTTTCTTATTCAATGATACCAGCTGACGGATATAATCAGATCTGGCATTGTCAACCATCACATTGTATGATGACACAAGATCCCTGAGATAGAGTCTGTGCACCTCAAGTTTAGTGGATTTCCACAGGCGTTCAGTCTTACGACACAGTCTCTTGAGTCCTAAGATATTTTCATTTGTCCAAGGACACGCTTTTTTCTGTGACAAGTTAGATTTAACAGGAGCCACCTGATCCAAAATTGTTACACAGTGATTGTTAAAACAGTGAATGAGATCGTCCACATTGAGACAGTCCATGACTAAAAGCGGGTCAAACATCTCAGAAAAACTATCTGCAGTATTTGGGGAGATGACACGTCTCTGAGACCTGACAGCTGAAGGCTTGGGCTCAGGACTAAAGTGCAGATCAAATAGAACAAGACTATGATCACTCATATGGACATCAATCACAGACATGTTTAAAATGTTTAAACCAAGCGTAAAAACTAGGTCTAAAATATGGCCTTTTTGGTGAGTGGGCTCGGAAACATGCTGCTCAAAATTAAAAGCTTCGGTCAACGTTAACAGTTCCATTGCGGGGGAAGATGAGCAGTCATCAACATGAAGGTTAAAATCCCCAAGGATTAAGACAGATTCCAACTTTATTATAGAGGATAAAAAGTCACTGAAATCCTTTAAAAAGGCAGCAGCAGGGCCAGGAGGCCGGTAGATCAAGACACAGTAGAGTGGGGACGAAAAGCCCACCTTGATCATCTGCGATTCAAAAGATGAGAATTCTTGGGACTGGGACACTTTGCATTTGTGGACATCCCTGTGCACATAAGCCAGGCCACCACCACGGCGACAGGGGCGGGGCTTCCCAACAGCAGAGCAGCCAGCTGGACAGAGATCATTTAAATGAATGAACTCTTCCTCTCTCTGCCAAGTCTCCGAAAGAATCTGCATTTCTATTGATGGCTCCTTCATCTCCACAGGTAGAGTCTGGGTGTCAACGGCACCAAACCCCTCCAACTCGCACATCAGCGACATCACCTGCTCCGCCCACTTTCCTCTCAGAAACATCCACCGTCTCAGTCCTTCTCCTACGGCGGTCCTCAGGCACAGCCTCGTCACCGCTGGATTACCGCAACTCTCAGAGGTTTGGTCTCCGTCAAAAAACAAAACAAAAAAAAACTCCACAACTGGTTCAAACAGTTTAATTAACAGAAACACTCAAAAGAACATGAATATGAGAAAAACAGCAAGGACCCTCTCTCAAGTTTCACATTTTAAGTTCAATTACAGAAATAAATTAACTTTTGAACGATAATCTAACTTTCCGACTTTCACCTGTACACACCAGTGTCCAACTTGATTTGGTGCTGCATTCTATTTGAGCGGAGTACATCAATACATTAAATGCACTTTAAACTCAAGTTACTTAAATTGTAATAACTATCATATTCATGTATTTTGTTTAAGTAATATTTTATGTTCCTTAGTTACTGAAGAAAGTCACATAATTGTATAACTTGTTACTTTTATAATATATTGCCCCCAATACTGACGACCAGACGTCCCAATTTACCCGGGACAGTCCCAATTTACCCGGGACAGTCCCAATTTACTCAGAACAGTCCCAATTTACCCGGGACAGTCCCAATTTACTCAGAACAGTCCCAATTTACCCAGGACAGTCCTAATTGACCCAGAACAGTCCCGATTTACCCAGGACAGTCCCGATTTACCTGGGACAGTTCCAATTTACCCAGGACAGTCTGAATTTACCCAGGACAGTCTGAATTTACCCAGGACAGTCCCAATTTACTCAGAGCAGTCCCAATTTACCCGGGACAGTCCCGATATACCCGGGACAGTCCCGATTTACCCGGGACAGTCCCAATTTACCCAGAACAGACCCAATTTACCTGGGACAGTCCCGATTTCCCCGGGACAGTCCCAATTTACGAGCAGTTTTTGCCAGCATTGTGAGATCTGGTACGGCAGAGTAAGACCAACCTGCGCAGAATGGTAAGAACAGCACTGAAGTTAGTGGGAAAACCAGACTCTCGGCCTCTTCAGTCTTTGTATGAGGAGGTTGTTTTTTAAGCAAACCTCTGAACTCCTGGCTGATCCATCTCATGTTTTATTTTCAGAGTACGACCGACCTGCTGCCCTCACGGAGGCGATACAGAGGCAACTAATGCAATAGCAAATGCTTTACATTTTCTTTCATTCCCACCTCCATTTCCCTCCTAAAAAATCACCCTCAGTTATGGATCCCTAGAGCCCCCCTTCTGGGTACTGTAGAGACCCCCCTTGGTTGTTCTCAGTTCACTGGGCAGGGTGTGGCCTACAGCTGTCCTTCCCCCTCTCCTAGAAACAATCAGTTACTCTCTAAATATTATTCATCTGCTGCTCTGGAATTGAACACCCCTCGGCTCTCATGTGTATCACCTGTCTGCCCACGGTCGTTTGGATGATCAAGTTTTTTGTTCTTTAAATGTTTTTATTCATCGCATTGTACGAGTCTGCACTTATTTTATTTTTATTACCAATTTTATACAGATTTGCGCGAATTGTTGTTTTTGTCCGTCTCTGTCTACATGTTGTCAGCTGCATCTGCCCTATGTGTGTCCAGAACAAATTTCCCCATGAGGGGAAAGTTTAATTCAATTCAATTCAATTCAATTTACCCAGGACACTCCCAGTTTTGAGGTCTTTATTCGATGTTCCCATGGTTTTCTCTAAACTAATTAATTTGTTCCAGTTTTACACAGGCTCTGCCCCAGGGGTCCTGGTTTTGGCCATTGTGATTCTCAAATAAACACACTTCGCTCTTAAACCGACGTCTAAAATCCTGAAATCATCAATGCTGATAGGTGCATGTCAGTACTGTACCATATGGAGTCAACAGTTTTACCATTCAGTGTGGGAAAATAGTCGAGATTTGGCTCCCCGCGACAAACACCGAAAACATTAGCATTTCCACAACATTACGAGACATACAAACAGTTGCATCTGCTACCGTGGCTCTCCCTGTGATAACAGTCCCTTTAATCCACCGAACTACCCCCGTCCCTTTAGGGGTTTTCCTCTGGAGAAATAACCTAAAGGGAGGAAGTCGATTAAAATTCAAATTATGGAGATGGTCTTTGTAAAAAGGAGTTTGCAGAGCTTTGAGGAAGCCAGACAAACAGTGTGTGTCTGGAGGCCTTGCAGTTTCGAGCAGTGAATTAGATCAGTTTAAATTAATTTAGTGAAGCGCGTGACTTGCACAGTGTTAGTATAGACTATCTGTAAGGTGGTGGGTGTGCTGTAGCCTTAATTTTTTGGGGGGAAATTAAGGCAAGACTCTGCAAGTGAATAGGGAAACTTTTTAAATTTAGAGATATTAATTTGAAACTTTTGCTGTTGATTACAGGCATAAATATAAGAAAATATTTTTTTTCATATAAAAAATAAGGCCTTTTATACCTTCAGACATAATTGCCATGACCTGTGGAGTCCCCCAGGGGTCAATCTTAGGACCCCTCTTATTCTACTCGTACATGCTTCCATAGGGTCAGCTAATAAACAGCAATAATGTGTCTTACCACAACTACGCAGATGACACTTAGGTTTATGTGTCACTGACGGCTGGTGAACATCAGTCACCTCACCAAAGTTTTGCCAACAGACTGTAGTATGTAAGTATTTTTTCCCCCAGGTATTTAGTGAGATGCACTGTAGGCTACAGTCTCTTAAATATGCAACTTATTTCACAGAGCTTATGTTAAACGTATCCAAGAGCTTTAAACTTTATAGAGAAGATACAAATTGCAGGTGCAGATAGGGCCCAACATTGTTCACTTCACAAAACTGTTGACGTCTAATTTTTCAAACCTTTTATTAATGAAAAAAGGGTTAAAATGTCAGACCCAAGGAAGCTATTAGAATACTATCCTCTGCCTCTCTGGATATTAGTTGCAGCAGACGTCACAACCAAATAACTGAAACAACAAGCAATTGAAGTACATAAAGTCCAGCAGTCTAAAGTTGGCCACTAGAGGTCCTCAGTCTATCAAGAATCAAAGCCAGCACCATACAGTTAGAAGAACGTACTGGCAGCTTGGAAATCAATATAAAAGAACCAATTGCTGGCTTGCTGGCATTGCAACACTCTAGTCCTGTAGTGTTTATGATTGAGATTGGGCCGAAGAATGACTGAAATCGATAACTTTGTGATGTGGTGGGCCAGATGTAACAGGATGGGGCTTGAAGATCAATGTTTTTTTTGTTGTCGTTGTTTGTCATTGGCCCTGTAAGTGTCGAAATGCAGATGTTTTGACTTGGCACCTATAATGTTTCTTTTCAAATGGACGTTTTAAAGAAAAGGAACTGTACTTACACATAGCATTGGTGCCACACTTCCATAATACGCAGCAGATGCCACGCAGCTGTCTCTCTTTTTCCACACAAATGCCTTCCAACAGAATATTCTGCACATGAAACTAAAATTGGCTTTAAAGTGGATTTCTTCTCCGTCGCGTCTGTTCATGTCACTGCTTTATTAAAAAGTGGCAGCGATGTGGCAAATCTGTGGACTGAGCCCTGCAAAAAAATAAAATGACAAGGTTCAAACTATGTTGATTTCAGTCTCAAAAAGAGTGGATGTCGTGAGTCGCAACCAGTCCTCCCAGTACAGACAGAACCTCAGGCGCTAATAGATATTTCATCGAGGGGCTAAGTTACTTCAATTCTCCTCATTACAAATGCATGACTCCGTGACATTCAGTTTGATTTTTTTTCCCCTCACCATTCTACAAAACGACGCGTTTCCCGTTCTCCTCCACCCCCACAACCAGGACTATTAGGGGCCTACTCACAGTCCACTTCTATAGTCTTAAAGCCAGTGCAGAAACAAGATGCAGAACAAACGGAGGGGGGTAAAAAAAAACGGAGCTGGAGCTGGGTCACATCGAGAATATGATCAGATCCCAATTAGGCGCTATAAGGAGATTCATGCATGAATACTTCGTCAGTTAAGAAGCTGCAGCGGCGAGGAAGGAGGAGCTTGACCCGGTTTAGAGCTTCGTTTCAAGCCGGAAAACTCGAAATAAAGGAGTGGTTCTCAGACAGTGGTGCGCGGGCTCCTTTAAGTGGAGTGTTTTGGACAGAGTTGTTTGTTTTATGTGTTATCTTTAGCTTTGGCAAGACTTGGTTCTTTCGTAATTAGTTAAATCCTTGCGTAGTCTTGGTTTTCAATGTTAAGTCCTATTGGAGCATGTTTCGAGTTGGTTTGGTTTAGTCCTATAGTATACGTTGATTTTGCATTTTGACTTGGACCTTTTCAGTTATTTACTAGAACCAGAGCCGCAGTTCCCCCTTTAGATGCCCTATTCCAGGGTTGGGCAACGCCCTCCAGCACAGAACCTCGGGCCCTCAAGGTGATTTTGAGAAGCATAATGACTCAAATCAGAAAGTACCTTAACATTTTTAAGGTTAAATGGGAGAAATACTGTCAATACACCCAAATAGGTCATATCATGTACAACTCTGGCATTTGCAGAAAGTGCACTGGAAAAAAATAAATACTAAATTATAGAAGAAATGACAGAAACCTATTTGAACTAGAAATGCAATGGCTGTGCCATTGCGATTGACTGCGGAATTGCGGGAAGCGAATGCAGAAATTGCATAAACTGTTCAAATTGCAT
Source organism: Gobius niger (assembly GCF_951799975.1). NCBI lineage: Eukaryota > Metazoa > Chordata > Actinopteri > Gobiiformes > Gobiidae > Gobius > Gobius niger. Next base: position 29,897,032 of record NC_136861.1, on the reverse strand, counting down.
AAATTGCTTAATTTGCATAATCTAATTTGCATAAACTGGTAAAATGCATAAAATGTCATGTTGCATAAACTGTATAAACTGCAAAAAGTGGTAAAATGCATGAATGGGTCAATTTGCATAAATTATGTAAATTGCATAAACTCTTTAAAATTCATAAATCCTAAATGGCATAAACTCTTAAGTTGCATAAACGGTTTAAAATGCATTAACTGGTTAAATCCCATAAAGTGGTTACTTTGCATAAATTGTTAATATTGCATAAACTTTTGTATTCCATAAACTGGTCAAACTGTTGAAAGTGCTTGATTGGCAGAAGCTGCACAAATGGCTGAAAGGCCTGGAGTCTCCCCATTGGCTGGATTCCCCCATACACACCAATGCAAAAATTTCAAACTCTCGTATAAAAAAACTGGAAATCTGCAGAAGGACACTTTTTTCTCAAAACCCACAAGTTGCAGAAGCTGAACATGCACAAAGTGCAGAAATTGCATAAAATGCAGAAAAAAGTGCAGAAAAGCATGGATTTGCGGCAGCCCCATTATAAGTCAATGGGAAAAATCTCCGACATTTTGGCCGATTGCGGAAAAACCGTAAGTTGCAGAAGTCCCAAAAGTAATAGCACCCTTCTCCTCAACATGCGGAACGTTTTGATGCATAACTTGCATAAATTGCACAAAGCATGAAGGTGCTGAAAGCTCTAGAAAATCGGGAAAAAGATGGAAGAGGAATAATAATAAAGAACATGAAAACCAATAATTGACTGCGGAAGAATTCCGCAGTCAATCAATAATAATAAAGAACATGAAAACCAATAATTGACTGCGGAAGAATTCCGCAGTCAATCAATTAAGAGATTCAATCTAAAGTTTGAGTAGATCTGGTCTGGTCTTAGATCAGATAAAACATCTTATCGCCAATGGAACAAGTCATTATTCTCTTAACTCAGATTATATTGTATAATTTCAAGTGAAAAACAAATCTTTTTAAAAGTAAAAGTTAATTTGTCTGATTTCAAAGTGGGTTTTATGCTCGTTCCATTGGCATTAGCATTTGTATATTTATCTGAGATTAGTCCAAACTGACCAACACCAAATCCAACACAAAGAACCTTTATTCAAGCAATTTTAAGACATTTATCTCATTTAAGATGGTAATTTTTCCAGTGTAGTGCTTTACTTTGGCCTAAAACTGGCGGCTTCGGCCCTCGGTCTTTTTACAATGAAAAAAATTGTCCCTCCGTTAAGAAAACTTGCCTAACCCTGCCCTATTCCCTTGTTAAGGCATCTGAACTTAAAGGTGCATTATGCAAGTTTCATGTGGAAATAAAAGTTGATATTTGTGCGTATTTGAGTTTGAGTATGAGTGGTCAGCATGACCCCTTTACTTTCCATCGCAGTGGTCTCTACACTGCTCCAGGATCAATTGTTTGGAAAGTTCTCACTGCTGACGGAGCCTCTCACCAGAAAACTTGCAAAACAAATGATCCTGGAGCGTTGTAGAGACCACTGCCATGGAAAGTAAAGGCGCCATGCTGACCACTCATACAGCCGCTGGGTCATGACAAGGTCAAATACACACAAATATACACTTTTTTTCTCTCTTTCTAATGCATCTTTAAATGTGCCGATGAATGGTCTGCGTTTTGGCTGTTGTATGAAGGCATCGCTTGTGTTTTGTATCACCGTTCGCTTTAGCACACATTTCTATAACTCTCCTTTCACATCGTACTCAGCGAATATAACTGCAATAACAAAACAGCGGCGCAAATACTGTACAATGCCATTCAAAGCGGTGCCCCTCGGAGCACTCTACCCACAGCGCGTTATGATGAGTGTACGTATAGGCACTGACAAAATCTACATCTTCTACCTTTAGAGGACTCGCTCATTCCAAGGCGAAACTTATAACTTAAAATGCAATGTTTGAGAAACACTGCAACTTTAAGGTCAAAACAGAGTAAAATATCTGAGTTCATAACAGGGCCTTGGAGATACAACCTACATGTATGTAACTACAGTTCTATGAGAGATATATTCCCTCCCAATGCTTTGATCATTGCTACGAGCTGTGCAGAGTAGGGCTTCACAATATATCGCAAAAAATATTGTATCATGATATTAGGTGATGCAATATCCGTATCGCAAGAAGGCACAATATATCGGAACATCACGAAAGTCTTCATCTGACTGAGATCGTTTTACAAACTCAGCCAAAGAGTAACAATGCATTGAACTTATAAATGTGCAACATTCAACATTTACTTAGATCAATGTTGGTCCTGTCTTTTTTCAAGCCTTCTTTTGATAGAATTTGCTAAAAAATTAGTTACTTTTGTGTTCGTGTTTGATTAGAATGGAATATGTTGTGTGGAAATGGCTTAACATTGCATATAATATCTTTCTTTCTTTCTTTCTTTCTTAATTTTTAATGCTCACGACCATGTCCATGGTATGGAGCACAAGTTCACAAAACAAAACAGAACAAAGCAAAATGTCTTTCATTTTGCATAAAATGTAGGCAAATATTCAGCATTCAAACAGTAAATGAAACTCATCACCAACAACATTATCATTGCAGAGATTATAGTAAATCTTCTGTCAATACCTTTATATCAGCCCCCTACTTTTGCAAGTCGATTATTTCCTGTTCTTAAATTACAAATGGCATGTCTGTGCTGGGCATTCTCACACTAAAGATACTTTTCTAGTTAAAAGTTTTCTTAAATTCCACATAAACATCACAGCGCCACATTCCCCTCTCCATTTCTGTATGAGCTGGTCCTTTAGGGTTCGTTCCGCTGCGAGTTTCAGCCAGTTCACATTGGTGATTTCCTGAGATATCCAAATATAGGAGAGACCGCAGTCGTCATAAATCTGTTTCACTTGCAGCTACCATGGCGACGTATACTCACCTTTTATAAACAAGTCAAACAAAAGGGTTGTACATTTTACGGCTCAACTTGTTTTCTCCACAATCCATCAACGTTCCCCAGAATCCGATCATTCTCTTCTTAATCGTTATCGACAAAGGATTCAGGCCCAGCTGCCCGTACACCATGTTACTGCAAGTGCTTTTTTTTACTTTAAAAAGATGAATTTTAGAAACCGAAGATGACGTTTTTGTGGGGCAAGACACTTCACCCCAGTTTCCTCCAGTGTCTGCGTACATTGGTATATGAATGAGAGTGTGAATGGGCTGTATAAGCTGAGTCCATTTACCATTTACCATTATGGGACAGACCAACTTATCCACATTTTCTATCCCTGTTCCTATTCCTTTCCCCTCAAGGTCCGGCGGTTAGTGCGGGTGATGCGAGTGGGGCGGTTGGTGTTGGCTGAGCAGAGGTGGCAGGGGGGTTGGTGTGGTTGCAGGAGCTCGGTGAGGTAGGGAGGGGCCAGGTTATGGAGGGACTTGTAGGTGTGGAGGAGGAGATTGTACTGAATGCGATAATGAACAGGGAGCCAGTGGAGCTGTTTGAGGACAGGGGTGATGTGTTCTCTGGACCGGGCGTGAGTGTGGAGGCGGGCGGCAGAGTTCTGGATGTATTGCAGTTTTTGGAGATGAGTGGTGTGAAGTCCATAGAGGAGGCTGTTGCAGTAGTCGAGTTTGGAAGTGATGAATGCGTGAGGATTTCAGCTGTTGACAGAGTAAGGGAGGGGCGGAGGAGGGCGATGTTGCGGAGGTGGAAGAAGGGTATTTTAGTGATGTGGTTAATGTGCGTTTGTGGTGGAGATGTAGAGTTGGATATCGTCGGCGTAGCAGTGAAAGTGGAGTCCATGGTGGCGGATGATCTGACCAAGGGGAAGCATGTAGAGTGTAAAGAGGAGGGGGCCGAGCGCGGAACCTTGGGGGACACTGTGGGTGATGGGGGAAGTGTGGGAGTTGCAGTTGTTGACAGAGACAAAGTGGTGACGGTCGGAGAAGTAGGAGGATGGAATAGTCAATTGTGTCGAATGTAGGGCTGCACAATATATCGCGAAAAATATCGTATCGCCATATTAGCTGATGCAATATCCGTATCGCGAGAAGCCACAATATATCGCAACATAACCATAGTCTTCATCTGACTGAGATCGACCCATTTTTTTTGCAAACTCTAACTCATGCATTTAAGTCATGTGTAAAAGTTCAGTTTTAGTTCAACATTTACTAGCTTTGTTAAATTCTTCCCTTGTTTTTGTCCTGATGGGGTGTTTTTCAAGTCTTCTTTTGACACAATTTGCTGAAAAAAATGGAACATATCATGTTTGGTGAAATATCGCAATAAATATCATTATCGCGATATTGCACAGCCGTATCGCATATCGCAAGTCACTTCAATGCAGAATTAGTGTGTATTGGTGACTCCGACCCGTAGGCAGGAAAGTTGCAATTGTGGTTTTCTGACCAGAGACACCAGAGGGAGATGAAAGATCCCCAGGGGGACAACAAAATGGATATATTAAGGTAAACAAGTTACTTAGTACTGCTTTAATGTGAAACACCTAAATATTTAAAACATGGTACAATCTCCAATCTTTACCCATTACATGAGAAATGTAATTTAGTGCTATCAACTTTCCTGTGCCCAAATACTGTTACTTTAGATTTTCCACTGTTCATTTCTAATGTAAATTTTACAATATTCGTGCATATAATTCAAGGCACTCCGTAGCCCTTCTTTAGTTGTAGACATGATGATGGTGTCATCCGCGTATAGCAGTATAAGTTTCAGGTAAACATCTATTGTGGAATCGCCAATCTAAACATGCTCACGTCCATCCACATCGTTATTGCAATATTGCACAGCATATCACAAGTAACTTCAATATCGTTCAGCCCTAATGCAGAGTGACTGGCCTTGGCAATGAGAAGCGACGAACACAACAACAGGTCAGTTGTATCGAGATCTCCTTCTGTGCATTCATTCAACTAATATCCCTCATTTGAAAAGAGAGTATAGCCACTCACTCACCTGTGTAAGACTGCTCCGCCATTACATCTAGTTCACTTCACCGTCATTGAGACTGAAGCTCTATCTCGGTACAGCAGAGATGTGCAATATGAAAAAATAACGCTCTGAAAGCAAGTCTCTGCTTGCTGCGGGGCATTGCTTCATATTGAGCTGAGCGTGATGTTCAGGGGCTATAACGCCTGCATGTGCTTGGTGAATTTCAGAAACTAAAAAGCTCATGGAGTAAGAACGAGGGGGAGACGTGGTGCTGTCAGCCTTGCAAACAGGCCAGATTGTACTTTTGTAGCACTATTGCTCTCAAACAGTCAGGGTTGTTTGTTGGCTGCTATGCCTAGGGTAAAGAAATGCCCAGCACCCAATGTTCCTATTGACTTTTTAAATCAATTAGCTCCTTGAAATAAAGACTTTTTGCAGAGAAAACGTAAAGAAATAATTTTGAAAGAGTGACTTAGATTCTGTTCATTTCCCTCAAAATGTTTTGCTTTCTAAACACCAAAGGGCACCTTCTCAAGCACATTGAAAATTGGCCTTGCCCTGATATACCTTTACCTCACCTTATTGTACAGAACCATTTCATTATGTGACCCTGCCGAATATGTAAGTGTGTTTTCTTAAGATCATCTTTACTTGTCTTTAAATGCTTATTTCGCTCTTTGATGTTGCGGTTCTTGCTAGTGAATCACTTGTCATATTCTGTATGAGATGTGTTTTAACTCTTTCTCTTTTTGAACATACCGAGAACTTTGTGATGTTCTCATACTGACTGTTGCTTTGTACTGTTATTTTATATTGTGTACCTGTATGTGAAGCACTTTGGGCACCTAGTGTTGTTGTAAACGTGCTATACAAATAAAGTTGACATTGACATTGACATTGACATTATGGATTACATATTTTCTTTTCAAATCTCTTACGTGGACTATTTCTGTGTGGAGTTTGCATGTGCTACAATTCCTTATGCAGCATGTGTAAAGTGAACTACCTAGATCAATACACACACTCAGGAATCTAAGTTCTATAGAAGGATGAAGGTGAGATAAAGATAGATCGATGAACAAAGCTGGCATTTATTTACAATTTCCACACTGTTTCTTTTGTTTACCCCTTATCAGTTTAGTCCCTTTATTCCCTACTGCCCTTCGATCCTCGATCCAATCCACAAAACTCAGCAATTCCCAAGAGAGCTGAAATGTCAATTTGGAGGAAAAGAAAAAAGGTCAGCGCTCTGATTTACCACTACCCGGGTAGTATGACCCTTTTTGTACAATATCTCAGCTTAACGGTGTATGAAGGGGCCCAGGTCCACTAAGGATGTTAGAGCGTCCAGAACGTCCTTAGTTTAGGATCCAACAAACTCCAGTCCAGGTTCACATTGAACGGTTCATCCCGAAACAGGTCAATCAAAAACCAACCTGCAATATTTTCATGTGGCACTAAAAATACACATCAAGTGTAATCACCCTTTTATAATCAAATCTCTGTCAATAGTTTCTGATTTGTACATATTCTCTGATTGTTTTTTATGTTCTTTGTTCACAATTGTCTCGAAAATACAGGAATTCAAGAATCATCATAATAGACTAAATAAATTGACGATGCTCATAGCTAGCAGAAAAATAGAAAAGAATCCCATACAAATCTCCCATGTCAGTAAAATAGGGACAGCAGGTATGGTTGTAACATGGGGAGAATTGTAACACCACCAATTCTACCAATCAGGAATAAGTTAGGAGTCAAATGATCATATCAGTGTTTACCATGGTTACCCACTTCCTCCCTGATCCCACATGGTGGTTGTCAAGGCTGGAAACAGGTGCATGCAAAAAAAAAAGGATTTTGAGGTGAGACAGTAAATTTAAAGACTATGGGCCCGATCCTGTGTCTCAAAACGCAGACGACATTTTGTGCTCAGTAGGAGTGCACTTTGTGATCTTCTCCAGCACATTTAAGTGGAAAGTACTGGGGTGGAGACACACTTTTCCTCCAACCTGATCTGTGAGAGCCTAAGGCTTAAGGAGGAACACAAGGCAGCGCGATGTAAACCAGGAAATGAATGTCAGCGGTGCTCCATCAGAGCAGTCACCTCCTCCTGCGATGCATTCTCGCAAGTGGCGAAGACACATAGGGCATAGCTCCGCCATTTGGAAACTCTAAATTCGCCAGAAGCCTGCGGACCCCATGCACCAGGCACGATCTGGCCCTATATTTTGTTTAGTGCTTATAATATTGCACATAATGGTTATGAGATTAAATTGTAGTTTCTCAGGCAAAATGTGATGCACATTCCCCATGCTAATTCCAAATGACTATGCTAATACAGCTAGCTAAACAATGGCTGTGGGTTAGTGTGGGGTGGGTTGTAACATCTTAAAAAAGTGTTGTAGCCATCCCCTTGCACTCAACTAATGACAGTTTATTGATGATAATACTTTTACAGAATGCCTAGGCAATGGGAAAGAAAGACTGACAGAGGTGTGCCCGCAAATGTTTTTTAAAAAGCATCTGATGTGGTCAGACAGAAGGGCAAGTCAGTCAGATCAGCTGCAAAGACACAGGGGATCTGCCATGTAACACTGAGCAGATACTGCAAAACACTGCAGAAGCTGAGAGAACAGGGGTCCAGTGATCTTCCCAGTGTATGTTATTGGAGCATCAACAAATCATCCAGTTTTCTCTGAGGTGCACGAGGAAGTGTTGGCTGACAATTTGACTCTGGCAGCAGACCTGTTTTATGGATTGACTTCACGTGAGGTTAGCATTTGACAGGTTAGAGAGAAAGACATTGTTCTGCATCATTCTTTTATTTCAATAACGCTCTTTTTGAAGCACAAAGCCCCTGTCTTTGTTTCTTTTGTCTAACTGTTACAACATACCCCAGCATGTGTTACAACCTCCCACGGTAGTGGGGTAGGTTGTAACTAAGGAACACCATGTATTTGACATCAACTCACAAGGTCTGTGATATTCTTGCAGAGGTTTGAATTGGTGCCATTTGTATTAAACAAATGTATGAACGTTTGAGAACGCTAGCTCAAAAATTCAATGAGGTACAGGTGATGAAGCAAAAAATGGGCAATTGACATGGCAAAGCAGTTTGTGTACAGGGAGAAGAGCCAGGGGGAAAGTACACAGCCCTGAGGAGTTCCACTGTTTGTATTCCTGTCAATGTCCAATAAGGAAGTGAAATAATAAACATTCAAAAAAATTCAGCTGGATCACTCTGAGGTCATTTAAGTAAAACTAGGTACATTGTTTTAACAAAATGTTTAGTATAATTTCCACTTTCAGCTTTACTTTAAAAATAAAAAACGCCACCAAAAGCATTACTGCGAGCAAAATCCTTTTTTTTTTTTTTTTTTATCATTTTAAAAAGTATAAAAGGAAACAAACTACAATGTTCCAGACATAATTCGGAAGCGGGACTAATGTTAGTCAAAGCTACATGGAGGCTCTGTGGGAAAGTTTGGATGCGTGTGGTTCAAAGCTCAGATTGATGAGGCTGCATCAGAGCGAATGGAGATTGCTTTGTATCTGCGAAATCCCAGACACAAAGCACGGATGTCGTTTGTCGTATGCGGCAACTAACGGCTTTTGCAAGCAAACCTTGAAGATAGTCCGAATTAATAAAAGGATCGTCGTGATTTCTAAATGAGTGAATAACTGGCATTGCTTATTATGAGCGAAGGTCCCGAGGTAATTGATGGGTCACATACAGGAGACAGACTTTACAGGGGCACAAAGTTCCTAAAGCAGTACAGCTACCCCAACAATCTTTGAAATTCATGCCTGCTTAAATCCAGTCGACCTTTTTACCGGCCAACTCGCACCTGCTACGATTATTATAAAATGGCACAACCTATTCAGCTCCAAAAGTTCAGAGCTCAGAATGATTAACGCTGCTCATCAAAGTAGCAACCAGAATCCCAAGCCGTGTAATTGTTCCAAGAAACATCAAGCGAAAGGAGAAAGTAAGAAAACTTCAAATTAGCTTTCTGAAATCACAGCAAGACAGAAAATCTACTTATAACCCCGGGGAAAACTAAAGCAATTACATGTGAAGGCAATAAAGCTCAGCCGCGGAATCAGAGAGATTGAGCCAGGAAGACTGACGAGGAAAGCTGCCATCTTCCTACAATCAGCTCCTGTAATTATGTTTCTCTGCTAAATGTCCAAATTGGCTTTAGAAACTACCGCACTACCTGTGATCGTCTTTCCGCCGAATGTGCCAACATCATCGCGTTTAAAAACAGACCTGCAGGTGTGTGAGCTTTGAGAGAGGAAAACAGCTTTGGAAAGCGCAAGCTGCTTGCTGCAAAAACAGGAGCATTGATTCAGGGAAATGTAATGTTTTTGGGACAGCTGGACGTCGGAGCGTACAGTCACAGATGAATGACTTTACCTTCAGACTTCTCAGAATCCATCGCATTGATGTATGCGTTCAGTGCCCTTTTCCGATGCAAATTGGTATCCATGAAGCAGGATGGACCAAGGCCTCGTAACTCACGCTTTGTGGATCAGACGTATTGACAAGCATAATTGGTTTCAGTCAGTCAATGTCACTCAAAGCTCGCACGCTCTTTGTTTCTTAGCTTAAATGGAGCTGGAAATCAGGTACGGACTTTGGCACGCTAGCTCTGCTTTTGTGCGCGGAACCTTTTAAAGCACCAGCACACATAAGCAGTGTCCTTTAGGCGGCCAATTACTGTCTCGAAGTTTCCTTCCACGTACACACGCCTAATAAGGTATGCTTCATATTTACACTTGTGACGGGGAATCCCATGTGTGTTTTGCATTTCAAAGCCATGGATGCTACAATAGCGCGATGGTTTGAACCAACAGCGAGGCGGCACCGGCAATTAGGGTGCGCTTTAAACGCGGCAATGAAAGAGGAGAAATTTAGGTCGTTTTGTGTCAGCACGAGAAGCTGGGTGAACTGAAAAATGCAGTATAGTTCCAAATTGAGAATGAACTACCCATAGAAATTTGTGATGGCGGATGTAGAGCAGCTTTCAGCATCAATGCGATTGGAGGAAGATTAGCATTTTAAGTCTCAGAGGTATTTTCCAGACATATTGACACTGTTGGCAAAACTCGCCTGTTTCAACTTTGAGTCTTGGGGCCATTTTTCTCTCTAAACATAAATTCCTCCAGAGAAACGAAGAAATTGGACTTTCAATTTGTAGAATAAGATGTTTTATCATTGCACTAATTTAATATTTCTCCATAGATTTACTTGGGAAATTGCAACTTCAAAGGCTATTTTCTCAACACCTCCACTTAAAGTAGCTCCAACAGACAACAAAACTCTTTTACATTTAAGGTGGCTCACAAAATTAACTTTGGTATTCTAAACATCCGTACCAAATTTTTTGTCAATTGCTGCACATGTAGGGGTGGCACCTTTTCACAATTTTGCCGTCGTCTGTCGTGATAATTGCTATATTGATTTATCGCTCCAAAAGTATAATGAAGGACGATAACATTTTTAGACTTGATAAATGCACGACATGCTGCGTGAGCTTAAATACAAGAGAAGAATGAATGCTATAACAGCGCTGAGTGAGCAGAGCATCTGCCAGTCTGTCTGTTCGTAAAACCAGACCCACAAAAAGAAGCTCAAAAAACTTGATACCAAGTCTTTCTTCCGCAAGAGCAGTACAGCTACCGTCTCCAGCCTCGTCACTCGATGCTCAATCCACTTCTTTGAAGGTTTTAATGAAGGCCATATTAACGGCAGGGGTGTTACCCTGATGATGTGAGGTCCATTCTGACGGATGAGAATCTGCAACAAAAAGTCCTCAACGACAGCACAGAGAGAGGCATTGCCCTTATTAAAAGCTCTCAACAATCTGTACGAAAAGACCTTTTGCTCTGCATTGTGCTCGGACACAGAGATGAAGTATCAAAGAGAACAAAGTCATCATACATCGATTATAGTGTAGCTGTTCTTACACATGTATAAGTGCAGGAGACTGGGAGACGTTATTAATGACCTACTTATACTTTGTATCGTATAAGTATCTGCTTCCTGTGAAAGTTGTGCATTGTTAGGCTTAGAGCAATGGAAGTTGTGAAAAAGTGTGCCAACCTTTACTGGAGTCTTTTTGGCACAATTTTTGGCACAGATGTTCAGAATGTCAATAAGAGCAAGGCTTTGAACCCCCAACAACAACTTTATTCAAAATCTATTTAATTCAATTCCAAAAGTTCCTAATATGTAGAGAAACAGCAATCCACTACATAGACTTCAACTGTGGTAAACTTGAAGCATATTTCATCAATGTTATTTTCAAACTGGATCATAAGTACAATATATACATCAGTATATACGGGAACTACTATACTTGAAACATATTAAAGTTTTGACCTGGGGCACAAAGCCAAAACATTACCACACACAAAGGTAAGTTCACCCAGACAAAGTGCAGCTATATTCAGATGAATATGTATAGCTAGCTTTAAGCTGAAAGGTGCTATTATGTCATTATATAGGCGTCTTGATTATACATCTGCACTTTGAGCAAGTCCCTAGTGATGTACTCTGCACAGAAATCTGATATAGTCATTACAGAACAAGCAGTATGAGTCTGCAGACCTATTTCATATGATTGACTATGTCGGCCGTTGAGTTTATAAAAAGCAGCGGTTCTCGATTGGTGCAGCGTTGGAACTGTTCAACACTGAGTATCTGGCAAGTCATCAAGTGATAATCTTTAAACGATTTCCAACAGATAATATGAAAAAATAAAGGATTTCCAGATCCAGTGATGAATGCATTGAGTATCAAGAGTGACAACTATCAAAACAATTGTAACATAATTTGTCTTTTGCAATTTAAAGTGTGCTACATTTTTGATGCAGTGATGCAAATAGAGATTTTCTGGAGGCAAAAGGCACAGACAAAGAAGAGATTTTTCTCCAAACAGAACACATAGGGCTGCGCGTGGGAACTTCCCTCTTTGAAAAGGATGTGGTGATGTTAAGGTGTGGGGTGTGAGAGGGACCAGAGGAAGGGGCTGGATGGGAAGTTTGTGTTCACTTTCGTTTCAGTCGCAAATATACTGTGGTTGATAAAGCAGCGCGCTTTTGCCGTAGAGGCCGTTGGTCTGCGCGATGAAGAACCCACACAAAACGATTTCAACGGACTTTTGAGAGAGGCCTTCCCCGGTCGACCGATCTTCCTGAGACGGGACGTAAACTGGCCTGTGTGCTTGCCTGATTCAGCCCCTGTGATTATTTCCTGTGAGGTTAGTTAGTTAGTTAGTTAGTTAGTTGATTTATTTTCTTCGGTCATTATGAACATTTAAATCACATGTCACATGTTTTCCAAAGATCTTAGACATTATACAATAAGAAAACACATACATTAAGAATTTAATCTAAATGATGCCTGACCGAAGGGGTTTAGGCTGAAGCCAAGACTTATTTTGCCTAAACCCCTTTTACAACTGTGACTCTGTGCCCAAAGATGACACATAATACACTTTCTTTAATACCAACGATGGTAACACTTAAGCACAAAACTTAAACTTCAACAAACAAAAATTATGCTATGTATCCTCGATCGACTTCTTTTCTAATGGACTTCATTCAAGTGTTCTATACTTCTCTATCATGTTTAACTTATACATTTTCTTAAATGCTTTAAGAGTTTTGGAGCCCTTAAGTTGAATAGATAAACCGTTCCATAGATCAGCGCCTTTAACTGATAAACACTTCCTCTTAGTATTACTAAGGTCATCTCCAATCTCTGATTCGTAACGGTTGTCCACAGACCCTGGAAGAGCGACAGAATAGCATCCGAACTGAAATGGCCAACACACCAGACAACACGCTTGAAACAGTGGACCAAAAGTTTCAAAATTGTTTGAATAAGTGTAATGACAATGGAGGCTGGCATTTGAAAGATACTCTTTTCAAACACATTTTTTTCCTCTTCCTTTTTGGAAATGAGCAAAGGGTGTGAAGGTTCTTGTTAGACACAATCTGTCTTCAAACTAAAAGGCAATCTGCAAAAAAGACAAATGTGGTGCCTTGAATTGCTACTTCACTGGAGTAAATCTATCATTTAAGACTTACTGCAGACATTATCCCATCAGACCAAGTAATAATTGGAGGAGAAAGAGATGAAGACCTGTCAAATGCTCTTTAAGGCTTCCTATTATGTCTCTCCAGCGGAACTGTCTTTCACTTTACAATGGCATTAGTCTCTTAAACCCCAAAGCTACAGCTCTGTACGGCAACACTGTGCCCTATCACTCCCCATCTGTGGACAAGCGCATTTCTCCAGAGCTTGTAAAGTCACTGAGGCAATCATTTTATACAAGAGAATCCGCCTGTTTCTCTGTTCCCCCTTCTCTATCTGTGCAGCGCTCAATAAATCAAACTGCCCATTGTACGAGCACACAGAGGTGGGGAGCGGGAGGCGACCCTGCTGCCTGTGTGGGTTTGCTGCCGCATATTTCTATTGTATTGGATCGATGAAATCCATGACCATAATGTCACGCGTCATGCGAAGAGAACTGATTCAATAAATGTGAAGAGAGTGTGGAAGCTGGAGACACTAGTGACAGGTCAAAAGCGTCCGAACACGCCGATTGTTCCAAAATGATGTGGTTCAATGCGCTCATTGTGCTCAGAAATGAAAGCAGAGACCGAATCAACAACGCAAAGAGGACACTGGTGACATTCTTTAGACAATGGAAATGGTAATCAAATATCCAATATCCTCTGTGTGCCAAACATGTAGGGGGAAGCTGATGGTTTGGAGCTGTTTTGCTGGATCCATGGGTCCAAAATGGCGACTACAGTAGGATAGGAAGGATCCAAGCTGTGCCATAACCATCTTGATAAAATTAGATGATGGTGAGATTGGAAGACAGAGAGGCCAGCAGAGTTTCCAGACTTTAAGGCCTTTGGTCTTCCTGGTCTTTCCTAACAATACTGATGTTTCAGCAGGCGTAGGAGTCTCCTCTTCTTCTTCTTTCGGGGGATAATGGCGGGCTGCTAGCCAAAGTAAGGCGCATACCTATCGGGTATGTTACTCTATGCCTTTGAGAATGTTAACAATCTACATTCTGGATATCAATCCAGATTCAAAGCCCCCCGAACAGTTTTTGGATTCCCTCCCTCCCCCAACAGCCCTTTAAGTCTCTGCTTTGATCACCGACCTCTTCAGTCTATCTCTCTCCACACTGTATCGCACACACTCAAAAAGAACGTGATCCACACTCTCTCTCACACCACAGACATAGGCGTCTCCTCAGTGAGAGTAGCAGCTGTGGATGTTGGCACTAGCCGTGTTAGCATTTGCCACGCTAGCATAGCAAATATGTTGCAATTAGCCTATTTATGATACAATAAGATGCTTTTAGACTGTGATTCCCCGGTCATGCAATATTTCTACAATTCTGGCTCATTTACAATGATGTGATGGTTAGTTTATGTTTGAATTAAAGGGGGGGTATTATGCATGTTATTATGTCATTCCCTCATTAAAAACATGCCTGAAGTGTTGCCTTGGCACATTCACGTATTTTTGAGTAATCTGTAAAAACTCTGATGGGATTTTAGGGATAGGTTTGCCTGAGTCCTCCTAGGAACGCCCCCACCTCCTGGAGACGCCTCCGAGCTTTCGTCACCAGCCAAGTAACCAACCACTGCTCCTCAGCAGAACCCCCTCCCCACTGATGCCACAGACAGCGTGTGGAGGGGGCGTGTCGGAAAGGGTCAGAGGTTCTTAAAGAGACAGAGGCCTATTTCAAGACATTCACTACAGCCATTTTGAGAGAGCAATTTTATACAAGGCAGTTATTCTAATTTACTGCATTTACAGACCAACAGAAGGTTTGGTCATCATTGTAGTGTGATATAGACTGGTGCTATGTGATTGAAAAAAGCATAATACCCCTTCTTTAAGTTTTTGTGTTGGATTGTTGTGCCCTCTTGTGGCACGTGCTGTTTTTGCGGTTCTGCTGTTGAGGACGTTGAGCAGTAAAATTCATGACAGCCGCCGTCTTACCGGCCTTTGGCCCAGATAAGGCTGTAAGTGTTTGTTGTTTTATGTGGATGTATATTTTGTTGATCTGTGAGTGAGCTGGTGCTACACTGATTTATTTATTTTAAGTAAATATGTTTAAAAATTAGTTTGGAGTGGTACTGTAAAAAGCGTTAGCATCATGCTAGCAGACTTTGTGATGCAGTAATGTCTGTTAACTCACAAGAAGATGATATAAATACACATTCTAATTGCTGTTTTTTTTTGGATTGGTTACAGCTTTCAATCACAATGAAAATGATGAGTGATCACTTATCAAAGAAAATCATCTGTTCGCTGTGTGTCATAGCTAGATCAGCAGTCTACATCTAGTGAGGACAGAACAAATGATGTGAGACAAACGTCTGTCCCTTGCTCCGGGGCCGTTCTCACTTGATTGAGGCTAGGGTATAGCTTTTCTGGCAGATGTTGGCACCAATGGATGACCGTGACGGTAAAAGACTTCGACTAAAGCCAAGGCAAGACAACTTTATTTATACCGCACATTGCACACACGAGGCAACCCAATACGCCTAAAAAGGTACAGACAAGTGAAAGCAAAGTAACTTACATGTGCCCCACATTTATTTGAGTTTCTGCATCAGAGTTTGGGAAGAAAACAAATTCTTGAACTCCTTTCACATTAAGGCAAAGTCTCTGTGTGCTGCTTCGACCTTCCACCGGCAATATCCAATCAATCTGTAACATCACCAGCACGGAAAAGATTTCAGCTAAGTGACAGCACTAGACCATTCTGATTTCTCTCCTTTACATTTGAAATTCAAAGCACGGAACTTGACCTGGACTTGTGTCTGTATGATTTGGGACTTCGCTTAAACTTGTGACCTAACTTCAGGACTCGCCTCTGCTCTATATATTCAATAATGAGGCTAATACTTTTATTATTCCCGAGCCTACAGTTTCAACCCTTCCAATCAGCCGCACACAGTGAGGGCTTTAGAGCGCCATTGCCGTTTGAATAGGCCAGATCCAGTCCTATTATTCCCCCGCCAGACAGAGCTTCCACAAGGACATTTGAATCTGATTGCAAAGCAGTATTACTCCACGTCGGAAGCCCAGTCCTCTTCTACAGCAGCGAAAGTGCCGGCTATTCGACGATGATTCATTGGGCCGTGAGCTGTTTGTTTTCTTCGGTGCATCTGTGACTAAGTGTGATTCATGGAGAACAGAGAGGTCACTCAGACTGGCATTCATCACGCCGGACCCACACAACAGGCTCCTCACCGCTACTACTCGGTCAAGCTGAAATTGAACGAGACATGTCACGCAAAATCCACTTTTAGCTTTTAGCAAAAATCCCTGATCACAAACACACAATTTCATCCATCAAAGGACTTGTTATCAGCAGGTCTGCACACGGACTAAAGCTGCAGCGATTTGTTAGCATGCGGCTAGCTAAAAATGAGGGCTTGTATTTTCCATTCAAGACGGGCCATTGCAACTGCAGCCTCCGGAGGGCACTCCAACCAAACAACGGGATAGATACAGACGGCGTCTCTGGAATCGCCCATATATGGTCATGTTTGAAAACAGTTAAGGGGAAAAACAATTTGGAGAAAGATCAAACTTTCTCTTTTTCTGCTTTAACAAATGCTGAAATATGAAAATAATTTTGTACTAAATAAAGAAACAAAGATAGGGAGAGGAGCAAAATGGTTCAACAGCCCATAAATACATAAATAACGGAGAATCCTAACATGATGCTACATGTTAGCATCGGGCTAATGCGGTTAGCTAGCGCTAGCTACAGCTGCCGTTTTTTCACTACTACTGAACAATCTGCTGTGAGAAAATATCCATATGGGCCCGATTTAGACTTGACTTTATTTATGTGTGAAAAATAAGTTCATATTCCACCAGAAAAGTGTAAATTGTGTTTCTCTAAAGATTCTATTTCCCCCCTCAGCGAAGTCACGCCCCCTTCTATGAGGACGAGATGCCGTCTGTATCTATGCAAACCAAATACAGTTCCTGGTGAAACTGTGCCTTTTCCCACACAAGGGACAATATTAAAGCCATAATTATACATGATGCTTCAGCCGCTAATGTGTGAAAAGTTACAAAGAATCCCCCGCTTTACTGGGGAGTCCTGAGACACTAGTACAATACTAATATTAATGGAGACTGTGTGACAGATGCTGGAAATAATGGATGCTAGCATGCATTAGGAGTGGCTGTGCTGCTGAATGATAAGAACCTTCTTACTGACTGCCTTCACAATGTGTTCTATTAAACTACACTACAGGGATTACCGCACTCTCTCATCTGCACCATCACTACAGAGTTTACATCGGGACACAAAGCGGACACATTAAAAGCAATCAAAGCTAATTGTTAGAGAATGACCATAATGCTAACATTTGTTGCTTGTGACATGCTATCGTGGCTAGCTTCGCTTAGGGGCACACACATTGTGTATCGAGGCGTGATCACCGAAACAATTTAGTCCGCGGATGAGTGAGTAATGCGACAGTGAGGAAATGAGGCAGTGCGGCTGTTTTACAAGAGAGAGAAAGATATAAAAGTACAAAAACTTGTGCATTTGGAGTTCTTTCTTTCCCCTTTACTGCAGCTCTCATCTCTGTTCTCAAAGTTTACACCGATCCCTGTGCCAGTCACAGTCCCAGACCGATGTATTATCAGAAGAAATGACCTGTGCTGTCTGTTGCCTTTATGCAGACCGGGGAGTGTCGTCATGCCTTTTTGGTGCGTATTGGCAGTTGCTGATGCGGGGCCAGAATCATTTTTGGGTCAGATTCGGGATCTGGGACATATTTTTCGGGGACGTCAGATCGCCCTAGTGATGATGTGTTTGCAATTACCACCAAATACCTAGAAAAGACTGATGAAGCTTCTGCGCAAATTCAACCTGGAAGACATGCCATCTGCATTCATTCATCGCCTCATCACCGGAAGCTCTTTCCGATCATCCAATCACAGACCCAGCTCAAGCCGCACCTTCACGTCAGCCAATCACCGCAGCTGCTCGTCCCTACTCCAGCCATTAATCGCTCATGATCCCCTGCTTAAGCCTCCCGGTCAACCACCCAGCGTTTCCTAGCCGTGCTATGACCCTCCTCCACCCCTTTCCTTTCCCGGCCTCTCCTCTTCTACCACCAATGTCCGGGAAAGATTCTGGCTATCGTTCATCAATGCCGTTCATTAAATCCTCCCCCATGTAAAGCGCTATAGAAGTTTGATGTATTATTATTATTATTATTATTAAATCTTCCGACGGGATCTGAGCCCCAATCATGATTCATGGTCGTTCAATAAAACATTCTTCATGTGTTTCTGTCTCTGTGAGTCTTTTCAAGTTGAATTGCTCCCACTTCAACACAGCAAAACACAGGTAGAAAGAAACACGGCTCTGAATGGACAGATTATGACATGAACACTCCACCGACGATATAAAGCCTGCAGCTTGAACTTGAACACTGAATTTTACAACAATATGTAGAGCGGCGCGATTCTGACAAATATGTAATAGCAGTTTTTCTAGCAAGCATACCGGCTTAGATTGAAAGATTTAGATCACATTACACTTCAGTGAGTAATAGTGCTTGAGATAAAACAAAAAATGATGCAAGATTTCTCTTCAGTTTGCACGTTTGCAGAGGTCTGAACTACAGAGTTAGGTTATACACATTTGAAATTCCAATGACAACAGATCATTTTGTTGATTTCAGAGGTCATTGTGTTGTTCAAATAATTGTGGCCTTTGTGATTGAATAATTGTAGCCTAATTGCGATGATTAAAATTGCCATTTTGTTTGGATTCTGATTGTTTTCCCTATGAACTATGAATTCTCTACAGCCACGCATGTCCGGCAGTGTTGAGACTCTACTCTTTTACTGTGTCTATCTCGCTGGACGCCTATAGCAACTGTACACCACTGCCAACTGTAGTGAGAATCGCCGAAAAGGCCCCTGCTTCCAGTTCCGCTGCTAAAGATGTCTCTCCGGTGCAAATGATGTGGAGAAGGAACCTCCTGCCTGTCAGACGACGCGGCTTTGTGAAGAGTTGGGATGGAATAAGGAAAGGAGAAAGATGGCCTCGGCGAGGGTATGTGACAGATTCCATTACAGCTTCTCAAAGGGACTTCAAACAGGTGCCCCGGTCAAAGGAATAGGCAAAGGCCAGCTCTCTAAAGTGGAAATGATGGTAAAACATATTTTTCTTGTTATTAGAAGTTGTTATGGCATCAGAGAGTTGGCTGTAGCCTCAGTGCTGCCTGTCCTCATCACTTATTTAGCGCTGTGCCGATTGATCCAGGGAGAGGATGTTATGGATGTACTTTTACAAGGCTCTGTGAGCATAGTTTTGAACTTAATTTTGAGTGAGGTTGGGTTGCCAACGCTCTCAACACACAAAATGCCTCAGGTTTGATCCCTGAACCAGCTAAGGTTTTTGTTTCGACCAGTACTTACCAACATTGTGCACTCCTGACTGTGTAAATAAAGGCAATAGGCTGATAAGTGGCAAAAGCAGTGCTAGATCAGTCACTGTAAACACAATGGATGTGACAATTCATGGAAAAACGTTCTTAAAATCAATTTAAACTGCTGAAACTGTGAATCGATGTAAAAAACAAACAAAAAAAACAATAATAATTAATAGAATCAAGGTTTAAAAAAAAAAAATGACGAGTTCATTTTCATTTCTTGAAATTTTTTTTGCAATGTGAAGTTCCACAGTGACGACAGTTATAGTTTGTTACAAGGACAAAAATGCAGATGTTAAAATAAAAGAAACACCTTTTGGTTATAAAATGAGTAAAAAAAAAAAAAAAAGGAAAAGAAAAAAGCTAAAAAAATATATAGTGAATTTAAAATTGAATCGGGGCTTGAGTGCATTATTCGTTCCCAGTTGACACAACTCAAAAAGGTAGAACAACGAGCTGAAAAGCATTTTTGACCTGACCCAACTTTTAAGGATTTTGTTGTGCAAAATCTTAAGCAAGTTGGTTGAAATTATCGGTGTGTTTCAATAAGATAAGTAGATAAGTGGTAGATAAGTAGAACACACTTAAACAGTTTGAGGAAACCAATTCTCGTCAAATAGTTACTGTATTTCCTACTCAAAACAATCGGTCAATATAAAAACTCATTTGTATAAATGAAGATAACTTTACACTTTATAATATTTGTGTGTTATTTTTTAGATGCTTCAATGCACAAAATACAGTGATTTATTTTATTTTATTTAAATACATTTAAAACAAGAAATATCTCTCTTGTGATGTGACAAAAAAGTAGTCGTGTTCCTCCAGAACAAAGTAGGTTTTGGCCTCACAGAAAACGATCCAGTGTCCAGTATCCGCCATGTTCTCCATCAGTCTTTACATCGATGTTCAAGAGATGAAGATCCTCTGATCCTGCTCTCCCCCACGTGTCTCCTGCAGCTACTGCACATCGAAAAAAATAAATAAATTAATCTTTTGTTTTTCAGAAACACATCACTTAATGTTTTAAAAGTCCATCTACTTTTTTCAAAACAGTCAGTGTGTTCAAACTTATCTCTGCGGTGAAGAAAGAGTTCTTGTTTTTTCCTAAGATTTGACCTGCAGAGCTCGTCCACATTATTGTTTTTGAAACGTTGCTGAAGATAAACATGCACAGGCATTAAATAAAGCCTCACATATTCATCCTCTTCATGGTGGCGAGCACATCGTTATGACGACCGACTCTGTTACAGCAAAGCCATCTCGGCTTTCAGTGCTTACTGATAAGAGAATAGCAATTAAAAAGATAGAACAGCCCACTGTTCACGATTCAAAACAAGGAATAATAAAATAAAATAAAATGAGCATGCATGTTGTTCTGATGGCTTCAACGAACCAGGACCTCCAGCACGCACTGGGGCGGTTTGCAGCCGAGTGTGTAGCGGCCGGGATGAGGATCAGCACCTCCAAATCCGAGGCCATGGTTCTCCACCGGAAAAAGGTGGCTTCCCCTCTTCGGGTCGGTGGGGAGTCCTTACCTCAAGTGGAGGAGTTCAAGTATCTCGGGATCTTGTTCACGAGTGAGGGACGGATGGAGCGTGAGATCGACAGACGGATCGGTGCGGCGTCAGCAGTGATGCGGTCGCTGTATCGGTCTGTCGTGGTGAAGAGGGAGCTGAGTCGGAGGGCAAAGCTCTCGATTTACCGATCGATCTACGTTCCCACCCTCACCTATGGTCATGAGATTTGGGTAATGACCGAAAGGACAAGATCGCGAATACAAGCGGCCGAAATGAGTTTCCTTCGCAGGGTGGCTGGGCGCACCCTCCGAGATCGGGTGAGGAGCTCAGTTACCCGGGAGGAGCTCAGAGTAGAGTCGCTGCTCCTTCACGTCGAAAGGAGCCAGCTGAGGTGGCTCGGGCATCTGTTTCGGATGCCTCCTGGTCGCCTCCCGCGGGAGGTGTTCCAGGCATGTCCTAGTGGGACAAGGCCTCGTGGAAGGCCCAGGACACGGTGGTGGGACTATGTCTCCGAGCTGGCCTGGTGTCGCCTCGGGGTCCCCCCAGAACAGCTGGAGGAGGTGTGTGTGGATCGGGAAGTTTGGGCATCTCTGCTGAGACTGCTGCCCCCGCGACCCGGCCCCGGATAAAGCGGAAGAAAATGGATGGATGGATGGAGCATGCAGTACAGTAGATTATAGAAACTGAAACACATTCACATGTACTTTGAAATATGAAGACACTTTACTCACCAATTCACACACATAGTTCCAGTTGTTGTAGTAGAGCATCAATGGCTGCAAAGATCACATTCAAAACACAACAGAAATGGTCCATTTTCCCTCATCCGTCAGAGAACGACTGAGAAACAAGTCCCGGCGTCCTGGAGCCTCCACAAGAACCACTAAGCATAGATAATTCATGTCTATTTCTCCATAAACACCTATTAATCATAAAGAAAACAAACAGTATCATTGACTGCAACCCCATCAATATGCCAGCCATTTCATACACACTGACAATGTGATCCCGAGCCTTTAAATTGTCATAATCGCCTCAATAATGATTCCTTTGCAGACCTCAGTGACAGTAAGAGAAGCTCCCTGGTGATAACAGGCGATGCGACAGGTGCTAAAGAAGCGTGAGGTAGTGCACAAACAAATCAGGCGGACCTGTGTGCATGCCGTTTGTGCCTGGCTAATCTCCGCTGCGATCAGTGTAATTGGTTTCATTTTTGGCTGGGTTACAAGGGCAGGCGGCGTCTGCTGGAACAGACACACTTGGGTGATTACGCGTCGTCGTTATCTGTTGCAGCGGGTTCAGGAGGTATTCTTATCCCTCTATTCATTCCAATGTTATTATGCAGAAGCCTAAAGGTGTTCACACAGGTTTCAAGTTTTTACAGATGTCCCTCGGAGGTGCGTAACCATGGCAACACACTGTAATCAATAGCTATGTAACACAAGTTTTTAGCATAAGAAATGTCAGAGCCGAACACCCTCCTGGTTAAACCCAACTTGTCTACTGCTAAAATAATTCACCAACAATTTTAAGGCTAAGAAAGAGCAGAGTTTAAGTTAATGGCCTCAAACAACGTCCTTTACCAAATGAGGGACACCAACCTGTGTGGCCTGAAATTCATCTTTCATACCAGTGTTATATTCAAACTAGGGCTTTAGGAACCACAATCACGCTGGGATGACAAACACAATCCACAAACATTTGATTTGTCATGTATTCTGTAAAATTCGGTATTTTCTCCACAAATCATTATTGAATACATCTTAGATAAGCTTTAGACACTGAAATTATAGTAGTGTAGTTTGAATACATTTTGGAAAATATTTTCTGGGAAAACTAAAAATGGTTCTGTGACTCAACTTTGGGTCCTAACCCACCATTTAAGAACCACTGTTTTATACGATTTAATCAAGACTAATCACGACAACGGCGTCTTTACATAAATGTGCCTTTGTCATCAAGACGTCATGACAGTGTGAATACCTGACAGAATAATACATTTTTTGCTCAGATTTGGCCTTTTAAAGACATATGAAGCCTAGGCGTTAATTCAACCTGGGAGACTAATTTCAGTATCACCTACCTCCAGCCAATGATCGCTTCCCTATAGGGCCACACCTCCACCTCAGCCATCAGCGTAAGAGCCGCACCTCCGAAGCAGCCAATCATCGCCCTCGGTCCCGCTTTTAAGCCCCAGCAATGATGGTTTGTTTGCTTCCCAGCTGTGCTGCGACCCACCTCCACCCCATCTCCGCCTCTTCCGGCTTCTACCTGCTGCATCTTCGCGGGTCTTCCACACCACCACCAGTGTCCAGGCTCCGGGTAAGGCATGCCTGACTCCAAGATGTTCATCCATACTGACTTTCATACATCGATGTTACCGCCGGGGTCTGATTGCCAAAACTAATATACATGTCAATAAATCTTCCTAATCACAGCTTTTGTCAGTTTGAGTCTATCCAGGTTGAATTAAAGGCTTTACTTTTGATCTCAAAGGATTTCAGTTTAATTGTCGTTTTCAATAAAAGCTTTTTGTTGTCTCACTCCCATTTCTTTTTGTTGCATAATAAAGCTCTACTTGGAACGTTGTGAAGATCCAACCATTCAAAATGTGAATTTTTACCATTTCAACTGGTCTTAAACATTTGATCGGGCCTGTATCCACTAATACAGCCATATTAGAGCATGAAAATCCTATATAAAAGGGATTTTAAAAAATGTCATTTTTTGTGTTTTATTACCAACACATATAAATACTTTGATTACAGACATGTAAAATATTACATCTCAACAAGGTGAAAATGGCTTTGGGTTCTTTCGAACAGTGACTCCTTTAGAACCAGCCTCTCCATGAACAACAGCTGAGCTTGCAGTTTGCACATTATTTTCAGTTTACAGATGTAGCATCAAATTGAAATGTTTTCATTATGGCCATCTCTGGAGCGTTAGTTTGGAGATCACCGTCTTCAGAATATCCACTGTGATTCACACCTAGACGTTGCCATTTCCAGCATCTCTTTCTCGATGAAAACAACAAAGACGATGAATCAAACGCAATTCAAAAATTCTTGTGTACAATCATGCATTTTTCCCTGAGAGACTGTTGCAAACCGACCTCCTTTGGCAGTCGGCGCTCACGATTGTCCCATTGTCTTGTGTCTATTGTGTTGGGTCTTGACTGTTTTGCTTTTTTTTTACTCCAGTCATTGTTGGTCATAAACAATCTCCGCACAGCGCCACCTGTCCCCTCCGATAGTCCCGGCACGGGCAGAGGCGCGTGTATTTGGGACTCGAGCCTGCGCAGCTGAACAGCAAGGAATCCTGCTGCAGGTGACACTCCTTATGCTCCACTGGGACGGCTGGAAGGAGGTGGTTAATCTCCAGCTCGACTCCCTCGCAGACGAAATTCAACCTGCCAAAATAAAGCACAAAACAAATGAATTGGGTTAGAAATGAATCTCTCGAACCGCCATTACCATAAGGATTTGTATGTATAATCTGTATGGTTCGAAAAAGCCAGAGGGTATCAATGAAATAAAAATAAAGAATACACTCAAAGTTGGGAGTGTGGAGGTGTGCGTCTACACAGTGCAGCTGAATACCATTAAACCTGGAGGGAAAATGAAGCGTGGCGAGTGAATCTATTCAGTGAATTCTTGTCATTGTTTGCACAGGCGGCGCACTGTGACATACAGTATCCTCCAGCCCCTGATGAGATGCACAGCCAAATAATGAAGTGGAGGACATTCCGGGTAGTTCTATACACACAGGGCCACGGGAAATGTTTTCTGTATCCATAACAGCTACACATATTTGCCTTCGAAATGTTGAGCTCAAAGTGAGTGTGGCAACCGTGTTAGTATTCCAAACAAGGACGGAATTCTGAGGGGAATTTTCAGCTCGGAATGTGACACCGTCCACATCGGAAAGCTATTTTTCCCCTTTCCTCTGGTGTAGAATCCTTATCGTCATGTGTAGTAGTATTATTCAGTATTTCTTTATGTTTGTCCAACTTACTTGATTGGACAGTGGGGTCCGAAAGTTCATCGAAATTTGTATAGTTTTATTATCATCTTATTCATTTTCAAAATAACATCATAGTAATAAAGGGAACATTTCCTAAGAATGGATTAGATTAATTTCCAACAAATCCATTGTGGAAAACGCTGAAGTAAAAATTGCCAATGATTTCTACAAATGGGTGATGATCTTAACACATGATGATTTAACACCGCGCTGTTTTGAGGATTTAGCTGTAGAGTGCCAACAATGCAGACAATTTTTCATGATATTTGTTGCACCACAGGGCATTCTATGTTATAGCTATGGACACATGCTATGGCTCTTTGAAAGATGAGACTCTAAGCTCTCCGTAGGTGAAAATAGTTTAATTGTACGTGCTTCGGTTCCTGAGAAATCTAAGCTAAACTAAATTCGGAGATAATGCATGTTTTTTGCAACGCTCTCCTGTCTGATTGTCGGATTGAAGACTTTATCAGGATGTTTCTCAGCCGACCACTTTTAACCATTTAAAAACTCAGAGAAACGTTAAAATCTCAACTGTTTCAATCTTTCCATGGGAAGCTGCTCTGCTTTGTCAGACACACTCCAGAGAGCGAGAAAAATGTGTCGGGTTTACAGCTGTTCGCTACGCAACACCACGCCCCCTCGGACTAAAAAAAAAGAGAAAAGAAACACAGTAATATATAAAATGTCCAGATCGTCACTTTTCACAAGTTTTTAACGTCTCTATTTTACTTCTGGTCATCACAGAGCTACCAAAATCACACAAAACGTGAATTAGAGTGTCTAGTTTCACAATAATAGAAACTCAATGTCTTAAACACTCCTCAAATTGGATTAGAAGAGGTGCAGGCTGAAGGTTTTGCCGTGGCCTTCACAGTCTTCTGACCTAAACACCATTTAAGATCTGTGGATTGACCTCCCAAAGAGCGGTGTGCGTAAGACAGCACAGAAATCTTTTTTGTATGGAAGAAAGGGCAAGAACCCTCAAATGAGAATTGAAAGACTCTTGGGGTAGGCCGAGATACAAATCCCGCAAGGCTTGACTTGACACATTGAGTCTACCCATATCATGGTTAACATCTTACAGGCTCTATTTGTGTGCATACAGTTAAATACTACAAAGCTAAGACATCTGGCTCTTTTGACAAGTGTATTTCGATTAAATGTACTATTGTGATTGTAATACGAATAATTACACAGAATTTGTAGCTTAAAAATTGATTTCAGGAAGAGAAGGAGACACAGACTTTGATTTACAATCTAAGCAGTCTGTGCCAGACACTGACGCACAGAAGGCTTTAAAGATTAAACAAATAGTGATTCTTGGTTAGACTGACCTCTTTCTTCCTGAAATGGCCCTCTGTAATCATCCCTTCATATTCTGCGCGCCGCCTTTCCCACGCTGTCCGCGGGGCCGTGAGTGACATGATACACGTTGTTTTGCTTCTTCCGCATGCGATATAATGCACGGATATAATGGCAGAAAAGACAGATCCACCCAGACTGGCGTGTGCAGCGGTGAACCGTAGCTTTCCATAGTGGAGCCTTTAGTTTTGTATTGAAAGAGAAAGTAACGAGGTGTGGGTGTGTGTCTGCAGCGGCTCCAGCCTGCAGGTTTAAACAATGAGGTGAGTCCCAAGTGACTGAACTTAGATACTTTTGCTCTGGCTTTTGAAACTTATAAGATGAAAACAAAACCTGTCAACAAATGTATCTTCTAGCTCCTGAAAAGGGACATGCATTTCTTTGATCACTAATATCAGTCAGTAAAGAGCTTATCTAGAGCTTCTGCACTCTGAAGCAAACGAGCAAAGGCTCAAGAATGGACATTTATCGAAACTGGTTGGCCATCTACATCGAGAATTGCCCAGCTGTATCGATGTATGGGACTCAGTGAGGTCGTATTGCCCGTGTCTTACGCGGTGAAGGCCTCCTTGACGTTGATGTAGTGGAAGAAGGCCGGTTCGCAGATGAGACCGGCCTCTTGGCACGTCTTCACACAGGAGTGGTTCGGAGCAGACGCCAGGACTCTGAGTGCTGTGAGCGGGGGCCAGGAGGGCTGCGCCGAGCCAGAGAGAGCCCAGGACAGCGCGCTGGAGTTGGGCAGCAGACGAAAGGGGCTGGGTGGATCGCCGGGCCAAGAGCTGGATGAGTCCGAGCTGGAGGGGAATGGCTTTTGAGGTGAACAGAAGTCCTGCGAGTGGAGAGAGAGTAAAGAGAGTCGTTAGGTGGAATTTCTGGTCATATTTGGTCAGTTCTAGCCAATTTTTCTTTCATCTGTAAACAACTTAATCATGGCGCTGGTCCTTCAACGCTTTTGTTCTTGCTTTCATTTTTCAAAGACATACAACTTCTTCTACACAATAGACCCTCGGCATCGAGCCGAACGCCATCGAATGTGAGCACTTGCCCACTCAAGTCGGTCACAGCGTCAGGTGGAGACCCCGATGAAACTGTTCCTGACAGTTTGTGCACAAATTATTTGGTTATGCAAACGGATTGCAGCAGCTGTGCGGGCGGCTGCTCTCAGACGAACATGAACATGTCAGATGTGGAGGTCCTGGTCTGGTGTTACACGTGGTCTGCGGAGGTGAGGTCAGTTTAATGTGGACATTCCTGCAGTCAGCATGCCAAATGCACACTCTCTCGAAACGTGTTATTATTGTCCTGAAGGAAATGATAATGCAGCAGTGTTCACACATGATATGGTAAAACAACAACCGTATGTAAACAAAGATCAGACAGTCACAGCAAAATGCTATGTCAGTCCAGCTCTGAACCGCATGAAATCAGACAAGGGCCGCAGGTGCTGCAGTGTTCTTGCCGAGTGTCATAAGAGCATTTATTTTAGCAAAAGCCTCTGGAATTAAAGACTCCCTGGCCCGATGGGTTCACCTCCAGGGCATTCTCAGCCTGCTTTCGGAGGGGAGTAAATTAAACTCCTAAAAGAGCGGATGGTCGGGACACTCCATTATCTGTTGGGCTTTACGTACAACCCTTCAGCTGCAGCTGATGCTGCCGTATGCCAATGGTTTTTCCTGCTACTTTGACCTGCTACTTGTGACATCTGTGGCATTGTGTTGCGTGTCAAACTGAACATATCAGCCAATATTGTGCAATATTTTACGCAGCCTACTCAGCATTCTGGTATGCCACACCTATGATGTGGGATGAATTCTCATGACAAAGGAGAAGTGCTCACTAACATTGTACGTCTGCATGCCGTCAATATTCAGGTTAAGGTCAATATTCCAGTTTCTGAAACATTTGAAAGCATCCATTTACATGCGTGAGCAGACGGACTCACTACTATTAACATGGTCATTTTGATCAATTGGAACATCCCGATCCAAAGTGCGACGCATGGAGATCATCATGGCACAAAAGCACATCATGTCAGCTTCTACTTCCTGTATCCAAAGACATCTTTCACCGCACTAATAAAGCCATCGGTTTCCTCCTCACTCCAAAAGTGTGGGCTGTGCTCTGGGTTTTTTCATGTTTCGCTCGATTTAGCTCTGCTTCTTGTGTATTTCCGGTCGGCAGCGCGCCAGACATAGACAGCACATACAAGTACTTCCTGTACTCTGAAGACCAAGACTCCAAATCAATGTTCCTTTTGAGGGGGATATTCTGATACAACCATATATTTGGGTTAGAAAAGGAGAGACCCAGGGATCACACTTGCAATTTTAAAAAGTTTTAGCCGGTGTTTACATGGCCGTGCACAACCCGGTATTGCTAATATCCCCAGATTTAGACTGATTTGTGATAAAAGAGGAATGGCTCTTGTGTGTATGTAGAAAATGTTTTATGTCTTTGAGTTCACCCCATGAAAACAAAAGGGTTTACATTTTTGTGGACGGTAAGTTGAGAATGGACCTGACCTTTTCTGAGGCCAAGCTTATTTTGAATGTCTTCATATTTTAGTCCTGGTTTAAACCTGTTTGAGTTCTGGTGATTAATTAGAAACCTATAATTTACACAAAAAGCACCAGAAAGCAGTAGCTACAGTTTTCTGAATGTCTCTCTCCGCTCTTCACCCCCGTTTACCCGGTGCTCTCCTGTCCAATAATTGATTTTTATCATGTCAGCAGACTGAATTGTTAATGACAATCGACACACAGATAAAATGAAAAAAACAACAACAAAAAAAACAACAACAACAACTCTATCCAGTCAGTCGACGAGGGCAGATGAGGGCAGATGAGGGCAGATGAGGGCACTGTAGCCTTTACCTGAATTCAACTCATAATAACTAGATGAGTCAGTCAAAGAGTTCATAAGAGCCTTGGCGATCTCCCTCTCTGAAACAATATCCATGTCCTTATATAGATCCGCTAATAAAAAATGTGACTCTGGCGACTGCATTGGCCTTGTATCCGGGTCTATTCATGAGCGCCAGGTAATAACATTTATTTGACTTGTCCCTTTGGCCTCCAGAAGCCTTTATTAAACAGCCGCCCCGTGCCCGCAGGAAATAAAGGCCCTTCCAATCTCTGCGTCACTTGGCAGCTCCTCCCCCACATAAGGGCCACGCTTAAACCAAGGCATACACATACACACGCGCACATGTTTGTAACTCTATCTTAGTGAGGACACTCATAGACATAATGTATTACCCAGACCCTAACCCTAAGACCCTAACTTTAATCCTAACCCTAATCTAAACCCAATTCTAAGACTAACCCTGAAAACCACATCTTGACCCTCAAACAGTCCTTCAAATAAGTGAGGACCACCCAAAATGTCCTCACTCTGTTGGTTAAAAACTCCAACGGGTCCTCACAATGTCGTAAGTACAAGAACACACACACACACACACACACACACAATATCGTGTAATGCTATCTTAGTGGGGACATTTATAGGCATAATGTTTTACCCAGACCCTAACGCTGAACCCTAAACCCCTAACTTTAATCCTAACCCTAATCTAGACCCCATTCTAAGCCTAACCCTAAAACCACATCTTGACCCTCAAACAGTCCTTCAAATAAGTGAGGACCACCCAAAATGTCCTCACTCTGTTGGTTAAAAACTCAAACGGTCCTCACAATGTCGTAAGTACAAGAACACACACGCACACACAATCGCGTAATGCTATCTTAGTGGGGACACTCATAGACATAATGTATTACCCAGACCGTAACCCTGAACCCTAAACCCCCTCAAACAGTCCTTCAAAGAAGTAAGGACCACCCAAAATGCCCTCACTTTCCAAAAATGTCCTCACTCTGTTGGTTAAAAACTCAAACTGGTCCTCACAATGTCGTAATTACAAGAACACACACACACACACACACACACATATTATAAAGAATGGAGCTGTGATGAAGGAGGTTAAAGCCACGCTGCGGTACTTTTCAGGTTTATGTTGCCAACGTCGACAAACAAGCCACAATGACGTCCACTCACAATGTTCTTGTTCTTTGCTGTACGTAGCGCCACGTATGAACCCTGGTGCGTTAAAACAACAAATCGTTCTGAGGAGCTGCTTCCTTACCTCCTACAGTTCGCAATCACAGCAAACAAACACCGTGTCTCTTCCTCCCTGTCTAAGCGTGACCTGATTCGAAGAGAAGACATTTCCTCCAACAGAAATTATAAATGTCAATCAAGCTGATGCCATTTGAATACCGTCTCCATATTAAAAGTATGACAGAAAAATAACATGTGGGTGTTATATATGCATGGATGCCGTCTCTAAACAGACTCTGGGAACAGGGACCATAAAAATCAATAACATTGGTGCGATCTGTATATGTTGACTATACAGGGTTTATAAAGGTGAGTCCAGTTTTTAATGCCATTTTAATGCCAGACAACAATATTTTTAATGCCACAAACATATTTATTTTCTAGGGAAACAACAGAAAAAATGTCTGTTAATAATTGTTTACAGTTTCAGCCAATGCGTTTTGGACCATCATTTCTGTATTAAATTAATTAAAATTTAATGCCACTTTGAATACAATTGAATGCTTGTAATGACATTTAAGGCCTTCATTTTGGTATAATTCATTTAATGGCTTTGAGTGCTTGTGTGCTTGTGGCGTGTGGAAATAAGAGGTTGATCGTGAGAGCAGAGACTGACAGTGTGACCTTGTGCTTCAAGACAGCGCCCACTCAGTCTGAGCCTCAGCCAGACACACTGCACTTTGTACTGAAAGTTCTGACCATCTTTGTACAAATACATAATAATGTCTACTTTTAAAACATTCTTTACATCTTCTCTGATATCCTTCATATGATCATAATTTGATGTCAACTGTCAACTGCCGCCACAAATCCATGGCATCATGTTAAATCAGTGGCACACCACTAACATCTCTACATTTTACAATACAAACTGTTCACTGAACAAATCATAAAAAAATACTATAATATCATTCTCAAGAAAAGACCGATAGTGGATTGAGCAAGTTTTCAGACCCATCCAAAAATCTATGTCATACAAGCTTCATGATACTATTTTTGTTTTATCTTTTTTGGGGAGGGGCTACACTATGCAGCGTTTATTAAGATGGTAAATAGCAAGAGCAAGCTAGAAAACTGAACAGAGCTTCAGTATTTTCCCTAATTTACCTAATTGATGTAATCCAGAATTAATTAAAACAAATCAGATATGTAAATGAGAGAATACAGCGTATTCATACATATTCAATTCACTCTCCATGAGACAGAATGGTACACCCTCTAAACCACATGTGTCAAACACAAGGCCTGCGGGCCACGCGAGGCCTGCAAGAGGATTTAATGATTTAATGTCTTTTGTAGAGCATGAATCTCTGAGTATGTCAAATAAAAAGTATGTCTAACCCATTCCTGTGCGGAGTTATGATTTTTTTTTTAAACGAAATAGCCACAATTCTGAGTCCAGCCACAAGGGGGCAGCTTAAATAAAAAAAAAGGAAATTATTCCACACGCAGAGGGCACAGACATAATAAGAGATCAGGATATAAACAGCATATTAAAGCCACGTGGTAAATGGTCAGTCTGCCACAGGGCGGCTGTGGCTACAATAGTAACATACCGCCATCAAGAGAGGAGTGAATTAATAAAGACTATATGTAGCAAACGTGTGACACAGGCTGAAAAAGTACAATAAGTGTAAGCCGTTGAGGCCACAGTCCTTTATAATATATGCGGCCCATGACCCGCCGTGGGGGCTGAATTTCGGCCCATGGCCCAAACCAGTTCAACACCCCTGCCCTAAACAACCCTGAGAGTAGATTTATTAAGAACACCAAAAAATATATAATTTGAGCCAATTCAGCAACGTAGCAACCTGGGAATCAAAAGGCAATATTAATACTTCCTGAAACCATTGTATACGTTCAGGCACAAAAGGTCTTAATTCTGATGTGAAACGCTTGAGTGGTGCTTTTCAATGTTACAGTGGAATGGTTTTGAAGCTCAAGCATTCAGCGCACTTCAGCATTCTCTTTCAAACACTTCAGACGGCAACGCTCGGCCAATTAACGCCTCGTCTCCTGTCAACAAAGATGCTGAGACAAGGTGCACTGTGCAGACGGCCTTGTATTTCCTGCATACCGAAAACCTTGTTATGCTATAGGTTTCTGCCCGGAATGTCAAATTAGCCTCCAGCTCAGAAGGCGACAGAACAGCGATGTAACGTTCACTTCTTTAAAAACTGTTTAATTAATGCTACACTCACATAGTCCACGTATTGATGTATTTGTAAGCATACAACCCCTCCATGTATATAGATGAGACTTTAATAATAATGTAAACAGGAATTTTAATAAAGTATGTTTTGATTGTTCAATTGTACACAAGGGGAAAAGCCTTTTGTAACGTCTACAGGTATTTTTGGCAATTGCATGAGTAGAAATAATAATTAATGTTGATAATGTAGATGTAGAATAAAAATAAAAATAGAAAGGATCGCTGTGCTGTTATCGTTTTTTTTTTCCGTTTGGTAAGAAGAAGTCATAGAGACAGACAGGCTCTTTGGAATTGCCCATATATGGTCATGTTTGAAGCAGCCAGAGGGGGAAAACACAATATTATGAATAATTTCTCCACCATTACATTAACAAATGCTGAATTATTAATATATTTTTCTACCAAATAAAGATAAAGAGACATGGAGTGGAGCAAAGTGGTTCAACAGACCATAAATACTTCAAAAAACAGACAATGCTAACAGGAGGCTAACATTGGCTTCAAGCTACATATGCTAACATTAGCAATAAGTCCCATTTTTTCACTTCTTCTGAAAAAATTGAGTGAAAAAACATCCATATAGACCCGATTTTGGCTTGATTTTATTTGTGTGTGACAAATATGTTTATAGTCTAGACTATCGCCTGAACACAATTTTATTGTACAATGACAAATAAAGCACTTACTTATAGTATATACGCTTTACTTCCAAGTCAAATGGAACTTTAACCCTGTTCACTATAATGGGATTTTGCTGATTTGAACCTGCTATAGAGCCAACTACAAGGCTCTTTTTAAAGATTTACTCTGGAGTTTCTTTAGCAATGATTTTTTAACATAAATTATCAAATTATTATTATTATTTTTCCATACACATTAAAGGTTTATTTTAAATATTAAAATAACTTAATTTTACCTGGACAAATGGTGAGCTATGTTATTAGATGTAAAACAGTTTTGTGCCTTTTATCTTTTGTTATTTCAGCAGGAGATCCAGATTAAATTGTATTGTTTGCTGTGTTTGTCTATGGAACTCAACAGTTTGGCTTATTATTGTGTGTGACACTTAAACGTAAAGCTTTCTTCCCCCTTGGTTAGGCCACACCCCCTTGAATTACACCGTCTGTATCTATAACCGTATCAACAGAATCATGTTGCGTACCCCCCCAAACTAATTAACTTTGGCAATGATCTCAACCACAAACCATGAATCAATTACAGAAACGATGTTTGTTGAGATCTCCTGCTGTGGTGCCAAAGGCAGTGGCAAATGCTGTGTACTCGCTCACTCCAGGAGTCTGGTACTGCAATACTGGGACCAAGGGGGTCGTCATAATGACTTAGATTCACTCTTTGTCATGTTTTGGCCATAATATGAAGAATTATGACCATATTAAGTCCATAAGTGACAAAAGGTGAGGTGAATCTTGGTTTATTGATTCAAAAAAATACAAATCAAGATGTTACCTCCAACCTCTAAGTATTTTCTCAAAAGTTTTCTAATTTTTCATTCACTCCACAGCCACATTGGTGATGGGAATCTCCTTCAATATCCACATGTGCCCTGGGGCGGCCCACGCACATGCCAATCACCCACTCCATAATGATCGAGTAAATACTTTCTTTTAGCACTGGCTTTGTCGATTTTTACATTTTATATTGTAGAACTTTTTATATTTTCTCTTCTGTGTATATAATGATTGAATGACTACTTTCTCGCTCTCTGCACTTTATTGTGTGTGTAACTCATTGCACCTTTACCATAGACTATTGCAGCCTAAGGGGTGACCGGGGGTGCACAGGCTGGAATCTCATGGGACACAATTCAATTTTGCTTGTAATGGATCACCACTGTCAGGGACAGGCGCAGACTAAAGCATATTGTGCATGCCGCTGTAGGCTCCTCATCTTTCCACAACCTGTACGTCTCCAGCACTGCAGGGGCGTGCAGGTCAGATCACAGCTGACCCTTGTCACGCTGGACACAAACTGCTTGACCCTCTCCCCTCCAGCAAGAAGCTATGGTCCATCCAGGGCAGAACACCCCGCCACAATAACAGCTTTTTCCCCTTTGCCACAGGAATAATGAACACTAAATAACCCGTTACTAATCATTTGCAATACAAGATTCACCTCGCATCTGCTGATTTTGGTTCATATGTAAATTTGTTGTCGTTGTCGTTTTTTTATACTAGTTTTTTAGCTTTTTGCAAGCCTTTCAAAACTTTATTATAATAATAGTTGCTTCATGTTATGTAAGTGATTCTTATGTTTCCTTGCTGTCATCCAAACATAACAAAGTCCCCAACTCCCCGTTGACAAATATCTGAACAGGCCCCAGGTGGTTCTTCCTCTGTGGAGTACTCGACTTCATACAGTGGACTTTAAACGCACCTGGTTCTGGATGTAGGCGTGCACCCTCTCCAGCATCCCCTCGCAGGTGAACTCATGGGGCACGAAGGGTTCCACCTGCAAACAGTTCAAAGCCATATTCAGAGTCAAGCCGACAGAAGACCGTCTTACATGACCACGGCGCCTGTAATTACAACTCCGGCAACGAGGTCTAGTAAATCAAGTGTGACATATTCATTAGTGTAATTGTGGAAGGCCTTTATCGCCTTAGCCCTAATAAAAACCAATGGGATAATACATCACACGTGACGGCTTTGAAAATTCTTTTTTAGCAGCTTCTGCATCAGCCAGTGGATTAACCAGGTATCAGGAGTAGTAGTTTTCTGGAAAACAATACTTAATCATCCAGGAGAGTAAATACAAGAGTCACCGCCCACAGTATGAGAGGGTTGGCCGTCTTAGTCTAAAAAGATCCAGTTGCATCGATTAAGTGGAGTCTTGTAGTTTTCAGTAGTTCAGTAAAGTGGCATTTAAATGACATTATGACTTCTAAATCTGTGCCTGTAAATAAAATAAAAAGCAATAGAGAAAAGGCTTATAAAACACTGGAAAATATGTTATAACAGTGAAAAGCTGACAGGAGGCCAGCTCTGTGCGCAGAATGTTGTGCCATAAACATATTCGTATTAGTAATCTGTCATCCCTCAATGTTCCCCATTTACATTGATGACACCAGTCGAGAGGGAATTCATAATGATAGCTCAGTCTCCTCCTACAGAGCATGTTCCGAAAAACTTTAAAAAACATTGTCATTAAAAATTTAAAATATCATACTCCCCTCAGTGGTGGAACAGGAGGAAACCCTATTTTTTTTTTTTTATAGAAACAATAACATTCTTTGGGGACTGGCTTTTAAGTTGTTTTTGACACGTGTAAAGTTCCCGAAGGATTCCGTATTACAGCGAGGCTTCTGGATTGACCCCTAGTGGCTAGGGGGTGGTATTGCAGTGTTGTCAGCACCCCGACATAAGAACTAGAAGAAGCCATTTAGTTGCAGCTAACTTTCTTTGGTCGAGACTGTTTCCAGTAAGATTACAAAACAAACAGCTAAATAAAACAAAAAAAGGATTAACGTATAGGAAATCAGGTCAGTTTGTTAAGTATCAAACTGAATTCACTGTTGAATTTTCATTGTACCTTAAGTTTTTCAGAATGTAGTACGGGATTGTCTACCAGCTGTAGGGGCAACTCCACAGAGAATAAAACAAGGGCAGGAGACGGTTATGACCACAGGGAGTTAAGCTAACATCTTGTTGGTATGCAACAGTCCTTGCACAAGCTTACTTTGCTGATAGTTTCTGTTGCTAATTGATTTTGAGCAGTGACCCCTATGAAAGAATCAAGGCATTTTTTAGGCATCATAATTAAAGGGTGCAAGTGCATTGCATAATGTTCATCTGACTTTATCAGCCCCACTTACTTTTCCAGGCTCATGTTGTTCTGCAATCCCCACTTTTTCCAGATGTGCTGCATGTATAAAATGTAATTACTTTACATTTAAATGTACTTTAAAAGTGCCTTGAGTGCTGACAGGAAGTGGAAATGCACAAAATATAAATTGGGGTAATTTGTCATTTACCAATTAAAACCAATCTGAACTGTGCTGTACTAACACATATAGGCAATGTTTAAAAAGTAATTAAAGCCATGCTGCTCAACATGTTATGCTCAACAATTGCTAAGCGTAACTTTACGGTTGCAAAACATATAAATATAAATATGTCAGCAATACCAAATGTGCTTCTAAGGCTTATTGCAGTAGGTTATCAAATGAAAGCTTTCGGAAGAGGACCTAATGAATTTTAATGTTTGGCAACGAGTCCAAGCAAAGCTCTGATATCTCCATGGAGACAAAATGGTGATGTCCCATTCTCAATAAAGCCATGTCTGAGTCATTTTCCCGAGTAGAGAAGCCCATAACAAGATGAATTGTTGTATTATATTATAAATTGGGGCCCGAATGGAAAAT
Organism: Gobius niger; assembly: GCF_951799975.1. Classification (NCBI taxonomy): domain Eukaryota; kingdom Metazoa; phylum Chordata; class Actinopteri; order Gobiiformes; family Gobiidae; genus Gobius; species Gobius niger. The sequence continues at coordinate 29,859,956 of NC_136861.1, read as the reverse complement.
TGAACATCTCAATTTGCAGTTTCGCACCTCTGTTAAGATCAGGTGGGTTTTAGTACGGCTTCTTTCTGCCTGCATGATTCTCAATTCCTATAGATTTTTGCAGGGCTACCACATCCCCTGACTGTTTACTATAGGGCCTTTAAATTGACAAATGGTCCCTGTTAGCGCGGTGTTCCTTTTAGTGGCGTTATTACTTTATTTCATCTGCGTTTAATGAAATGAATCTGACACTTCATCAGTTATTGTGGTAGGCAATTTGCCTTTTGGCCGTCTTTATATAATCGAGCCAGAGCAGTAGAAAGAATAGCTCCTGCTCAGCCCTGGGACACCGTTTAAATGATTGTTTAATGCAGTGACAACCATTGTGTTACAGTATGTGGGCACAGAATGTATGTCGAAATATTAGCTATGTTTCCGTAAAAGCTGGGAAGATTTATTTTTGTTTAAATTTAATGGGACGTACTGTGTCAAAATGGTTTAACAATAATATTAAGCATTAATGTTATCGCAACATTAAAGAGGGGGTTTTATGCTTTTTGTAGGTATTTGGTAATGATCTGAAAGCCCCTCCCACTTCCCCTGCTCTCGCTCCCCTTTGCAGTGAAGCTGGTTGGACTATGGTGAGTGTTTCTACTTAGTGATGAGAGGATTAAACATAGCAAGAGATTGAGAGGTGAGGAAATAATTTTCATATATGTAGGGCTTTAGGAGGAGTTTTTGGAAACAGGAGGGGCGGTGTGGGAGCTGTTGCAGAATAGCCACTGGAGAAGATTCAAAGATTACTCAAAGATGCTGGAGTGCATCAAAACACACCTTCAGGTATGTTTTTGATGAAAGAACAACATTGTAACATGGCAAAAAAGCTCTAAAAATCCGTTTTTGCATATTACCCTGCCTTTAAATATACTTAATTGCACACCAGGTGTAAATCAGGCGTAACAAAGGGCTTTATCACGTTGCTAGACCACGACTAAAGTACTTTTAAACAAGGAGTAACACTACAAAGGACAAAAGCAACAACATAATTGTCCCAGAAATCAATAAAATTCCAGTCTTCATACAGTCAGACCGTCGTGAGTAGTTAGTAGCTTTACACTACTGATGTCTGTTGGTACAATCGTAATGGTAACATTTCCATTTGTATTCAGTGAATAATTCCGCGTACCACAGTTTTAGAACCACAATGCACATAATCAACAAATATCGTTTTGTCATTAATCTGAAAAAAGTAAAATCTACTCTACTTCCTTGTTATTCTGTGTGTAGAATCAGTGTGACTGAGCAGACAATGTGTAATCTTGTTGTGCGTGATTCTCTGTGACAGATTGAGAACAGGCTGATTAATTATGATGTGCTTTTGACAATGCGTTGCTGCTGGAGGGGTTTGGCCCGTGGAGCGCTGTCATGAGAACGCAGGTGTGGGCACGGCGTACTGTACCCACCGAGCCACTCCGTATCTCAAGCAATTAGCGGCACAGTGCAGAGCGCTAGCTAAGCAGTCTGCTGTATAGCCTGGTGCCGTGATTAAGAGGCCTATTAGCTTTCAAAAATGGGTCGGAGTTTCCAGTGTGTAAATGAGGTCCGCACCACCGCTGAAAAGTGTTTTGAGCACGTTATTATGAGGGCCTGATGTCAAAAGTAGCCAACTGGTCAAATGTGGATAGTTTTCAAGTTTGTCTGGTAACATTTTTAATGGTTGGTTGCATTTCTTTATTACACCAAAAGTGGAAACAATGTTGTTTATTAACTTACTTGCTGCTTTGGCAATTTTCTGTATGTCTCTGTAACAAAAAAATCCATGAAATAAAACGATATTTATATGTACACAGCGGATTCCAGTTTGTGGCATGTTTACTGGGAGTGTGGCAGCCTGAAAAGTTTAGTAGCCCCTGAATAAATGGCTTCAATGGGCTAGTTATTTTTCATACCTCGTTGATTCTAAAGTAATGCCATGCTTGAAAGTCTTTGAGGGACTTTTATCAAAGCACTTCAAGGCCTCCATCCCTCTGAACCTGTATCAGAACCAGTTATAACCAACTATAGAAGCACCGACTACGCCATCTCACTCCTGCTGCATAAGGCCCTCACTAATGCTGAGACCTCCAACACCTACGTGAAAGTGCTGTCCGTTGATTCCAGCTTGGCATCAACCCGAGCAGACTGATCACCAAGCGGCTCTCACTTTGTCTGAACCCTCCACTCTGCCCCTGGATAAAAGACTTCCTCTCCAACAGACCACAACGTGCGAGGCTTGGAGACCTCATCTCCTCCACCATCACTACCAGCACAGGCGTCCCCCAAGGTTGTGTATTTGGCCCACTTTTGTCTTCTCACTTCAGACTGTAAACCGATTCACAGATCCAACCACATATACAAATGATGAGAGCGCCAACAGAGAAGAGGTCGGGGCACTCACAGCCTTGTGCCGTGACAATAAGCTTCTACCACAGGGCGGCGAAGGTCCTGTTAGAAGTATAATTGGACACGTCATGAGGCCAGTGAGTAATGCTGCTTTGCAAGGGAGGGCCCTCAGAGAGACTTTCGTTGTGATTAAGTTTGCAATGATGATAAAGACCTATCCTATCCTATCCTAAAAGTCATAGCAGTCAGTCATGAAAAAGCCCCGCTTATAGCTATAAAGGTGACGATTTAAGATATGAACATACGTTGAGCTCCATGATTTCGCGGATGGTGTCGTTGAACGTGGTCCAGTTCCCAAAGTCCATGGTGAGGACGTGCGGTCGGCCGATGAACTGCTCTGCGTAGGGGTGCTGAGACGCCACCTGACAAACAAACAAGATATGTAACATGCAGACGACAGAAAAGGACTCAAAGCCCAAGAAAAGACTGCGCTAATGGAGACTCCTGTGATAGTGATCGGGAAGAAATGTGCTATATTTAGATACTAAGAGGGTCATTTATCAAGACAGGTGGTGAGAAGAGAGAGCAAGCTGGAAAATAGCATAGAGCCATTTTTGGGCATGTTGCTCCAAATTCACCACGTGAAATCGCCTGCATTACAGTATTAAGGCCCCAAAATTGTGTAATGCTGCGTGAGTAAATAATGGGCAAATGAATCTGCTGGTTATCCACTTGCTACTGTTTTGCACATGAACAAACGCCCAGTAAATGACCTCCTAATAGCGCAGTCGGTCCATAAATGTATGGTAGAGAAAATGTGCTCTACTTCAAGAAAATAAAAGGATAACACCAGTTTTTAATGTAATATTCATCTGAACCTTTATAAAGCATGAAGTTGTAGAAACATTAACATTATTGTAAGGCATTTGGTATTTCCCGCCCTAATATCAGGATTTATGAAACAGCTGGTAAGCCTTGGGCGAGCCACTTTAAGCTCTTAAGATTTGAATTTCTCAAAAGGTCTACGCAAAAGAATGAATGGGAATTTAACATCCAGAACCAGAGTGGGTTATGAGGTGGGCAGGACTGTTATTCTTAATCTTTTATTTGAATGCTTGGATTATAGAACATAAGCAGTCTGCTGGCTGCAAAGCACTTGACGAGGAAATGCTTATATAAAAGTTGATACATAGAGAGTTGATAAACAGCAAACTGGATTACTTTAACTTTTTTATGTAATTGAGACAAACACAATTTCATTAAGGTATATTTTTGAAATGCTGGTAACATTACAAGATACTCAAATCCCCTTTAAGATGCGTACCACCCTGGAGGTGGGCTTCCCTTTGAAGAAGTCGTGGTTGAAGGAGCTGTGCGGGGGATTGAACATGGGCTGGAGGAAGATGCATCCATTGGCTATAGCCTCCAGTGGTGCGGGGCCTTCGTACGGGAAGCCAAATCCTATAAAAAGCTTGACAAGAACATGGCAGGAGAGCGTTTGCTAAGCTGTGTGGGAGGTATACATCGAGCTGCTTGGGCGCTTAATTATTTGTGTACCTTGGCTTTGCGGAGGACCTGCTGCAGCTCGTGCTGAGGCAGCAGACCGTGGTTCTTGACAAAGGCAGGCACCTGAGGCGGGCGCTGGGAGTCGTAGTACACTGTGCCGTGGATCTCCATGTGGTGATGCAGCAGCTCCAGGAACTTATCCTTGCCCTTTAGGAGAAATGCAGCTATGATTACTATCACTGTAGTCATCCATCTTGTTGGCATATGACTTTTACAGCCTAATTACAGTATGGAAAAACTACAATATCAACGCACAACAAAATGAGCTGTGGGCAAACCTGCACAAGGCAGTGACCCACTGCAGCTTTTGATGAATATTTTGGAAAATGTCAATTATACAGTAGACTGTAAAATAATGTGGAATTAATTTGACACAAAGTAGAGCGCCACTAACTATTAGTAGCACATTCCATGGATAAAGCTCCATCCCAGCTGTGGTAGGTGCACAATGTCATTGTGTCCTTGGGCACAAGATACAAAACCCACCTTACCTCCAGTGTCTGCGTACATCGGTGTATGCATGAGAGCGTGAATGGGCGAGTGGCTCCTTGCTGTAAAGCGCTTTGAGTGGCTACTGTATATGGAAAAGTGCTATATAAGTTGAGACCAGTTACCATTTAGGGCAAACTGTTGTGTTCTTGGGCAAGACACAAACTCTAATCGTTGTTGCCCCCAGTGTCTGTGCACACTGAGGTCAGAGTAAGAGAGTGTAAATGTACCGTCATTATATGTGTTTTTTTTTTAAATTCGCATTTACATACATACAATATATGACATTACAAAACAAACCTTAACTTGACATGACATGTGTGGAAGTGTGGTGTGTAGTGATGTGTGTGTAGTGTGATTCTGCATACATTTAGGAGTCCTAGGAGCAGTGGCTTAAGTGGGGTTAGTAACCAAAGAGTTAGTGGTACAAACAGACAGTACTGGTTGTGGCAGACAGGGCATTTGGTGCTTAAACGCAGTGCACGCACATACAGTACCCAGAACAGATAAAACAACACAACATGCCGCTGTACTCACTTCAAGCTGGGTGAATCCATTCGAAGCATGACAATAATACAAACAGATTAGAACAGAGAAGAAACAGATTATCTTCTGTGGAGAAATGAGTCCAGACGGAGATGCACAAACGGGGCTGAATGAGATTTGACGGCGAGCTCTCGCGGGGCCAGTCCAATGTTCAAACTGGTGAAAATCTCCTGGCGAGGTTTTGAACTTCGGTTTAAGGAAAAAATGCTTTGAGGCCGATTTTGACAGAGCAGTTTGTTTACTATACTACAATGTTGGCCAACACCTGGGGATGTCCTGGGCAATGGGACGGAGAAGAAAGGCACGGCTGGATTCAAGTGAGCCAAACCGTGAGGGGAAAAGCAAGGTGCACTTCAAAGTACTGAGGGGATGAGTGCTTTATGTCGCAAAGGGGGAATGTGTGGCTCTAAACAATAACAAGTGTATTGCGATGCTAAACAATCCGTAGCCCTGCGAGAAAACACAAATCAAGACCATTTTTTCACTGCAGTTACTGAGTACTGATTAAAGTAAGGAAGTAGTTAGACAGCTAGCAAACCGGCTAGTCCGTTAGCCTGCTCCCTATAGCCATTAGCATTTAGGGGTCAAAACATCGCAAATTATGAACCAACCAGATGTTTTCAGCTATTGTCAACCCATCGACCACATTTAGGTGCGGTCCCAGCCTAGTTAGAACCAACGTACAGATCTTTTAAGATGTTATTTACATGTTAGCATATAAAAGTGGCCTCTGCGCTAAATGCTACATCATATTCAGGCAGGTGCTTGTTTTTTGTGGGGTCCAAAACATATCCAATAGCCTCTAAACAACGTCTTTAAATATGGTAATAATGGATAAACCACAGAAATTATATAAATGCCATTTTATACCTCGACATACTTTTACATAATAGGGCCTGGCTTCACTTTTCATTTGTATGAATCAGGTGTTGGCTAACATACTGTGTGTACTAATAATTAAACATTTACTCACATCGCTTTGACACAAAAGTCAAAGTGATCTGAGCTCCGAAGCATTCTCGCTTTTAACAGGATGTTTTTCTTCCTCTGAGGAAGTGGTCAGCCTCCTATCGCCAGATCCACGCGCCGGACCTTGGGGGACCCAGCCTTGCCCACGCTCGCTCCATTCACATCAGGAACTATGACTCAATGGATCGTCGAAAAACCTGCTGAAAGCTCACCCTAACTGCACAAAGTGTGACTCACACCGTGCTCGCTCATGAGGTGATTTCTGGTCGTGTGTGGACGTAAATGCGGTGGAGTCAGATACGTTTTCTGTGGGGACAACTGGACTTTAAAATCAAGCCAGTGCCGCAACCCGCACGTTTATTTCTGAGTCCAGTCCAGCGGGCACTTGTTTGTTTGAGTCAAAGACGCGTAAGGACAGGACACAGCGTCTCGTGAAACATCGGTTGTGTTCTAGAATATAATGATGTCACAATCTCAGATGAAAGGCAGGGGCCAACACAACCAGGTTTTTTTTAATAAAGAAATCTCCAAAAAGGAAATAGACAAATGTTGTACTTATTTGGTGATTGGATTCACAAACCTGCCATATTTTGTGGCTGAAAGTAATTTCTATTGAACAACATTCATGCGTCTGTCTATATATATATATATATATATATATATATACAGTGGGAAAAAAAAGTATTTGGTCAGTTTCACATAGACATTCTATTGGATTTTGGCCAAATACTTTTTTTCTCCACTGTATGTGTGAGTAAAAAATTAAAGGCATTTTCTTCCAAAAGACTAACGGTATGTTCTTGGCAACTGGTACATTTCCGACTTTCCACTTGGAAAAATGCCTTGGAACGTCACTCGAACTGGTAATTACAAATTGTAAACTCAGCGATGTCCAGACTGCTCTGAGTTTGGATATGTGATGAAGACAGTAATGGTGGCCCCCAGCGGAGCACAGCTAATGATAGAACTTTGACAAAAAAGTTTTTTTCCCCCCATATTGGCATATTGTAAGCGGATGCTTTGTGGTGTTAGAGAAGTAATGGTTTTCTGCAGCCGATGTTTCATCAAGTGATTCTTCAATGTGCATCTCGAAACAGCCACACCACTTCTTTTGAGAGAGTCCTGTATTTCAGCTGAAGTTATCTCTCAGTTTTTCTTTGCATCCACAATTTTCCTGGCAGTTGTTGCTGAAATTTTAGGTTGGTCGACCTGGTTTTGCTTCAACATAGTCCTGCATTATGCACTTAGAGTTTGAACGCTGCTGATTGAGACTCTCAGTACCTTATATGGTGATGATATATTTTTTACATCCCTTTCCCTTTTCATACAGTTCAACTACCATTTCTTGCAGATCCTTTGACAATTCTTTTCCTTTCCTCATGACTCAGAAACCAAAAACAGTGCAGCACTGGATGAAAGATGCAACGGTCTGTCAGGAGCCCAGAAACTCACTGACCTTTTATACACACTCGAAAATTACAAGAGGATGCTTACCTTTAAGGCCTAGTCATACTTCACAAGACGTAAGAACAAAGAGCTGCGATAACAAAATCTCGCAGCTCCTGTTCAGCAGTTCTTGTAGGTTATTTTTGACAACTCAACTGAGCAGAACTTTTTCGGCAGGACTGCGAGAACACTTTGCTGTGATTAACTGGATTTTTAGTGGGCGGGGTTAATTTGAAGGAACCGGTTAGCAAGAATCCAATGTTTACTTCCTTGTCAGTGTGGAAGATGGGAGACAAAAAGTTATAGCTTTGAGGCACAGCTGGCGGAGATGGTTCGGCAGTATGAACATCTTTGCAAGAAAAATTCCTGGCAAGAAATCGTGGACATTTTGGGCGAAGGACGAAGGGCAATGCGGAAAAGCCTGGTGTTATCTGCGTGACAAGTTTGCCATGGCAAAAAAAAAATATGGTCAAGCTCGAGGACAGAAAGGGTTACCAAGCCTGTACACCTCCCTGCAGTGGTTCGAGGCCTTCATTAAACACAGAGAAACATCAACCAACATGACTCTACCAAGTGAAACGAAGGTAAGCCTTTAATGTTTAACCCACCGGCTAATTTACCAGCGGGAGATGTGTGAAAAATCTGTGCTAAACATGACTAACATTAAGTCAATCTTCAATACCGTGATTGATACATTTTATAATAGTTTGGCTTGTTTCATTCCTGTAATATCATGTTTATTTTGGCTGAAACGGGGGGTGTGACAGTTCACTTTTTGTACTATCTTTCATATTCTCTGAAAAATAGCTAAAAAAAAAGGGTGTGCAAACTACAAGGTGTGTAAGCTACAGCTTTAGGCGTTTGCGCTAGCTCTGCTTCTAGTGCAAATGCCTAAAGCTACATTAGCCCACTTTTTTGTTTGTGCGTCTCTCTAAATATCAAAGTGCTTTTTGAGCAATTTATCCCCCAAACTCCACTGACAGGTGCTCCTCTGGTTCTGGAAGACACTTGTCCCTATGGCTTCATTCCTTCCTATTTTCTTTCTGTCACAGAAAAAAGGTAAATCTGGCATGTGTCTCAAATTAGCATTACACTGGGGCTTCAAATTTGCATATTTAATCATATTCTTCGTGTCAAAAAGCAAGTGCCTGCTGATCCGAAATTGACGGTGCGGGTTCGGAGCTACCGTTAGCTTGATTCTAATGTTTTGCAAAATCAAACTTCAGGAACTTCAGGAGCTCACACTGTCATATAAAACGCTTCTCATTCTGTAGCGTTGCCTCGAGTTAAAGATGTGTCCACTGACCTTCCACATGCTGGCGTCTTTCCCGTATACCACTGCCATATTGTTGACCTTGTTCTTCTGAATGCTGAGGCGCTCGGTCTCGTTCACTTCCTCCACCACAAACCCCATAAAAGAGTTGTCGGGAGTATGGGCTGCCAAGGACAGAACGGAAACGACATGGAGTGAGATGCTTCTTGGCCAATTTAATCTTACCAGTCGGGAAATGCAATTAACCGAGCCACGCAGCAGTGAAAAGAATATCTGCCTCTGAATGCAAGCCAAGGTGAAAGTCTATCCTTGAATAATTTGTGGAAAAGTTTGTTTTAGCGTTTGACATCGAAGTGTGCTACAGTTGGCTATTTGCAAGTGACATGTTGGAGATTTTAGCCGTGTTGCATTGTTTTCTCTTCTCAAAAACATAACTGGAGCCGCGTTTTGTTTCATCCGTGCATGTTTGTGTATATTCGGGTCGACGTCCTCATGTGCAGGTGTGACGTACGCCGCTGTATTGACAGAATACATACGGAACATGGTCATGTACTGCAGGGAGTTCAGGTTCCAGTAGCCCCAGTTGGTCCTGTAGCCGTGCTGCGTGGCGTACGCCTCGTGATTGTAGGCGGGCTCGGTCCCAAATGTGTCAATCACCCGGACGTGGCACCTACGACAAGACAAGGCATTATAGTTGTTAACACAAGAAAACAACAGTAGTTATGAAAAACACATGACGCTTGAATACAATATAACAGCAGCAGCAGCAAAAGGGCCTTGCACCAAATAAACTGTCATTTGGTCAGGTAAATTCACCTGAAGAATGTGTCACTGTCCACATCAATTTATTATGAAACAAAATGCCTGGACTTGAATTCAATTGTAATTGTGAATTATTAGGCAACATTGCTTCTTAAAGGGACTAGATGGATGCAAAGTTAGTCATTTTATACTCACTACTGCCACCTCAGGTCTTATGCGTAGCTGCAGCTTCTATATTGAGCTCGTGCATGACGGCACTTTAGACCCGAATTAATACCTTTTTGAGTGACAGTGCAGGATTTTAGAGGCAGTTGTGGTGAACAGGTCTGAGCTCATTCTACACTTTAGGACATGGCTGGAACATGTAGAGGAAGGAAAAAATACATAATTTTAACATTTTTAAACTCTGTATAGTTCCTTTAAACCAGGGGTTCTCAAACATTTTTCTATGGGGGCCACATTATCGTTCCTGACTGTGATGGGGGGCCAGGCTGGGTTGGCTATAACATAGAATTGTATGACCCAGAGCAAAATGCAGTGGGCCTCATTGTGAAGTAGAGATTACTCGCCTGGCACAGTCGTCCCCACTACTACTGTATATCCACAATATCAACACATGGTTCCAAAAATAGTAATCATGTCTTCACACTTTGTTTTAATTTCAAATACCACAGGTATTACATTTGTTTTTATTTTCAAATAAAACATCATTGTGTAATGTGACCAAAGTTATAGCTGCTTACACTTGTATTGTGCTTTACAAGCCTGAGTCACACGTTTCTCAAAGTACTGTGGTCATTATTCATTCTCTCCACACTCTGTGGTGGTAAGCTTCATTTACCACGTGGCCCTAATGTGTTGTTTATGTCCTGATCTCTTTTTATGTTAGTGCCCTCTGCTGGACACATGAGGAACTTTTTATTTATCTAAGTTGCCCCCTATTGGCTGGAATGAGTATATTGGTTATTGAGTAAAACAAAAACAAAAATCATAACAGGAATGGGCTAGAGACTTACAGTGCCTCTCGTGAGTATTCATACACCTTGAACTTTTGCACATTTTGTCATGTTTACAACCCTAAACATAAAGATTTTATTTAGATTTTTTTACTGAACGTTCACACACAAGTAACAGACAACTGTGAAGTGAAAGCAAAATGATACATGATTCTGTTATTTTTCAAAAAATAGAAAAGTGAAAAGTGGGGCGTGCATAAGTATTCATACAGCATTTTCTGAGTGCATTAAATTGCCTTTAAAACATTTCTAATGACTCCAGAATGTTCACTCCTTGGCCTCACGGTTAAATAGAGGCCACCTGTGTGTAATCTACTCTCAGTATAATTTCAGCTGTTCTTTTAGGCCCTCAGAGCTGTGGTCGGAGTGTATTGGTCACTAAACAATATCATGAAGGTCAAGGAGCACCAGAGAGGTCAGGGATAAAGCTGTGGAGAAGTTTAAAGCAGCGTTAAGTTATACAAAGATTTCCCAAGATTTAAACATCTCCCAGAGCACTGTTCAATCCATCATTCAGAAATGGAAAGAGTAAAGCACCACTGCAGACTTACCAAGACACAGCTGTTCACGTAAACTAACAAACTGAACAAGGAGAGCACTGGTCAGAAATATAACCAAGTGCCCCAAGATAGCTCTGGAGGAACTGTGAAGTCCTGCTGCTGAGCTGGGGGAATCTGTACATGGGACAACTATAAGTCGTATCTACACAAATCTGGCCTTCATGGACGAGTGGAAGAAGAAAGCCATTATTGAAAGGAGGCCATAAGAAATCCCGTTTGAAGTTTGCTAGAAGTCATATGGAGGACACAGCTCCATGTGGAAGAAGGAGCTTTGGTCAGATGAGACAAACGTTATGTATGGAGCAAACCTAACACTGCTCATGGTCCTGAGTGCACCATCCCCAGTGTCAAATATGGGGGGGAGCATCATGCTGTGGGACTGCTTTTCCTCAGCGGGGACTGGGAATACTGTAAAAATAGTTGGGAACATAGATGGAGCCAAATATGGGGAAATTTTGGAGGAAAGCCTGCTGGAGTCAACAAGAGAACTGAGGCTGGGGCGGAGATTCACCTTCAGCAGGACAATGACCCTAAACACAAAGATAAATCTACAATGGAATGGTTCAATAAAAACATATTAATGTGTTAGAATGGCCCAGTCAAAGTCCTGATCTAAATCCTATTGAAAATCTGTGGAATAATGTGAAAACTGCTGTTCACAAACGCTCTCCTTCTAATGTGACAGAGCTTGAGTTGTTTTTTAAAGAGGAATGGGCTAAAATGTCAGTCTCTACATGTGCAAATCTTGTAGAGTCAGAACCCAAAAGACTTTCTGCTGTTATTGCAGCAAAAGGGGGTTCCACAAAGTATTCATTCATCTGTATGAATACTTATGCACGCCCCTCTTTTCGGTTTTCTATTTTTTGAAAAATAACAGAATAATGTATCATTTTGCTTTCACTTCACAGTTGTCGGTTACTTGTATGTGAACGTTCAGTAAAAAAATCAAAATAAAATCTTTATGTTTAGGGTTGTAAACATGACAAAATGTGCAAAAGTTCAAGGTGTATGATACTAACGAGAGGCACTGTACTTTTTTTCCGGACATAATCAGGAATTTGTGCCGTAGTTTGAGGACCCCTGCGTCAAACTGTGAACAAATGGGATCATTTATGTTCACCTATCTGGTGATCAATATATGTGATCGAAAGAAAAGATGCCATGCTGACCACTCTTACAGCCACTAAGGTCAAATACGCACTAGAATAAACTTCTCATTTTGACTCATTGCCACTGACTCTCCATGAGTAATTCGCTGTCTGACACTTACTCAGATAAATATTTCAAGATTAAGGCATGGCTAAGCTTCCATAACGGGGCTGGACAGATGGTAGCAATTTGACAGGTCAATAGGAAGTAGCCCCTGGTGCATCATATTGCCCATATAAGCTTATACACAAACAGCCCAACATTTAGCCCTGAAGCCGGCCATGTTCCAGGCTCTTCCACCCCAACCCAAGCATCTGTCGCTAAAAGATAAATTCAGATTCACTTTTCCGCATCATAACTTTGGTGACAAAATATTTTTGCACAGCCTTAGAGACACAGCCTAATATCTGCTCTGGCTTGATGTCAAAGGGGGAACATATTTTTTTCTCTTCATTGAAAGCTGAAAGGGAAAGTTGACAAGTTTTATTGCAGCTTATTTTGAGTCTCTTATTAGTCGTTTGGAGGGTACAAAGTGCTGAATTCAAACTGTCACAAATGTCACAGAGTGTTTGTGAAGTGTTCTGTGCACAACAGATCAACAGTGGATTTCTTCAAAGCTGTAAACACAAGCCAAACCTGCAGCACCTGCGATTAAAAAGTTAAAATCTGTTTGAAGAAAAATAGCAATAAGGGAAACTTAATTCCGCTCTTTTTTGTCATTTGGCTTTTTTTTCTCCTTTTGCCGTTACAGCAGAGAACAGTCATAGTGATTCGGCACTGAATGATCTTGCCAACTGTTGCTAGGCTGTGGTCAGAGAGGTTCTGTAATGGAGGTAATTTTGTTACTGAAAGGAGAACGTCCTGGTTTAAACAACTTCCTTTTAGAAGCAGATGACCGCATGTGTGCCATTCTTTATTTTATGCTTCATCCCAAAACATGCAATTCTCTTAAAATGGACATATCAGAGGCTTTTTGGGAATCTCGTATTCATATTTTAGGTTTAGTCGATCAGGTTGACGTGCAATAAGTAACTTCCCCAGCGTGTCGTGCTGTGACGAAGGCTGCACACCAAAGAGCCTGGTTCTTTCCTTTCTTTCATGTGTTGGAAGTGTGCACATGTGTATGAAGTGTGCACATGTGTATGAAGTGTGTACATGTGTATGAAGTGTGCACATGTGTATGAAGTGTGCACATGTGTATGAAGTGTGTACATGTGTATGAAGTGTGCACATGTGTATGAAGTGTGCACATGTGTTGGAAGTGTGCACATGTGTAGGAAGTGTGCACATGTGTATGAAGTGTGCACATGTGTAGGAAGTGTGTACATGTGTATGAAGTGTGCACATGTGTTGGAAGTGTGCAGATGTGTATGAAGTGTGCACATGTGTTGGAAGTGTGCAGATGTGTTGGAAGTGTGCAGATGTGTTGGAAGTGTGCAGATGTGTTGGAAGTGTGCAGATGTGTAGGAAGTGTGCTCATGTGTAGGAAGTGTGCAGATGTGTTGGAAGTGTGCAGATGTGTTGGAAGTGTGCAGATGTGTAGGAAGTGTGCAGATGTGTATGAAGTGTGCAGCTCAAATAGCTTCTTTGAAACAGGCTCTATGTGTGTGCCTAAGATATTAACTTCTAGTCTGTCAGTCAGGGCTAGTTGTTAAACATCGGTCGATCAGCAGACCTTGAGCTGGTGTCAATTCATTTCACTCGAGGCAGTTCGTTTTCACTGAGGAGCACATGGCTAGCATGCATAAGCACTCTTAATGAGAGCGACAGGAGTAAGCTAGCAAAGCTCACTAATAACTCAATTGGAGTGCGATGATGTTGCCTCCGAGATAACACACATCTTGCTGCACTCAGGACAATAATGTCCACCTGTGTTGTAGTAAGAGTTTATATATTTCATATTCTTGAGGCATTTTAAAATACTTTCACAATCTTAGCATTGATTTTTCACATTTTCAAAATTTATGATTATAAACTGGAAGAAACCTATAGAGAGATGGGGTGCACACATGCAAACTTCACACATAAAGTTCCGACCAAGCCACATGGCAGGTTTTTTCTAATTGTTTGATGGGTTAATGTGGTAACAATTCATCATACTGTAGTTTTACAGTGAAGTGTTAATTTATGTAGAAAAAGTTGCCCTATGTTTTTATGTAGAACATTCATGACACAGAAAGAGGAAAAGCTCCACATAACTTGACTCTTTGATTTCTAATTGGTGGGGTGGCAGGATTCTTCAAAAACACGCACCTAGGTGACTGTGAGCTTTTGGTTGCTTTGTTGTGCTTTCTCCCACAGTGCAAAAAGACCTCCCCTGTAAGTCTCTCAAGGAGCCCAAGCTCCCTCCTCTATCACTTATGTCAGACTGACGGTGGAGTAGAAGCGCTTATAACCCTGTTAACCCTTTTCAACATCACATCACATTTAATGAAATAATGTTTGCACAAAAAGACACAGTTCATTGGTCATCCAAATGATTTGTGACTCATTTGACAACAGAAACCTAAGAGAAAAGCGCCATAAGTTTCTGCTGAAATGCCTGGATTTGCTAAAACGCAACCACGGAGGAGAGACAGACGGACGACAGCGTGAAGGAAGAGAAACTGTGTAATCAGCAAATTTAAGAAGGAAAGAACCAGGCTCTTAGGTGTGCAGCCTTCGTCACAGCACGACACGCTGGGGAAGTTACTTATTGCACGTGTGACAAGGCAATGAAGGAATAAATTCAGTATAAAGTATCACAAAAAATGGAAAACTATATTTTTCCCCTAAATCTTAAATACTAGAGCGTTGGGGTAAAAATTCTATATTCCATGGAGAATTTCCTAGATTTAACTACAGTACTTCCTTAACAAATTGTGTATTTATTTCAGAAGTTTTGCTGTAACATGAAAACCAATGGGTACTTTGACCCTGTCAAAAACTACTTAAAAGACTGACTCCAATGACTTTTATTATTTCGAAAAATACAGTCTATTCTCGTGACAACCATGAGAAGAGTGTAATTTTTTAACCACGCTGGCTTTTGTTGCATTCATTTTTAAAGCGTTAGCCTTGAGCTTTGATTGACAGGCCCTGGAGCACAGTGGAGGCTTGTTGCTGTTTTGTTTCCCGCCTTTTTTGGAACGTGCTCTCTCGTCGGAGACTGACCTGTCATTATGGATTCTCTCTCGAATTATGTTATGAATGTAAATGGGGAGAAGTGAGGAAACACAGTCTAGTAAAAATATTCATATATAAATCTTAAATACAAGTGCGTTTACAAGGGTTGGGTTAAACGTCTATGTGATGTGTCATATGCACTTTAATTAGCTTACCAACACTGCTTTTCAAGAGGAAACAACATCATAACATGGTTAAAAGCTACAAAAAAAAGTCAGCTTTGCATAATTCAGACCCTATAATGAATTCGGGGCAGGTTTGCTTGCAGCCTAATAACTCAGTAGGCGTACAATGTTGTTTCCTTATTGATAGCTAATGCACCGTAATCTGCCACACAAATCTTTGCTGCACTCCACATAATTACCTCCACCTCTGTCGTATTAATCCATCAAAGTCTGCTGCTTTCGCTATAGCTTTCATTTTGATATGTACCTCCCAGAGTGGTTGTTATGCTGCGTTTGAGATTCTCTGTTTACTTAATTTGCATGAAAACGGAGCATTGCCCACCTGGTACCGAGCAAAACTGCGGCAGATGTATTTATTTTCAAAGAGCACAGCTTGTAGCCAATTAGCGCGGGGGAAAT
Organism: Gobius niger; assembly: GCF_951799975.1. NCBI lineage: Eukaryota > Metazoa > Chordata > Actinopteri > Gobiiformes > Gobiidae > Gobius > Gobius niger. Next base: position 29,844,070 of record NC_136861.1, on the reverse strand, counting down.
CTGTTCGAAGGGAACATTTGGTATGGCGGAACAGTTGTATGGCGCTGCTAACTACACACTTGAGAGCAAAACAAACAGGAAAAAGTGGTTTTAAGTTCCAAAAAGGCCAACGGTTTATAGATCTATGGCAAGCGGGCCAAACTGGAACTCCCCCAAAAAGTGAGGTTTGCTGATTCACGGCTGCAGCGAGGCAAAGCGGTCGATCGATACGTCAATAGTTGGGGTTTCCAGCAAAAAGTCCAGTTGGCAAAGGTGAGCGAGATGCACAAGCTGTGGGCACCTTGTCAAGCAACGAATTGACTAGTTAATAAACTGGAATTCTTAAATGTTATAGTGTTGTATTTCAGTCGGAGGGAAGGTGCCAATACAACTCTATGGAAGAGAAGATGTCCAAATGTTTTTTTCTGATCATTATTTGATAGTGATTGGATTGACAAACCTGCCACATTTATTCTAATGGCTGGAACTCCTTTCTGCTGATCAGGCACAGGTTTTTGAATATTGTCTCCACTTTTGGGCACCTTTTTGAGGAAATGATTAGACCAAAGTTTATGTGTGCGGGAAGAGATGATTTTGAACTTTGTGACAGTATGTGTTTTATGTGAAGGGCTCAGGAATTAAAGAGAAATTAGCAATAAACTAAGACTATAAATCTGCATTTTGACAGTTACCATAGTTACCACCAAATGCTCTGCCTCAATTTTAAACTTTAGGCTCTTTGTTGTGATGTCACATGGATGCAAACAATTGCAAATCTGGATGAAAGATTCTGTCATCATCATCTGAGCCAATGTCGCTCAATGAAATGTAGCAATTGACCTTTCGCCGAGCCCCGCCCCCCCTTAGTTACTGTTGCTACGCCCGACAAACAAATGGTCAAACACGACAAGCGCAACAGATTGCCATGACGTCACCCGTGCATGTCAGTGACCTTTGTTGGAGCGATACCTTCGCGATATCCTCCAGATCAAAGCAAAAAAGGTTACAGTATGCAGTGGAGGGATATATTCAAGATTAAAGATTAAACTATCCCACGAAGGATAAATGACAACTGTTGACACTAAAGCAAACAGACAAACAGGTCTCAAGCACAAAACACACCTTATAATCTGTTCCTTCAATGCAACAGCACAGCCTTGTGGACCAGTCGTGCTCCCAGTAAGCACCCTCTTACTTTTCTACTATTGCTAATAATAGAGACATTTCTCCGGTTCGCTAAAGTTAGCCAACGCTAGCTAAACTTACAGGTGCCACAATGAGAATCAACAACAGCCAGTTATCAGGACCGAGACAAAATACACAGTACTTTTATCTGTAGACTGTAGGCTTGTAAAACGTCACCACCGCAGTGTGTTAGCCTAGCGGCTACGTCTTAGCCTTACCTTCACTCCCCCAGGCAGACTCTTGTGGTACCTAGTGTCCGATTTACATCCTCCATAGGCAGATGACTCATCATTTTGCTTCTTCTTCTGCTCATTGCTGGTATGTCCCATTGTTTTGCATTAGTGGCTTTGCTCTTTTTAAGGCCCTATCCCGAAGTAATGGACTAAAATGTGTTTTGCCCTTTGGTATATTTTAAAATCAGACATTTGCAAAAAAAGACCTCATTATAAACTATTTTGAATCGATTGTGAACAAGCAGGCATGTTGATATTGTTGTTTACATCAGCGGTTCTCACACTTTCCATCAAATTTGGACTAAACCATATCTGAAAATGATCTAAAATACACCTAAATACCTCTGTGCACAGAGTGGCCCTCATTTATCAACATTGCGTACAAAAACGGTGTACGTGTAGGTGTATTTGCGATATACGCCAGAGTGCGCGTGGCATACGCAAAAGCAGCTGATGGTAAATGCCACGGAGAGTTCCCAGCGTCATTTGAACGAAACGCCCAAAAATATTCATAATCAGGAGGCCTCACCCACGGGTTTTGCGGCACGCACGCACAAAACACGGCAAAATTATTTATTTTGCCTTATTTCTCCAACCAGGAAATGATTAAGAATTGTTTTTAACACAACAAATATTATATTTTGCGCATGAGAAAAATTAAAGAATCTATTAGAAACCCACAATAACCTTATAGCCAATCCAAGATCACATTTACTGAAAAGAAATCTATAATAGAAACCGCAATCTCAATGGCCGCCGCCATGTTTATTTCCCATACCGACTTTGAAGCTAAGCAGGGAAGGGCCTGGTTAGGACTGGGATGGGAGACCGTTTGGGAACACCAGGAAGCCTGGCGACAGTACTGAGTGTGTGCGTGGTTGGTGGTGGGGGCTGATGTGCGCAAACTGGTTGCCTCGCTTATCATCACCGAGTATGGGGTGAATGAATAATGCACCAAATTGTTAAGCGACTTTGAGTGTCTGGAAAAGCGCTATATAAGACTAATGCATTATTACTCTTATTATTATTATTACATCCGCGGCCCCCACGTGACGGTCCCACCGGCCGCGGGCATTGACCACGGTCCATATGGACCGCGGTGCTGCTGTCAGAGGACAACCCGGCGTCACAACAGCGCGAGTGCACGAGATCTGACTGCCGTGCGTGTGCGCGCATCCAAACAGGGTGATGTGTGCTTGTGTGTGTGTGTGTTTATGTGTGTGTGTGTGTGTGCGCTTGTGTGCGCGCGCGCATCCAAACAGGGCGATGTGTGCCATCGTCACTCACCCTAAACTGCAGCTGGAGACGCTCCGCACAGGTACAGTTACATCCTCCAAAACACATCTGCGTGTCTTTGTTTAAGTCTCTCCTGCAGTGACCAAGGCTGTGGTTCATTATAGATCCAGTGCTGCGTAATGTCAGAGGTGCAGACAAATGCGTAAGATCCAATCCTGGCCGTATTCCGTCTCCAAAGCTTTGTCTCCGAAAAAAAGTACACGCAAAACATTGCCCAAAACCTGCTCCAACACGAGCCTCTAATCAAACGCGCTGCTCTGAGTGATTTATCCTCCGTGTGAGTAAAAGCGAAAATGAAACTAACACTTAACGAGCGCATGGCCTGCACTGCGTAGTTTTTTTCTTTTTTTTTCCTTTGCTGCTGTACCATTTGTTTTCTATTTTGCTTTCACGTATTGTGAGCCCAGAGGTACATTTTATTCTAAAGCAGCTTTGAACGCATTGCCAATTTTATTGTAAGGTTATAAATACTGTCTAACAACGATCATTAGGCTATTTCAGTTCAAAACCAACGTATTATTTTTTTGATTGCACACTACCGTGATGCACCAAACCACGGGTCCTGCACCGTGAACCAAACCGTTAGAGCTGAACCCCTAATATTTATCCATAATTATTCCACTGTCTCTTGAATTCTATTCCCTGAGTTTAGCGAACATATTGTCGTTGTAGTTTATAAGAAAGGAGTACGGGTGCATCAAACACTCCAATTGCAGTTTGTTTGAAATTATTTTTAGCATTCATTATTTTACACATTTGTAGTGGCCATAGTTTTTGGAATGGGTTGGGAACCACTGGTCTACAGCTGAACTGTGTGACGGGTTGGACATTTCTTTGTAATCACTCATAATCTCAGAATATCAAATGTGGAGACTAGCGAGGCCCGGCCGAAGGCTTTAGACCTAAATAGCCTATATAAAAAAGGGTATAAAATTAAACCACAATAAAAGAAAAGTGTAGTAAAAAGAAGAAAGCGTGGATGTAACGCTGCAGTCCGAGCAGACTCTGGACCATGAACTGAACCAGCGAAAAGCAGCTGTCAGCTCTGCGGTCCACAGACTTGACGCTCAAAGCAACCAGAACAGGAGCAGGGCCTCGTGAAGACCCAGGTGAGTCCCGGTGTCCCGACGGCAGCGGCATGTGAGGCGGGGCAGCCATCCACACAAAGTTTGCGCAGCAGCAGCGGTCTTTTTTGTTAAAAAAGAAAATATCCCCGCAGTTCAGGTTCTAGTGTCTCTGAGCTTGGCCCGTGGCGTGGAGGAGCATGTCGATGCAGCGCAACATTGAATCAAGTCTGCCCATAAACATTAATGCTGTAGCCTTGTTTCATGTTTAAATCATCAATGTGGATGATATGCAGTGTGGCAATGCAATTCATGCTGCTAAAACTGTTATCCAGCTCTGTTTAGTGTTTAGTTAAAATTGGTGTATCATGTGCACCACCTCCTGACTTGGTGTAGGATTTGAGCTCACCGTCCGCCAGGTGTACGGTGCGCTCAGATTGATAAATGCCAAAACAGGCGGTAATTTTTCGTACACCCCACATACGCTCTGATTTCACCGTACGCAAGTTTGATAAATGAGGGCCAGTGTATTAATAAACTTTGACCTTGACCTTGACCATGAAGAATGAAGCTAAAGGCTAATGTTAATTTCACGCGTGACCAACAGGAAAAAAAAAAACCTAATCGAAAGATTGTGTCTAAACTGGGTGCAAACAATGTCTAAATCAGAAAAACTCCTAACTTAATTGTAATTAGAAATAATATATTATGAATTCAATCGTCTGAAAATGCAGATGCCCCAGAAAATCACCTGAAGAAGCCCAAGTGCCACCAGTGGAGCACAAGCCACAATTTGAGAACCACCGGTTCACATTATTGTGACAATATTGCTTCCAATGAAAGTTGTAAAATGCTACAAATGAAGAAGTGGGATTTTGGAAATGCATAGGAAAGTTACAACCCACATATAAAATTCATATTTTCCCTCCGTTATCGTTTGTAGAAAGAAAGAAAAAAAAATTGTATAGGGACTTCAAGTGGAGGAGAAAGAGCGATAGTTTTTTTTTTTTTTTTTGGGGGGGGGCTGGTACTGACTTGTGCTTCTTGAGAGTCAGGCTCATGTGCTGCTTCATCTGCTTGAGGCCGTGATAGTCCGTGTAGATCAGGTCAAAGGGCAGCGGTCCGGTGGGGGGGCAGCTTCCTCGACCCGGCGGCGCTCCCAAAAACCTGAAACACATAAACTCGCGTCAGCTTGACACATGAGATGAGACACATACAGAGTAGCTGTGCTAACCCCTCAGAAGACAGATCTCACTACGGGGGAAACAATGCCTTCAACCTACACTGCTTATGATTATTGTGCTGCTAAATAGCATTTTGTTGTTGTTACCTGACATTGCTGTTCTTCAGCAGTTCACATTACTGTCTTCTTTCAAATGTAAATGCCTTTGGACAGGTTTAAAATGTGCACGGGGAAGTCTTGATTTGCAAAGCTGTTTCAAATCTAATCCCCGTTGCAAATGGGCTGTTAAGATATTTCTCCAAAATAGTTTGACCTTGTAAACTGAATTACAGCAGAAATGAACAAGCAGAAAAGAAAGATTTCTCTTTGATATTATGTACAAGAAAATCGTTTTTATTGAATTTATTTTGCATGAGATATTGATATTTCATATTTCTGTAAGTGCTCATGGTTCTTTTCTTCTTGCCTCAACTACCAGCGCTACCGAACAAGCGCTTATGTGTGCATTTTGCAAACCTTTGCACTGAATGCTTTTATAATCAATGTGCTGACAGCTCTGTTTTTACAGAATATACACTTTGTATATAAACTGTGAAAAGTGTACCTATTTTTTATCTATAAAAAGGTGGGGGAAAAAAGAAATGTGTACAGTTAATACTGGACCTTCAGCAATAATAAGTTTAAAGAAAATAAAGTGTTCTTTTCATCTTAAAACATCATCCTTAAAATCCTCATCCAGGCGGGCTTTCCACTGAATTATTTTAGTTTTGCATAATCTTTCCGAGCTGTAAGATATTGGTGTTGTTGGGCTAAAAATGAGCACTAAAGCGCAGTGTGAAATGACTTGAAATGATAGCAGCAGCAAACAGCCTGGGCATCTGCTCGTTCAGTGGAGGTGGTCCCTGACCTCAGCCTCTCTCATTCTGTGAACTACAGTCTCCACAAACAAACGCAAGCACAAACCAATCGATGTCTCTCAGACCCTGGATGCATTTGGAGTGGAGTGGGAGCAGGTACTGCATGTTCTTTTATGAAGGCTCCACGTTTACTGCAATAACACAAGAAACATGGAACCGTCTAAGTGCTATTATTGGCCATCCTAAAAACAAAGGGCGTTATCAGTGTGAAATGCTGGTTCAAACCAAAATAGAATGCGGTTCTAAAAATAGACATCAAACATAATTAAGCCTTTAACAAGTTTAGTATAAGAGAGACTCACATCGTTTCCACAACATGGCAGACGTGGACGAACATGACATCCATGTTAATCATATAAGTAAATAAAAACTAACAAGAGCGATGGTGATGAGCCAACAAAATATATTTACAGCTCCAAAGGTTGTCCAGCTATCTTTGCCTCTGATACACCTAAAGATGTAGCTTCTGTATCTCCAGGACCTGGGGACGTGCAGGTCGGATCACAGCTGTATCACTCACCCTCATGAACACTAAATAACTTTGTCATCAGACTTTTGAACACAAAACACCTGATATCAGACTCATGAACACTAAATAACTGATATCAGACTCATGAACACTAAATAAACTGTTAGCTTCCATAGATACAGACGGCATCTCTGGAATCGCCCATATATGTTTACACATGTTTAAAAACAGTTAAGGGGGAAAACAATTTGGAGAAAAATCTAAACTTTCTCAAATGATTCAAAAACTACTTTAACAAACGCTGAATTATGAATATAGTTTTCTACTAAATAAAGATACAAAGACATGGAGAGGAGCAAAATGGTTCAACAGCCCATAAATACATAAATAACGGAGAAAGCTAACATGATGCTACATACTTAATGTTTGTACAGCCCTCCTTCAGCAACTCCTGTTGTGATATTGGACTAAACAAAACCATTGATTGATTGATTGATTGATTGATTGAGCCCATGAAGTCTCTCCACTGGCTTCCTGTTGCCATCAGGGTGATTTTTAAAATTCTGGTTCTGACTTTCAGGGCGCTTCAAGGACAGGCTCCAGTGTAAATCACTGGTCTAATCCAGCCCGACACTTCAGCTCGGAGTCTGAGGTCTTCAGGTCAAAATCTGCTCATGGTTCTTCAGACCTGTAACAAAACCCAAGGAGACAAGTCCTTTAAAGCCATTGTGCGCCATCTCTGGAATGAACTTCCTTTGTCCTTGTGCACTCTTGATTCTGTGGAGATTTTTAAAAAGCAACTTAAGACTCATTTGTTTAAACAGGTTTTCCACAGCCAATAGAGCTGCCTCTATGAATGCAAATTTTTACTGTTTTTATTGTTTGTATTTTGTTGTCTACTGTAAAGCACGTTGTGACCTCTCTGAAAAGCGCTTTTTAAATAAATATTACTTACTTACTTATTTACTTACTCCTTTACCTTTGATGGCCTCTCGATGGGGTTAATTGTAAGGTCCCCATGCAGTTAGGAACAGGAGCCTCAGCTGCGTATTGACAATCCAACCATCAGCACCCAATGGCGGAAACTAGATGATCCACACACCAGACTACAGAAAATACCACAGACTAAAGGCTCGATCTGCACTGACTCAGTAAGTTTCAAACCTGAACCATCGTAACTATATGCAGCCACACAGAAAAGGACAACGAAGAAGCGTCCATCATCAACAGTGGTCGTGCAGAGATTGGCAATTGGAGGTTGACGCACATCCGCTTTTGGCTTAAGAAGCTATGAAGTTTCTAACTCATTTGACACTTTCAGATCAAGCCCAAGTGCAAGACAAACAACACACCCAAGTCTACTCACGGTTAGTCTGGGGACTACTTTAGGGGAGCAGGAGGAAGTGGCCGTGGTGAGCGAAGTTTGGGAGTCTGTGTATAGACAGCTACTGTATGTCTGAAGCAGCGGGGAAGAAATTGAGGGATGGATTTCCTCATACTCTCCTTTCATCCTAACCAGAATGACTGTACCTGCCGAGGTCTAGGCGCCAAAGTTTATCCATTCATTAAACCATGCACCTCTACGGCTGGAAATAACCTCTTTAGCATAAGCAATAAACTCTGGTGCAGCCACAGGTTAGTCTAATGTTCCTTTGCCACCCCTACAGTGCGGGAGCAGATGTATAACAATGACTGAGCGTGCGCCTCCTCGTCTCAAAAAGCCACTAAAGCCGCCCGTTTAATTGGATATATGCAAATCCGAGCAAACTTTAAGGCAAGCGGAAAAGGATTAAGGAGTATTAGAGGAAGCGGCAGCAGTGAGAACTTGGAAGCGCTCCAGTTTTCAAACCACCTCTTTGCCTCTACCTGACAAATTGCATGCGGAAAGAGGATGGAGACAGGTTTATTTCACCGTTATTTTATTTGAAATCCCACCGAAGACACACATTTTGAGCTCAAATCCGACGAGATAGACTGTTAATAACATTTTTATGGTAAACATGGCGGGCAAAAAACCTCATCCTCCATAATACTCCTCAATGAGTCACACTAACTATCTTCGTTTTAATGAAAGAATGTCTCTCCAAAGCACTTTATAGCTGTAAATGACTTTTAATGGGTTTTAGAAGCAGACAGAGCTGGCAGACACACAATGGTCATAAAAACTGTGGCTGGATAGACAGTAATTATGAGTCGGAGTCGTTAATTTTGGAGCCTCCGAGGGATTCTCAGATGATTTAAGCAGGAAAAATGTCAGCGGCGTCGATAGGAAGGAAGATGTGTGTGGGGTTTTAAGCAAGTTTTTAACGTCTTATTAGGAAGCTTAGTGGTATGCAACAGGGCCCACTCGATATTCTTGAGAAGCTTTGACACTTATTCCAACACATGAAACAGAGAAACTCAAGGAACCGAGTGCAGTGATAATACTTTCTCCTCCACTACGAAGGCTCCAAAGTATAAAGTCAATTTGGTGTGCTCTGTACATTTTGAATAGCCTAATAATGCACGTCAAATTGTACTGAGTCACAACAAATGTTTTTTCCATCGTGAGGGTGAATTCGGGCACAATTTTCATGCTTTGAGTGGAAAGTGGATGAATAATCGGTACAATGTAGCAGAGTCTACTCAAAACGATCGAGCTCCGGAACCACATCACCTCGACCAAGCCTGCGCACTTTCTGAAACAAGTTTTTTTGTACTGCTCCCCTTTATTACTTTTGATCGACGTAGCCTCAATGTCAATGGTAATGTCAACATAATGACGAGCCAGAAACAAAAGCATTGATCCCCGAAGGTCATCTCTTTCAACTCCATTCACCGTTCGTTTTCAGCAGAAACCTTCATGTCCTCGTTACGCACTACACTCGTACGGCTGTGCAATTCATCAAAATTCAATTAGGATTTCAATTATTACACTAGACTATTACAAAAATGGCATAATGGAGGAAAAAAACGATCATTAAGGACAAGGATGCCCTCCCGCTTGTCCACCCAAAGTGCAGAAAGTCCGTCCTGCGTGGCTTGTATGAGTGCGGCTGATCAGCTGAACGACATGCAGCGTGATGAACTGTGGCATTTGTCGCGGAAATGATCATATAGTAATAATAATTACTGTTAGCTCGTAGCTCTTGACAACGCTAAAAGCCTCACTAATGCAGCTCCAAGAAAACTTGTATTGTGATGATTGTTTCTGTTCCCTTCGCATTCCACATGCTACTGGCACATGCTTTGGTCCGACATAAACAAACAGCGCTGTGTGATGATGTCATCAAGCCGCGCAGCTTGGTTTGCTTGGGCAGGTGTGAGGGCTGGCCAGGGTGAGCCAGGGATGTCTCTAGTAGAAGATTAGTTTAGAAACGGTAGCATAACTGCCCAAAGAATATATATATTTGAAAAAAATAACCAACCCAATTTCAATTAGGGACCTAGTGCTCTTTGGGTGGCTAGCATAACAGCTTTATTTTCCTTCACGGTGGCATCTAAGACTGGATTTCTGGCTTTCTGGATGGAATGTTGGCTCAACCATGGAGACGGTTAAATCAGCAGAGAAAACTTACCAGAAACTCTAAAACCAATTAAACCTTGAGAGTCCTAGTTTCCGCTGTGATGGAAAATAAAGGCGCTATGCTAACCACTCATACAGCTGCTGGGTCACTACAAGGTCAACTGTGTTTTTCCACAGATAAAACGTTAATGCACAATATCCCACATAATTAAAGCTTCAAAAACTACTGTTTTACTGTGTGACAGCTGAGCTTGCATTGAAGTTCCAAGTATAAAGAATAATAATACAGAGCCTCAAAACATAACAGAGCAAAAATGTGCCTTTAATGTCTACGTTTAGCTGAATATTTCAAATGATTTGACCGCAATGGTAAAATCACAGAAATAGCATGTTATATAATTTTTAAAAGATCACCCTGTGGCTTTTTGTTGCTTTCTTGTCATGAGGTTATGTTCATTTCGAATATCTTGCCGACAACCTATTCCACTTCGAGTTGTAACAAGGGCTTACATCAGTTCAGCAAAAACTATCTTAGAGTTTAGGGAAAAAAGTTTGACATACATTTTTTATCTCCCACTGCAGCTGATGTAAAGTCGGTGCGTGTCGGGGTAAGATTCGGGGAGATTTCCACTCTGTTGAAACACCTGCGCCCCCCCCTCCCCTTTTGTGCAGCAACTCGATGAGAACGCGCCAACCTTCCAGCGGAAAAAAGCAGTATTATGCAAAGCTACAGCGAAAGCAACAAAGATAGTTGAAGCAAAAAATAAAAAATAAGCAGAGGTGCAGACTCGCGGTTGACAACTATCAACGGGAGCAATTTCTGCATGTCACAGCCGGCCGCTGGCGCCATGGCAACTCCGCAGCCAGGCAAATAAAAGCGAGAGGGGGAGCACGGGGGGGAGACAATCGATCACGCTGTGCCGCTGATTATTTCTTAGGAGAAGGGTGAACGCGTCCAGTGGTGAGGGGAATTGGCCGGGGCATGTTTGACGGGTCCACAGCCCCAGAGCCCAGCAGTTTACAGGGAGGGGCTGGGGGAGGTTGTTGGGCGGGCAGCGGAATCGCAATGCAGAAACTTAAGACAACAGCGAGAGGCAGCAATACGGAGAAGTTTGACTTTGTAATGGACTGGTGGTGACAAGGCAAACTCTGTAATTGGCAAAAAACATTACCTCTCTGTCCATAACTCTTCATTTCAATCCTCCGCTTCTAACGACTGGAATCATTTTCAGGAAACTCTAGAACTTTGTGTCAATAGGTTGCGTTCACCAGACATCACAACAGTCTTAAAGCAGTACTAAGTAACAATAAATCCTTTTCGTAGTCCCTGTGGGGGTAACACAAGTGTTTATGGGATGATTGGAGGGTCTTTCATCTCCCCCGGTGTCTCTGGACAGAAAACCATGTTTGCAACTTGACTGCCACCGGTGCGGAGAAAGCAATACACACGAAGAATCACGAAGAAGAAGCTAACAGGCTAACGGGCAAAGCTAACTGTGGGCTAACGTCACTTTAAACAGTATTTACAGCCAAATTTGAGTGAAAAAAATATTTCCATTGTATAATTGGGTGTACAGTAACCCTCTCTCCCTTCGCCTTTCCTGTCAGCGTCGTATTTACTCTCCAAGACAATTAATAATTTAAAAAATCGTAACTTGCTACTACACCTGCAGTTGCGCTTATGGCCTCTAGGGGAAAGAGTTACTTAGTACTGCTTTGAAGTGCATATGAGGTTTTAATGCTTTTGAAAATATAACTTATATAGAAGGAAAACATCACTTGCATGTTCCTCAGTTGCATAATTATCATTTTATTTCAGTGAAGCAGCAATGTTAATGAAGAATTTAAGCTACTGACTTGAAGTAACACAGATAAAGGTAAAGTTCCGCAGCAGCTTGACTCATTTCCAATTGACTTAACATGGTCGGCACGGCAACAGATAATCGTTATTAAAATTGTTTGCCTTTATCTATGTCACTTCTCGTCGGTGTCCTATAGTGTGTAGACAACATATTGATTTTCCAAAATATCGCGATATTTTGCGGGATGATACAATACTTTTTATTCCGATACCGATACTTTTGATGACGTCATGCATATTAATGAGGCAGCAGTGCTCCATTGATTCAGAGTCAACAGAGGACAATGATAATCAAGAATTCAGTCAGAACAGCAGGGGGCAGCACTACAGTTTTCAGCACCTGAACCAAATACTGTCACACAAATAAATTACTTATAATGATAGGTTTTTTTATAAATAAAGAAGATTAATTTGGGGTTGGTTTATTCCTTTTGGACTGTGGTTTCTTGTTTATTTAAATGTAAATGAAGTCACTGACAGATCTATAGACCCATCTTCAGTGTGTAAGTCAGGGAGCATTTACAGACACAGAAAAAAGGGGTACAAAGCACATGAAAAGAAATAAGGTAAAGGTAAGTAAATGAGGAATAATATGTAGTATGTTAAAATAAAGGTTAAAAGTAGCATTTTTAAAATTGTGATTATCGTAGGTTATTTTTGTGCAATACATCGATTATCGCAGTATCGTGAAATAATCGCTATTGTAAGCCAAGTATCGCGCATCGTTTCGATCGTGAGGTCCCCAGAGGTTCCCACCCCTAGTGTCCAATAAGGAACAAAGGACAAACTAAAGAAAGCTGGGTGCAAACTTTAGCAAAATCGATTAACTATGTTAATATATAATAATATATAATATATATAATATATAGCATATAAATGTGTCTGATGTGTCATGTATGAGCCTATTGCTCAAAATTGACGCTTGTTTAGTTTTCTAATGTTGCCTTATTTTTTGGGGTTCAAAACTCAATAAATCGAGCTACACATTAGATATTCCCTTTGAAACAAACCTTCAAAATATTGTGAAGTACCCGGCTGGAATGTTTGGAGTCTGCAGGAACTAAAGTGGAGATGTTGTTGCAAGAGTGCAAAGAAAATGCGCCTGTATATTCTCCCGTCTTTAACCGTAGGCCGTCTCCCAGAAAGTAAATGCCCATATTTGGATAACAGCATCATTTTGGTCGCCTTTTGGGCTACATAAGGATACCAAACATGCCAATATCTGTGAATAAATAGTGATGGGCGAATGAAGCCTTGTAACACTTTGAGGCTTTCCTAACAAAAAAGTGTCGTACGCTTCGAAGTCTCTGAGCTGTTTCATTCTGTTTGAACACTGACCTCTTGTGGACAAACTTTACTATCACGACTTCTCATGAACACGACTGATGCACCAACACAATCATGTGGTAGAGAAGTTTCAAACAGACGCGTGGCCGTTTTATTATGATATTGATGTTTGAATAATCAAATCAATCATATAGGCCGATAAATAAGAGTCATTTTCTTTGTAACGTGGGTCTGTGCTTCACGGAGCTCCAGCCTCAGTCACCTGCGGCTCTGCTGCTGAAGTCAGGACATCAATGCACGATCTTTTTACTTCATTTAGTCAGAGCTAATTTTGGCACTATTTACTGTAGATGGTGCTCCTTACGTTTCCCCCGCCTGATCAGCTCCACACCTACTTTTGTATCTGTTCAAAAGCAGGACTTTGTAAAGAATAAGAAAATACAAAATGTATTCTGGCCCACCTCCACTTTCGCCACATGAACGCAGTTAAATGGGAAATGGGGGAAATACAGCACATTTATTTATCTATCACTAATGATTTACATCACTATATGGACGAGTTCGCTCTGAGCAGATGACTCGCTTTAAGACACGATACACAACTCACAGAATGAATCCGTTTTCAAGACAGTCACGTGACCAGGTGTTACTGAAAGAGGCTCCGACGCAGTGTTTCGAAGCAATCTGCTTCAGGAAGAACCATACTAACTCTGGAGCGCTGAGTTTTTTGGCTATCACTATAAATGAACAATCGTGGGAAACCGGGTGGTGTGCTGACTTGCTAGTGGGGAAAAAACGTCATAAAATAAGCATCCAAAGGTTAAGCTTTTGTCTTCTTTTTGGCACTAAGATGTTAAGAGAAAAAACTAACTGCCTTTGCCATGTTTCCCTCTCCTCAGCTCTGACACACAACTCATCTGGGAGAGGGACATCATCAGAGAATCTCCATGGAGATGCTTGATGCTTAGATTTGACAGGTATGAAGTTTAAGACTAAGGCTTTTGTCCAAAGGCTTTCTTTTGATCATATACAGCAAAAGGAGCATTTCCCTTGCTTAGCATTAGGAGACGTCGTTTTCTGATCATTTAGTTGCACCTGGAAAGTTCACCGGCCAGTCTTATGTTATGCATCATTCGAACCACTTTGGACACTTGGGACTTCTTGAGGTGTAGCTTCGATTTACATGCAAGTACCAGGAAAATACATAACATGCACCCTCTGCAGAGTGACAACGAGACGCTAAAAACACTCATAACTAAAGCTAAAGTGACTATACCACATCACATTAACACTCGTGACTTTGTCTGGCCGCATCTCAGATTTATGAAACTCAGTAATAGCCTGTCCTCAGCTGCCGTCATCACAGGCAAATCATTTTATTTTACTGCAGCAAGTCGGAAAACTATTATTGCTATTGAAGATGGGATGGTAATTGGGGTGACACAGACTTCTGATCCATCTAATTAGGCCCGAGCAACGGACACGCAGTGTCCCGCGAGGGACTAATTAAAATCGATAACGGGGGACGAAAACGCAAGAATTCACGTAGCAAACGTGAACCGATTCGCAAGTAACAGGGGTCAAAACGTAGTGCTCCGCAAGCTCTAATTTTGGGTGGGGTTCGCGAGAGAAAATAATAAAAGTTGACTCTGTGGCGCCCCCTCAAACAGGCGGTTTACATTGACCCAATGGAGGAGCGGTCGCAAAAAAAATCATCGTACAAACGTGACATTGGCCAGGGACATAGACCACGTCAGGACATGTCAAAAATGATATTATGACCCCGCCCTAAATGCTACAGGAAGTCGGCCATCTTGGCCCGAACCTCAAACCTTCAAAATCGTACCTCTTGAACTTCTGGCCCCGGATCCCCGAGTTTTCAATGCAAAGCCTCCAATTTTGGCCAACATGTCCCAAACCCATGTGGCTTTCTAAATCATCATTTCAATTTTTTTTAAATTATTGGGCGTGGTCATGACAAGGCCGCAACTGAGAGGCCATTTTTAGCAAATTTCAAAGCCTCATATCTTTCACAGACTTGGCCGGATTGGAACGGACCCAATCCGGCGCGCGTGCACATTCCACACCTGGACCTAATGCTGTGCACACGCAGCCGCTATCGCCAAAAATGACTCACTGGCGCCCCCTCAGAGGTTTTGTCTTTAAAAATTCGTATAAAAAAAACGGGATGGTATGGAGGTGTGGAAAAAATCATACAGACCTTGTCAGTGATGGGGAACAACATATCAAAGCCACGTCACTCTGAGTAATGTCTTTGTGGGAGAAAAATAATGGCCGAAAAATCGTTTCCATTATTATTATTATTATTATTATTATTATTATTATTATTATTACGTCTTTGATCTCAATTTTGACCCCCTGAACATTAACGAAAAGTCAATTTTATTTGACCAACGGTTCAAGGTTGGTGTAAAATTAACTATTTTGATATTCGCAAGACAACACTTTGAACAATGCCTCAGTGGCGCCCCCACATGCATGCCCCCCATTCATTTGGAAGCATGCATTTTTTGGCCTAAACCTTTGTCTTTGAGTACAGTGATAGAGCACATCAAGACAAACTTAAAACATCATTATAACTCCACCCTCTGACAAACAGGAAGTCGGCCATATTGGATTGAAAATTGTAACCTGAATTTCTTCACCTGATATTTTGTCAAGTCACTCGAAGGGTTTTGGACCAAATGACATCCAACTTGGTGAGTGTAATCTAGAGGCGTAGAGCTACAATAATCGAGCTCTTTTGTTCGGATATCTGTTACGGTTTGTCTCTACCGCTCTGCTAAAAAACATGCTTTTTCCCCGCCTCTTTGGTGACAACTCACAGGGGCACGCAAATTCAGATCACACTCATATTTGGATCACATAAGCCCCTCTATGGATCGTACTGATTACCCTTGATAATTGTACAATTTTCCCAAAAATAGCGCCCCCTACCTATACCTTCAAAATTACACTTGCACGAAAGTGAAAACAAAGGTGATATCCTGATTCGGCACGTCGCACTGATCAAAAAAGTCTATTACAACATGCCTCTATCTCGCTTAATTTTCTGTATAATTAGGCCCGAGCAACGGACACGCAGTGTCCCGCGAGGGACTAATTAAAATCGATAACGGGGGACGAAAACGCAAGAATTCACGTAGCAAACGTGAACCGATTCGCAAGTAACAGGGGTCAAAACGTAGTGCTCCGCAAGCTCTAATTTTGGGTGGGGTTCGCGAGAGAAAATAATAAAAGTTGACTCTGTGGCGCCCCCTCAAACAGGCGGTTTACATTGACCCAATGGAGGAGCGGTCGCAAAAAAAATCATCGTACAAACGTGACATTGGCCAGGGACATAGACCACGTCAGGACATGTCAAAAATGATATTATGACCCCGCCCTAAATGCTACAGGAAGTCGGCCATCTTGGCCCGAACCTCAAACCTTCAAAATCGTACCTCTTGAACTTCTGGCCCCGGATCCCCGAGTTTTCAATGCAAAGCCTCCAATTTTGGCCAACATGTCCCAAACCCATGTGGCTTTCTAAATCATCATTTCAATTTTTTTTAAATTATTGGGCGTGGTCATGACAAGGCCGCAACTGAGAGGCCATTTTTAGCAAATTTCAAAGCCTCATATCTTTCACAGACTTGGCCGGATTGGAACGGACCCAATCCGGCGCGCGTGCACATTCCACACCTGGACCTAATGCTGTGCACACGCAGCCGCTATCGCCAAAAAGTCCTTTAAATGTCTTTTAAGTGGCTTGTAAGTGGCCCGCCCATCCTCCGTGAAAATCGCCAGAGGTCTTAACCTAGCAGCGTGCTGGCCTCTGTCAGAGTTTCTCCTGAAATTCGCCAGTATTCCACATTTCCCCCTTTCTTCACAAAAGCTACACTTTTGGACTCGTATATACTTATACTACCCCTCTGTAACAGACATCAGCTTTAATTTGGACGTTTTTGCCTCCAAAGTCACGTTTTTCTCAACTGTACAATCACAGGAAGTTCAATTCGACTGTTTCCTGTCCGTCTCTCTGTGTGTTCCTCATACTATATGGGTCTTACCAAATAATACCTTCAATATCGAGGGTGCTGCAGGGCTGAAACCCCCTCTCAACGATTCTTTGGGCAGCCAGGAATTTACCACAATTACAAAATGATACAATATATTATTTTCTAAGCTGTTAATCCATTTCCTGCAAACACACAAGTGCGGAGTCTCTCATGACATTTATTTCACATCCGCTATATTTTTCTCAGCCTAAGTAGCTCCATTGGTAGAGAGCTGGGTTAGTGTACAGGAGGTTGCTGGATCAAATTCTGACCTTGACTCTTTTTTTTTTTTTTTTCCTTTGGACTCAGCACTTTCTGGTTAGAACATGCATCGTCGCCGATGGTTCCACACTCATTAAAAACAGGGAAATTATCCCTCCAGTGTGTTTCTGGGATCAAATTTCAGCCTGTGAATTTAGAAAACCCAAGCAGTCATCAGGCCCATGTTTGCTTGGAATTACAGCTCAGTGATAGCATGTTCGTCTCAAGTGAAGGAGGTAACTAGTCCAAACACAACCTTGACACTTTCATATTGCCTTCATCTTTTCCATTGCCCGCTGCACACATTGTCACAGCCTAAAACACATGATTGCGGGACGTTTCGTAGCAGTTTACTCAACCTGAGTAGCTCCATTGGTAGAGTGCTGAGCTAGTGTGCAGGAGGTTGCTGGATCAAATCCCAACCTAAACTTTTTTTTATTTCCTTTTTCTTTTGGACTCAACACCTTCCCGGTAAGAACATGCATCATTGCCTATGGTCCCACACTCATTAAAAACGGGGAAAAAACCTCTCCTCCAGTGTGTTGCTGGTACAAAATTGCAGCCTGGGAATTTAAATAAGCCAAGCTGTCATCAGGCCCATGTTTCAAGTGAAGGAGGTTGCTAGTCCAAACACAGCCTTGACACTTTTCTATTGCTTTCACCTTTTACATGGGCCACTGCACACATTGTCACATGAGTACAGCACGTTTTATAAGATTTGCTTTGCCGTGTAGCGTTATTGCTTGTGCATTGGGTTTCCAACCATGAGATTGCTGGGTCAATTTTGACCTTTGCTCTTTTTTTTTTTTTTTTTACCGCACCTACGGTCCCACTCTCATGAAAAACGCTTTCATATGCGTCACTAAAGAGCTAGAAATGGGGGGATCGTAGGAAAACAATTGAGGCAACACAAGGGAAAATGCTCCAGTGGGATGCTGGGAACTAACTTCTGCTCAATAACTTAGACAAAACTAGCGCACATCACAGTCCAAGTACCATGGAGCTACAGCTCAGTGATAGTGTGCTTGTCTTTGGTGTAGGAGGTTGCTGGTTCAAATATGGCTCTGACACTTTTCTAATGCTTTCTCTTTTCTTGCCGGCATTTTAATAGGATTATGATACATTGAAGTCTGGCAGTGATTTTAACAGTTTATACAGTGTTAAGAGTTTCTGCAATTTCAACAGTTCTTACAGTTTCTGCAACAAAATAGGGATTTTTGCAATTACAACACAATTATGCCACTACATAGGGATTTTCACAATAGCACTATAATGCTACTTAAAGGGACTTTCGCATATAATAAACTGTAATGCAAGTTAAAGGGACTTTCGCATAAAATGCACTGTAATGCAACTTAAAGGGACTTTCGCATATAATAAACTGTAATGCAACTTAAAGGGACTTTCGCATATAATAAACTGTAATGCCACTTAAAGGGACTTTCGCATATAATAAACTGTGATGCAACTTAAAGGGACTTTTGCATATAATAAACTGTAATGCCACTTAAAGGGACTTTTGCATATAATAAACTGTAATGCCACTTAAAGGGACTTTCGCATATAATGCACTGTAATGCAACTTAAAGGGACTTTCGCATATAATGTTCTGTAATGCAACTTCAAGGCACTTTCGCATATAATAAACTGTAATGCAACTTAAAGGGACTTTCGCATATAATAAACTGTAATGCAACTTAAAGGGACTTTCGCATATAATGTACTGTAATGCAACTTAAAGGGACTTTCGCATAAAATGCACTTTAATGCAACTTAATAGGGATTTTCGCATATAAAGCAGAATAATGCAACTTAAAGGGACTTTCGCATATAAAGCAGAATAATGCAACTTAATAGGGATTTTCACGTCAAAATGAGCAAGTTCAATCATGGGGCTCGCAAGGACCTAGTGTGATGAAGAGTGGTCGCAAGGGACGAGAGCGAGCGGGGTGGTCGCAAGAGACGAGAGCGAGCGGGGAGTGCGCCAGGGGCGAGGGCCTTTATCGCCGCGCGCGGCTTTAATTTCCATTTATTGTTATTAATACTGCAGTCTCTTAAACAAAAAAAAACAAAACAAAAACTCCTAAACCAAAAACATTTGTATAAAGAGCTATTGTCTACAGGAAATGCTTTTTTTCTCCCTAAAATCTTCAAGGCTTTTATCGTTTAATGTAATAAGTGGTGGTTACGCAACAGCCAGAGCTTTGCCTCAAAAGACTTTAATTTTCGATATTATTCTTCCTTCTTCTTGGTCAAGCCCGGATAGATCCAATATTATCTGACAAAAACATGGAACCAAATCACACAATCAGTAATTTATCACGAGGCTGGAGTCTCTAATGAAAGAGTTGGCGGCACAATCCAGTGTGAAGCGCCTTTGTTCATACATTAGCTATTTTTAACATCGCTACAGTTTGTGCTTTTCATGTGGAGAAAAAAAAGGCTGAAAAAACAAAGGCGCATCACTCCGAGGCTGCAGGGCGAGAGCGATCGGCTCATAACCTGATCTCAGCACTGCAATATGGCTCGGTCCGCTTAGATTTCAACCATTTCATCACTTTCCAGACAAATTCCCTTCAGTTTGTGATCCGTCATGATTTAGCGCAAAAGTTGGGCAAACTTTATGTTGCTGTCTAACGCCTTTTAGATACCCTGCACGTTCAGACGGCTACCAGACGGCTCATTCGAGAAGAGCTGCTCAATTGTACACAGTGTGCAGTTTTCCCACCCTGAGGAGTCACTACCCTGGCCCTGGTGTAGCGCGGCTCGGGCGGATGTTTGCCCGGGAAAAGCAATGTTCCGTGGCACAGCTGGTGACGCCTCTGTGTCGCACAAGATCGGGGATGTTCGGTGAAAATATCAGCATTTAAAACGCCACGAGTGCGAAAAACTTTGCTAATTTCTTCAATTAGATTTGTCTTGTTGCCGCCACGCGGTTTAAGTGTCACACCCCCTCCCCTCTCGCCCCTTGTAGCAGATGCAGATGCTCCTCGTTTAAACCACAGGCTTTCTTGACATGTGCACAACAAAAGCAGGAGAATAGCGGTCTGTAAAAGCTTCAGATAAACCGTGTGCACTGTATGTAAAAGGTTTTAGTGTTCTTTATTGGCTAATTGTGATGAAACAGAGGGTATCTACTGTATCTAGCTATGGCAACGTGTAAACAAGCAGCAACCTCCCTCTCTCTTGGTACAGCTGCGTTTTTGCCTCCCTTTTTTTTGCATTTTGTTCATCTTTGCCGTGTATTTTGGGGGTTCGGTGGATTTTTTTTATTGCAGATAGTCCATAATGGTCCTGAAGAAAGCAGCTTTTTAAAAGTAAACAAACAGCTAGCTTAGATGCTAAAGACATATGTGCGCAAATTTCTTCTTCTGAGACACTGAAGAGGCACCAAGAGCCCCCACACCTGCAGCACAGTGGAGGCGTCACAAGAGGTACTACAGGAAACAAAAAAGGGACAAACGAGGAGGTATCTGGGCGAGACGGGTTGGCCCACACTTACTTACTTAATCATGATATGAAGGGAAAAAGATGCGCCTTACAAACCCATCAGTTGTCAAATTTACCAAAATATGTTGCCAAAACTCAAAATGGCAACTGCAACAACACATGATAAGCCAGACGTTATTCCAGAAATGACAGATGGAAACACACTCACTTTGTTGCAACTAAACTCAACTGCTTCTCCATCACCAAATTTCACAATTACTGTAGAAACCTGTATTTGAATATATATATAAAAATAAAAAAAATACAGAAAAGATTATCCACTCGCTTGAGGTGTTTTTTGATGTTTGCGAACAAGTGTTAATACTCTTTTTGGAAGATGGAGACAAATTTAAAGGAAAAGGCCACCGTTTTTTAATATTGAGATTAGTTCTTACCTTAGCCTAGACGAGTTGATGCGTAACTGTCTGGTCTTCAAACATGCGCTCAGTCACGTAAACAGAGCACAGACGGCGTTAGCATAATAGCCTCTCCTCTTGCGATATAGTCATATAGGCTTACTAATATTACTACGCCTTGCAATATAGTTCCCCTTTTTATCCGCTTAGGAAATCGACAGGCTCATGTAACCATATTTAAATAGGGAAAACGTGGAAGAGCTTTGTTGCTTCTAACTTCACCTCCATTTGGATCCATAGATACAGACGGCATCTCTGGAATCGCCCATATATGGTCATGTTTGAAAACAGTTAAGAATCTATCTATGTATTCAAAAACTACTTTAACAAATGCTGAATTATGAATATAGTTTTCTACTAAATAAAGATACAAAGACATGGGGAGGAGCAAAGTGGTTCAACAGCCCATAAACACATAAATAACGGAGAATGCAAACATGATGCTACATGCTAGCATCGCGCTAATGCTAACGCTAGCTAGCGCTTGCTATGACTGAGGTTTTTTGCTTCTACTCAACAATCTGCTGGGCATAAACATCCATATGGATCTGATTTACACTTGACTTTATTTATATGTGATAAATAACTTTATATTCCACCAGAAAATGGCTAAAAAGTGTGAAAAACTGAGTTTCCCTGAAGATTCTATTTTCCCCCTCGGTGAAGCCACGCCCCCTTCTATAACGGTCTGCCGTCTGTATCTATAGATGAGAAGAGGAAAGGCTATATACTAACGCCGTCTGTGCTCTGTTTACGTGACTGAGGGCGCTCATAAAAACCAGACAGTCACATATCAACTCATCTAAGCTAAGCTAAGAACATATCTCAGTATTTAAAAACGTCAGCATGATCCTTTTCGGTTGCATTCATGTGACGCAACCGAAATGTTGATTTTCTCATGAGCATTTTCCTTCCATTCGCTCTCGTACAGCGTCCTGGAGGCTGACAAAGGGAGAGAAAAGAGAGAGATAAGAAGGAGAGATGCAATGAGAGGAGAGCAAGAGAACAGAGAAGAAGAGCAAATGGGAAGATATAGGAAAAAGAGGAAGAGTGAGAGAGACTGAGGGGAGAGCGCGGCGGCCGGGGCAGAGCTGCAGCGAAGCGTGGAAACAGATTGAAAATCATATTATGTGGTCTCTTCGTATTATCCGCAGATGACAAACGCTAATAGCCGCGGGGCTTTCTTCTTCTGTGCTGCCAGGAGTGCGTAGTAAACCTGACAGGCCGGTTGTATCTCTGTGACACCGATCGCCGCCCCCTTCAGGTGTTCAGCCGCCGCGCGCTCACACACCGCCGCCGCGGGCTAATTACGCGTCTCGCCGCGGAGGCCGGATGAGAGGGATATCCCCGAGTCCAAGTGACAGCTGTCGGCAAATTAGCGCCGAGGCCGTTCTCCGAGGTGCGGAGGGGAGCCGCGTTCCAAAGAAATTATGTCATCGCATTTTTCCACCTTATTTTATTTATGGACACGAGAGCAGCGCGATGACTTCACACTGTGACTACCTTTCGTCACTTCGTTGAGAGTTTCCAAAGTCATTTCTTTATAACTGGTGGGGCTCCTGTGCTGAATGCTGTTACTGATGGGAAAAGATGTAGCAGAATCAATGTTTGATCAACGGTATGTTTTCATCTCTAGTTCTTTATACTGTATAAAAATAACTACAATCCCATTAATGTCAGCCATTTATTCAAGTTGGCCGCACTGGACAAACAAATTACCCAGTGCTACAGACGACTATCCAGAAACACTAATCTGATCCTGGCTGGGACCTGGCTTATGCGTGTGATGGCAAAGCAAAAGAAAATGGAGTGGCTAACAACCAAACCATGTCTTTAAGCTCCAGAAGTTTTTAATTTGACAGACTGTAGCACTGGCTTTCTAATCATTTCTTATCTTTCCAATTTGCATACTAACAGAACAGGTCATAAAGGCCGTAACTGCTCTGGCCACGTCATGCAAATATAAGTCGTCTTTATCTCACTTTTTGAACCGGACAGTTGTGCATTACATTACACTACAAGAGTCCGTGGACATTTGGAAAACGAGAAGAGCGACAAAAACACGACTAAAGAGCGATGAAAAAGCAAAACAAGAAAGAGCCACGAAAGAGCGACAAAAAGGTGGGCAAAATGCGATGGAAAAAGTACGAAAACACAACAAAAACGTGTAGAAAATGTGACAAAAAAGCCGCGAGAATGCAACGAAAAAGCTACAATCTGTTTTGTAGGTCTTAGCTTTCAAATGAGGCGCTACACTGGCCTATACTAAAGCCAAACTGGAGACCGAGGTTAAGACGGTTCATACAAAAAAAAGTTGAGAGTAGCGTTTACACAATAAAGATGGGTTGTACCAATTACAAGTTAAACCCCTCCCACTGGAGCGGTATATACTCAGCCTGCTGCTAACGAAAAAAGATCACAAGTTGCTGATGAAGGCGAAACATCCGCAACACTTAAACGACCAGATGGCAGCTTAAGAACTTTTATTTACGCCGGAGAACTTCTGTGTGTATGACTGATTGCTTGCGCAGACATTTGTATTTTTTATATCGATTTGTGATATACCTTAGCATATACCACTCAGCAGGCTATCGGATAATATCCCGCTCCATCCAAAGAGCCCGGGAACGAGACTGGAGAAATGTAAACAGACACAAGCCTTGGGGGAACGCCAACTAACGATCAGTCAGCCTAATAGCCTGGGCGAGCGAGAGTAAGGGATGTGCTTCTCTTCCTTTCATTAATAGTCACGGAAAGAGGATTTATTGTATATGCTATTACCCGGCGCAATGTAAGGCCTTTAAAAAATGAGTGGGGTATGACGAGTGAAGCCGCGGGCGCAGAGGAACTACGCCGCGGTCTCATAAATCCACGTGGCTTCAGATGGGGATTTTTAGACTATATCCGGATGAAATGGCTCAGTTCATTGGCTATACATTATACAGTATGGCGGTATTGAAGATTAGAGCAAAAGGAAGGGATTCGAGGGATTCACTTATATAGTTAGCGAAGTGAAGTAGCGCTTTGTCATTTTAGGAGCTCAGGATGTGAAGTTTTCACCAGATTTCATCAAGATTAGGGCTGGGTGTCGTTAACTTTTTCCCGATACCAGTACTTTGACAATAATTGTTTTTTGATGCCGATACCTATACTAAAATATTTGTCGTCTAGAACCAGAAAACAGAACAATAATGTGTGGAAGATCTTACAATATCGGGTTCGAGATGTGGGAAAAATGGGGAATAATTTGGGGGAAAATTGGGAGAAAATAAGGACAAAAAATGTCAAAAATAAGAGGATAAAATGTGGAAAACGAGGAAAAAAATTCTCGTTTCGTCCCGTGCCCCCTGATTCACTCTTTCAGGGAAGAAGAAATCCATTGATGATATAACCTGGTCAGGATGTTCAGGTCGTCAGCTGTCAGCTTGGACTCATAATGTTGCTGACCCTAAACCTGACCAACTGCAGCAACCACAAGATCATGACAGAGTTTTTTCTTGGTCAGGCTGTGTATGTGCCTTATCCACTAGACCGGGGTGCCCAAAGTGGGGCCCGCCGGAACAATTTCATTGGCGCGCCAGAGGGTGACCTACTTTTGCGCCGCATCTGGTTAATACCAACTCTCTCCCATTCATTCTCAATGGTAAATATGGATGTAGTACACTTTTTGGCCACATGAAATTGGGGGCGCTGTTTCACTCCTTTCGCAAAGTTAAGGAAACACTGTTTATCAATCACAGAGCATTGTAGTCTTTCCTAGTTTTCCCACTTTTATTGCAAAGGTTAAACAAAAGTACATGTTAAAAAAACGTTTTGCACTATATTGCTACAAATGTTGATTTTGTTCAAATAAAACTACGATTTTTCCATAGTTAAAGGTATAGCGGAGGATGTTCTATTTCTGGGTGGATCATCAAGACGATTGGTCCTCCTAATTGTCAATCATTCTGGTGATATGCCTACGTAAGGCCGTCGTGCGCGCTCGCCCCTTGTTAATTTCTGCGCATGCGCACTTTCAGGCCTATGTGAGTTACGCTGTAAGCCATTCATTGCTGCTCACAGAACGAGTCGTTTGAAAATGGCAGAGGGTCGCAAGAGAAAAAGTGTCTTCGAAGTGTATGAGAAGAAGAGAAAGGCTTCAGAAGAAAGAAACAAGACCAGAGTGTTTTTGGGAGATTCTTGCTCCTCGGAGGCAGGTAGAGCGTTGCACATGCGCATTTTTTTAAAAAGTGGAGAGGGCGGTTCTTTCCTAAAATTCGGGAAAATCCTCCTGTATACCTTTAACATTTGCGTTTCATGCTTGACATATATTATATATGACATACAGAGACCGTATTTGGCCGGCGACCCGCTGGCACTTTTTCATTTTGGCCCTCGGAGACAAAAAGTTTGGGCACCCCTGCACTAGACTGATCAGCTGCACTTTGCTATGAGTTTAAAGGAATAGGCCACCGTTTTTACATACTGACATATGATCTTACCTAACCTTAGTCGAGTTAATATATACCCGTCTGGTCTTTGTCCGTGCGCTCTGTCACGCAAACGGAGCACATACGCAGCCTCTCCCACATGTCATATAGCTCCAAAAAAGCTCACAATAGAAGCTACCAAGCTCTTCCACGTGTTCCCTATTTAAATAAAGTTACGTGAAGAGTTTTCATGCGAAGTATATTTACACAGAAATGTAACATGTTGATTTTATAAGCAGATAAAAAGGGGTACTATATTGTGAGGTGTAATGATACAGGAGCACAACGTCCGCACAGTAACTCCTAAAGACTTCCCCCGCTCACTTCCGTCAATAGAAGCTGCGTTACTTGTAGAGAGCCTTTTACAACAAGCGGAAAATATATTTTCGGAAAGTGCTTGCGCATTCCTACCTTATGGTAGAGGTCCTGAGTCCTGTGTCGTCGTCCGGGGTGAGTTGGAAATCTGTGAAACATTACTACACTATATACGTTCTGCTTGTTATCACAGCCCGGCACGATGCACGTAAAAGGCATTGTTCACAAGTTATTGACGCTTCTTCAACTGTTCTCTGCTCGCTCTCTACAAGTCACGCAGCTTCTATTGACGGAAGTGAGCGAGGGAAGTCTTTAGGAGTTACTGCGTGGACGCTGTGCTCCTCATATCATTACGCCTCACAATATAGTCCCCCTTTTTATCTGCTTATAAAATCGACATGCTACATTTCTGTGTAAATATACTTTGCATGAAAACACTTCACGTCACTTTATTTAAATAGGGAACACGTGGAAGAGCTTGGTAGCTTCTATCGTGAGCTTTTTTGGAGCTATATGACATGTGGGAGAGGCTGCGTATGTGCTCCGTTTGCGTGACAGAGCGCACGGACAAAGACCAGACGGGGATATATTAACTCGGCTTAGGTTAGGTAAGAACATATCTCAGTATGTAAAAACGGTGGCCTATTCCTTTAAACACAAAGTATCACACAATACATGTGATTTTGTCCGTTTGTTGTTCAATCCTTCTGGTTGAGTACGGTATATGAATATCGCAATGGAAATAAATAATCCCCCCCAAATAAATCCAGTATTTCCTGTCTACTTCATCGTTTGACCCTGGTGTTTTTCTTAAAGTTGTCTTGCAGATTTCCCTCACGATTTTTCTGCTTGTAACTAGCCCACAAAAATTAATCAACAGCTAATTACATGCACAAAAGCCCGCTCGTCTTGACAGTAAATAAACAGCCAGCTCACTCTGACGGCTTAATAACTTCCTCCTGACAAAGTTAAATTATAATCACACACACACACACATTTCCTCCAGTCAAGCCCGTGAAAAGATCGCGCCGCGTTCATGAGCCTGTCGGAACTTTTTCACTCCGGTAAACACTGGTGATGGGGCTCGCGGTACGAAAGGGAGCGGTGATTCAATGCGCCGTGACACCAATTAGTGGAGTAAATAATAGCCGGGGCCGCGGAGGCGATCCCACTGCGCTTTCCTTCACCCGACCGGCTGCGCTGGTCTCGTCAAAGGGGCTTATTTTTCACGGCTTCAACTTTAAGGATCAGAGAGCAGCTCCAACTCATCAATGATGCCCTCTGTCTTGTCCCTGGCTACGATAACAAGTGTGCATCATCGCGCCACACACTGCAACATGGGAGTGGAGAGAAAATGTTCTTGTTGCACCGAGCGCCTTTCACGGATAAGGTTCTATTAAGAAGAAGAAAATCTAAACACAAAGGCTCAAAGCAGCTGTTTAGGATCCCTCCCAAACATATAGAGACTGGGGTTGAACGGTTTAAATCAAATGTTGTGGGTAAATGTTGCAATTAGCTTTTGAAAAAAAAAAATCATGTCTCATTGTAGTATTATTATACTGTACATCAGGGGTAGGCAAGTTTGCTCGGTCGGGGGCCGATTTTCTTCATTGTAAAAAGACCAAGGGCCGAACCTGACAATTTTAGCCAAAAGTAAAGCTCACAAATGCCAGTGCTGTGCATAATATATGACCTCATTTGGTGTTCTGTTTGGAATTTTTAAAGTAATTTACAGTATTTTTCATATTTTTCCAGTACTTAACCCCTTAAGCGAACACATTTTCTCCAGTTCGATATTTCCCAACTCTTAAAAGCTTCTTGGGAAAAAATGAATCAAAAGATCGACAAAAACTAGCGACAAACGCAACAAAAAAGTGAAGACAACGCAGCGGCAACCTGAGGAAAAATCGTAGATCAGTTTTGACGGTCTTAGCTTTCAAATGAAGTGTTACTCCTATAGGCTGTAAGCTCCAGTTGATAGGCTTTTTAGATTTGGGTAAAGGAAAACTGGAGAAAATGTGCTCCGTTAAGGCAGGGGTTAAGAGGTTAAACTCTACAATGGTAAAAGTACCTCTGATTTGTATGAAGTTATTTCTCAAAATCATCTTGAGGGCCAAAGGTTCCATGCCGGAGGGCCGGATTTGGCCCCCGGGCCTGACGTTGCCTACCCCTGCTGTACATTCAACCTACAAGGGCTGGGATTGATCACATTTAAGGTCGCATTCACACCTGGGACTCGGTTCGATTGGGAACCAAACCAACAGTGTTTCAGCTTCCAAACTGTGACTGTGCTGTTTTTTTTCCCACACTTTTGAATATGACTCTGAATGTAGCTACGCTCAGAACGCACGGATCATTTACGGACGAAATGGGAGATAAATGAGCCGATACTCATCATGAGATGAGATGATGCCAGACGAGGCAAAACCAGGACTAAAGTGAGACTAAAGCGGGATTAAAGCGGGACTAAAGTGGGACTAAAGTGTTACTAAAGCGGGATTAAAGCGGGACTAAAGCTGAACTAAAGCGGAACTAAAGTGTTGCTAAAGTGGGATTAAAGCAGGACTAAAGCAGGACTAAAGCGGGACTAAAGCGGAACTAAATCGGGACTAAGGCGGGACTAAAGCGGAACTAAAGCGGGTCTAAAGCATTACTAATGCGGGATTAAAGCGGGACTAAAGCAGGATTAAAGCGGGACTAAAGCAGGATTAAAGCGGGACTAAAGCAGGATTAAAGCGGGACTAAAGCGGGACTAAAGCAGGACTAAAGCAGGAATAAAGTAGGACTAAAGCAGGACTAAAGCAGGACTAAAGTAGGACTAAAGCGGGACTGAAGTAGGACTAAAGCGGGACTAAAGCAGGACTAAAGCAGGACTGAAGTAGGACTAAAGCGGAACTAAAGCAGGACTAAAGCAGGACTAAAGCAGGACTGAAGTAGGACTAAAGCGGGACTAAAGCAGGACTAAAGCAGGACTAAAGCAGGACTGAAGTAGGACTAAAGCGGGACTAAAGCAGGACTGAAGCAGGACTAAAGTAGGACTAAAGCGGGACTAAAGCGGGACTAAAGCAGGACTAAAGCAGGACTGACGGACCCTGGAGATATTTTTTTCTTCACATGAGGCTCCGGCAGAGACATCGAAAACTACTAATGACGACTGTCCGAGGGAAAGAGACGCGGAACAAGGCAGTAAACATGATCTGATCAGGGCTTTGCTCTCGGGCCTCTGGCGCCGCTTATGTCAATGCTTTCTGCCTCATATTTACGAGTCATGGCTTTAGGTGTAAATGAACTGCTTTAATTATAAAGTCTGCACATGCATTTTCATTAAACATTCCGTAATAATGCCGTGATTGTTCTGTCTTTGCGTAACTCGTTTGTTTTGTTTGTATCAGACGCACAACGTCCTGCAACTTTCTCTTCCTGGTTTTGTTCCGCTCTCTGGCTCAGTTGCGTTCGTAAACCAAATGATCCGCTTCAGAGTTCGTGTGAACCGGGCCGAGACCCACGTTTTCAGCCGGACCAGGGTTCGCTTCTTTGGCCCGGATCAGAGTCTGTATGCTCGTTCACAACACCTCAAACGAACCGGACTATCCGAGCAAACGGGACAGGATCCAGATCAAGAGGGGATTGTGAACGCGACCTTAATCTAATCGCAATTTTCACAAAGGTCAATCTCAACACGTGATGTGTTTCAATTAACAGGATTATTGGCAAATCCTGCAGCAGCGTCTATAACAACTGCCCATGGAAAATTGGGTAATACAAAAAACGCATTTAATCATCTCTAGAACCACTGGCCCTCGGAAAAGAAAGAAAGTTTGCCCAAAAAAGCTTTGCATCTGGGGAGAGATGAAAAAGAACCCGGACGCTGCAGCACCTCTCAGATCAATCACAGGGAATCACTCGCGCAAACAAACAGAGGCAAGGAGAGAATCTGGTGAATTTAAAGGAACTATACAGAGTTTAAGAATGTTAAAAATATGTATTTTCCTCCCCCTACATGTTCCAACAATGTCCTAATGAGTCCAGACCTGTTCACCACAACTGCCTCTAAAATCCAGCGCTGTCACTCAAAAACGTGCTACTTCGGGTCCGAAGTGCCGTCAAGCACAAGCTTAATATAGAAGGTGCAGTTACACGTATGACCTGAGGTGGCAGTAGTGAGTATAAAATGGCGAACTTGAATAAAACAGCTACGAACACGCGCTAACTGGTTAATGAGCAAAACAGAGACGCTCGAGGAGCCGTCAGAGGATCATTTGTGCATGTCGTGCACAATTCACTTTTGAAGAGGAAAACTATCACGGTATTTATTTTGGATCGCTGTAGCTGAAAGAAGCAGCATGGAGTGGATTAGCTGGATGTCTGACAGTCAATTGACAGTGTAAGTTTGAGCTGTCTGTACTTAAATGTACCTGTTTACATATTAAGTTGTTGGTGGAGGCGGTGCACCATTTCGGAGGATCAGAAGCAGCCAGCCAGGTTTCCTCCGGGTGCTACGGTTTCTCCCGACCTCCAAAAACCATGCTGGTCCGGTTTGGCCCACAGTGGTGACGCACTCAGTCTCAGCGGCTCAGGACTAACCCAACACCCGCGCTAAACTCTGTGAAGTTGTGGCTTTGTTCCTTCCTAAAAATACTCCTGTTAGCCAACTGTTTACCAGACCCGTTTGAACAGAGCCCTCTTTCCCCACACAAATGAGTGATTAAGCCAAGCCCTGTTTTAAAGTGTGGCGAGGTATGTCCGATTCATTGTATTTGCATCATTTCTGCGGTTTCTCCATCACTAACAAATTCAAAGATGGTGTTTAGTTGCGATTGGATGTGTATGTATCCCACCCCTCAAAAATCATGAAGTCAAAGATCTGTACATTCAATGATTTCTAAATAGGCTTTCTGGATTGTTCATAATTTGCTATGTTTGGGTTTGGGATTGTGATCATTGTGTCATATCGCAGAGCATTATGGGATTTGCAGCAGACTTTTTTGAAAATAGTTGTTCCATGGCTCTTTTCTCCACGTCGTGTACTGTTTTTAGCTATTGTTTATCGATGGACAACGTTTGCTAGTACCCACAAACATGGCGGATTTCCATGGCAACAGTGAATTTTTAACTTTCCATCCCGAACACTGTCGCCCTATCTACCTACCCATCCTTTTATTGACATAGCATGATTTTATTTTTTAGATAGAGCCCTACAACCTCAAATAAATGTGGTTTTCTTGGGCGCGTATAGTGCAGGAGCAGCTGTGCAGGTGATGACAAGACAAGCCTGATATCACCGTGGCCCCAGCTGCAGCAGGAAGACAGTGGACAGCGCTTGAGCCCCGGGGTAGTGGCAGCACAGGGGGGGGGGTGGTGATGGCTTATCTGTCAGGGAGGAAAGCAGGCACCGAGAAAGGACGTCATCGGACTGTTGACTGGACTGATGCTACGGACCCGGTGGCGCTGGATTTTTCACAAAACAAAAATTGCGTCTACTCGGGCAAGGCGATATGGACAAATATTAATGTCACCACATACAAACTAAATATCACGATATGTTTGGCTATATGATCATCACCTGACAAAATGCTTCAAAATTCATGCCCCGAAGCCTCCACAGTCATGTTAGGGGCGGTTAGCGCTCGTACTTCACAGACTAGAAGATCCTAGGTTCAATTCCCACCTGGATGGGGTCTTTCTGTGTGGAGTTTGCATGTTCTTCCCCGTGTCTGTGTCACAGGGTACTCCAGCGGGACCTTGGGGCACCGAGCCTTCGCCATCGCTGCCCCCACCCTCTGGAACTCACTCCCACAGCCCATTAGAAACACACACTCACTACCAACCTTCAAATCAGTATCAAAACCCACCTATTCAAACTAGCTTTTCCTTAAACCCCTTTTTTGTTTTGTTTTTTCCCCCATGTAAAGCGTCTTAGAGTGTCCAAAAAAGCGCTATACAAGTTTGATGTATTATTACTATTATTAATTCCCACCTGGATGGGGTCGTTCTGTGTGGAGTTTGCATGTTCTCCCTGTGTCTGTGTCTCAGGGTACTCCAGTTTCCCCTACCACTAAAAACATGTACAATAGGCCAGGATGAATGAGAGAGTGTTTGAGTGTGCGAGTGGTAAATGGACTCAACTTATATAGCGCTTTTCTACCTTCATCAGGCCCAAAACGCTTTACAGTAAAGAACCAGTCACCCATTCACACTCTTACTCATTCACCAATGTACGCAGACACTGGAGGAGGCAAGTAGGATGAAGTGTCTTGCCCAAGGACACAACAAAGTGTGCATTTGCGGGAGCTGGGATTCGAACCCACGACCTTCCGATCATGAGACGACTCTACAACTGCGCCACCGTCGACAACGGATGCAAATTCGCCCATGGCAACAATCTGGTGTTGTGTGTTCATTAACATGCACTGTCCCCACCACATAAACCAATAAATAAATACTGCTGCTTTTAGCTGCCATCTCCGTCTGCCGCTCTAATCAAAATCAGCTGTAAAGCGCATGCAAATCACATCATCGACCGCGGTGTGAAAATTTACACCAGTGTCCAAAAATTTAGAACAGTGCCCGGCCAGCCCGAGAGTCTACTGTAGCTTTACAGCAGGAAATAAACGTTTAGAATTGTGAAAGAAAAGATACAGACGGCAGAAAATGAACAGCTCTTTCACTACTACTACAACTGCTACAAGTCCTACAAGTCCTACTCCTACTTCTCACCACAACTATATTTCTTTTTTTATTGTTATTATTATTTTCATTCATTGACACATAAAACAAAGCTTTCATACCGCACATAGACAAAGGACAAATACATTAGGGTGAGGGATTAAACTGATAGACATTTGGTATCTGGGAGTATGAAGGGTTGTGTATGGCGTTTGAATGTGAGCTGTGTGTGATGAGTAGATGTGAGATGTAAATGAAAAATAAATCATACTCACCACTACTTAAAAAATGCTGAATTATGAATGTATTTTCTACCAAAAAAAGCTACAGAGACAAGGGCCAGATCTAGGGCTGAAACAACTAATCGATTATTGAAATAGTCGACAACTATTTTAGTCATCGATTAATCGTTTTCTGGTTCACACAGACTAAAATGGAGCAAAAATGACATAAAAATTTAGTATTTTTGATGAAATCCTACTTTGTTTATATAGTTAGGGTCTGTGTACATTTTGTTCATTATAAATTTCATGAATAGAGCCTCCAACAAACATTTCCCTTTAGCTTACTTCATCAACACATCTTCAAGCAGCGCCACTTAAGCTATATGTGATTAAAAAAAATCGAATTTTCCTACACCATTCACAGCCAAGCGATTACTCGATTAATCGTAAAAATAATCGATAGATTAATCGATTTCAAAATAATCGTTAGTTGCAGTCCTAGCCTGATCGGTACATTACATAAAACAGGGAATGCAAACCATAATTCTAGCATTAGCTTCATGCTACATGCCAGCCGCTAGCTCAGAGGGCCAGATTTTCGCTTCTAGTGGACAATCTGTGGTCCCAGGACATCCATTAGGACCTGATTTGACATGACCACACTTCCTTTCCCCCTCACTAGGCCACGCCCCCTGGGATGATGCATTGCCCTCTGTACATATAGATGTTCATCTCTCCCCAAGCCCAGTATAGGATGTGGGTAAACAAACAAAAGATTAAATATTGACCAGTTTAATCTTTTGTTTTGATGTTAGCTACCAAACAACGTGAGACAATAATCTAAAATTCTCATGTTTTATTTAGATAACTACATAATACGCTATGTACGGATCGCACGTTTTTACAATGATATGAATGTCCTCGCAGAACAGATGAGATTATGGCCGAGGGGATGAGC
Organism: Gobius niger; assembly: GCF_951799975.1. Taxonomy (NCBI): domain Eukaryota; kingdom Metazoa; phylum Chordata; class Actinopteri; order Gobiiformes; family Gobiidae; genus Gobius; species Gobius niger. The sequence continues at coordinate 29,810,232 of NC_136861.1, read as the reverse complement.
CTACACATTGCAAAATCTCTAAAGCCTACACAGGGAGAGATACACCGTCATTGTTGCCAGGTTTAACACAAATTGCATCCAAAGGGAAACGCCTCCGTGCAATATCTATGCAAAACTAGAGGAATCCATACGCCAAAGCATTAGCACCATCTCGCAATGGAAAACGGATCGACGGTGTCCTGAATGCGAAGCAGGGATTCGACACCTAAGGGGGAAACTCCGCAAAGCAACAAATGCCTGCCTCCTGTGAAACAACGCTGAGGCAACACTATGTGGATCTAAAAAGCGATTTCAGAAATGCAGCTTTTCTGTTGCTCAGCCGTTTGCTAAACCAATACTCTTTGATTTCTCTTTGCTTTACAACAAACAAGATCTGCCAATGACATTTTTCAAGCAGTTTAGAACAACAATAATGAGCACAAAAGTTTGGAAAACATAGGATTGTTAAAGGGATGTTTGAAGCAGTTGCGGGGAGAACAAAGAGGAGAAAACCTAAACTTTCTAATTACTCCAAAACTACTTTAACAAGTGCTCAATTACGAATATAGTTCTTTACCCACTGAAGATACAAAGACACGGAGTGAGCAATGTGGTTCAACTCATAAATACATAAATAACGGAGAAAGCTAGCATACGTCATGTTAGCATCATGCTACATGCTAACACTAGCTATGACTGCCGTTTTTTCGCTTCTACAGAACAATCTCCTGTGAAAAACATGGACATGGGCCCGATTTAGACTTGACTTTATTTGTGTGTGATAAATAAGTTTACATCCCACCAGAAAACAGCTAAAAAGAGTGCTAAAAAAGCAATACTCCGATACTCCGTTTCAAAAGTATAAAAAAAAAGAGAAAAACTATGACGTTACACAGACATGAACCGGAATTACCACCCTGTTGTCACGGCAACATCAGGAAGACCAACATGGAGACTCTGAGGGAAAGTTTAGACGGAGGAGCCTGTTTCAGAGCGAACGGATCAAAAGGAGACAGGAAACTACTGTTTTATGAGAAGAGCAAAACCCCAACACTTGACGCTGATGTTGTTCGTCGTAGCGTGCGCCGTGCACAAATGAATAAAATGCTTGTTGTCATCATTCAGTGTTCATTATCTTTCCGGAAAAAAATACTCTGTGCATAACTTCAAATAATAACAACGCCAAGAAGTGACTTCCTGTTTCAATCCAGCATAAAAGCACACAGCTCGTCTCACTGATTAGTTCAGCAGGTTCTTGCAACAGAAGAAATATGATTAAATACACACATTTAAGTGTTTTGTCTGTTAACAGTACGGCAACAATAAAGTTGGACCACTGAACTGCTGAACTAATGAATAAGATGCTGATTTTATTTTGGCCTGCTGGAACAAAACAGGAAGTCACTTCTTTGGCAGCAAAGTAACTCCTCCCCCTTACCTCCTGAATGGACCTGATAGGCTGGTTCACAGGAAAAACTTGTATATTGGTCCACAAGGGAGGATACTAGACTCTAATTAGTTGCTGAGATCCGGGAAGGAGGGACTTCACAACAAAAATATATAGATACTCTATAATATGACTTACTTTACATCAAAATGCAAGACCAAGCGGTCGATTTTGCTCATTCTATAAACTTTGTAAAACATTTAGACTTGCAGACTATTTTGTGATGTTCAATAACTGTCTTGAATATTGCAATATCCACATCAGTGTGCTATTTTTAAAGACAATACTAAAATACAACTAAATCAGGACAAGCAAGACTAAAATAAGGCACAAACATGGAACTAAATAAGGTTAATCATGAGTCAAACTGAAGTTGTGGTACATTCACCATTGTTGTTTTTGGCTGACTTTGCAAAATAATGTTGAAAACTCAGTCAGAATGAAAACCTTTGTGATTTTGCGACACGGATATTACATCACCCAATATTGTGTAGCCCTTGTGTTGAACCAAGCATTCAAAACATGTATCATAAAAACTCTGGGATAAATGATTTAGAAAACGCTCTAAATTTTGTCAGAGAGATAATTTAATTAGAGTTCTTACAATGACAAGACTGAAACTGCTAAACCCGTTGCCAAATCAAATTAAAATTGCTACTGCATTTCCACTTATGGCTCAGCCTCATTAAAAATTTTCCTTAAAAGAAAAAAATCCCCCAAAAACACGGACTTCTTGCTGAGTCTGATGCGTCGCCTTTCCACTCTCCGCTGTGGCTTGTAAACAGATTTTAATTGCGCTGCTCCGTTGACAGCTGTGAAGTCTAAAAAAGAAGCAGAACTTACTGCTGCAGCTCTTTCAGGGACACGGAGATCTTGAGGCGGTGTCCGAGCACGTGCAGGGTGGCCAGGATGTCGGCCCATTGCACCATCTCCCCCAGGGGACCCCCCTTCAGCACCTTGGGACTGAACACGTCCCCCGACTCTTCCGTCAGAAAGCCCACGTGCACCAGGATCTGAAGGGAAAGAGGAAAAATAATTGCACATTTCACTTTGGCAGTATGTTGACTTTTATTTTCTTTGACTGCAAGCATGTATGCGGCAAATATAGCTACAGCGCAAACCCACGAAGCTCGTTTTTGATTCAAACTTAATATCAAAAGGAGAGGTATCACTGTTTTTTTTTCTTCTTTATTGCTTTTGTTATAGCTTTTCATTTGGAGTTTTGGTTTGATTCGTTGGTGTATTTCTAAGTAAACTTATCATCTTTACAGGTAAAAATTGCTAATTGCCCTTACCTCTATCTACTTCAACTACCTCTATCTACTCCAGGAAGAAATGACCAATGGATAAGCCTGAAATTGTACAAGACAAAAATATTTTAAAAGAAATTAAGCGTTTATTTTTTTGTTTTGTTTTCCTGAAGTTTGTATTTATGTGGCTTCTTCTGCATTTAAGCCGTCAATAGAGCAATTTCTTCCTGTCTTTTTCCTTTTTCCTTTTAGGTTGGCATATGCAGGCTTAAAAACTTTAATCTTTGAGCACCCCAGCACTGATTTTGCGGTGTATAATGTGAAATATTTAAGATGAAGACAGTGAATCTGAGCCACAGGTCTCATGAGGATGTCACCTGGAGCTCCCTCTACAGGCAGAAGTGCCTTAGTGAAGTTTCTGTTCATAGTGTGGTTCTCACCTCCATGGCACTGTGATGAACACACTTTTCAAACCAATGGACTCATGATGCTAATTTCCTAAGGTTTTACGACTGTCTCCTGTCAGTGTTACCCATGTCTCGCTGACTTAAAGAAAGATTGAAACAGTACATGGCAGAAAACTAGCTGGATAATCACTTACACAGGATGCAGCTACTTCACTGGAGGAGAGTGTTTTAGCCTCAAAGGCAAAGCATAACATCAGTTTAACACACACAGATGGAGGTTTCTTTAAGCTTTCTTCTTCTTACTTATTTTTTTTCTACCCTACACTGACCAACAGGAAATTAGCTAAAAAACACTACATGCATAATTGAACAATAAAGGAATAGGCCCCCGTTTTTCCACACTGAGATATGTTCTTTCCTGTTAAGGCGAGTTGATTTGACAAGGACCTGTCTGGTCTTTGTGCGTGCGCTCAGTCACGCAAAACGACTAAAGATGTTGTTAGCATTTGGCCTCTCCCAGTATATTCCTATGGCAGCAACCAAGCTCTTCCGCGGGCACACACAATGACCAGACAGGTACATACAAACTCGTCTAAGCTCAGGTAAGAACATATCTCAGTATGGAAAAACGGTGGCCTGTTCCTTTAAAAAATGCAGAGGAGAGTTTTGTGTTTTCCCTGTGATGCAATATTATCCAGAAGTGCACATGGACAACGTAACGATGAGTTAAAAATAGCTCTTTGGGGACTAAAACACGGAGCTGGAGAACACACATGTGACACAGAGCGGCTGACGTGGACTCTCATGCTGCAGGCTGCGCCCCTCTCTCCCCGGGCACCGCTACTATCGATCAGCGCCAATACCTCCTCCATGGAGCGTCTGACAGTTATCTTTTGTCAGGACAACTTTAAATACCGCAGTGTATGAACGCAGAAAGTATGTTGATGAACGAATGTGCAGATGGAGCGGTTGATAAAAATTCTTGAAGCGATGATCAGAGGACGAGGAGAGCGGGCGCTTTTGGGGAAACTTCTGCCAGTGCCTATTGTGGCGTACTCTGTTTGTCAAAAGATTCTGTCTATAAATACTAATGCTTAATAACTTTTTATAATGAAATTGACGGACTAAAACATGACTAAAACTATCACATTTAGACATTTGGCTGGGACAATCCACTTTTGTCACGATCCGATACGTATTGCAATACTCAGGGGCCGATCTGATGCATATTGCGATATAGCAGTAATTATGATAAGTGATATTTTTACCTTAAAATGTGTAAAAAGTCATGTGTCTATAGTTGCAAACCAAATGCCATTTGATATTTACTAAAGTGTTAAGGTTGAGAAAAAGTAACAAAGTGCTGTGTAACTGTTTCTGGAAAACAAAGAAATGTGCGATAAAAATGCCTCCAAACGCAAGTATTGAAAGTATTGCGATACTTGATAAAGTATCGATACTTCGTATTGCGGCACAAAGTATTGCAATCCAAGTCCGATCCGATATTTTGTCCCATGACTAAAATGTGACTAAAACTAAACAGTTTTGTCTACCAAAACAACACATGCATCCTACAGCAGTAGAAGAAGAAACAACCAATGTTTTAAAGCAGCACTAAGTAACTCTTCCCCCTAGAGGCCATAAGCGCAACTGCAGGTGTCGTAGCAAGTTACGATTTTTTAACTTATTAATTGTCTTGGAGAGTAAATGCGACGCTGACAGGAAAGGCGAAGGGAGAGAGGGTTACTGTGCATCCAATTATACAATGGAAATATTTTTTTTTCACTCAAACTTGGCTGTAAATACTGTTTAAAGTGACGTTAGCCCGCAGTTAGCTTTGCCCGTTAGCATGTTAGCTTCTTCGTGATTCCATTAGTGTGTATTGGTCCGGTGGCAGTCAAGTTGCAAACATGGTTTTCTGTCCAGAGACACCAGAGACCAGAGACATCCCATAAACACTTGTAATACCCCCACAGGGACTACGGAAAGGATTTATTAAGGTAAACATAAACACGTTACTTAGTACTGCTTTAAAGGATTACTCAATACTGCGTTAATGAAGTTGACATTATGCTCCGGGTATGTTTTTGAGGGAACAACGTTGTAACATGGTTAACAGCTCAAAAATATGTCCCTCCTGAAACAAAACCCTTTGAACAGCACTAGGGAGCGAGTTGAACTATGTCAAGCGTTTCCTACTCCTTACATTCTGAAAAGGGACTCTGGAAAACTAGTTTAGGAGGCTTTTTCGGGACCAACTTTTGAAAAAAAAAGAATCTTCAGACACGTTGATGAATACATTTAGATGTTTTCCCAGACTTGAAACAGAACTTTAAAACATTGAAAGCAACACAGCACTGATCTGGTTCCAAGTAAAAAAAAAAACAAGAAGAAGCGCGAACACAAAACAGGAACGCATCTCGAAACCGCTTGAGAAATGTTTGATATGCAGCACACCGGCACTTTTAACCGCTGTGGGCTAAATGATTTTCTACCCTGTTAAACGTCTAATGAAATTAACTTTTATATATATTTTTTTAACAGATGGTTGCGTTTATTTTCGCTCTCAATCACTTCTGGCTTAAAAAAAAAACCTAAACTTCAAAGACAGGTCTCTCTCCCGTTACAGCCGCGCTCCCCTGCCAGGCATCGCTTTGATTTCAGACTAACTTCTTAACAAAGTCGCTCGAGGGAAAACATACTTTGTGCTTGTCAAACTATCCCTCACCCCATTTCAAAGCGAGCAGATGCAAAATTTCAATATTTATATCACTCGATAGCCTGCGCATTTTTCAAACTGGGCCCGTGGACGTTTAGGCTGCTTCACTTTTCTGAACATTTTTAACGAGTTGAAATTGCCTCGAATACCAAATATTTCCTGCAAATAGCTGAAGATAAGCGCGGGCGTTCCGTGAATTTTGGAAATGAACTCTGGATTATTCGTACCGGTTGTTAAGGCAGCAAGATTGATCGATATTTAATCAACATAACAATCTTAATGAATGCAATAACCTGAACTGAAAAGTTCTGCCTTGCGTCTCTGGTGGGATGGAAAGTTTGTAAGCTCTGCACTGCGAAAAAACTATGTAAGCAAAAGGAACTATCTATCCATCTATCCATCTATCCATCTGTGACACTGTGGAAAGAACCGCAGGCACCATGGGGAAAAAAGGCTGTTATAACGGCTTCTCCAGAGAGATTATTGTACAGTGTAGCGTGGTTCTCAAGCGTATCCAGGGTTTACATAGGCAGAAGCAAGTCAAATGTAATGCTGTTTAATGCCCAAATACTATATATTGATGTCACAAATCAGCACATATTTCATTACTTAAGATTTGCAAACATTTCACTCAATCGGAGGAAAGAGAATTGGACAAAACTGACAACTTTCTAGAAATCAAATGTGGTCAATTTCAGCCAATATGTTTTAAACTATCATTTTGGTCATTACAATGAACTTGTACAGTAAAAAAAACGTTTGAGCAATGTCATCATTGTCCAATACATGTGGATATAATGCCAGTTTGAATCCAACTGAATACGTTTTAATGATATCGTTGTCATGGCGATGTGAAAAGAGGAAGCAACCTCCCTCTCCCTTGGTACAGCTGATTTTGTTTTACCTTTTTCTACAAACTGCATATGTGGTTTCTGTTTCCACATTGTTTTTCTGGATACTTTTGTTCGTCTTTGCTGTGTTTTTGTGGAGGTTTGGTGGATTGTTTACTTTGAGAGTCCAAAATGGTCCTGAAGAAAGCAGCTTCTTGAAGGTAAACAAAATGCTAACTGTCAGCTAAACCCATTTGAGACGTACACGTTTCTTCCTCTGAGACACTGAAGAGGCACCAAGAGCCCCCACACCTGCAGCACAGTGGAGGCGTCACAAGAGGAGCTGCAGGAAACAAAAAAGGGACAAACGAGGAGATGGTGAAAGACTGTTGGAGGAGGTGGAGCTGACCAGTGCAGGACACCACGCTCTGAAACAGGTAGAAACCCAGGAGGCGCTGCACCGTTTCAGAGGATCAGAGGAGACTGAGGGCAGCCAGCCAGGTTTCTTCTGAGTGCTACAGTTTCCCCGACCTCCAAGGTCACATTGGCAGCTCAGGACTAACACCTGAATACTATTTCGTTGTACGCTTGTACAATGACAATAAAGCACTTACTTACTTATATTGAAGGCCTTTATTTTGTTGCTTTGAATGCTTTTTAATGTCCCGTGGAAACCCATGTATCACACCAAGTACCACTGCAAGTCAACATTTTACCGCTTTTTATCGTAGTACAATCGGCTCTCATAGAAAAAATGATTTATTTGACATCGAGGTAACAATAGCTTTGGACAGGATGTTTGGGATGCTGTACCATGTTGCTGTACATGAGCAGTGCTATAGACACATATACAGTAGTATGGCCATCTTCATGAACTCTCTCATCCAATTCTCCGTATTTGGACGGTCCATATGCTCTTGGAAGAACACGTGAAGAGCACTAATAATGCACACCCTCTAATTGTAATATTATTTACATGTTATTTACATAAACCTATATGTATCCGTGTATTCCTTTGTTCGGGGTGAAATGCTCTTTTCACCACAGTAAATTCTCTCTATCACAACTATGGGTCTGGACTCTTCCTTTCACATCAATGATTTCAGCAACACTTGTCCATAGGAGGCTTTTAGCCACATTTAAAAAACAATATTTAAAAAGGTAAACAATACACATCACCACGTTTCATCACCACGTCACACATTTCATACAGTGTCACCATGTGTGCAGCTTGATTTGACTTCAGCCACTGTTTCAGACCTTTGTTAAAGCTGTTCATGTCAGGCTGCAGTTTTAAGTCAGTGGGCAGACAGTTCCACAGTCTGGATCCATTAAAGGAGAAGCTGGACTGTCCAAAAGAATTAGGCTAGCTTTGGGAGAACAAAGTCCCCACTGACCGAGGCTCTGGTGGAGGGTCTGAGTGAGCCCTGACGCCGAAAAAGCAGAGCAGGAAACAGCAGCGACACATGACTGTTCAACCATTTAAAAAACTACTTCACAGAACTAAAATGTATAAAGTTTTTTAAAGTAAAACGATTCTGTCTATGAATGATATCACAGTGAAGTCATGTCATAGGTTTCCTGACAATTACCATGACTGTCTGCTTGTGCAATTAAACAACCGGCTTGAGTGTTTTGACCCATTCACGCATCTTTGAGTAAACATTGGATCTTCACCGGTGGCTATTTTTAGCAATAGCTCCACCCAAAAGGCTCCTCTTGAGGTCCTACGAATCCAGGAAATGCTTTCCTCACATCTCAATCTCTTGCTAGGCTTAATCCTTTCATTGTTCAAGGTAGGGATGCACCGATACCACTTTTTCTAAAACCGATACGAGTACGAGTACTTGGATTTAAGTACTCTGCGATACCAAATACTGATACGAGTACAAGGCATTTTCTTCAACATTCTTACTTTTTTCACAGCAAATTGGTTTGTAATTAGTAAATTTACTCATTTACATTTCCTTAAGTAAAGTAGGCGACACATTTAAGAGCAGTTATTAGAATTGTGCTGATGCCATTTATTTGTTTATTTTTATTTTCATTCTATATAATTTCTTATTTTTATTGCACTGTCCATCATAGAGAGAACAGCCCATATCCAAAAGCTCCCAATGCCTGTGCTTTATTCATTTATATATTTTTATTTAACAATAGTATTGAGATGTTACTTAAATGGTCTCTTTGCGCGTCTTTACTTCAGCTCCGTGTAGATTTTCTCGTGTGTTTGTAGCAACTTAGCGAGTAGCTACAGCGTTTTCATTGTTCTGCTGCAGCTCATTTTGGCTCAATATAAACATGCTGTATGTCTTTAATTTGGATTTTCTGAGGACTTTTTAGTCGCTGGGTTAGTTTTTCAGATGAATAAACCCCTGGGCATAAAACGGCGTCAGAATGGCCAAAACTGTTAGCCGCGAGTTAGCATCGTTAGCCTGTATGTTGTAAACACTGCAGACGCTGCAGCACTGACAACATTAAGCTCTGGTTAAATCCAGCACAGACTCTGATTTAGAGAGCGCAGTCTGTAATAAAGTCAGCTCTATGTGGATTATTGTATTTCCACTAAAGAATTCTCCAGTTTGTTGCTATTTTCTCTCCTCAGCTGAGAGCTGCGCCTCGTAGGTGCACTGGCCACACGTCAAGTGGTATCAGTTTCTGGTATCGGGACCTCATGAATGAGTACGAGTATGAGTACAAGCATGTGGTATCGGCCGGATACCCGATACTGGTATCGGTATTGATGCATCCCTAGTTCAAGGTGCAGTATGCAACTTTATAAAAAATAAAGTTGATATTTGTACATATTTGACCTTGTAATGACCCGGGGGCTGTATGAGTGGTCAGCATGGAGCCTTTACTTTCAATCACAGTGGCCTCTACAACGCTCAAGGATCAATTGTTTTGCAGGTTTTCAGGTAAGAGGGTCCGTCAGCAGTGAGAACCTTCCAAACAATTGATGCTTGAGCGTCCAAGAGATCGCTGTGATGGAAAGTAAAGGCGCCATGCTGACCACTCATACAGCCGCTGGATCACTACAAGGACAAATACGCACAAAAAACGTTCTTTTACACCTAGAAAGTTGCATAATGCACCTTTAAGTAACAACCCTCACCATAGTTTCACCACAGCCACACTACTCACAACTTATCTTCTTTTTCTTATTTTGTCAAAATTTGCTGTCGTCGCACATTGACACGGTTTAGAGAAATTTAATGTCGAAAAAGCCAAAATCCAAATGTGTTTTAACGAGCCTGAATACAGCACAGCTCATGACCTTTCAAACACAGCAGACTTGCGCCGCACGTCGTGTATAAAGTGCCTATTCTTTGGCGTATATCAAATGGGAGCGCAGTGTTCAGGACCAGGGACAGCTCCTCTGTTGATTCAGCACCACAGCAGCGAGCGCATTTGTGATTCATGAATTGTAGAAAACACTCGGGAATCGATTTAACACATTTGTTTCCCTGCTTACCGTCACTGCAGTTACTGGCAAAGGTAGAAATAAAATCTCATTCAACAGAATATTAAACAGTAGCTCGTCTTTTAAGGCGCACTGGTGAAAATGATAAAAAGAAATAGTAAAACCTATCTTTTCGTCTGGCTGGATTTGACAATTTCATGACCAATAACGATAACCCACTTGCTAATGGAAATATTCCCAGTTAAAGAATCTTGAATAAAACCTTGGTGAGAAAAATGTTTTGATTAAATCCTGGCGTAGACTGGTGTGTTTAGAACTGAATAAACCTTTTGGATGAGAACTCAAATCAGTCTACCCAACTGATGAATGACGACCAAAGCTGAAGATTTTCAGTCTGAATTTAGCTCGATTATTCATCTTATTCTGGCTCTCGCCGTGGGCGGTCCTGTCTTGTGTTCATGCTCAGACTGCAGGTCTAACTTAAGCGGACATTGGCTTTAATGTATGACAGTGACGTTAAATGCAATATTTCAGACATTCCACTATGTTGGTAATAATAATCTGAGGTCACTTTTTCATGCCGCCTTCCCGCTCTGTGATCAGCCAGAGGCGACGCAAACATATCGACTGTGAGCTTTGTTCGCGAGTTTCCGTTAATTCTATTAATTTTATTTTGGTCACTCTCAGTGATCGGCAACAATAGAAATCCCCACTCACAGGACTGCACTTTAAAAGTGGCTGGGGTTGAATAAGGTGAGTAGAAGGACTGTGGGTTCACACATAACGAGTGAGAATCGCGAGAGAAACCAAACTACACAAGTGTCAAACAACTGAAGCCACACTGGTGAATACGTACTAAGTGCTGCGCTGCTTAATCTGTCTCTTTGGGGAAAAACCTGGTAGTGCTGAAGATTACAGCCCACAATTTCCAACTGTAGGTACAGGTAACAAGAAAGTAAATACACATGTCAGAACAGGTAATTACACAGTAAAGTGTAAGATTTAACAAAGGTGTACAAAGAGTAATAAAGGTGTACAACATGTAGGTGTATGTGCAACAAAGACGTACAAGACACAAAGAAATGCTGGGTTATTTCAACAACCCAACTGCTGGGTTATGGCTGTTGGGTCATTAGGTTGGGGTATTTTCATATTTGGGTAGTTTTATCCACCCAACAGCCTGGTCAATATAGGCTGGGTCAATGTTGTCATTTCAGTAAATAGTAAATCACAGAGATTTTCCACAGCATTTCTACCCAGCATGTTGGGTCAAATCCTCATAAACGACCCAGCAGGTTGGGTCAAATGGACTGAGCTCAACTGTCAGCGGCGGCCATTACTGCTCCTCCACAGAAGCTACTCACAAAGGTATTTTGAGTATTTGTCCAACTGAGACTGATCACGCAGAAACATTTAATTAATTTGGTCCTGGCTTCGTTTCATGAACTCCTTGTTAGCAGCTGTCATAGAAGAGAAAGTTTTACAGTCTTTTTGACAAGCTGTAGTGAAAAAACGATTCAACACAGAGGTGTGTAGTCAACTTATCCTGCCAGAGGACACTTCACTCTCTGTCCGAGTTTTTAATTCAAGTTGATAGGACAAGTATTGACTGAATTAATGAGGGCTATATTTAGATAAAATAATAATCGGTTATGACATCCTATTTACGCTAATGCAAACTCTTAATTAAACATTTTCTCAGTGTCTTATCTCTTCTGTTGTTTCTTACATAATCACTTTAGCTATACTTTATTATGGTCATAATGGTTGGTTAGTGCGCACACTACTGGTTAACAGAGGATTAACCTCTAAGAGCCTCAGTTAACGGTTAATGAAAAACTTGAAAACGTGCAGCCCAAGTTAAAAATAATGACCCAACTCATTGGGTCAAAATAACACAACGTTGTATTGGTCCAATAGTTACCCAGCAGCTGGGTTAAAAACAACCCAAGTATTGTTATTTTTAACCGAGCATTTTTTTAGTGTGAAGCTGTAACAAAGACATACAAAATGCAACAAGGACATACAAGGTGTCAAAAGGCGTACAAGGTGTAACAATTGTGTACATAGCGTCTCACTTCAGACGACAGCCCGCGTTCAAGTGTAGCTACACATTAGGTGCAGTGTATTTGCGCTTGAGTTATGTGGTCATTTCACTTTCTGAGACTTCATTTAACCTTGCACTTTAATGTGTAATTACCTGTACTTACATGTGTAGTAACTGATTCTTGTTCCCTGTACCTACACATGGAACTCGCGGGCTGTAATCTAAAGTGTAACCAAAAAACTGACTCCAGATCAGCAAACACTCACACCACACACTGTGAGCATGAGAAACACGTGTGTGTCCGGATTGTCATGTGATCTCTGCTGGCAGCTCAACACGGTTCAGCGGCGCAGAGACGGGTCGTCCTGAGCTGCTTTAAAAGGAGGCGAAAAAGCTGGACGTGTTTTGTGTGGATTTAAAAATAAAATAAGAATCGATGCCGAACAGACATCAGCCTCATGAGGAGAAGTAACCTGAGCGCTGTGAGGGCCTCTACAGTTTGCAGTTGTGATATATAGACTTGGCGAGACTTTAAACCAAACCCTGCTGTTGCTCATTCTGATTCCAGTGTTGATGTTCAACATTAAGGCACATTCAGGGAGATGATGAAGGAGCAGATCGTTTTTTTTAAATGACATGCTACACAGCCCTTACTGTGTCTACATCTCAGCACTAAAAAAGGCTGTACTGAAATAGAGGCCGCCGAGACAGCTAATTCAGCTCCTTTTACAGAATGTGTGAAAGTCTAATGCGCTCTTACTATGAGAGCTTTTAGCCTTTCCAGAACTTCAATGGTATTTCTGAGAAACGAAAAAATAAAAGTACTTTGTGTGACATCTACAATGGCAGTCTCACATCTACTCCAGCATCAAAGAGTGTATAATACAAAAGGGCCACTTAAGGATAAGACAGTGAGAGTGAATCCACGATGGAGTGAGGGATGGCGGTGCAATAGAAAACTAGGTTATTTTTGCTCCGGCGTTTGAGCCAAAAAAAAAAAAGAAAAGAAGTTTGAGCAGCACAAGGCGATATGAGAACGCTTGGCACCCCACAGACTCTAAGTAAGAGTAACTATGGAGATGTTCAAAGCATCAAGAGCGGAGCTGCGAGGAAATGGAGCTGGTTTGGAGCACTGAGCTGACACATTATGTTTAGAGGAGGCATGCAAGATTCAAAGGTTTTATGTGATGCATTCTTCAGGCTCACACTTTAAGCCACGCTGGGGGAACGTTTCAGATTAGAAGCTGCTAAGTCACAAGAGCAAATGAACAGTTGGTGACCTCACAACATGAACACGCTCCTTATGATCAACTTTATCAGTGAGTTATCAAAAATAATGCTACTAACTGTAGATAAAGCAAAGCAGCAACGTCTCCATAGAAGTGAGGTCATGTTTTTATGGCATTTTCCACCAATTAACACTTGCTCCTAATTTCTTCTCTTTATTGAGTGAAATGCTTTGTCAATCAGTAGAGAGAAACGTGCTTTGCTCTCTTACAGTACAAGTGTAAAAGTTAAAAAACTAAAAAGAACAAATCAAAACACTGTGCTTTTGCTAATTACAAAGCATCTCGTCGCAAACACGTAACCCTAATTTGCTGTTATCAGACGGGGAGCTGCTCACTCCGCTGTGCCCGATGAAAGTTGTGCAACAAGAAACATAAACACTGTGAAGGATTTGGAGGTTTGAAATGTGACAAAATGTTGGTATACATTTGGACCGAGGCTAACGGAGACTTTACGAGGTCTTTACATATAATTCGTAGCCATCAGTAAGCCACCAGCTAGGGATGCACCGATCCAGGTTTTTTGGCTTTCACTACCAACACTGGGGGTTTGAGTATCTGATATAAACCGATACCAAGAGACTTATCTTTTCTGGCAAACAAAATTATACAGATCAATTATATCTATTAATAAACTAATGGAAAAACATTACACAAGGATTACTGGACTTTTCTACACTCAATATCCTTGTGTATATGACAGGCTTTAGGTTGAAGTAATATCATAACTCACATAAAGTGATCTGATCCTTATAACTTGTGCGTGACTAATAGAGTTCGGGAATGTGATGTCATATCGCATATTGTTCACATTAAAACACTTGGACCCCACAGTGTGTCCAAGTGTGTCCAAGAGTTGTTCCACAGCTATTTTGTCCACTTTTTACACTGTTGTTATCTAATGTTAGTCAATGGAAATGGATGCTAACAGCTGCAAAGATGGCGGATCTCCACGGTAACTGTGAAACTGTTAGATCAGTTTCTTTAACTGCTTTTCATAAACTGAAAAATACAGACACTTGGCCACTCCAGCAGTGGCTATTTAATTTTATTACATGAAATAATCATCAGCTTTGATTAGTTGACATTAGCATGTGAGACTGGAAAATTACTGAGACCCGTGAAAACACTTCTGCGCGTATTAGTCCTAGAGTCTATTTTCAACCAAGTAGAACAAACTGTTCCTCCATTGTACACACTATCTGTCTGCTAAAGATGGTGCCCTAACCTTTAGAATAATTGAAACTGGTCGCACAAATTCTTGTTTATGTACATTTTGCTTCCAATGACCTTCCACAGGGAATTTCTGTATAAAATGCAAGCTAGCTTGGGATTTTGATTGATGTAGCAATTAAAAATGAGTTTGCACAAGTTACAAATGTTGAATTCTCAAAATAATATGCCGCATGTCCATATTCACTGAGATTCAGTAGGTGAAAGCCAGAACAGAAAGTGGCGGTGCAAGTTTTAGTCTATATTTCTTATTATTCAAGCTCCGTGGCGCGTGCCATGCGTGTGTGTTTGCATCCAAACAGAGTGCATGTGTATCATCATCACTTGCCACAAAACTAAAGGCTGTAGACACTACACCGCGTTCCAAATTTCAATGTCAAAAAGGTTAAAAAAAAAAATTCAATGAATCTCATGGATGTTATTGTATCTCAGGGCTCTTTGAATCACTGACATGAATCTCAGAGACCTGTGATGATTAGTTTTCAGGTTCAGCCCAGTTAAGGCAAAAGCTACTGAAAAAGGAGGTTCCACATTATTGAGCAGATCATCATTTTCAAGCAATATGGTAAAGAAAAAGGGTCTTTCTGCTGATGAAAAGCGTGAAATAGTTGAATGCCTTGGCCTAGGTATGAAAACATTCGATATTTCATGAAAGATTAAGCGTAATCATCATACTGATAAGAGATTTGTGGCTGATTCAGACACACACGGGTTTGTGCAGATAAAGGCACAATAAGGACGCTTTCAGCCACACAAATCAGATGAATAGAACAGCTGCTACAAAGCAGCAAACAGGTATTTGAAGCTGCTGGTGCCTCTGGAGTCTCCCGAACATCAAGGTGTAGGACCCTCCGGAGGCTGCAGTTCTGCATAAACCTTCTATCCGGGCCTCCCCTAAACTGTTCATTGAAGCTCAAGAACAGAAACGGCTGCAGTGGCTCAGAAATACACGAAGACTCATTTTCAAACAGTCTTGTTCACTGATGAGGCCGTGTAACCCTTGAAGATCAGATGGATGGAGTAGTGGATAGTTGGTGAATGACCATCATGTCCTAACAAGGCTGTGACGTTAACAAGGAGGTGGCGGAGTCATGTTTTGGGCCAGAATCATGGTGAGAGAGCTGGTCGGCCCCTTTAGGATCCATGGAGGTGTGTATTTCAAAACCAACTTCTTTACTTTTTTTATATTTTACTTGCACCGTGATGCACTGAACCATGAGATAGCTAAACCCAATCCCAACAAAACAGGTATTGGCTCAGTTTAAGTTATTTAGTCATCTAGAATCGGCTCCGATATCCCAGTGTTTTGAGCTTGTGTGAATAAAAATGCTATGTGAATGAAGTAAAAGCACAATCCACACAAGTTTTTCATGACTAAACAAGGCATCAAAACCAAAAATATGGCCCCTGAAAAACCAAGCGGATCGCAACAGAGGAACAAAGGGAATGCACCGAAAGGTCTGTACGAGACAGAGGCAGCTGCTGGGCACTTTGCGAAAATGTCCCTTTAAATGTCATCCGCCGAAGTACACCAAAGATAATCAATGCCTTGTGAGAGTTCCCCCTATCATTATCCTCTTACGTCGGAAACAAACTGCGTCTCGCTGAGATGGAAAAAACAGCGTAAATGTTAGTCCAACTAAATGTCACAGCAGTTACGGGAAGTTGGAAACATTAAAGAACCGTCAAAGCAATGTTTGATACAAAACATCCTGCACTTTCGGTCAGAGCAGATGGACGCGTATCACACAAACAGAGATTAAACATTCTTTTGGAGGCGCCGAGTGCCTTCACTGGCACATTTTGACAGTCTGCTTCAAAAAGTAACACTTTGAAAAGCAGAGACTTAGGACGCGTTTTATACTTGGACTTCCTGAGTGTGTAAGAAGGACATATAATAGCAAGGTGTTGAATGGCTTTAGAAAAAAAATCGAACTAACTAAAAGGCCTATATCAAGCAAAGTGGACCCTTTTAGGCTTTTTACCATGCTATAACTCTACATCCTCATTAGGGCTGGGTACCATTCGTTTTTTTTCCCGATACCACTACTTTAACGATATCTGCTTTTCGGTACCGGTGCCTTAATGGTGTTTTAATTGAACTGAAATAATGTGTATAAAAAATATCATTCAGGAGAAAGTCCAAAAACGGCACAAGAGAAAAAACACAGGCCGCAGCAGCGTCACCTGTAACTTCATTTTTTGAGCAGAATTCCAACTAAAGCAGTGATAAAAAGAGAGACGGACATTATTACCTTCTGAGCTGAAGGTACAGACCAGATCTACATCAGGACACCATATTCTTTTCTAAACACATTGCGCTGTTCGACAAAGTGAAAGGGCTCCACACGTCAGAGATCTGTTACATAGAGAGAGCGCTCACTCTGTCACTAATAATTTACCAAAACTGTTCCAAAAATGTCTAGAGGGAGCGCTCACTTTATCCACAAACAATCTTCGATCCCAAATGGCTCCGGTGCAGTCATTTAATAACATCGCGTAACTTCAGGCTCTGCAGGGCTTTCGCTAAAGGTAAAACCCATGTTTCTTACAGTCACTACCGTGTTGTCACTGCATTTCTCTTTGTCTAAGAGCTTTAGTTTCCTGGAGTTTACCGGAGCTGTTCGGTCGGTACCAAGTAGGTACCATTTAACGGTACCCAGCCCTTATCGTCATCATAAACCTGGTTCATTTCTTTCACAAATATTAATCTTGCTGGCCTGTTGTATAAATGCATTCTCATTATATCTTTAAACCTAGGGGTACTTTCTAGACACATACATTATTTTAATAGCAGAACGCGTAATACTGCACCGGATTAAAGCATATTACAGATTTTTTTAATTGTTGGAAAATACCAGGGAAAAAATGAACAAACTAACATGTGTCTTTGGTGTGAGCGCTCGAAAGGTCAACTTTTTCGGCCAATAACGTACCTGGAGTTGTGTTTTGAGCTGCTGGCACATCTTTGATTCATTTTTGAATCTTCTCTAGTGGCTGTTTTTCAAAGCTCCTCATGAGCTAAACTTTATCTGTTCATTATGGAGTAAAAACACTCACCATAGCTTCACTACAGCCAAGTAAAAAAATATATCTTTAAAGATACAGCTGTGCAGGAGCTGATATATATAAGATATTGCTAAATATGTGTTTGATATGATCAAATACCTGCAAAAAGCATAATTCCCTCTCACACCCTGGAGCATAAACATTTGAGAGAAGATTAAATCTGAAGTACCAGATTAATACAAAATGTGCAAGCATATTTCAGAGCATGTTTGAAGCCATCTGAACTCCAAGGTTATCCGCTTTTACACAAAGTAAAACCTCATTGAGACGGGATATTTTGGTGTTTACAGGAGGTATATTCCCTAAAACAGTTTCAAGCACATCTCTTTGAAAAGCATGAGCTGCTTATAATACTTTCAAAGTGAACTGAGCATTAGGTATACTCGCCCTCTTCTGCTCTCTCCTCCGTGTCTGCAGCTTGTCATGAAGCCTCCGAGCCGCAGAGGCCCACTGCGCCGCCAGCATACGGATCCGCTTCTTCATGAAGTTTAGAGATTCCTTCCTGGTGCCCACCTGCTCCAGCAGCGGCCCCACGTCAAACTGGAACACAGCCTGCGAGCAAGAGCGGAAAAAGACATCAGAGCGGAGCGCGGCGGGAAAAGGGCATGGCTGTACTGCACAAATAACACGCACAACAACTGAATAAAGGGTGGAGGAAACGCACAGTGCATTTGATAAGCGAGAGCGAAAGTGCAATTTTAAGAGAGAGGAGATGGTTTTGGTTTGTTGGCGGCAGAGGGTTTGGCGGTCTTGCATGATCTCCCCTTGTTCGAGCTGGGCTACATTTATGGATACATTTCACAGGAATCACTTTGAGTTAGTAAAATAAGTGAATTTAGAATTGCCCATATACTGCATGGTCATGTTTGAAGGGGTAAAAAATGAACTTTTGCTGCTTTCATGTGAACTAAGGAGCTTGTTGTCCTGAGATGTGATGTCATTGTCCCCCATTATGTCGGAAACTTGGGTTTTTGATGACAAGAAATGAAAAGGTTTTTTTACCACCTATTAGCATTTAACGTAGCTAACCATTTAAATTTGGCGTGAGCATCTCAAAAGCAAAACTTTGGTTTGTTGAATTTTCCTTTTGCTAGCATTAATGTCAGGCATTTCTCTCACAGCTATGTCACTCTGAGGACAACGACGGCTCTCACTAAAGTCAAAAAGAGTTTATTTTAAAAGCACATAGACGATAAATGAAAAAAGAAGCTGGTGCGGAAGTCGGGAAGCTAATTTTGACCAGTTCCCCAGTTGTTGTTTTTTTTATTATTGACCTTTATTTAACCAGGACAGTCCCACTGAGATTAAGAATCTCTTTTTCAGGGGAGTCCTGGCCCCAGAGGGAAATCTATTGTACATGTTTTTAGTGGTAGGGGAAACCGGAGTTCCCGGAGGAAACCTACGCAGACACGGGGAGAACATGCAAACTCCACACAGAAAGGTCCTGTCCAGGTGGGAATCGAACCCGGGACTTTCTAGCTGTGAGGTGTGAGCGCTAACCACTGCGCCACCGTGCGGCCCGCCAATTTTCCCCAATTGAATGAGCGTTCGTGTGCATTTTCCGGAGGACCACACCATTACTTAAAGGGACTATAAGGAGTTTAAAAATGTTAAAATTAAGTATTTTCCTCCCCCTACAAGTTCCAGCCATGTCCTAATGTGTAGAATGAGCTCAGACCTGTTCACCACAACTGCCTCTAAAATCCTGCACGGTCACTCAAAAATGTATCACTTCGGCCCGAATTGCCGTCATGCACGAGCTTAATATAGAAGGTGCAGTTACACATATGGCCTGAGGTGGCAGTAGTGAGCATAAAATGGCGAACTTGCTTCCAGCCCCTTTAAAGGGACTAGAGGCAAATTGGTCATTTTACACTCACTACTGCCACCTCAGGTCTTACACGTAACTACAGCTTCTATATTAAGCTTGTGCATGACCCGAAGTAACACCTTTTTGAGTGACAGTGCAGGATTTTAGAGGCAGTTGTGGTGAACAGGTCTGGGCTCATTCTACACATTAGGACATTACTGGAACATATATTGGGAGGAAAATACTTTTTAAACTCCGTATAGTCCCTTTAAACAAATCCTATATTATTAATGTTTTTATACATAAAAAAGATACAAAGACTTGGAGAGGAGCAAAGTGGTCCAACAGTCTAGACACGTATAAATGCTAACAAGGAAGCTAAAGTTCGCTCCATGCTGCGTATGCTCATGTTAGCAATTAGTGCCGTTTTTCGCTTCTACTGAATAATTTGCTGTAAAAATAAACATCCATATGGACCCGATTTATTGGTGTGTGATAAATATGTTCATAGTCTGCCAGGAAACTGTTTAAAAGAGTGAAAAATGTTGCTTCCCATGAGAGGTTTTCTTCCGCCTCAGCTCGGCAACGTATATACAGTAAGCCGTGTAATTGCGAACAGATTATCTTTAGAACATTTGACAACAAGTACAATGACAACAAATATTGATGGGCTTCATACGAGGCTCGATGTCCTATAGTGTTTTTAAACAGGTGAGTGTGACTAAATGACAAATGCTAATTATAGCTAGCAGTTAGCGCCTGCCCCTATTCAAACACAGAATCAATATGCAGCCTTCTTACAATGCAGGTGAATTATTGCTCTCAAAAGCAACGTGCAAGATGCTGAGAGCCCGGGGGATGTTTTGGGATTAGCCCGAGCGAAGAGACACTGGCAATTAGACCAGAGCTCTACAGTAAATTCACATCAGGGCCCCGAGTGGCTCGAAGGAGAGAAAAGGAAACAGGCAAACAGTAAGTAAAAGTGCATGCCCAAGGAGAAATCTGCCCGGCTTGACTTGTAAACCATACTGGGCCTTCCATACCTTATCGTATAAACTTCATGTAAACCCAAGACTCTGATTTTGCGAGTTCATATCCAAATTTATTTAGTATATACAGTTACATGTAAACAATACGCATGAAGGTTTCACAGAAATCACAGAAACGCCTTTAGCTATCTGAGCCTGTTACAAATGTGTACATTTTGTTCACCAACGGCTCCCGGACCTGTTTGTATTGATCGTTCTGTCCCCATACAAATGAATAGTGAAGCCAGTCCCTATGTCAAAGAAGTGTGACATAACTTCTGTGGCTTTTCCGTCATTTACACATCATATGATGATGTTTTGTAGCAGAAAGTGAATATGATTTAACATTTATGCGCTAATTCGTACCTAGAGCAAAATCCTAAAAGGTGATAATAGTGATTTCTAACTAGACTTTGAGCTCACCTAATAATTTGCGATGTTGGATGGCTAAATGCTAATGGCTACAAAAAAAATACATAAGCTAAGGAATGCTGAAAATAAAGATATTAATAAGACTCTAGATGGGACATGATGCTTGTTAACAGCGGCAATATATTTGATATTATTTGAACTGAATTACTAAGTGTTCGACAGAGGAGAACACTGTCAAATCCAAAACTGCAAAAACATTATTTTCTTGCCTGATAGGACGTAATATAATAACTAAAAATAGACTTAAAACATTGATTAGAAGGCTGCACAATATATCGCAAAAAAATATTGTATATATTAGGTACAAGTGGCCGAAATGAACTTCCTTCACAGGGTGCTGGGCGCACCCTTCAAGATCGGGTGAGGAGCTCGGAGTAGAGTCGCTGCTACTTCACGTCGGAGCCAGCTGAGGTGGCTAGGGCATCTGTTCCAGATGCCTCCTGGTCGCCTCCGGGCATGTCCTATTGGGACAAGGCCTCGTGGAAGACTCAGGACATGTAGGTGGAACTATGTGTCTCTGCTGAGACTGCTGCCCCGGATAAAGCGGAAGAAAATGGATGGATGGATATGAGGTGATACAATATCCGTATCGCAAACAGCCACAATATATATCGCAACATCATTAAAGTCCTCTCTGACTGAGACCCACATTTTTTTTTAAGCAAACTCAAAGACAAACAATGAACAGAACTTAAAAATGTGCTTTTTTTTAAGTCTTCTTTTGACACAATTTGCTGAAAAACTTACTTACAATTTGTGTTTAACATATCACAAGTTAATTCAATATTGTTCAGCCCTATTGCACTGGGTTAGTAGGGCCAGTCACAAGATGGCCGTCAGAATTCCCATTGGTTCCAATGTATTACAAAGGCCATGTCCTATCTAGAATTTTATTAAAGACCTTTGGCTGAAAAGTTTCCCGGACTAGCCGGTTCGCTAACTGTCTGTGGACGTACGGATCAAACGCCGCTTCTCCTTTTGATTTCTACGTGTAGGCTCCACAACATTAACCGGCTTTTGCTTCAGTGTTGTGCTCCTCTTCCTTCAAGTAAAGGTCAAGTAGCTTCTGTGTTTTTGGAGACCCTTCAAAAGAAAAGTTTCTTTCACTGCAAGAATATGATCTATTAAAGTAGTCTTGTTTATGCTTATTCTATGTTGTATTTGTCATGTTTATGGTAATAACAGTGGTGTGCTTTCATGTCATCCTTGTTTTTGTAAAAAAGTATAGATAGACAACTCCAAAAGTCTGAATGGATAAAACTGAGATTAGCATTTCATATGTTCAAACGCATCTCCTGCTGCTCTATTGAACAAGTACAAGTACAATCAGAGTATGACAGGAGTGCTCTTTCATGACAGGCGCGTTGGCTCGTCTTGCAACCTTCTGACTTGCCCGTAAACGCAGGGAAAGAGGCAAAGCTCAGGCAGACGCACATACATCAAAGAGACAGTCGGGCTAAAAATCAACTGGAGCGGGAGTAGAACAGCCTCGGAAACTCAAACTGACAGACAGCACAGCAATGAGTTTTACATCCTCCCTGGAGCCATCGATCAACGCCGAGCGAGTGATTTATTTTAGGAGAATTGATGGATGCCTTGTTTGATTCTAAATACAATGCGTTACAATGTGTTAAGATGCCCCGCAGCAACTTTCTCTGATCTGTCCCTGCAGGATAACAGTGAAGTTGTGCTATATCCTCGGGAAGTGTTCATGACGTATTCATATCCTATTTATTCCTGTGAAGTTTGCTATTTACTCTGTTTCTGTTGTATTTTTATTAAAACTACAATCACATGGACTTAAATATGGAGGCTGTACCTTTCTGTGTCCTGGGAAATGAATGGAATATATTAGCAATCAGCACACAAATGTATACCTTTTGCTTGGGAGGGGGCTCTGGAGTCGGCATCGTCGTCTGATTCCTCCCTGGCAGCGGAGGGCAGAACCACTCCACTTCGCTCAGGTAAACAAGGAAAGAACAGTCCGACCCGTCCACGCCGTAGAAGGAATAGCACGGGTCTGAAGTCCAGCGAGCGCGCATCCACTGAGGAAGAGAAAAGAATCGTGCATAATTTGCCAACTTGGATTCAAAAGGTAGGACGTGTGGCGCTCGCCTAATGCTGCACATTAAGCGCAGCACAGACTCCACCTTTTTTGTCAGTCTGAAAAGATTGTGTGAAGAATTGGGGTTCCACATACACCACTGGATTTAGCACAATTATAGAACGACTCGGGGTACACATATAACCACAGAGAATCGCAAGAGTGGACACAATACATGAGTCTGACAAACAGCTGATGGTGCTGTATTAGCACCAGCATGAGGATCTGTTATGGGTCCAAAATAATGGAATGAACTGCCCCTCATCTCATCGCCTGTTTTTAAAGGGGCAAGATGCAAGTTCACCATTTTATGCTCACTACTGCCATCTCAGGTCATACGTGTAACTGCACCATCTAAATAAAGCTTGTGCATGACGGCAATTCGGACCCGAAGTAAAACTTTTTGAGTGACAGAGCAGGATTTTAGAGGCAGCTGTGGTGAACAGGTCTGGGCTCATTCTACACATTAGGACATGGCTGGAACATGTATAGTCCCTTTAAGTCGCGACACGCCTTTTTTCCAGGACTTTTGATGTGATCGACACTTGACTTTGTATTTATTTATGTCTATTGTGGATTTTTTACTTCTTTTACGGTTTGCCCTGCTCTGTGTGCATTGCCCTTTGATCAACAGTGTTGTTTTTAAAGTGCAATATGAATAAAGTTGGATTGGATTATAATACAGCGGTGTATCTGATTTCTCTCTTTGGAGGTCAGCAAAGATAGGCTTCTCTTTGTGAGCGAGGGAAACACGTGTGTGTCCCGAATGGTCTGTGCTACAGGGTCTTCCTGAACTTGTTTATAATGCTGTCAAATGATAATAAAAGTCACCAACATGAAGAAGTGGGACATATTTCCCGTGGCTTTAATAAAAAAAAAGGAGGTGGACATCAGCCCCGGGACGGAGGAGACAGCGGAGAGAAGTAGCTGAATAGTCCAACTTCGAACACAGAAAGTGCCGCTAAACTCAGTTGAAATTTTTGTCATGTTTTTGTCTCTCCTTTTTTCCCACTTTTCCCACTTTTTCACTACTTAAAGCGACACCGTCTAAGATTTGACCCAATAAACAAAATGGAAATACAAGAATTTATTTCATGATAGATATTTTCGCCATTGAAAAATACTTCAAACAAACATGTGCTTTTGGTCTGAGCGGCTCGCCTCTGCTAAAACATGACTATAACTTTACCAGGAGTGGGTACGTCTCTAGCTCGTTTCCAAGGAGACGTCAACTTAAGTCAGTAGAATTGAGAGTTAAACAGGCTAGGTCCTCATGCAGATCCATTCTTTGATTATCCACTGCAAAACATAGCATGTACTGTGCCGAGCTGATCACTGAGAGCAAGTTTTGTGTTGACGGTACAGTACAATCCAAAATGTTCCGCAGTGTGTCTTTAATTTATTGCTTCTGTATTACTGTTGCTTTTCTGGCACGATTTTGTTGCTCTTTTGTTGCTTTTTCAGCACTTTTTTTTTTTTTTTTTGATTGCATTTTCTTCCTCA
Source organism: Gobius niger (assembly GCF_951799975.1). Classification (NCBI taxonomy): domain Eukaryota; kingdom Metazoa; phylum Chordata; class Actinopteri; order Gobiiformes; family Gobiidae; genus Gobius; species Gobius niger. Next base: position 29,785,664 of record NC_136861.1, on the reverse strand, counting down.
TTTTTGTTGCTATTTCGACTTTTTTTTTTTTTCATCGAGAAGCTTTTAGATTTGGGCAAAGCCAAAACCGGAGAAAATGTCCTGGGTTCAGGTGTTAAGAGGTTAAGGTCAGGTTCACATTAAACGCAGTCCTCGAGCTAAACAAGGTCTGCACAGGCAATGATTCAGAAACACAATGTACTCAAAGACTTGGGTCAGACGGATTACCTAATTCTATGAATGACCAGGTATAACACGTACACTTTCTCTCTTGTCGCCTTCGCCGTGCTTCATAAACAGGCAGCAGCAGTTACAGATCGCTCATGCATAAACATACAACGGCACATTAGCACATGAAAGAGCTTTATCAGGCTGTCAGCATTCGAGCCATATCTTCAAGCGCTATTATTTTAAGCTTAATGCTATTCTTTACATACGACGGTCAGTCCTCTATTTCCAGACAAAAGACGTGCATCCATTGTATTTTATTTTTCCATTGTTACACTTTTCTCCTACATAAGCTTCTTTAATCTGTGCACAGTGTTCCGAGAAAGTGCTGCAATTCTTCTGAGCAAGACATTTACGCTTGGATAACAAAACAGCCTTTCCAGATACTCTTATCATGAAGAACAACACAATTTATGTTGCTCAGAGGTGGCGGATAAAGATAAAAAAAAAGATGTGCTTTGGTAGAGAGTGGCCGGAGCCGCACTTACATCCATCTTGGTGGAACAGTCGGGGAAAAGAGGGTCTTTGGGAATCTCACACTGCCGAGTTGGTACATCCATATCTGGAAACAGAAAAGGGCATGAATCGCGGCATAAACGAAGAGAAGTCGGCACAATAAGTTGTATTAATGTGACGTAACATATGGAGCCTGTAGTTTAACATTGAGGTCACGGACAGGCCAGGATTCTAAGGTTAAATTTGCAAATTGAAGGCCCTATTCACCAGATTTTCTTTTACTACTGGAATATAATTAGTCTTTTCCTTGAGTGTTTTTCAAAAGCAGATATTTGTGAAATGCCCTTTGTATACAATTCGAAAGACTTTTTCATGAATAGCGAGCGAGCAGGCCGGTTGCTGCTGTTGTTTACATAACCCTCACAGTGTTGCGCACCGAAAAACTGTGAAAAGTGCGAAGAGACTCATCCCGGTGAAGAAATGTGATGTTGGAATTTTTGTTCCAATAATTCGGAACGCGTTTGGAAACAACTAACAAATAAAAAAAAATACTTGCGATCTTTGTTCATGATTACTAAGCAAAGTAATCTAGTATAGGACCTTTAACAATCCAAATACAGAGGCTTTGACCTGATCTATGGTGTTAAATATGTATTAATTACTTGACTAGTGCATCATATGAAACTAAAACTGATATAAACTAGGGCTGAAAGATATATTGATATCGAGATATGAACATTCAAAACATTCAAATTGAAAAAAGCAAGATATAAAGGATATAGATTTTCATAAATAAAACTGCACTCCTTATTATTATGTTTTTATTTGTCTGAAAAATACTTGGTTTGCATGGAATATCGAGATGTGAAATTTTGTCCATATCGTTCAGCCCTTGTATAAACTTTGTATCCCATCTCCTGTTGTCCATCTGAAATTCGGACGTCTGTCGTGAACTCAACCTAGTAAAATTAGCTTTGTCAGCGACAGTATGTACTAAGGAAAGCATCAAAAACATGAGGTAATCCTTTCACAATCATTTTTTAGTCCACAGTTAGCGTTTAACCTGCTCCCATCATTAGCATTAGCATTAGCCTTAGCACAGTAAACAACAGCGCCCTTCTCTCTCAGAAAAATAGTAAAGTGGACATTTCATAAGGGCTTAACATAGAGTCAAAAACATCTTATCGGGCGCTTCAGCATTGGTATTTTAAGTTTTATTATTTGAAATTATGTTTCTGTAAGAATTAATGAGTAACAGTGAAATACAGGCGCTAGAGCTGGTGAAGACTTTGACAGGGGCTCCTCCTGCTGGCAGCTTTAGGAATAATGTATTGAAGCAAAATAACATTCAGTTTCAATTTACAGCGTGCTTCATCACTTCAGCGCCACGTGATAAAACCAATGGCCCCTGGCTGCACTGCTTCGTGACAGCGACGCTGGGGTCCGCCATTGCCCGCCATTGCTGCAGCACCTCCATATATGGGCATCAAAACAAGCTAGTTTTCCATTAGCTAGCATTGCACTTTACACACGTTTTAAGTAACTGTAAAGCCTGGTTTCTTTTCTTTTTTTTTACTTTCTACATCCGCTGTATATTTCTCCTGTGATAACGCTGGGTTAGTTACAATTAAAGAAACCGTAAGGAACATTTTAGAAATGTCGTGCTACTGAGGGCTGGACTTTGATTGACAGGCCGTTAACATTCGCTATTGGCGCGGCTACCGCTGAACTATGTGTGCCTACAGTGAAGATCCCGCCCGGCCTTATGCCCTTTTTAGGAACATGCTCCGTCAGAGCTGGGCAGGAGGAACGTGGTCATTATGTTAAACTGGGAGGAGTGAGGAGACGGAGTCCATTATTTATTATGTCTATGGATAAAACACACTGAAAAGGAAAAAGGAGGTCCGAGACACAACCGACTTATATAATTAAAAGTCCTTTCTTGTGTGGAGGGAAACCAACGTGTTTCGACCGTTTAGGTCTTCATCAGGGCAGACAGAGTGAGACCAATCAGGCACAGGTGACATCCACAATTTCTTTGGTCCGTTGCTAAATACCTTGTTGTTTGAAGTTTTTTTCAATCAGTACAAAATGGTAGTATCTGCGCAAAAATGTTTTAATGTGGGAAACTGAGCAACGGTGTTTCTGAGCTCCGCTTGGTAATCGCCAACCTAGATTCGATTTGATGTTGAAGTTGTGGTTTTTGCTATTTCTGGCTGTAATTACTGTAGATGTGTCTATGCAACGTAAACAACCATGTTTTTAATTAGTGGTGTTTTCTCCATAGCTGTATCACAAGCGAGTCATTTTAATTTCATAAACATCTTGAGCAACCTCCTCCACGTGCCTTGTGACTATTTATATCACCTGTGCATGACTGGTCTCCCTCCACACAGTAAAGGATTTTTTATTGTCTAAATCGGTTGTGCCTCGGACCTCCTTTTTCCTTCCTTCCAATGGCTTCCAATTGCATCCAGGAAGTACGGAACTAACGCTAAGTTGAACAGGATTACCCGAGGATCACTCAAAACTGCGTGACCGTAATGAAACACTTCTCCAGGTCTGTCTTTGACGAGGGAACAATGTTATAACACGGTTTAAAGCTCAAAAAAGTCGATTTTCAATTACACGTCCACTTGAAATCATCGACAAAAAAACAAGCCTTGAACACAATCTGTGGAGGACTGGCAGAGGGGAGAAAAAAAAAAAAGCGCTCGGCCTGAGATTCCCCACAGTCAAGCCTCTCGTAATTAGTCATAAGTCTAAATGGGAGATATTGATCAGCCGGTTGTCGGTGGACCTTCCCCGGGGCGTAGAGTATGTCTTTGGTATTGGTTTGCGCAGCCTGCCCTCCGGCCTTTGGGATAAACACGGATAGTAAATTATAGGGGAGGGCAGCTAACAAGCTCTCTGTAGATCCTCTCTACAGAAGAGCACACTCGAGAATGGGTTTACTATAGATAGCCCGCATCAGGATCATAAAACTCATCATCTCCAGGTCTTCTGCTTCACATCTTGTTCTCTTCATCCCCCATCCTGCAACTCTCTTCTCTTTCTTCCTCCCTCCTTTTCCTCTCTCCGTTTCATCTTCTTTCTGTCCTGTCCTTGTTGACCAGCGCTACGGAGTCTAATTAAAGAGGCGCCGCTTCCTGCCAAGCCTCACAGAGCACAAAAACAGGCAAATAGAGAGATATTTTGTCGGATTAGCCTGACAAAGGCAGACCTTTTCCGATGAAAAGCACCTTGGTTTGCGCTGTTGATGTAAAATGCTGGAGCTGACCTCAAACAGCATTCAGCTGTGGCATAATAGATATAATATGAGTAACAGGGTGGGGAGAGGGCTGAAAGAGATGTACTTAAAGGCCCTCATGGATGCAGGAAAAGCAGTAGAAGTACTTACAAATGTGAGGTACTTTTACTCTACCTACAGTCATAATATTTGAGAGTTAATACGTACTACTAGAAGGGCTGCAAAATATATGTTCAAATTATTGGTATTTCAATATTAGGTGGTTAAGTATCCGTGCATGAGAAGACACAATGCATTGCAAAATCACTGAGGTGTTCGCGAGGCAGTGAGTTACTGACAGAAAGTCACTGAAGGAAACTTCAGTGCTCATCATTGTAGGTGTTTTCATCTTGGCTAACACTAAATCAAGATTAAAATCGTACCAAGATTTTGAACGAGCTGCTGAAAAAATAATAATATTAATATTATAGGGAGGTGTGCGTGGATCGGGAAGTTTGGGCATCTCTGCTGAGACTGCTGCCCCCACGACCCGGCCCCGGATAAAGCGGAAGAAAATGGATGGATGGATGGAATATTATAATATTCATCCATCCATATTAAAAATAATATAAATTCTTGATGTGAATTATGAGATCTTGTGAAATTAACTTTTTTTCTTGGTTGCGTTTGTGCTCCTATTTCTGAAATTTAGGAGCACAGTCAAAAAAAGTCAGGGAAGAAGTGAATTTAAACACATCACATGCCACTTCCAGCCTTCTGTTGCATTTTTGATGTATTATTTCAGCTGTTTGCATTGATTCAGCACTCTACAAAATTATATTTTAACACTGTAAATGGGACAACAGATTTTGTGCCACCTAAAACCCCCAACTTTCTCTGCCTTCGCCGCACTCATTGTGTCGCACTTCATTCAGTGAAAGCAGGCTGATGAATGAGAGCGGCGCACAAGCACACATACGCAGAGAACACAGACTGGGCTGGAGCAGGACGGCCCAGCGTGTCTGACTGAGAAGAATGACAGCGGCGCTGAGCCAAACGAGAGGACAGATTGTAGTTTACAATATGCTCTTGAATTATTTTAGAACAGAAAGTTTGCTGTTGCTGACAGGCGGCGTTTGTAGAAACAATGACGCAAGTTTTTTTAAAGGAATAGGCCACCGTTTTTACATACTAAGATATGTTCTTACCTCACTTTAGACGTGTTAATATATCCCCGTCTGGTCTTTGTCCGTGCGCTCTGCCAGGCAAACGGAGCACATACGCAGCCTCTCCCACATGTCATATAGCTCCAAAAAAGCTCACGATAGAAGCTACCAAGCTCTTCCACGTGTTCCCTATTTAAATAAAGTTACGTGAAGTGTTTTCATGTGAAGTATATTTACCCAGAAATGTAGCATGTCGATTTTATAAGCAAATAAAAAGGGGGACTATATTGTGAGGCGTAATGATACGAGGAGTAAAACGTCCGCGCAGTAACTCCTAAAGGTTATTGACGGAAGTGAGCGGGGGAAGTCTTTAGGAGTTACTACGCGGACGCTGTGCTCCTCGTATCATTACGCCTCACAATATAGTCCCCCTTTTTATTTGCTTATAAAATCGACATGCTACATTTCTGGGTAAATATACTTCGCATGAAAACACTTCACGTAACTTTATTTAAATAGGGAACACGTGGAAGAGCTTGGTAGCTTCTATCGTGAGCTTTTTCGGAGCTATGTGACATGTGGGAGAGGCTGCGTATGTGCTCCGTTTGCGTGACAGAGCGCACGGACAAAGACCAGACGGGGATATATTAACTCGACTAAAGTGAGCTAAGAACATATCTTAGTATGTAAAAACGGTGGCCTATTCCTTTAAGGTAGCACGAGAAACCTTTCTTTTAAACGGGGGGTATTATGCAAAATTGACCTTTTCAACCTTTACATCATGTTATTATGTCATTTTACTCATTAAAACATGCCTAAAGTGTTACATTGGCACATTCATGTATTTTTGAGTCATCTGTAAAAACTCTGATGGCGGCCATTTTAGGGATAGGTTTGCCTGAGTCCTCCTAGGAACGCCCCCACCTCCTGGAGACGCCTCCGAGCTTTCGTCACCAGCCGAGTAACCAACCACTGCTCCTCAGCAGAACCTCCTCCCAACTGATGCCACAGACAGCGTGTGGAGGGGGCGTGTCGGAAAGGGTCAGAGGTTCTTAAAGCGACAGAGGCCTATTTCAAGACATTCACTACAGCCATTTTGAGAGAGCAATTTTATACAAGGCAGTTATTCTAATTTACTGCATTTACAGACCAACAGAAGGTTTCGTCATCATTGTAGTGTGCTGTAGACTGGTGCTATGTGATTGAAAAAAGCATAATACCCAGGAACAGGCCACAGTTTTTACATATTGAGATATGTTCTTACCTGAGCCCCACTAAGTATAATTCTCCATTGTGAGATCAATAAAGGCTAGCTTATCTTATCTTATCTGAGCTTAGACGAGTTGATGCGTACCTGTCTGGTCTTTGTGCATGCGTTCAGTGACACAAAACAACCAAAGCTGTTATTAGCATTTGGCCTCTCCCAGCATATTCCTATAGCTCCAAATGGGGGTCAAGTTAGAAGCTACCACGCTCTTCCACAGGCATGAACAAAGACCAGACAGTTACGTATCAACTCGTCTAAGCTCAGGTGAGAACATATCTCAGTATGGAAAAACAGTGGCCTGTTCCTTTAAGGTGGACTGGAGCATTTACGCCTTCAGTCGCAAACATGCAAGCAATTCTGTTTTTAGATTGCAAATTTGGGAGCATATGCGACTAAAATGGTCGCAATTTCGAGCCCTGGTTTGTACACGTAGCCGGTGACTTCCCACTAGTATCTCAGCTAATCGTTGATTTGTGCAAGACATCGCTAATCCTTATTGTGAAAATAACGAGAGAAGAAGAACCGCGACCTCCAGAGATTGCACTCGAAAGTCACATGTCACTCGCGTCCATAAAGCCTATGGACGCTTACGCCAACACGAGGTCGCTTAAAGCCACACCGCGTAGAATTTCACGCAATTAATACATTTGAAATATAAGCATTTATTTTATGACAGATATTTTCACCATTGAAAAATACCTCATAATTTTACAAACATTTACGAGGCTCACCCCTCCTAAGATATGACTGTAAACTTTACCGGGAGTGGGTGCGTCTCCAGCTCGTCTCCATGGAGATGTGACGAAAGGCAGTAGAATTTGAGATTTAAACAGGCTAGGTCCTCATCCAAGTCCATTCTTTTATTACGCACTGCAGTAATAGCGTTTTCTGTGTTGAGCTGGTCATTAGGAGCATGTTTTGTTTTGCCGGCAACAGTATAGTCCAAAATGTTACGCAGTGTTCCTTTAAATATGCAAAAGATCAGTTTCATTCATGGTTTTCCCAGTTTAGTTTCTGTCCTGATGTTGTATTCTTAAGTCTTGTTTTGACACACTAGCTAATAAATACCAGTTAAATTATTACTTAAATTATTACTTAAATATATTTATTGTTGAAGCTGCTTAAATAATTAATAATTAAATCAGCCCTACTTGCTCATACTTACTTTACTTCTCTACTTTTGAGTGCAGGTATCTAAACTATCTCCAATTTGAAAGTGAATCCAAAGTAAAAGTATCTTGAAAAAAAAAATAAAGCAAAGCAGCCCAAGTGTGGAGTGAATAATTAATGGTTCACGGTCCTGCTTTATTACAACTATAGTAACAATAAATGTAAAAATCAATTCTTCCGGACATCCTTAGGTGTGACAGTTGGAGAAGGGATCAAAAGAGCGAGGAGGTTTGAGTGGAAAACCATGTTAGGCGTTCAGTCGGCCTGTGGGAGTGGGCCAAGTGTGAAGAGAAGTGAATTTCCCGAAGAATCCAAACCTCTGCTGCCGGTCACGCTCCTGCGCTGGAGGATCTGCTCCATCTTCACCGCTGTATCCGACATGTTCTGGGCTAAAGCCTGGATCCGTTCCACCATCGTCCCCAAAGGCTGAATCCTGGGTGGACAGAAAGAACACACATAACTTTTATAGAAGCTGTTTTATTGAAGATTGAGATTGATCTCTAAATATCACCATCAACCTGCCAAGGGACCGCAGGTAGAAATTGACCTGGCATCTGTCCAGCTCCGCTCTCCAAAACAATCTGATACAATTAAACTTTTCGGCTTGATATTTTCTGTACTTTCTTGACATTCTTCACTCTCTCGCCCTTTGTCTGTCTCGCCGCGGCATATCTGTGTGTGCTTCCGTCGCCCTGCGCACGGAGCGGGGAGGAGAGGATGAAATGCTAATTGCCTGGAAACTCGAAGCGTGAAATTAAAACCACAAAACAGACAAATAAAAAGATAAAAAGGCTAGAGCTGCTGACAGTTTGAAGTCAAATGTCCAAGGAAAGACATTAAGTACAGTGCAAGTTGTGCAAAACTTTCCTCAGTAGACAAGGCCACTTTTTTGAAAGCATTTTTGTAACATGTTTTAATGTAGCTGGCACTTTGTTTCATGCATGTTGGATTATAGCTGCATATTAAAACCATTTCCTTCATGAGTTCAAATGCAGTTCCACGTGCTGATGTCAAAAGGCGGTCACCTCCATCTCCAGGAAGTGCTCCTTTAGCTTTATCGCATGTGTTGCTTTATCCACACACCCAAATTAGACCCGGGCAATACGGCTTACACTATTTTCTTGGTAAAAAATCTAGTAAAATAATTAATACAGCTTTTTGTGAATAGATGTTTCAAAACCAAGCTTCTTCTGAAACACTGAAGAGGCACCAAGAGCCCCCCACACCTGCAGCACAGGGGACGCGTCACAAGAGGCGCTACAGGAAACAAAAAAGGGGCGAAGATTCACAGCTAAGCCACACATGCCTTCTATCACCAACTAGTGTTCAGGCTAATGTACATTCCCTGGAGAATAAAACAGATGGTATTACTTTATTTTATACTACCTTGATACATTGTACCAAAGTAAATTTAGTACAATGTAATGTGCTCTGCAACAGTAATAACTTGTACCTGTAGTGTACCATGTAGTACGTACACACACTTATATTAGTACTTTGTAAGTACATAATGTAATAGCACACGAGACCCTTAGGGTTAGGGCTTAAGGTTAGGGTTAGAGTTAGAATTATGTCTTATTACATTATGCACCTACAAACTGCAAATACATATTATTTCATTGTGTATCTAACCCATAGGTACAACTTCTTAGCCATTGTTACAGAGCACATTACATTGTAGTAAATTTAGGTAGGTGCAATGTATCAAGGGTAGTGTCAAATAAAGTGTTGCCAAACAGATTATCTGCTAAGGTAGTTCCATTTGATGATGGAAGAATGTTGTGGAGCGGAGGGAGCTGCGCAGCAAGAAGGAGGAGGAGCTGACCAGTGCAGGACACCACGCTCTGAAACAGGGACAAATCCAGGAGGCGCTGCACCAGGCAGCCAGACAGGTTTCTTACAGGTGCTATTGAAAAACATGCTGGTCAGGTTGGCCCCACAGTGGCAGCACGGCTCAGTCGCTGCGGCTCAGGACTAACACCTGAACACTATTTCGTTGCACGCTTCTACAATGACAAAAAAAGCACTTACTTACTAACAACAAATAAATATCCCCTCTCCAAGACCAGTGACCACGAAAGGGTTTCCATTTGATTCCTCCAAAGCTCTAATCAAATAATGAGCTGTTATCACTGGCACATGATTGGCTGCCGTAGTGTTGATTAAAAAGCACCATGTAGCCATCAGCTAAAGATTTAATCACGGTTTGATTAAAACTCGATTAATTTCACAGCCTAAAGTCAAAAGGTGACTGGGGAGATAAGCTTTAAGTATACTTTTGTTTGTCCCAGTGGAGAACTTCACAATGTCCGGGATCCTCATATTCATAATCGCCCTGCTAGAAGATTAACCTATTGTGCATGTTTGATGGGTGAACTATATGGGTGAGCAAGCTTATAACAGAGCGGGGGAAACTCAACATTCTTCACATAAAACGTCACATCATTTATTGCTAACTGCATTTTTCAGCCATTTTTCTTTAGAACTCATTTCTCACGTCCCATTCCTCTAACAACAACACATACACATTTGTAGCCCAAAACTTTTCAGGAGCAGACCTTAATCGTGAGTAGTTTTCTCTCTCAACCGTAACATTGCATGCAAATGACCTATGCAAATTTACTGCCGTATCTCAACAGTACTTTTTTGTTTGAGGGGCCCCCTTGTTTGCATATCATTTTCCTCAGGTATAAAACTGATGATGTAGTGAAATGTTAAGGCCGCAGCACCACGTCAGAGCCTGTATCGGGTTGCAGTAGTTTGAGTACAGAGTTTGCAGAATTAAACTAGCTATAGTGTTATAGTTATATATGTTTTTTTGCACGACAACCAAGAACAAGAATTGCTGCTAAAGGCTTCAACCTGTTCTGGCTTTAATCTGCCATCTTTGGGTTAGAATTCTTTTCTCCAGACAACTGTGTGATTAAATAACGTCACAACCCTAGGTCAGTCTTATGCAGCAGCACAAAGTGGAGCTCAGTTAGCTTCAATTATTTGTAATGAAAGAAAAGACATATTGTAATTGTTATTAGTAAAATCCATTTACTGATAACCGATTGTAATCTGTGAACTTCATATCTTGGGAGTATTAAATAAAAAAGTAAACAGCAATAATCTACAGCTAGAGTAGGATACACCCACACATGGTAAAAATCATACAAAGTAGTGGGTGCATAATGAGACACTGCACCGCTTTTTCAGCCAAGTGCAGAAGTGCCGCGGGAGTCTCTGGAGGCCAAACTGACCATGTCTAAAAACTTCAGCATAAAACAGCCTGGCCGTTGTCGCTTGCTTTAGTATATCTGGTGCGGTCCCAAAGTGACCAATTTGTTGTTAGAAGTCCACTACAGGACAAGTTATAGCAGTGGGGGCAATATCCTAAAACAGGGACAATTTTGGTCATGAAGGCGAAAGCATTGTTCTTATCTCTATAAAAAAAAAAAAAAGCCACGGATAAGCCTTTTGTGCCACCACTACCGCTGTGTGATAACGGTAATTTCAGGAACACTGCAAATGATCATTTCTCTGAAGTTCTCTCATGACTCGGCAGTGATTGGAGGCTTCACAGGTGGGATAAGAGTCGGTACATGACTGTGGTGGACAACTTCGTCAAGAACCACCTTCTGGTCAATGTGACAAGACCAAAGCACTGGTGGTGGACCTGAGGAGGGCTAAAGTTTCTGTGACTCCCACCTTCATCCAGGGAGAGGTGGGGGAAGAGTACAGGTACCCAGGGGCAAGGATAAATATCCTTGGAATAGCTTTGCGTTGCTCTTCTGACCCTGTCGAGATGAGACGCCTCAACTACCAGACCCCGGGAATGAGGGAGCGCCCGCCCATCCCAGAGGCAGACCTGGCCGACCACATCGACAGCCTGAAGGCAAATGATGGACTCAGATGCTCCCAGGAGTATGAGTCCATTAATCCGGACCAGCAGTTTATCTGGGAGAGCTCTAACATGGAAGTAAACAAGAACCCTAACCGGTTGATATGTGTATACTGTGTACCAACTGGAAGAAAACTGGAAGAAAAAAAAAAAACGGGGTGAACTAGGAACAATAATGCATCTTCATCACTAAGCTTCACCCCTACGCGGTTTGGGCGCAGTACACGGCTTTGCATGGTTTTACTCGTCTACTATCGGCATTAGAAATGATCATAGTAGTTGTGGGCAGCGCTGGAATACACATTACTGAAGGAACAACAGAACTGTGAGGAATGTTTAGTGAGCCGTGATGAAAACACTGGACAAATAGGAGTCATATATCCACTACTTTTGATGGGGTTTATTCAGAGGTGCCAAGGCAAAAACTAGAGGAAAGAGTCAGCTACAAGATGAACTATGAAGGAAAGCTACATGCAATACTATGCACGTAGCTTACATAAGTTGTGCTAACAGCCCCTAAATGCCATTTTCGGCAAAGGCACCTTTTCAATAGCAGTCTGATGTTAAATATTAAATGTCATAGCAGGACATGCCTGTTTTAGTAAGAGATGTCGTCTCTTCTCGGGTTAATCAGAGCCCAGCAGTCTGTTCACGTGGCCCAAAATGTGTACCTCGCCGACACTGGTTGACCCTGGTCCAGCCAGTGGAAATGCTCGACTGCACGGGTAGACCTGTCACTGGGCTGGACAGGAAGCCAATAGAAAAGGGGGAATATAACTGGACTAGAATAAGAAAGTGAACCAAAGCAATCTCTACTTCCTGATAACGCATTGAGTAATTGTCATCTGCTTCCTTGCTACATATAACCAGAGAGACTGAATCACCAACAAAGCTGTGGGGAAATGATTTGCCGTGCTTTGATCTGCTTTCAAACAGAAAGTAGGAATGATTCGCTTATGTATTTCCAAGTCGAGGTATTGTTAAAGTCCATCATGATTGTGAGACCTCAGATTGCCATTTGTCATTACCTACATTATCTCTGCAGTTTAACAGAGGTCATAACATCATTTCCATACTAACTGCCTTTGTGTCCTTTGGATATCAGCATTGTCAGTCAAGACAGAAATATTCAACATTTGATTAAACACTCAGAAAAACTTTTTATTGATTCGCAGTGACCCCACAGCCACTCCATTAGCCCGCCTGTCAAGTCCAAGACGGGGGTAATCGAGTTTTGACACTTCCCTCCTTGTTCTAGCGTTTGGTGAATTCTCAGAGGCGCCATCTTGTCTGTCAGGGGGAGTTTATGCACCGTGCGACCTTAATGTAATAGCGCACTTTGGGGAATGGGCTCGACTGTCACCCAAAGGAGGGAGGCACTTTTGAAAAATATGACACCGACGCTTCCATCAACCATAAATTTGAGATTGTGTGACTTTGGAGGCACTTTTCTGTTGATTTATGCACAAAACTGACTATGATTAAAATGGGTCCCATAGTATTACACGTCCTTTTGTGTGTAATGTGTATATGTCTGTGTACTTGGACTCAAAAGGGCTCGGAATTTGTTGAACTTTGCTTTATTCATGCATGTTTTCTTCATTCTTCATTTCAGAGCTTAAACTGCCAAATAATTTACTAATACAAATAATTTCTTGTGTATAATGTCAGCAATTGTTTTGGCTTCAATGGAAAAGTAGAATTGCTTCTGAACCAGCGACGAAGGGATATTACACTCTCGGAAATTATGTCAAAATGACCTAATAACTGGTTTTAGGTTGTATAACATTAAAACACAGTGCTAAGGTATCTATAACTATTTTAACACTATGCACTACTTCAAAACCATTGAAGTAATTACAGTTTCTATTGTTCTATTGCAGGGGTGTCGAAGTCACCCCTAATATGCAGTTTATATCCTGCTGGACATGCATGGACTTTTTCCTTTTCTAAATTTAAGCTTCCCCCTAGTGGTTGGAGTGAGCATTCTGGTTATTTCAAAAAGAATCACAACTCCGCACAGGAATGGGCTTGAGACATACTTCTTTTTTGACACAGAAATGCATGCTCTACAAAAGGCCACATGCGGCCCATGGGCCTTGTGTTTGACACATGTGGCTTAGAGGGTGTACCATTCAGTCTCATGGAGAATGAATAGAATATGAAGAGGAACCACAGACCTTTTTTTTATTTTTAACTAATGCTGGATTATCTCATTTAAATATCTGATTTGTCTTAATTAATTCTGGAACACGTCAATTTCTTTCAAATAATAGGTGAATAAAAGGGGGCATCTAAGTATCGGAGTTGGAGTTTATTATGTATTATGTGTTGATTGTTTGCTGCTGAAGCCCTCCTTATTTCCAGGACTTTGTTTCCTAATTAGATAGAATGCGGAAGACCATTACCAAATCTATTATCAAGACGTTAGAGTGAAAAAAACAGACCCCTGCCGTGTTTGTGATCCGAGTTACTCAAACCAACAAAACCAGAGACGGAAATGCCTCATACCAGTTAAAATACTGAGGACACAGGTAAGTTTGTAAAAGAATATAGGCAGAGACGGTCCTTTAAAAGGTGCACTATACAACTTTTTATGTGAAAAAGAACTTCACGCATATTTGACCTTTCAGTGACTGGCAGCTGTGTGGTTGGTTTGCTTGGCGCCTTCGCTTTCCATCCCGGTGGCCCCATGATGCTTCAGGATCAATTATATTTTTGTTTTGTGTGGATTTCTGGTTGGTTTTTAGAATGGAATGTGTAAGTAACCATGGCTACGGTTCAATCAGCAGTGAAAACCAAAAAAAACAATAGATCCGGGGGCGTGCTACAGGCCATCAGGATGGTAAGTAAAGGTGCTATGCTAATCACCTAAGCATCCACCGGGTCACTGAAAGGTCAAATACGTATCAATATCAACTTTGCATAATGCAGGTGTGATTTAAATGCATTTAGAAATTTAATAGAAAAGGAGCAGGCATTAAAAGGTTGAAAATATTTATTGATGTACTAAACCGGGCATTCAGATTAAAAATGGCCAATTTATTAAAAATACAAATTTGGTAAAAACCTTGAAGCTCCGCATGAATAAAAAAGACACGTAGAGAGAGAGCAAACGTGTTTTTTGTTTTTTTTTGCAGGTTTATTTGCAAGTTGGGGACGGACAGAGGTTCTGATGATGCTTTCTCTTTTTTTCCGCTGCTCCTCTCGTCCCTCCCTGTCTGTCACAGGCCAGAGACCCGCCCATCCGTCACTGCGGAAGTGCAAAATGCCTGTGTTTTCCTCCGTGGAGCTGCATCTGAATTCAGCAGATCTGAATCGTGGCGCGTGGTCAATGGTCGCTGCTCATCAGTGTAACCTCAGAGTGCGTTCTCTCATAGAAACTAATAGATGCGGCTTTTTTTGCCAAAGCGTCAACGCGTCTCCATGTGCATTGGCCTTTGCACGTCAGCTTTTAGATATTGACAATCCCCACTGTCGTCTGCAGAGGGCAAACACAATGACCATTACACAGGTATCATTTTACGTTGAAAAAAAAATATTGCTGAGGCGTGCACAAGCTGGCGTATGTGTGCAATCCCACTTTCAAAGCCGGGATAATTTATCTTTTGTCTCATCTTTTTACCTCCACAGACCGCCATTAATGTTTTATGAAAGTACGCGCCGGGGAAGGTTCTGCTCTTGAGGGTTTGCGCACAGACTCTGCCTGACAGGAGGAAGAGGAGGAGGAGAGCTGATGTCCAGGCCGGACACACAGGGCCGCCAACGAGAGGAGATATGTTGCCATGGAGACGTCGGTGCGCCTGACAGTTTGCTGCCAGCGCTCACCCTTCCAGCAAGACCTCCCTTTTCGGACAAACTGTTTTTAAGCATCCCAGAGGACCAGCACGGACACCAAGAGAGTTTCAGCGCCAAGTATTTCCTTCACTTGATGAACAGGCTGAATCACTTCTCACCGCATCTAGGAGGAAAAAAATAATGCCTGTGGATTTGGGCCAATTTTACTTTGACATTTTCTGTGAGGGATTTCTTGTGGAGATGATTCGAATTCAATAGTACTGGGATATGAAAATAAATATGACTTTTCCCCATTTCATATAGCTTTTTTTTTTTTTTTTCCTTCAACCTGGGCATAGTCAACAGTTGAACTTGGACAAATCATATTGCCTCACCATGAATATTTTATGTTTTAAATTTGGAATAATGTCGAAGGGTAAGCTTGAGGGTAAACAGTAATAAATGAGACACAGGGGGCAGGGCCAGTCAAGATTTTTGCCTAAAGCTCCATCTGCAGCTGTGGGAATGACAGTGAGAAAATGCTGCTCAGAACGGGTCCAATGATGGAGTTTGAGCTTTAAGAATGTGGGGGACTGTTTTGTTTGATGGCATATAATCCAGGAAAGAGAGATCGGCGCGCTTCAGCGGCAAAGTGATCAAAGTGAACAGGTTTACTCAAAACTGTGTGAATGAAGCGAAAAACGATCTCAAGCCAAATGCTGAACTCTATCTCCCCAGCGACAGCCAATCTCAGACCAGGCTCTGACAGACACTTGAGGGGAATTGGTTCACACACACACATGCGCACACACACACACACACACACTTCAGCCGTCTTAAACCTCGTGTCCCTCATCATCTACCACGGGGGACTGGCGACACAACTAGAGCGAGATAAGCTCCGAAAAGAGACCTTATCGCTGTGTACCCTGAATGCCACGGGGCCATCCTGTCAATAGCGGTGCACCCTTTTCCAGATTTTGAGATAGGTCTGGCTCTACATAAAAATAACACTCTTTTTTTTTTTTTTTCCTAAACCACTTCGACACTGGCGCATTGAGTTGCCTTGTGTACGAAATGGGGTTTCATCGATCATATTGTGTTAAAACAAGACAAGGACCAAAACGAAATGCAATACAGAATGTTTGCGCATTTTGAATAATGAAAGCGTAAATCTCAGTCAGATCAAATACAGTACCTTAGTGATTTTGTGACAAATTGCGGCTTCTTGCGATGTGGATATTGCGTCGCTTGTCACATTCATCGTGGTTACGTGAACGAGGGGAAAGTCCATTCTACCGCCAAGTCCAGGGGTTAAAGATACACTAAGCAATGTTTTTGTAATTTTTTGTCAGTAAGTGTCAGTAGTGAACCCTGCTCTGCTCAGATCACTGCAGATATTAAACAATCGGACATTTCACGAGGATTTCAGCAGCATCAGAGCAGGTCGGTCAGACGTTTGTCAGTTCACGATCTTTTTCTCAACTTCTATCATATCTCGATCTCTACACGTCTTTGTGTTTACATGGGGGGACAGGTGGGGGTGAGGCGTGTGGTGGTGGGTGTCCTGTGAGGTGAGGGACGTGTGCAGCTGGACTCCTTCTGCGGTACAAAGTTTTCTCGCTGTTTGCGACAGTGGCGCATCTAGCGATACAATGTGGGAATGCAGCCATGCCGGTCCAGCAAAACGGGATCGCTGAGAGAAGCTTTAAAGCAAAACATTTTCATCTGACTTAAAGGAACCGGCCACCGTTTTTCCATACTGAGATATGTTCTAACCTGAGTTTAGACGAGTTGATGTGTACCTGTCGCTCAGTCACGCACAACGACCAAAGATGTTGGAAGTTGGAAGCTAAGCTCTTCCACGGGCACGCACATAGACCAGACAGGTACGTAACAACTCTAAGTCTAAGTCTAAGCTCAGGTAAGAACACATCTCAGTATGGAAAAACGGTGGCCTGTTCCTTTAAAACATTATTCTACAGTGATATCATACATCAATGCGGGGCAGCAGAGTACACACATATTCTCGCACCGCCGTTTCCCTAATATGCTCCTCCTATAGTAACAGAACATGAGCCTCAAGACGCAGAGACACTTCAAAATACAATGAAGAAAGGTACAAAAGGAGTGGGGGGGGGGGGGATTTTAAGGATTTAGATGACATCTCTTGCATTCTGGTGCGTTTTAAATGATGAATAATATTTTGAGCTGTTCCTTTTGCTGTTGTCTACGGTAATATGGGTCATTTTAAACGTGTGCTCTCAAGGGTCGTGTTTTAACTGTTTTCTTCTTGAGCAATGATTACGAGTACATAAAAATGCCACTGTCAATCAGTTGTCTTTCAGTTTCATCCTGAGTAGAAAAATAGGTACATGTTGCAGTACTGCATAATGTAACTTCGGTATTCAAAATGGCCACCAGAACTAAGCGTGATGTCATTGGAAACGCATATATATCATCGATTTATTCCAATGTCAAAATCTGCTGATTTAAATTTTTCATATTAAATCTTATCACATATTTACACTGTAATGCAGTGTTTCATGGGCAATGAATAGAATTTACCAAGTGTACACATTTACAGGTTTATATTTTCAAGGGAAATTACTGTAGTTTATTGTACCAAGAGAAAATACATGTGTATATTTAAGTATCAGGCTGCTGTAATAAAACAGAAAATATCAAGAGATTTCCAAACTTTCAGAAGCAGTAGTTTCACAGTACTTTAGGTGGGTGGAACCTCAGTTACATGGACAATTGGACATGCTTGCCACGTGAAAGCAACCCAAACACGCCTAAAGAGAAACTGGTCCCTCACTGCTCATGGTAAAATAAGCATTTCTGTAGGGCGTCTCGTTCTTTGCTTAGTGACTGTACTGTAGCCTCACTGTAATGGTCAATAATAAACTAATAATATTAGCGCTCAAACACTACCGCTTTAGAGGCGCATTAGTGCATTTTAACCTTCATAACCAGATTTGTGCGTGACACCTTAATCCCTGACCGCGGGCGCATGGTCTCATCCTCTCGCTGCATGATCTCTGTGCCTGAGCGGGAGGCGAATGGCAGTGAACACCACTTCAAAAACTACCAAAGGAGCACAGTCTGTGGCGCACTGCCCCCTCCAACAATAAACAGTGAGCCGTAGTCCAATGTATTCACCGCAGCCGTATCGCTGAATGCGCTACCTCGACATTCTTTTTATTGATTAATTTCTGACAGATTCTAGGTGACGGACATTTTTCCCAAATTGGACTTTAACCCCTGGCCTAGTCTGACAGGAACATGATGGACTGGATTAATGGGTTCACAGTTTCTATGCATGCGGCCCCTGGCCCAGATAAACCACATGCCAGTCTGCTGTAAGGAATGTCAACACAATATCGTGTTGGCTGCTTCGAAGATGTCATTATCCAGCAAAGCCAAGCATGACAGGTCTAATGAGGATGACAGGAGAGTAAACTTTAGTGGCCGGATCAGTGCAGGAAATGTGGCTGGGGCCATGAGACAGACAGAAGACTCCCATTGGAGCTACAGCTAGGTCCAATCAATCATATGAAAACAAGAAATAAGCACCGATAAAGTAGCCGTAGCCGATCGTAGCGTAGTAACTAGGGATGGGTATCATTTTTTTAATGATACTACTACTCTTATCGATACACTTAATATATAGGAATTATTATTAAAAATTAAAGGAAAAATTCTGTTGCATAGTAACTTGGTAGCATAGTAACTTGGTAGCATAGTAACTTGGTAGCATAGTAACTTAGTGGCATAGTAACTTGGTAGCATAGTAACTTGGTAGCATAGTAACTTGGTAGAAAAGTAACTTAGTGGCATAATAACTTGGTAGCATAGTAACTTGGTAGCATAGTAACTTGGTAGCATAGTAGCTTAGTGGCATAGTAACTTGGTAGCATAGTAACTTGGTAGCATAGTAACTTGGTAGCATAGTAACTTGGTAGCATAGTAACTTAGTGGCATAGTAACTTGGTAGCATAGTAACTTAGTGGCATAGTAACTTGGTAGCATAGTAACTTGGTAGCATAGTAACTTAGTGGCATAGTAACTTGGTAGCATAGTAACTTGGTAGCATAGTAACTTGGTAGCATAGTAACTTGGTAGAAAAGTAACTTAGTGGCATAGTAACTTGGTAGCATAGTAACTTGGTAGCATAGTAACTTGGTAGAAAAGTAACTTAGTGGCATAGTAACTTGGTAGCATAGTAACTTGGTAGCATAGTAACTTAGTGGCATAGTAACTTAGTGGCATAGTAACTTGGTAGCATAGTAACTTGGTAGCATAGTAACTTGGTAGCATAGTAACTTGGTAGCATAGTAACTTGGTAGCATAGTAACTTAGTGGCATAGTAACTTGGTAGCATAGTAACTTGGTAGCATAGTAGCTTAGTGGCATAGTAACTTGGTAGCATAGTAACTTGGTAGCATAGTAACTTGGTAGCATAGTAACTTGGTAGCATAGTAACTTAGTGGCATAGTAACTTGGTAGCATAGTAACTTAGTGGCATAGTAACTTGGTAGCATAGTAACTTAGTGGCATAGTAACTTGGTAGCATAGTAACTTCGTGGCATAGTAACTTGGTAGCATAGTAACTTGGTAGCATAGTAACTTAGTGGCATAGTAACTTGGTAGCATAGTAACTTGGTAGCATAGTAACTTCGTGGCATAGTAACTTCGTGGCATAGTAACTTGGTAGAATAGTAACTTAGTGGCATAGTAACTTGGTAGCATAGTAACTTGGTAGCATAGTAACTTGGTAGCATAGTAACTTCGTGGCATAGTAACTTGGTAGCATAGTAACTTGGTAGCATAGTAACTTCGTGGCATAGTAACTTGGTAGCATAGTAACTTCGTGGCATAGTAACTTGGTAGCATAGTAACTTCGTGGCATAGTAACTTGGTAGCATAGTAACTTCGTGGCATAGTAACTTCGTGGCATAGTAACTTGGTAGAATAGTAACTTAGTGGCATAGTAACTTGGTAGCATAGTAACTTGGTAGCATAGTACCTTAGTGGCATAGTAACTTAGTGGCATAGTAACTTGGTAGCATAGTAACTTCGTGGCAGAGTAACTTGGTAGCATAGTAACTTGGTAGCATAGTACCTTAGTGGCATAGTAACTTAGTGGCATAGTAACTTGCCGGCGACGCGGTGGTCGAGCGGTTAGGAAGCTGCACTGGTAATTGGCAGCTTAAAAAAAAAACTACAAAATTCGTAGCATAGAAACACATTTAGCCAGTATCCGCGGGCGCTGAACAAACACAAATAATCGGCCTCTGTTCAATCGTCTAAGTGAAGTTGATTTTAAACACAGGGGGAGACCCTGGTTGTATTGTTAAACATATTGTTAAACAATACAGCTTTAGCCCCAAAACAGTAGTTTGGTCTGAACGCACTTCAGGGCTAACTGTTTGCTAACATGAGCTAGCAAAGGTTAACCGGAAATGGTCGTCAATCCCCTGCCCCCTGCTGGCCGGGAGTGGCACTACTCTCCTGCTGCTCCGTAGCTGCCATGTAGACTGGGACAAGACTGGTTTGTCTGGTTCTATCAGAAAAAAAACGGACCAGAGACTCTTTAGACTTCGCATGTAAACATAATGACTGTCCCCAGATCAAACTCCAGCCGTCACACACTGAGTCGCTCTGGCACTCTTCGGCATCCAACTTGTTTGTGAGGCCGAGGGACATAGAGGATTTACCACCGCCACGAGGCATGATATCACTGTAAATTAATTGCAACGTCAACCATTATTTAAATCTGATGAAGTGCCCTCGTTAGCTATGAATAGAACTAATTGATATTTTAGAGGCACATTAACTTTATAACCCCCTGAGCGGTGCGTGCTCTTCACTCACAAAACGAGCGATAAAATACACTTTAATCTGCCGCCTACGCTACATTTCTCCCGGGCTTGCTCCAGGGAGAGGAAGCAGAACACTAGAGTGGTTGTGGTAAATGCAGGCGCCATCTTTGTACAGCAGGATAGGGCTCATTTGAATGCTCTGCCAACTAAGCACGGGGACAAGGTTTCATGGGAGAGAAGTCGGTTAATGAGTTACAGTCGTAGTAGCTTGAAAACAGGAGACCATTTTATCTGTTGTTTCTTGACATCGACAAACAGAGACAAAATAAATTCAAAGGCCATCACTCATTTAATTCATTCAAACAGCGCGTGCCGTGTCCGCACCTGTCCAGAGCTGAGCTGAGCTCCTCCAGTCTGTGGCTGGTGTCGTTGGAGTTTCCCAGCTTGGTCAAGGCGTCTACTCTCCTCAAAATCACTTCCAGCATGTCGGAGATCTTCTTCAGGCCTCCACGAGACTCCTGCCCGGCGCTTTCTGAGGAAAATACAAATAAACACGGAGCAAAAATCAATAGACGCAGCAAAGGATGTTTATAGATTTAAGTACATAGTTGAGCAAACATTAAGGCGAGACATGGCAGGTGCATTGGGAAAACAAGTAAATTTAGATAAATCAATTGGAAACATTTGCTGTAGATTACTGATATATGAGGGAAAAATGTATTGCAAGTTTTCTGCCATCTAATGTTTTCATAAAAAATAAATTAAAAAAAAGGTATTTTAAGCAAAATAGCCTACCATTTGAGAGGAAAAGTCTAATCGAACATAATCTAATGCAGCGGCTCTCAACTGGTTTGGCGTCAAGACCAACAATCCCCCTGGGATGACAAGCTACGACCCAAATAGAACTTAGACTTAAAATAGAATAGAATGGAACATATTGCTTTTTCCTCAAAAAATGTTGTTGAATAAGCATTAAATGAGCCAAAAAGCTGAAATTAAAAACAGACACATTTTAACATACTCAATTCTATATTTTTTAGTGCATAAATATTAAAAGAGAGGTTTTCTGGAAAAGGTTTGCGACCCACGAGTTGTGAACCACTGACCTAATGTATTGAGCCTGGTTCAAATTTAAGTTTTCAAATTGTCGATATACTAGAAAGGGATTTTGGATATCTTGTTTTTTAATAAGATGTTTAAGTGAAAAAAATCAGTAAAATGTCCAATTTTGCCTTGTTTTTTGGTGTCAGGCAGGCAGTAGAGATTGAGCTCCTAAAGCGGAAAACAGGTCATAAACTATTTTCCGTGCGTCTTTAGCCGTGGCTATGGCTGTCCCCTCAGTGAGGAAATGACCATATTTGGATACCAAACATGTTATTTGTGTCAATGAATACGCGTGTAATTATTTCCGGGAAAACTCCGGCTCGCTAGTGGACAAAATGTCATAAAGTAAGGATCGTAAAAGGGTGATTTTGGTCTTTTATTTTTACTCTAACGTTAAAACTAAGATGTTCAAAAAGAAAATTTGCTAAAAATTAAAACATTAATCGATGTTTTCACCTGTCATGTCTCGCCTTAACTTCTTGCCACTAAACTCAAAGCATTTTTTCTCTAGCTGTGTTTATGTTTTGTTCTTTAAAGGAATAGGCCACCGTTTTTACATACTGAGATATGTTCTTACCTTAGCTTTGACGAGTTCTTTGACGAGCGGATAAAAGGGGGATTATATTGTAAGGCGTGAGTAGTTTGGCATCCGCACAGTAAAGTGAAGATTACTGCGCGGATTTCGAACTACTCCTGGTATTATTACGCCTTACAATATAGTTCCCCCTTTTATCCGCTTAGAAAATCCACATTGTTTAATTTTGTGTAATTATACTTTGTAGTGGAACACTTCACGTAACCATATTTAAATAGGGAAAACGTGGAAGAGCTTGGTAGCTTCTATCTTGACCTGTTTTGTTGCTATAGAGGAGAGGGGGAGAGGCTAAATGCTAACGGCGTCTGCGCTGTGTTTACGTGACTGAAGGCACGGGGGAAGATCAGACAGGTCCTACAGAACTCGTCAAAGCTAAGGTAAGAACATATCTCAGTATGTAAAAACGGTAGCCTATTCCTTTAAGTCCAATATCTTCCCCAAAAATAAAAACCAAGTCCAATGCTATTTCCAGGATCACAACAAAAGCGCACCACTCTCTTTCCTCTCATCACCTGCATTAGACTTTGAAAAGTGCAGCGCATGCAGCCTTCACCCGCCACAGTTCGTTTATCAGCAGGCGCAAGAAAAGTCACCCTTCTTTGGGGAGGAAAACTCAATTACAACTGAAGTTAATAAAATAAAAATAAAGGTCAGAAAAGAAACGTCCCAAATCGCTGTGCTCTGAATGTGTGAAAGTGATTGTGTGGACTTCGGAAAGGAGAGAAAGAGGACAGACTTCTGAATAGCGGCGGTTTACTTCGGCTTAAAAGGGAAACGTTTCTTAAAAAGGTTTATATTCTACTGCTTTTTTTTTTTTTTTTTTTCGTTCTCACAGATTCTGCAACACTAAGTCAAGTGAAGCAGGCAGTTTGCTACAATCCAACATTGCCAGTGATGTCTCCCTTTTGAATAATTCAGCATCGAGGCAACAGTGTTTCTTCCCCGAGACGGAGAGGAGACGTTCGGATTTTCAACTTCATGGCAATGTTTTACATTAAAATAGCGAGAATAAGAATGAGAGAATAACATGAAGTGTTTTAGCCTGCTCGTTACAGTATACAGTGCTGCTAAAATTAAAGGCAGAAAAAAAATTACAGATCTCCAAGAAAGCACAATCCTTATCCCGCAAGGTTGAGACACAAAGTCCTTACTTCTACTTCTGGTAATTGTAATCAAATAAACCTTAACCTTCGAAGTAGCCAATAGAGCAGTATTTTCTATTTTTCTATACAGCTTCACCGTTAATTATTGTATTGTAGGGCTGTGTAAATAATGGAAATTCGATTACAATTTCGATTATTACACTAAACGATTACAAAATTAGCATAATCGAAAAAAACGTTATTATTTTTTCAATGTTTCTATTTTTTTGCATTATTTCATGGATTATTTTCCCTTCGCATTTCACGTGCCATGGCTCACGCTTTTGCCTGTATGATGATGTCATCAGGCCGCGCTGCTCAGTTTACTTGCGCAGGTGTGAGGGCTGGCCAGCAGGGGGCAGGTGTGAAACAGAGACCTCTCCTTAATCGAGGCAAACTTGAAATCATTTGTACTTTTATGACTGTTCAGAAAACATAAAAATATACAGCATAGTTTTTTTTTAATTAATAAATATATAAATAAAATAAAGACGTTTTTTTAAAGGCAACAAATAATCGTTTGAATATTCGGGATTTTAATTATGACAAAAATAATTGTGATCATTTGAGCAGCCATATTGTATTGTAAAACTATACCTAAAAAAACCCTCAAAATCCTCATGAGCTTTTGGCAATCAAAATCATTCATCCAGTGAGTAAGCCGAAGTAAAACCTATAATGTGTTTTTCTTTTTCTCCTGTTGCACTTTCCTGTTTTGCAAACTTCTGCTTGCGGTGCACTTGCCGCAGTAAATCTAAACAGCGCCTCAGGGCAACAGTGTGGGCAGAGCGACTCGTATTTCTCCCGGCAATAGAGCTCCTAAGCCACTCGCATCCATACATCACCATTACCGAGGGCTAGCTTCCATCCTACACACGCCATTTTTAGACCTAAGCCTTATATATGTCCGCAATCAACTGTTCATCAGCCCCGTTGTTGTTGGGTTTTTTCTCTCCCTCTTACTCGTGCCTCCTGGGGTATGCGAGCTAATGCGTTTTTGCCGAGATGCTGACGGAGGTGGCCGTGTCCCGTACGGCTATTCTTCACCTGCTGGTTAATAATGGTGTGGCTTTAACCGAGGCTAATTTCCCGTAATGACTCCCATTTCCAAACTGCCACAGCCCAATCGATAATGAACGGATACAGATTGGATCTCTATTAGTGCGCTCTGGCTACATGTGCGAGAAACATGGGACAATCTGTAAAAAGGCATGTTGCTAATAGGCTTACCGAGGCGTGGCGTAAGCCCGTGCTGCTGATGGCCTGATTCGTGACTCAATTTCAATTCAATGTGTTTACTTAGAGAGGATCTACATGTCGGGGGGGATGTAAATTGATGACTTGATGACACTGTATTATTCACTATTTCAAGGCATTACATCCATTACATTTCAGTCAAAATGAATATTGAATTTGTTTTTAGCAAACTGTCAAGACTTGAGGCCAACGACGCTCAATGATTTGCCGTAACATTATATGTGTTATAGCAACTGTTGAAAGAACAGGATCCATTGCGTAAAAAACAGCACATCTATGGTTACATTTGGTAATGAGCAGGGGCGGACTGGGACTGAAAAAACAGCCCTGGACTCTGACTAGCCTGGCCCAAAATAGCATAATTGTGACTTCCACAAATACATATTTTAACCTTTTACCACCCGCCATAACATTAACGAGTGCATTTTCCCCAGTTCGGCTTTTTATTATTATTTTTTTGACTGGTATCATCAGCAAAAAGAACGGGAAAGGTGGTCGTAGAAACAGAAGCAAAATCATCAATATAAATAATAAATAATAATGGTCCCAAAATTGAACCTTGTGGTACACCATACTCCACGGAATTCCTTTTAGATTCATGTTTTTTTATACTGGGCTTTACCCAAATCTAAAAGCTTCTCGACTGGAGATCAACAATGTAACGCCTCATTTGAAAGCTAAGACCTACAAAAGTGATGGAAACTTTTCGTCACGTCGCCACATTTTTGGCATATTTTTGTTGTTTGGTTTTTTGTCTGTGTTTTTCTCATGTTTTTGTTGACTTTTCATCCTCTTTTTCTCGCTATTTTGATGCTTTTCTCTTTAGCTTTTAGATTTGGGTAAAGCTTGGTTGAGGCGGGACCGGTGGCCCTAGAGCCAGTGGCCCTTCTGTGCTCTTCCAGAATGGACATATGGCCAGTCCGCCCCTGGTAATTAGCCACTTGCTTTTATGGTTTCCCAACACAGCGCGTCTAATCAAAACAGCGTGAAAATGCAGGAGAAAATGTGTGTTTCTTTGGATGCATTAAAAGTTTTCTACAGTAAGTGAAGAGATGAAGATTCATAGATATTTATTAAGGGAAAGGAAAAACGCTCGAAACTATGGACTGTAGCAACGGAGCAGACGGGCAGCCTTCAGAAGTACGACACAAAGGTTACAGCATCTACACAGAGCCCAGCGACAGCAGGACTGAAGGCTGTGCACAATCTACTTCGAGCAGGGGCGAATCCGAGTATACAGGGGCTGGGGTATTACAGGGGACAGAAAAACTAACAAAAACAGCAATATTATATTAATCTTTCAGACAGCAAGGAAAAGCAGCTCATGTTTAAAGCAGTTCCATAAGCGCCACTGCAGGGGTCGTAGCATGTCGCGTTATTTTTTTTATTTTTTTTAACTCATTTATTGTCCGTGAGAGTAAATACTACGCCGACAGAAAAGACAAAGGGACAGAGGGATATTGTGCATCCAATTACACAATGGACATAATTTTTTCTCTCAAACTTTTTTTCTGAAATAGACTTTAGACTTTAAATCCAAATACATTTGATTGTGAAAAGCTTGATATTAGCTTAAATCTTGAGGACGCTCATAATTTCACGGAAACACATTTTGAAAAGAAGAATTCATAGTTCAACAGTGAAAATTAGCATTATAGTGGATTGCATTGCATTTAGTGACTTACTCCCACCTCTGCCCTTAACAATACCTACTTACTGATCGAAAAGCTACTATCGGGCAGTATTTTAAAAACCAAGTTTACCAAGTTTCGATGCCTTCTTGTTCCCTCCTGATCTGACAGTGTAACACTTGCAGTGGGTCTTTAAAATCATATGGCACGAGTATATCTATCTCTCCCTTCCTGGAGAAAAAGGATGTGTTTGAGAGGGGCAGTTTTGATATAATTGAATGTGTGCGCTGATAATTAATCATCTTTCAGTGCAAATGCAAATAAAGGAAGAAGGCGAAACCTAACAAAAGATAGGGATGAAAGAAAGGGATGTCAGGGTTAACCGGTTTTACAATTACCGTGGCTATAAAAGCTCACTGTAGGTCAATCGTAAGAGTTTTAGGACCCACGGTAAACGCTGATACATGTGATGAGCCGTAGCGCCCGGAGTCTGTGCCAAACGGTGCGCGGTCACCAGGAAAGGCTGAAGACACAGCGCCCACTGATAGATCCACACCCAAAACACACAAAGTCAGTCAAAGGCAGGTTAAATAATCCAGTGTGCAGAGAGAAAATCGTTTTCATCAGTTTTCGCATGATAATTGTACAGCATTGCTAAGGGAAGAGTCCCAAAAGAACCACATGCAGCTGTGTTGTGTCAAAGTAAAAATGATCAGCTGAAAATGTGCATGTAAAATGTTTCTATTTGTGAATATTTAGACAATACTGTAAAGGGTTTGAAAAATTATTGGTATTTTCTTTATTTCTCACAATAATTTATTTTCCCAAAATGCTTCACACTATGGTATTTCCATCGGAGGCTTCAGACCCTTTGTCAAGCATTCAAAAGGGAAGTATACATAAACTGTTGCATCCAACAGTAAGACATTTTGTTACAAACCTAAACGTGTAACTTTAATCTTTTTAGTCCTGGGGGTGTCCAAACCATTTGGCATTTTGAGGGCCACATGTTGAGGTTTACGGGGCATTCAACTGGGTGCATTTAAGATCTTTATTTAGACTTGGAAGCTTAATGCAGAAAAAAGAGTTCGTTTTAGAGGCTATAATGGTGAATTAAAACATTTTCAGTAAAAAGGTTCCATTTCTAGCAATGTGTGCTAATTCAAGAAGCTTGAGGGTCACCAACAGTTGGTCCAAGGGCCTTGGCCACACCTTGGGCACCACTGTTTTAGTCAAATTGAACAAAAGTCATGAGAAAAACAAAACACCAACGCACTCCTCCCACATTATAATTCTCTATTTACATTTTCTAAAAAGCCTTTCTTGTGCTTGGCTGATAAGTATAAAAAATCTTTCAAAATATATTGTTCTTTTCTTCTAGAAACTTCAAGAGTTAAACTGAGCTACAGTATGTTGTAAGTGTGTTCCTACAAATATGCACATTTTGTGAGCCATTTTGTGAACAGCTCATTTGAATTGAGCTTTCAATCTGAATACAATCTACATGGCATTGGAAAGAGCTAAGTCAGGGCTTAGGCGGCACGGTAGCACAGCGGTTACTGCTTGTGCTTCACAGCTAGAAGGTCCGGGTTCGATTCCCACCTGGACAGGCCTTTCTGTGTGGAGTTTGCATGTTCTCCCCGTGTCTGCGTAGGTTTCCTCCGGGTACTCCGGTTTCCCCTACCACTAAAAAACATGTACAATAGGCCAGGATGTATGAGAGTGTGTTTGAGAGTGCGCATGGGGGACGACGGATGAAAATTAGCCTAAGGCTACAATCCGGTGTGGCTTGTTCATTAACTTGCACTGTCCCTACCAAATAAAAACCATAAATAAAAATGAGTCCTTCTTGAACTTCCTAGGCTTCAGGGGAACAGAGAAACAGTTTGTGAAACACAGGTTCCATAAGTCCAATATGAACATGTCATTTTGAAGCACAGAACATCCAACCTTCAATTCTATCGCTGAGTTAGTTTTAACCTCCACAATTTTATTTTTGATCGATGCACAAAATGCTGCGGCAAGCAACATTATGATATTCACCTAAAGTAGTAAAAAAAATGGCTATATAATAATAATAATAATAATATTGGTTTTATAAAGCGCTTTTCTGGACACTCAAAGACGCTTTACATTGCATTATTCATTCACTCCATGCTTGGTGGTGGTAAGCTACTATTGTAGCCACAGCTGCCCTGGGGTAGACTGACGGAAGCGAGGCAACCAGTCTTCTTCCTGGTGTTCCCAAACGGTCTCCCATCCAAATACCGACCAGGCCCTTCCCTGTCCATATCAGTCGATTTCTATTTCTGACCCCACAAAAAACAGAACCTTGACTGAATTTCCGTTAACCTTTAGAGGCTATTTTCCATGCTATTTTGTGTTTAAATCTCAAAAAGGTCTTTATATTTATTGTTGATTTCTAACAAGGCTTAGACCTTAATCCGGGTTGACAACAGCTGTTCAGAATTTTCAGTTCAGAATTTGGGCTGTTTAATGGCTAAAAGCTAATGGGTACAGGAAAAAATCCATCAGGCTAGCGAATGCAGGAAGGTTTCGCAGACCAGCCTCCTAAATGTCTGTTAGGATCAAACACCGCTTCTCTTCTTTTTTTTCTACACTACAGCACATCATGGCAGCACACTGTGACCACAATAAAACACTCTACAGTTCCAATATTTCATCACGTCTCCTCCCATAGCAGGAACATGTGCGCTAGGCTACAGTTGCCTGTTTGACCCAACCCTCGCTGATGAAGACTAACATGTAATTCATCTCGTCTTGGTATTACTCCCTTCTGTATCCCATCACAGTAATATAAATCCATCGACACCGCTCGGATCATTGCCAAGTCACGCTTCGTTTCAGCTTAATAAGTCCCTCCGCTTTACATAACACCCCCCCCATCAGTCCTGTCATGGCTGACATAAAACGCCGGGCTCGCTCTCGATGGATGGGGTCAAATCTCTCCATCTCACCTGCCAAATGAAAAGGTGTCTCCCTTTACCTTTCGCTTCACTTTGCACTGCCAAGTCCCTTTGTCAAAAAGCAAATTCGAATTCGTTATAGGAAAGGCGTTGCGAAAGATTGAGCCGTCTCCTCTCGTCTAGCACTGGCACGAGCAGAGCTGCCTGAAAGATTTTTCGAAGCCTCATCCTTATTGAGTTTGACGGACTGAAAACAAAGGGAAAATAGCAGTGTGATTTTATAAGAGGCACATCCAATTAAAAATCCAATATGGACTTTTCTTCAGTTTAGCCTTGGGTTGAGTTCTTTTTTCTTTATACCAGTACAATACCTTGTTTGGAGCACCGGAGTTGGCTGATACAATTTTTATACAATCATCCAACTTTATTCACTCAAAGGCTCATTCATTTGTGGTAGATTTGCCACCCAAAGGCGCCTAAAGAAATAGAGTTTTTCAATACCGTGTTTCGGAACCAGCGAGAAGCACCGCGACATGATTTTCAGAGCTACCGTTTAATAATACCCGGCCCTAGTTGAGGCCGCTACACTCGGCTTGACATACGGCCTGACACATTTCTAAAAAGCGGAGTCCACTGCATACAAAGTGTTCTCAGAAGGTAACGTGGTCCATTTGAAAGAAAGAATGACGGATTCACAGTACTTTTTTTTAAAGAAATACCTCGAGTCCTATTCACGATTCAATCCTCGTGAGGCGCCAGTTTCATGTCCTTAATTTTGGCATGATAGATTCACCCTGGAAGAGGTCTACAGGCTTCCTAACTTTACCTCATCAACTATGGCCTTCACAAGTTAAAGGTTATTACACTTTTTTGCAAGTATTTGATAAGAAAGTTCAATCACATCTTCATCACTGTCTTACACTTTGTTGGGTTAGAAAATGCAATATTGATCTAAAACAGCTCAAACAAAATATCCAGTAGTTTCACTTCCTGGTTATCAAAGGGAACTCATTCCAAGCTCCTCCTCCTACGCTCCTGCTCTTGTTCCCCTTCGCTGTGCAGCTGTTTCAATAAAGAACCTTGTTTGGCTGTAGTGAAGCTATGGCTAAGTGTTTTGTTTCTTGATGAGAGGATTAAGCTTAGCAAGTGATCGAGACGTGCGGGGAGCATTTCCTGACTAGGTATAGGATCTCAGGACGCGATTGCTCAAAGATGCGCAAGTGGCTTGAAACACAGATATTATTTTTGAAGAAAGGACGTGGAACATGGTAAAACGCTCTAAAAAATAAATGGCGCACACCTATTTAGTTCGACAGGAAAAGGTGTAATTCATACGTTGCATTTAGGTGACACCAGAACATTCTAAACAGCCTATACAGATGGCATCTCTGGAATCGCCCATATATGGTTATGTTAGAAAACAGTTAAGGGGGAAAACAATTTGGAAAAAATTCTAAACTTTCTCTAATTATTCAAAAACTGCTTTAATAAATACTGAATTATGAATATAGTTTTCTACTACAGTGTTTTTCAACCACTGTGCCGTGACACACTAGTGTGCCGTGAGATATTGTCTGGTGTGCCTTGGGAAATTATCCAATCTCATCTAGTTGTTGTTTTTTTTTAAACAAATGCATTATATCCACAAATAATGTACCATTTTCAAGTGTCTATGCTGTCTAGTGATCGGCAGAGTAACCATATTACAGTCTTCCATATCAGGTAGTTAAGAGAATTAGTGATGCATTGTGGCTAGTCAGACTGTACGGTGTTCCTAGCCAAGACACTTTGATGAGAACATTTTCTGCTGGTGGTGTGCCTCCTGATTATTTCAATGAAAAAAATGTGCCGTGGCTCAACAAAGGTTGAAAAACACTGTTCTACTAAATAAAGATACAAAGACATGGAGAGGAGCAAAGTGGTTCAACAGCCCATAAATATGTAAACAACGGAGAATGCTAACATGATGCTTCATGTTAGCATCATGCTAATGCTAATACTAGCTAGCGCTTGCTACGACTGCAGTTTTTTCCGGTTCTACTGAACAATCCGCTGTAAATAAACATCCATATGGACCCGATTTAGACTTTATTTGTATGTGATAAATAAGTTCATATTTCGCCGAAAAATGGTTAAATAGAGAGAAATATTGTGTTTCCCAAAGGATACTGTTTTCCCCCTCGGCGAGGCCACGCCCCCTTCTGTGACTTCTGTGACGCTGGAATTACCCATATATGGTCATGTTTGAAGCAGTTGAGCAGGAAAAGGAGTAAAATCTACACTTTCTATAATTACTCCAAAACTACTTTAACAAATGCTGAAGTATGAATAAAGTTACCCAATAAAGATGCAAAGTCATGGAGAAGAGCAAAGTAGTTCAACAACCCATAAATGAACGGAGAACTGAAAATGCTAACATCATGCTACATGCTAATGCTAGCTATGACTTTCCCTTCTACTGAACAATCTGCTGTGAAAAAAACATCCATATGGACCCAATTTAAATTGGATGCAATAAATAAGTTTAGTTTTTGTCAGAAAACGGCAAAAAAAGTGAAAACCCAAAACGCACTTTCGTTCCCCTTGGCGAGGCCACGTCCCCTTGTATGACTCGACGCCGTCTGTATCATATTGTTAAAAAATGATATGGAGGGCAGCTGAGAAGTCTATTGTGGTCACTATGGTAACTAAATGAAGATTTTTTTTTCTGTAGACAATGAAACCAAAGCAGTCTCAAAGTCCAATATCTCCTCTGTCAGCACATATAAATCAGGTCCAATGATGTTCTCTGAAAGGAGTCCAAAAGTGGTGACAATATTCAAAATCAAGTGCGTGATTTTGAAAATTGGAGAAAGGACTTTCAGCCAAAAAAATAATTATGTCAGGTTTGTGAATCCAATCACTTCCAAATACTGATGAGGTACAACATTCAACACCTGTCTTTGCCACATTGTGTTGTCTTGGCACCTGCACTTCCGCCTGACATTATGACATCATCACATTAACCCAGCATTCGACCCATCCTTCAATGCCGCTCGAGCTGCCCGTCGAGCAGTGAGAGACCGCGGCGCAGCGCCCAGGGGTCTCATGTCAGGTTCTTGAGTCAGGTTTGGCAAGAACTGCCAAAGCGGCAACACATCTGGTGTCCGTGCTGGACTTGCAAATAAGTAGAGAACAGTCTGTACGGCTATTAAAAGACTTCTCCATTTCGTGAATGAATGGTAATCCAATGCAAAAACAAAACAAAACAAAACAAAAAACAACGAAATGCAACAACCTGACCCACTTTAGGCTCCATTTCGCAAAACAGTGCATTTCCAGCAGGCTTCCCTCCGCTTTTTCACTGGTTTCCTAGTGTGCTTTCCTCTTTGTCTGACGTATGTGGAAAAAAAAAAAACAACCTTGCACAGTATCATCCAAACCTCTATGTGACTGGGACTCCTCGCTGCAGTCTGGTACTTACAGCGGGTACGTTGGGTCTGATGGAGGAGAGCGCGGGTGTCGGCACCAAGTTGCACTCAATAAAAGTTAACGTGAACTTCTCAGCAAGCCTGGAGTTTTCTAACTTTACTTTGGAAAACATTTTAGAAGTCGGACTGCGGTTGCTTTCCCGGGAAGGAGGGAGAGGAAAAAAAGAAGAACATGGCTGCAGACAGACTTGGAGGTGACACATCAGCCATTACTACTGACAAAAATACTTGAAATTCTAGTCCTGCGGTGGAGGTTTTTGCTCGGTTTGCTGCAAAATAAAAATAAAAACACAATTCCATCTTAATGCCGAGACACAGCATTATCAAACCCATGGTAGAAGCACGGCGTGGTTTTTTTTCAGCATTAGTACTGATGACACGTCGATGGGGAGCTGCTGTGTGCATTATTTACACTGTGGCTTTGATAGACCACATAACAGGAGAAAAAACGCCACGCCCCGACAATCAGAGAGGGCTCATCCTCATGCATCATGTTGCCCGCCACCGCTGAGGCATGAAATCCAGAAAGTCCCACCGCAGCAGAGCCCTGTCAGAGATCTCAGCTCCTGTCGACCGCGCTTCACTCACACACTGCTAAACGGAGGGGTGGGATCACGGCGGGCGCCATTGTTCTCCGGCTCTAGGACGTGATCAGACTGGGGGCAGAGGCCAGAGTCGACGTGTCAGTGCTGTGCCTTTTGTGCAATAATAAATGTCTTAGCCTGTGCAGTATTTATTTAGATTATAGAATATAAAAGTATTTTCTGCGAGCTCGTGGATTTCTCTCGCCCTCATTACAGACCGCCCACACAAACGTGCCGTCTACGGAAGACTTTTGATTTAATCCAAGTCCATCGCGGAACTATAGTAATAGACACTTGTGCTGTTTAAGGTTTATATTTTTAGCAAAAGAGAGAACCTTATTCTGAAAAAGTGCCATATATTATTTTGCTTTTTTTATATAATGACAACAGCATGAAGATAAAAAATAACATAGGCTGAATGTTCAATAGGCTTTCAATTAAAACAACCCTTAAATAATTTGTGAAAATGTACATGTATGTACGCCTTGCTTCTCTTTTGTGAACATTTAGACTTTAGGACTGTAAAGGTTTTGAGAAATGCTCAAGATTTTCTTCTTTCGCTCATTGTGAATAATTGTAAAATCGCAATATTATGAAAGCATGACATCTCTCATAACATTGTGATAAATGTGCAAAACCAAACCAGACAAAAGAGCATCGTGGCTCTCTCACAGCGCTCTTTTCTAATTAAAACATCAGACTATTTACTGTATCTAAGATAAATTACGCCTCCTGGAACCGCCACCGTTTGAGCACCCGAATGATCCTGGGAGCTCTGTTGTCGGGGGCTTCGTGCCCCTGGTAGGTTCTCCCAGGGCAAACAGGTCCTAGGTGACGGGTCAGACAAAGAGCGCTTCAGAAGCCCCTTATGAGAGTCCAACAGGCCCTGTTAATCGTGAGGCCGTCCCTCTGTGGACCCACCACCTGCAAGAGGAGCCATAAGGGGCTGGTGGATGGATGGATGGATGGATGGATGGATGGATGGATGGATGGATGGATGGATGGATGGATGGATGGATGGATGGATGGATGGATGGATGGATGGATGGATGGATGGATGGATGGATGGATGGATGGATGGATGGATGGATGGATGGATGGATGGATGGATGGATGGATGGATGGATGGATGGAAGGAAGGAAGATAAATTAAATACCATGTGTGTCACTTATTAAAACAACAAATTCACATAATTCAAATTAAACATGCTTACACCAACACTGGTATCAGGTATTGGAGCCGATATTGGAAAAAATACAATATCTGGTATCAGCTACAAATAACCAATAAAGAACCGATTCCAGTTTTGGCTCTCAATGCCTTAAAAACACAACTTTTACCACCTAAATCTAAGTGAATATAGG
Source organism: Gobius niger (assembly GCF_951799975.1). Lineage (NCBI taxonomy): Eukaryota > Metazoa > Chordata > Actinopteri > Gobiiformes > Gobiidae > Gobius > Gobius niger. The sequence continues at coordinate 29,750,603 of NC_136861.1, read as the reverse complement.
CATGCTGTATGTCACTGTAAAGCAAACAACCTGGAGAATCCAACCACTTAGTTTTAACTCACATGTATTTTTGATCGCCGCACAAAATTCTGCGGTTAGCAATAGCATGCTAAAGATAGCGGGAGCATGCTAATGCTAACAGTCAGAAACTATGATAAAAATACCTAAAGTAGCCAAATCAGTAAGGAGTGGTGTTCGCGGGGGACTATTTTATGTGGGTTTTTAGCCGGTGTGTCTGAACACTCATCAGAGTGTCATCAAATTACCCACAAAATCCATCTCATTCGTTCCTGTCAGTCACACTGTGTTAATGCGTTGCTATGGCGATTCCCACAGCGGAGTGACATCCCAGTGATTTAACTACCGGACTATGTGTGCGGTTATACCAAAATAATGCACCAGCCAATCAGAATCGAGTATTCACCCAGACCATGGTATAAAATAAAATAACCACTTCTGCTCTTTAAGAAATAACTGATCCAACACATTTGTAATGATCACTTCATGTGAGTTGTTTATATGAATGTAACCTGAAACCTGTCACATACACAAGGATAATTAGTGTTGAAAAGTCATCCTTGTTAAATGTTTATCAAAGAGTTAATCAATGGATAAAATTGATAATTTATCTGTAAAATCAATCACAGGAAAAATATGATATGTTAAAAACACTATCAAATTACAGAAATGGCCACCATGATAAAATCCAAATTGCAGCTCACCGTTGCTCACTAGAATGGGAAAATGTACGAATGGGACGTTTGATAATACTCTCAGAATGTCATAAGTATAATTGGTTTGGCTTTTGGTTCCTCTTTAAACTACGCTACATTGCAATAAAAACAGATATTTAAATGCAAATTACAAAGACATATAATAAATCAAAGCGGTGCTGAGCCAGATGGAGCTGTTCCCTAAAAATAAAGTCTTTGGGACCAGCAGAGAAAGCAGAGGAAAAGGAAGGTCATTGGGTCGAGGCGGGACAACAGTAAAAGAAAGCAAAACATACTCCGCTAAATACTTACAATACTTACAATACTTACAATACTACTAAAGTGCCAAATTTGATCTGATGTCGGCACCAAAACACCGTTCCTTTGCTATCATTACTGTTAATAAGAATACAGAGAGAGTGCTTAAAAGAATATGCGCATGTTTTATTTGTAAATGTGCAGAAATAATGAAAATAACTGAAGATATTAACGCGTCGATGTTATTTTATCTCTGAAAAATTACCCAACATCACATAACAAGAAACTATATGAAAATGTCCAGGTAAACAAATATTGACTGCCATCTTATGCCGCTTGTTTTATTGCCGTTCACTTGACACGCTTGACAACAAAAATAACAGGGTAAAGTCTGCAATTTCAAACAGAAGATTGCTTTTTCTGTCTGGTCTCGCTAAGTCTATCCTTTATCGGGGCTTGCGGGAATGAATGACTGTTGCATTAACATTTCAACCAGTCCGTCGCTGTCTCTGACCCGCCCGCCCGCCCGCCCGCCGCAGAGAGTTCTGAGCGCTGTTTGGTTCTTTGCGGCATTATATCCCCGGGATATAAAGGCCACACTAAAGGGAGTCTTCAAAGTGCTTATTATAAAGCAACAGTGCACCTCTGGGGTCTTAAAGACGCCGGGGATCAAACGCCTCTGCCTCTCCTGGCCGCCATTTTGGTTGACAGAAATCTCCTGCTGTCACCCTTCGCGCCCTTTTCCACATCATTAGTCCCGCGCCTTCAAACGAGGGTGTTAGGACGGAAGCGCACACATTTTCGATTCGCCTTGACGTAATGCAGGGCTGTGTGTCTTCGCTACTTTGGAAGAAGCGCAAAGGTATTTCTGCCGAGATGAGGATCACAGAAATTTTTTTGGATCAAAATTAATGCCTTCCAACTCCAAAACAATCTACAGCAAAATAGTTCATATTTTATTCTAAAAGTCCAAAATCCAAACAATGAGCAGTTAACACTATGTAAAATAGGATCCCCTCTGGGACCAGGACTCTCCTGGAAAAGACTTCATCTCACTGAGACTTTCCTGGTTAAATAAAGGTCAAATAACAATAAAAAAGAGTTACTGCCAAAGGAGGCTGTAGAAGGCCAAGGCTTACTTGCAAAAGGCCATTCACCTTATTCCGGGTGCGTGTGCGGTACCTTCTAGAACCTATAACTAAATCAGTTAACATAGGTTCTAGAATGTGATGATGTCATATTATATCTAATTGCTGGGTTGCAGATTCTTGAATGTGATGATGTCACCGGGCCCACCGGGGGGCAGGAGCCCGTTTTTCCTATTAACAGCATTACACTTTCACATGTCGTAGCTAAAAAGAAAATGTATGAATTAGAAAAATTATCATTAATATCAGCCACTCGGTCCATGATCTCTCTGTGCAAGACCAAACATTTCCTTAAAAACAAAATAATTTTTCCTCTACAGTATATGATAGTATAGGCCTTTAGAACGCTGTGATGTCACCTGCAACCCAGCAATATCATATCTAATAATAATAATAATACTAATAATAATTATGCATTGCTTTTATATACCGTTTTTCGGGTTCACTCAAAGACGCTTTACATTGCACTATTCGTTCCCTGCATAGCCACAGCTGCCCTGGGGTAGACTGACGGAAGCGAGGCAACCAGTCTGCGCCATCGGCCCCTCCGACCACCACCAACCACTCACTCACTCACTACATTCGCTAGGCTTCCTGGTGTTCCCAAACAGTCTCCCATCTAAGTCCTGCCAGGCCCTTCCCTGCTCAGCTTCCAAGGTCTGACGGGATTGGGCAGAGCAAAGGCGGGATTGGCCACTAATGCAACCTCATGGGAGAAATACAGTTTTTGTAAGAAATCTCCAAAATGAAAATTGACAAATGTTTTTCCTCATCAGTGTAATTGGTTGTGATTGGATTCACAAACCCGCCATATTATTCTTATGGCACTTTTGGACGCATTTCAGAGAAAATAATAGGACATTTGTTTATATGTGCTGACAAGAAGAAACTGAACTTTGTGACAGTTTCAAGTGGATTCTCCCAGTAATGACAAAGATATTCGACAAAAACTACCTCCTTAAACTTTAGGCTCTTTAGAAAGTTGTGATGTCACGTGAACGTATCATAAATCAACTGCAATGTTGATTTATTCACAATTACAAAAACAAAACACAAACATTTTACATGATGATGTATTGTACCTGCCAAATGAGTAATAACTGGGTTTGGTGGGATAATATATATTAGTAGTTTGGTACATAAAACCCTAACTTTAAGCCAAAACCCATAACCTTATGTCTTACTACAGTATGCACCTCCAAAGTACTAATGTACTACATAGGTACATGTTATTTTGTTGGGTGCAATGTATCAAGGTAATGTAAAATAAAGTGCAACCCCTTTTTCTTTTGTTTGTTTGGTTCCTGTGATGATTATCCAATCAGAAAGCAGATTAAGCGCCACACTTTGGGTTTCCAGGCCCTTTGGCGAAAGCCAGTTTGGAAATCACAGTTGTGCTCAACAGTTGGCATCCAACAATGGATTTTAAAGGAAAACTCGCCTCATAAGCACTTTTATAATTAGAAAGACACACAAATAAACCAGCAGCAACAGCTTGAAGTTTAGACACAGCAGCAGAGAAAACGTTACGATCCATGAGGCAAAGGGGCAAAAAATGAACAAACCCAAGGCTTTTATCATCGTAGCAACTTCACCATTACTTGCTGAGACGAGCCCGAGCCACGGCAGCGGGCGTGCGAGGGGAGAGCAGTGAGGGGAGAGATTGTACAGGCTGCAGAGCGAGGACGAGAATAGTCAGACATAAAAAAAAGCTGAACTAACGAACTGCTGAACGAACTAATGAATGAGACGGTGCTTTTATTTTGCCGTGCAAAACCGGATGTCGTTCTTTGGGCGGCAAGGTTTCCGTTAGGTTAATGCACGGAGTCAATTACGTCCTAATCAGCGCTCGTGTAGACCTACAGTAGCTCAGTCATACAATTCTTTAGCATGAGAAATGTGAAAGCCTTATAAATAATGCTTGTGAACTCAAACGCAAATAAAGGCAACCCTGGCTCAGTTGTAGGGCTTTTTAAACCACAAAGAGCCCATTCAATGAACATTACCTTCAAGCATGCACAGGGAAAAAAAAGCAGAAATCTGTGCAGAGCTCTTGTCGACGCATTAATTGTTGAAAAAAATGAGCATGTCAACAACAATGTGCACATTCATACAACGGTGGAATCATTCGCCACAAGAAGCACAACCTCAAGGGCAGAGGGAAACCTTTCCTCCTGTAACGCGAGTTAGCCTAGCTTTACTTTTAAGCCACTGCACGTGTCGAGTAAGTACTATCAAGGTGCAGCTTCAGTGAACTACTCATCCCAGCTTATTTATTAAGTCAACTCCCCGAGCGGCTCACCCTCATTTCCAGCACACGCACACACACACGGACACAGGCGCGGCGGTCTGCGCACATCAAGGGCGGTGATTTACATAGCCGCGGTCTCCCCGTCTTAGCGTTAAGGCTGTACATAATGAGCTACAGGCCGGATACTTTCCCCTGACTGCAGCCTCTGAGTGCTTAATTAATCAGACGGCTCCCCGGCTTATTCCTCACATCCACACCTCCACATCCCCGTGCGCCTCCGCCAGGACCAGCCGCCTTTTCTGCTCCGGATGCAGGAGCGGCAGCCATCGGATCGCAATCGAAACTTGCGCCGCGCGATTGTGTGGGATGAGGTTACTGTATGCAAGAGGTCAAGAATAGAGATGCACTGATTCATCTTCTTCTCTACCACTAAAAACATGTATAATAGAATCCCACCTGGGGCCAGGATTGCCCTGAGGAAGATATTCTTAATCTTTCCTCTTCTTAGACTTTCCTGGATAAATTAAGGTCAAATGAATGTTCAATACAACCTCCTTGGAGCTGTGGTTCAGACCTGTTCACTATTGATTCACTCTTACCCATTTTCTTTACTTCCGCACCTTTTATTTATTTTATTTTATTTTTTAGGGCCGGGAATCAATTTTTTAAAAAATGTACCGCTAATTCAAATTTTAATTAATCGAGATTAAATATGCCATTATGAAATTGTCAAGTCGCCCGAGTAGATTAGACTTTGGCAATGAAAAAGGATAAAACATCTCTCTTAAGCTCAATGCTCCTCATCTATGAGCCTATGAGGTGCTATATATTTTACATGTTACACGCCTACATGTTCCAGCCATGTCCTAATGTGTAGAATGAGCCCAGACCTGTTCACCACAACTGCCTCTAAAATCCTGCACTGTCACTCAAAACGGTGTCACTTCGGGTCCGAAGTGCCGTCATGCACGAGCTTAATATAGAAGGTGCAGTTACATGTATGGCCTGAGGTGGCAGTAGTGAGTATAAAATGGCCAACTTGCGTGCAGCCCCTTTAAAATAATGTTGTATCCAAGTAGAATGTACAAAACATCAATATCGTTGCGTTAGGAAAGTAAAATATAATTAAACATAAATAAGAATTTACATTTGATCATCGAATGATTCTAAGGTCTACTGTAACTTCAAGCTCTTATAACATTATGTTGTCACATAATGCATTTGGTGGAAACAGGTCTCTATGGTAACGCTGAGGGGAGGGGCTGACTGTCTCGTTTGGTCCATGTGCTTTGTGAAGGACACAAATAAACAGAGCGATGAATGCGTGATACCTGTCTCTACCCGACTCTTCAGTGCGTGTGCGTGGCAGCTGTGCGGTCAGAGTGAGCGGCAGCTGAGCGCGGGGCGAGTGCGGAGGCTCAGGCCAAAGCAAAAGGCGGATATTGTGTCCAACAACAGCAGAGGCGAAACTAAATGAACACGCGGTTTGTGTCCTATCGTCCTATCGCTGTGGATCGTCAGGCCCATCATTTTCACGGAGGAGCAGGAAATGTTTATGCTTCAATTTATTTATTTTAACACGTTAATTGGATCATGTAAACGCAATTTGTTACTGCGAAAATAATAACAATAATAATAATTTTCCCGGCCCTAGTTTTTTTTGTTTACTTGTTGGGGACAGTGCATAGGGACGGGTACTGAAACCCGGCATCATAACAGCCCGGGGCCAAGTGTGCTGTTCTACCTGGACTGATAAGCTCCAGCCTCATCGGTCCTCAGAAACCCTCCGAGCTGCTGCCACTAACCCGCTGTAAAAAGCAAAACGTAACAACATCGCATTGAACAGACAGACGAGTCACTCACACTTTTCTTCATTCACAAAACGAGTTTCGGGCGGAGGCTATTTTTGCACAAATGGCGCACACGGCAATAATAATCCAATCCAATCCAATCCACTTTATTTATATAGCACATTTAAACAACAAAACGTTTCCAAAGTGCTGCACATGCAACAAAATCAATAAAACCAAAACAATGCAAATGAGCTCTACCGCTATATGAGTGTAAAACAATAAATATGAATAAAACAGTTTAAAATGCAATCACTTTCCTTCATTCATGACAAATCTATATGAAATCAAACGATATTTAACCATAAATATTTCACCGCCTCTTGAATTTGGTTGGTCCTTATCGCAAAAAATACATTGTTCCCAGAGTTTAGCAAACTTACAGGATGCTGCTCCAGCCCCAGGTATGTCAGATTTTAGGCTATGTCAATCTTAGTAAAAGTACAGTACAGTACAGTACAAGTACAGTTTTCAAATTCTAATCGCATAAATTAACATTTCCAAACGCTGGCAGGAATAAGCCACGCACCATCTGCTCCAAAGCTTCAGCACCTTTCCTGCTCCTTGTGTGCCACATCTCATAAAGGCAAATACAAACCAAATTGTTAAAAGTGACTGACAGCCTTTTGGTTGGAGCCTCTCTGCATGGCCACACACCGTGCTGCACGCGCCGTATCCAGTGGGCAGCCCGTTTCTGATTCCACCAATGTCATCACACTGAAATACGAATCGCCACTAACCATCACTAAAGGACACGCTCCGGTGCGAACTCCACGAATGGAGGTGAATCTTGACATTCATGAAAGATTTCTTGGCACAAAAACACACTCAGATATCACGAATGTCATGAGCCGATGCGCTCTGTTTAGAACCCGATTAAAGAGGGGGTATTATGCTTTTTTCAGTCACATGGCACCAGTCTATATCACACTACAATGATGACCAAACCTTCTGTTGGTCTGTAAATGCAGTAAATTAGAATAACTGCCTTGTATAAAATTGCTCTCTCAAAATGGCTGTAGTGAATGTCTTGAAATAGGCCTCTGTCTCTTTAAGAACCTCAGACACGCCCCCTCCACACTCTGTCTGTGGCATCAGTGGGGAGGGGGTTCTGCTGAGGAGCAGTGGTTGGTTACTCGGCTGGTGACGAAAGCTCGGAGGCGTCTCCAGGAGGTGGGGGCGTTCCTAGGAGGACTCAGGCAAACCTATCCCTAAAATGGCCGCCATCAGAGTTTTTACAGATTACTCAAAAATACGTGAATGTGCCAAGGCAACACTTCAGGCATGTTTTTAATGAGGGAATGACATAATAACATGATGTAAAGCTTGGAAAAGTCGATTTTGCGTAATACCCCCCCCCCTTTAAGAATGCCACATGACGGAAAATTGGCATTCAGAACAAGGGCTGGGTACTGTTATACCAGTTTGGAATCAGAAAAAAAAAATGTTTAGGTACTACTGGTATCTGGCAGGTACCGCGAAAGTGTCTTGTGTCTGGAAGGGTTTCTCCCTGGTTTTCCTCCACCATTCTGTCAGATTCAGAACCTTAACCTTGGCTTTGCTTATGGGGGCATTCCATAAAAGTCCCATCAAGTTTGGAGCACATTTCCCGTCTCCTGACGCCCCATGAACCGACATTAGAGAGATGAATTGACCAGGAATAAAATACATTTTTCACACGAGTGCGGGGACGCCGTGCTGTGCGCAGCCTGACCGGCAAAGGGCAGGATGCATCACCGCAGCCTTGTTTGCACAGCGGTGGAGGGGATGAGAGGGGGTATTTCTGAAATACAAACATCGAAACCGCAGTCTCTGTCAACATTTTACCAGCACCAAGGAGAGAGGATCTGAAAGACGCTAATGCAGGACATCCAGCTTGGCATCGCCGTAACAAAAACCCGAGCACAGAGAAGAATCATTTCATTTCCGCATGAGTGACAGCCACGCCGAGTTTCGCATCCACGAGCGGCGCGCTGGCAGGCGGCGTAAACAGCGGCGGCCAAACCGAGCCAGCGAACATTCATATTTATAAATGTCATTAGCATCGATTTAAAAGGAACTCAGCCATCGACCAGCTCGTTTCATCACAGCTTCGACCGCAGCATATTGTCGTCGTGTCCTTGTGGAAGACACTTGGCCCAAATTGACTGAGGATAGAGTCTGTGCGCGAGCCATCGGTGGTGTTTGGAGAGGTCACGGGGCAGACAGGCCGCCGCACTTCAGTCTGGATGTGCAAAGGCAGTTCATTTATCAAGATGATGTGGGACAATGAAGAACGTAACAATGAGACGCGTGATAATGGCTTTGCAAACTTGTAGTAAACTTTACCTTAATGTTATTGGTTGATTTTCTACAATAATAAGGGGAAATAAAGTAAACTAATTAGTGGTGGGCCGTTAACGGCGTTAACGTGCTGCGTTAACGCAAGACTCTTATCGCGCGATAAAAAAAATATCGCCGTTAATCTATTCTCAAAGCTGGGTTGGGAGCTGGGTCTATACTCTGCTATGATGACTTTCACCGTGATATTTTATGCAGGGCTTAAAGTATTCCGGCCTGAGGCCTCTGGCGCAAGCAAAGTGTATCAGACTGCAAATTATTTGTCAGTTTTTTCCGCGCATTTGTGAAAAAGTCGCCTTTCCCGCACTTCTTACGGTCCATGAATGCATCTCACGCGCAGCCTCGCTGTTACGTGATTCCTCTGAAACCAAAACAACTGCCACGCGGAGGCTGGAGCTACTTTTGTTATGGATTAAGTTTTGCCAAATGGACGCTATGACCAGACGAGTGAGAATCGGATAAAGAGGTGAAGAGCAGCAAGTTCTACGACTGATCCACAGTGAGTTTATTTACTTCTTCTGTGAGAACGCATCACCCGCACTAAAATAAGCACTAAAAGCCCCGCACGAGAGCGCGGTGTCAGACCTGCCCCGCTCCGTGCCTCCTTCTGCAGCCGCTGACCCGCTGTAAAAAGCGAAACGTAACGCCTTCATACTGAACAGAGCCTCTCACTGTCACAAATACCCGATTCCAGTGGAGTCTTTGTTCCGCAAACGCGCACACAGTGGCGTGAACGCGCACACGTGTCAGCTCCAGCCAAATCTAACCAACAGCCTGATTAACAAACTATGACACTTAATCCTTTACTTACTAGATTATTTTGAAAAAATATTGAACTTTACATTTTGGTCTATACTTGTATTTTACCTCCCATATATTAAGTGTTTGCACAAATTGGGAATACATTAGGTCCAAGTGCAGAGTAAATGTGTAATAAAAAAGTATCTATCTCTATCTGACGTTTTTCTTTTTTCTTTTAAAGCACCGATAAGAGCACCATTAAAGTCCCGGATCTTTTTTCTGTAGCAGGTCATAGTTGCAGAAGAGGAGATTTAGTTTGTCACCAGAAAATTGATTGGCACAAAGGTACTGACTGTAAACAGTTCATCAGGACCTCTAATGTCGGCCTACAGTTCAAAATGAATGTTTAACTGAATAAACAGTTAGTAAACACAAGTGCATCTTCTTGAACATGAATTATTTTCATCACCAATTATCATAGTAGAACGTTCTCCTGCAGTTTGGTCTAACGCACCGCCTGACTTGAGAAACTCGTTCTCAAAGACTTACTTTTAGTCATTATTTGGGTAGCTCACATATTCTGAATGGCTTCAGCAGAATTCAAGCGAGCCATTTTAATCTAGATTAATCTAGATTAATTTCAGAATTAATCTAGATTAATCTAGATTAAAAAAAATAATCTATGCCCACCTCTAAAAATAATACAATGACAGGAAAGAAAGAAAGAAAGAAAGAAAGAAAGAAAGAAAGAAAGAAAGAAAGAAAGAAAGAAAGAAAGAAAGAAAGAAAGAAAGAAAGAAAAAGGAAAGAAAGAAGAGAGGAAGGAAGGAAGGAAAGAAGGAAGGAAGAAGGAAGGAAGAAAGGAAAGAAGGAAGGAAAGAAGGAAAGAAGGAAGGAAGAAAGAAAAGAAAGAAGGAAGGAAGGAAAGAAGAGAGGAAGGAAGGAAGGAAGGAAGAAAAATGAAAGAAAGAAGAGAGGAAGGAAGGAAAGAAGAGAGGAAGGAAAGAAAGAAGGAAATAGGGAAGGAAGGAAAGAACGAAAGAAGGAAGGAAAGAAAGAAAGGGCAGATTGAACAGTAGCTTAAAACTTTCTGTAAATGATGACGCTGCAGAACCAGACACAAGTTCCTCCTTTTCAATTCTACGCTCATTACACGCACTGTGTTTGTGTGATGCACTTTGTCGAGGCGGACACGCGGGGCTTTGTGAGCTCCTTCACTTCTGTTCATTTCGTTTCAGTCAGTTTGTTTATTTACATTCATCAACAGAAAAGCAGATTTGATATTTAAAGAGGGGAATTATGCAAAATCAACTTTTTAGAGCTTTGTATCCGGTTGCAGTATAGCTCTCTCATGAAAAATAGACATGTCGGATCTTTGAAGCTTCTAAGCAGTGCAGCAGCAGGTCCCTAAAAGCTCCTCCTGAGGTCCTACATATCCAGGAGATTCTGGATAAGGAGGAGAAAAAAGCATCAGACCCCATTTTTTACTTGTTGCTCGATGTGTTGCTTGTCTGATTAGTTTTGTCCACGGCTGTTTCAACCATAAAAGAAAGTTCACTGACCTAATGTGCTCCCAACGCATCTCTACAAACGAGAAAACCCCCGTGTATAAAAAGTTGCAACATGGGCCAACAAAACTGGGCAGAAAAAAATCAAAGAGAAAGAAATGATGAACCCCCCGCCGCGCTGGTCCCAATCAGGACAGCCCCTGTGAGATCCCAGTCAGAACGCCCTGTTCATTAGCGGCGCGTGGTCAGGAGGGAGCGGAGGAAGTGGCTTACCTTCGGCTTGCACGATGAAAGGGGAGTCGGCCGGTCGCCTCCCTGGAAACTGTCCCCCGAGAGAGGTCATGAGGAAGAACAGGCTGAAGAAGCCGATGCCCAACACAAAGAGCCTGCGGGGAGAGGAGAGGGAACCAGGGTCAGAATGTTATGGATGAAACTCACTTCCTCTGACTCTTCTATAGCAGGGGTACTGGGGTAGGCAAGTTTGCGTTGTGGGGGGCCGGTTTTAATCATTGCCAAAGCACCAAGGGCCAAACCTCACCATTATAACCTTTTTTTCAGCCAATGCTTTTACATCAGTGGTTCTCAATCTCAAGTGGCACGGCTTCAGGACCCACCACTGGGTGGTGGGTCACCCTAAGGTGACAAGCAGCGAACCAAATAAAACTGTCAATTGTCATATATCATCTCAAATAAAAAAAATTAAAAAAACAGTCCAATAACATTCATTTTAACTGTGTCCGGTAGTGTTTCCATGCAGTTTCAGATGGAACATTTTGATTGGATTTTTTGATTTTGGTGCCACAAGTTGAGAATTCTTGCTTTTCATTAACTATGACGAAGTGGGGTGCTCTGACAGGAAATTAAAAAAAATGACACAATTTCTTGCATATTTATCTCTTATTTGCACAAAAATATGTCGCAAAATCATCTTGGGGGCCAAAGGTTGTGTGCTGGCGGGCCGGATTTGGCCCCCGGGCCTGGCGTTGCCTACCCTTGTTCTATAGGCTAGCGCTATCCCTCGAGCCTGTGTGAATGATTGTTTTGAATTGTGCAGTCGGTTTTTTGAGGTCATGTAAAAACTAAGATGAAGAAGAACAACAAGCTTCACAGCAGCATCTTTAGCACTGTTTCTTTCTTTGATGGACAGCAGTGGTTCCCGACTTCCCAACCTTTTTGGTCCCACGTACCCCTTGAGACATTATTTATACTCCGAGTACCTTCTAAAATGTCAGCAAAGTGAGCAACTAAACATATATAAGCATTTAGTAGAATGCCATGCTCAAAATGTAGCTAAAACACTCTCAAAGTCAAACCTTTAATGAGAAAAAAAACATAACTAAAACTACATTTTAATTGAAAGTAATATGGAAATTCTACTCAGTTTCACTTTCTTCTTCAAAAAATCTGAGGTCATTCCGAGTTCCCCCCTGCCCAGTCTGTTGTGATTAGATTTGCAATTCATATTTATCATGCAGATTCTGTTCACGGTGACAATAGTAAAACTACACAGTTGGTCAGATAAGTTACTTTCACAAAATGACTTTATGACGAGAGCGTACAAGATAACACGTCTTTGTGGACCCAATACCTGACAAAATACAGGTTCAGCAATTTAACCTCTTCACCTTTTAACCTGAACCGAGCACGTTTTCTCCAGTTTGGCTTTACCCAAATCTAAAAGCATCAAATTAGCAACGCACGGGCAACAAAAAACTTGCAGGTAAAGCAATAAAAACACGAGAAAAAAGTGACAAAAAAGCAACGAAAAACAACACGTCCAACGTGTGACCAAAAAAGTGTCGAAAGCAACAAAAACGTGACATAAACTTGACAAAAAAGTGGCAAAAACATGGCAAAAATACAAAAAGCAATGAAAAAGCAACAAAAAAAATGACGTCAAATCGTGACAAAAAAGCGACAAAAGAACGTGCCGGAAAAACAACAGAAAAGTGACGAAAATATGACAAAAAAGCAACAAAAGCGCAACAAAAAAACGACAAAAACATGACAAAAATACGTTCCAACATATTACAAAAAAAGTGCAGAAAAAGCAATAACAATGCAACAAAAGCGCAATGAAAAAACTATGAAAAGGCTACAAAACAGGACAAAAAGCGTCAAACATAATTTTTAAAAAAGTGCCAGAAAAGCAACAAAAGCGCTACAAAAACGTGACATAAACTCGACAAAAAAGTGACAAAAACACCAAAAAGCTATGAAAAGCAACAAAAAACGACAAATCATGACAAAAGAGCGACCAAAAAAACATGTTGGAACAACAACAGAAACGTGACGAAAATCTAACAAAAAAGCAGCAAAAACGCGACAAAAAACGACAAAACAGGACAAAAGAGCGACCAAAAAAACATGTTGGAACAACAACAGAAACGTGACGAAAATCTAACAAAAAAGCAGCAAAAACGCGACAAAAAACGACAAAACAGGACAAAAAGCGTCAAACATAATAAAAAAAAAGTGCCGGAAAAGCAACAAAAACGCTACAAAAACGTGACATAAACTCCACAAAAAAGTGACAAAAACACCAAAAAGCAATGAAAAGCAACACAAAAAAAACGACAAATTGTGACAAAAAAGCGACAAAAGAACGTGCCGGAAAAACAACAGAAACGTGACGAAAATATGACAAAAAAGCAACAAAAACGCAACAAAAAACGACAAAACAGAACAAAAAGCGTCAAACATAGTAAAAAAATAAAGTGCCGGAAAAGCAACAAAAACGCTACAGTAACGTGACATAAACTCGACTAAAAAGTGACAAAAACACCAAAAAGCAATGAAAAGCAACAAAAAAACTACAAATCGTGACAAAAGAGCGACCAAAAAAAAACATGTCGGAAAAACAACAAAAACGTGACGAAAGAACGACAAAAAAGCAATGAAAAAGCTACAAAAAGTGATTAAAAAAAAAACGCGACGAAAACTCGACAAAAAAAATGTATCACTTTTGTAGGATTTAACTTTTAAAATCATGCGTCACAAATCTCTCAGATTTGGGTAAAGCCGAACAGGAGAAAATGCGCTCGGTTCAGGTGGGGGGTAAGAGGTTAAAACGCCATTCTTGCACTAAATCAGGTATAACCTCATCATACTCCAGAAAGTGCACGTGACCTCTTGTATTGCACCTGAACAATTAAAAAGTCGACCGTGGCTGCGCATTCCTGGACTTTTTTCGCTTATTTTATTTTATGTTTTGGTTTATGAACGACACCTTCTTGGCCCCGTGATCTTACCTGAACGGTTTGAAAGTCAGCAGACATCTCCTCACCATCATGGAAAGCTCTCCGCTGAGCGCACTGGTCATTTTCTACTCGGAAGGAAAGCGTCCCATCTCGATATCGCGCGACTCGTCTCGTTCCCGCCCGCCAACGTCGTCACCATAACTTTCATTTACAATCCCGCCGACCAGGGAGAAAGATAAAAGCACCGACTTCCCGCGCTCATTGACCCTGCAATTAGCTTCCCGCCGTCCGGATAAACTCGCGCGTAAAAAAAAAAAAATCCCCTCCGCCGCTCGGGAAGAACTAGCTCGTCGGGATCCTTGTCTCGCCACGTGGTAAAAAAAAACAAACGGTTTCGGTGATGTTTGTAGGGTGGATGTTGAGCTCCGCGTGCGTGTGTGCCTCCCGAGTTGAATGAGCACAGAGCACAGCAGCGGACAGCCTTCTTCTGTCTGGGGGGGGGGGTTACGCAGCCAGCGCCACCTAATGACGCACCGAAAACACATAGGACTTTTCTTTGTAAGTGCAGCGCTACTACGACTGAGAAACATAAAGTAAACAATCATATATAACTAAAGTCAAATCCATTAAATACAGATAAATAAATACAAAACTGACGCTTTTTTTAGGTAGCCTTGCTAACGGATTCAACCTCTTACAGACAATAGTGTAACGCCTTATTTGAAAGCTAAGACCTACGGAATGTACCGTGACTTTTTTTGTTGTTGTTGTTGCGTTGTCGGTGCGTTTTTATCACATTTTTTTGTCAGCTTTTTTTTTTCCATCCGTTTTCCATAGCTTTTACTGATGCTTTATTGTCGTGTTTTTTCGGTAGGTTTTCGGACGCTTTTTTGAGGTAGCCTTGCTAACTGATTCAACCTCTTACAGACAATAGTGTAACGCCTTATTTGAAAGCTAAGACCTACAGAATGTACCGTGACTTTTTTTGTTGTTGTTGTTGCGTTGTCGGTGCGTTTTAATCACATTTTTGAATTTTTTTGTCGGCGTTTTTTTCCATCCATTTTCCATAGCTTTTGCTGATGCTTTATTGTCGTGTTTTTTCGGTAGGTTTTCGGACGCTTTTTTTGAGGTAGCCTTGCTAACTGATTCAACCTCTTCTCAACTGGAGTTTACAGACAATAGTGTAACGCCTTATTTGAAAGCTAAGACCTACGGAATGTACCGTGACTTTTTTTGTTGTTGTTGTTGCGTTGTCTGTGCGTTTTAAATTACATTTTTTTTGTCTGCGTTTTTTCCATCAGTTTTTCATAGCTTTTATTGATGTTTATTGTCATGTTTTCCGTAGGTTTTCATCCTATTTCTGTCACTTTTTGATGACGCTTTTTCATCACTCTTTAGTCGTGTTTTTGTCGCTTTTTTTATTGCGCTGTTATTACCTTTTCCAGCATGTTTATGTCGCTCTTTCCCTGCTTTGTTGCTTTATTGTTGCATTTTAATACATATTTTTGACGTTATATGTTGACACAAGAAGCTTTAAGATTATTCTTAAGGTTATTCTTTCGAAGAGTGTTCGTAAAATACTGTTATTAGAAAAAAAAATTATATAGATATAGTATGTAAATAAAAATGTAGCAGAAAAAAATGACTTTGTTGTTATAACATGTTGGGTACGATGCATTGTCTTCTCAATAATTTCAGCACCATGGACAGCGCTGAATGAACTTTATTAGCTCTGTAGCTACATCTAGTGGAGCGATTGTAAACTACAGCTAAGGATAACTGTTTTGTGTCGTCTACATTAAAAAACAATGCAATAGGTTGCGTTCACGTGGCATTACAATTCTAAAGAGCCTATTTCTGGGTTTCAGGTGACATCACTGTGTTCTAAAGCTCTATAATATTCATGGTGGGGGACGGTAAAAATAATTTAGTTTTTGAAGAGATTTTTGGAGTTGTATGGAGAGATCATGGACCCAGTCAATGATATTAATCATCATTTTTGTCATTCATACATTTTGTTTTTAGATAGGCCTACTACATGTGAAATTGTAATGCAGTTAATAGGAACATCTGGCTCCGTGTGTGTGGCTGGAGAAGTCCAGATAAAATCAGTTACTACACGAAAACAAAGCCTTTTTTCGGCCGCGCAGAGAAACAGTGCAGTGTTGTTGACTTGTTGGTGCAAATGAAAATTGGACATTTTACACAAATCAATCGACTAAACATCAGATTTGAGCGGCAAACTTTTCCCCTCGTTCTGAATGAACGGGCTTCGTGCTCAACCGGCAGTACAACAGAAGTGTAGAGACAAAGCAAAAAGTGGCAAAAGTGGGCAGGGCGGAATAAGGTGAATAGAGCCGACTAAAAATAAATTAAATATCAGAAGAAATTTCACATTTACTCTGGAATTTCTTTAGTAATGCAGTTAAATTATTATTTTTCCCATACATATTGAATAAGAAATCTTTCTTTTGCCTGGAGAAATGGTGAGATATATTTTTCTAATTAAGTGTAAAAGTTTATCTGTTCTTACAGCAGGAGATTCAGCTGAAGTTGCTGTTTTTGCTGTGTTTGTCTGTGGAACTTAGAGGAAAAAAAGACTAAAGATCCACACAGGCTGCTCAGCTCACCAGTTTATTCGGCACCACAGGTGTGACGCTTTGGACGTTGTCTTTGGAACTCTAAACAGTTTGGACCCAAAAGTAGCTTGGTTCTTGTGTGTGATATCACACTGAACAGCCCTAACATACCAAAGAATTTCATGGTAGTAACTATGGTAACTGTCAAAATGCAGATTTTGTGCTAATATCACTCTCATTACTTGGACAATCCTCATGAAGCAAAAATCATAACAATGTTCAGTGTCTTCTCTGTCAACAAATACAAACTAAGGTCCAACTATTTTATCATGATGGTGTCCAAATGTGGTGATAATGTTCAAAAACATTTGTGTGATGCTGTTGTCAGATGAAAGGACTTTCAGCCATGAGATGAATGGCAGGTTTGTGAATCAACAGTTGTCAATTTTCCTTTAGAAGGTTTCTTTCAAAAACTTTTTCCCCCTCTGTTCTTGCAGTTCAAGATCATTCATTTCAATTTCAATCCATGCCCTGACGACCCGTGTTTGAATGTAAATGGCTTTTGCATGCGCCATCTCAACAGCCTGTTATCACTGAATTGTACCATTTCAAACAATAGATATGTTTATTTCTGTATTATGCCAGCACATTATAAAGTATATCTTACCAGAGGAGTGTAACAAAAAGATCAAGTATTAAAAGTTGAGTAATGTCGGTGTCTTGTTTCTGTAAGTGCCTTAGGTCACGTGCACATGCACTGTTTTGATCGATTAGATCGGTGTCTTATTTCCTTTAAGTGCCTAAAGTCATGCTGCTATATAAGGTGAAGGGATTTCAACTCGAGAAGTCAGATGGGAAACTCTCGAGCAGGCTGTAGCTGTACCACTGTGTTTAGTCGTTCTATCCTAAATAAAATCCACAAATTTGTTAGCCTTTGGTCTGCTTCTGGTTTTGTCCCTCGGGCAGTGGTTTTGAGGACCCTTGACCCACAGCGGGGGTTCCGAAACAGTGCTGAGGTCTCCTTCTTCACAAACTCCATCCCGAGTCTTCACTAAGAATCAGGGTGAGTATTGAGCTACGGTTATAACGGGGGGTGTCGTCATTTGACCCAAACTTGTACTGCGGTCAGTGAAAACTAGATCGAGATCAGTGAACTACATCATTCGCTCTTGAGGAGAGTAATTTGCATAAAGCACCAGAGCGCCTGCAATGTTTGAAAAGAAAAAAAAAAGGTTCTGAGTTCCTTTTCTGCGGATACTTATTCATTTAAGTGCAGGGGCTTAATAAATATAATCGGCTACTGTATTTTGAGAAGGCCACGCCCTCCATGTGAGATGATGCCATCACATTCTAGAACATGAACACAACCAATCGCCCATTCAGGATCTACCTAACAGATTTGTATTTCAGTACGCACAGTTCTTCACTCATTTATCTTTGTTCTAACCAGATTTCCCTGCAAAAAAAATCAGAATCTCTTGTGGAGGGGGGAAGCTATGCAGCCACACAGGGGGAACATGCAAACTCTACACAGAAACCTCGAATATCCAACATTGTTCAATTAGACGCAGGCGATAGTCTTTTCTTTCCTTTTTTTATGAAGTTGTGTGGGCGTTTCAAAAGAAGAAAAAAAAACACTGATATCAGAAAGTAATGAAAACCACAGCATCTCCTGTTGCTATAGAAACATGACTGGCCATTTCCGAGTTTAGCATTGAGCCAGCTGGAGAGGCAGACTATGATCCTGAAATGCAGAAATGTAATATACAAATAAATGAGATACAGAGGGATGGGGAGAGGTCTTGGTCTCGTCACGCTCACACTATCCACACGCATACGAGACACCAAATCATTTACATTTTACACAGTAATGAGGACGGGTTTTTTTTTTAGACTTCGTGTTCGAAAGCTGACCTCTCTGCAGTTCAATATCTCGCTACTTTGCATCCCGCAAGTATTAAGTCTGTGTATATCCTCCCACTATTTGGTTTGTACTCCCTCGGCTTCACTGAACATGCACAAAAGGGTTAAATGAAAGCGCCCGAGGACAAAAAGTTGTTCTGAGTTTTATTTCCCAGAGAGATTGACAAATAAGATGCGTACCTCATCTTGGAATGTGGGCACAGTGTTTTGTGCAAACCTGTTAGTGAAAACGGGATATTCCATTGGTGTCGTGAGGTGAAGCTGAAGAAGATTCAGAAGGATTTAGCTGCCTTTAGAGCAGGGGTGTCGAGCTCCTACGGGGGGTCGCAGGCCACATGTAACATAAACAGGAACTTTCTCTTGAGAAATAAATGAATAATTATGTGAACTGTGATTTTAAAATAGAGCTGTTTTGGTCAAAAGTCTGACAGGACTGTAGTCTAAGTAAGGATTTAAACAACGAGGAGACTTTGCGGAGTAACACCAGAGTTCTTGACTCCGCGTCGTGCATTATAACCGTCTAATGCACGGCTCCAAGTTGTTTAATCCGCTTATATCATGGTCCCACAAACGTAACATTTATAATTAATATTTTTTTCATTTACTAAAGTCACTAAATATGCCAGACCACCGGGACTATTTTGTGTGGGTTATTAGCCGGTCACTGAAGGCTCGTCTCAGAGCGAGTCATTCTCCGCAGCTATTACGAGGATCTCAGTCAGGCGCAACCAAACAACATCAGCACAGAATCACAACACAACAGGACTAACCCGGCACTTTTCCGTGGAAGTAAACACCGATATGCGGCACTCGTGGGCAGGAGTTATTTCACTTTTACGCTGTTTATCCTGAAGCTAGCTAGCTAGCTCAACCAGCTCAACTGTTTATGGAAACAGCTGCGGTGGAGTCGCTCACACCTGGGCCCCACGAACTGAAACTTTTATGTTTGACTTTACTAATCCAGACAAATATGTTTAAATGCAGGATCATTTTATGTACGCCTGAAAATCATGAATAGTGCCTTAACCGTTTTCAATAGAAATGGAAAGCTCATATTTTATTAACAGTAGGCTAACCTAGCTGCTCACTCTCCTCTACTTCCCATTTATCAAACATTTTGTTTTGGCCCAAAACGTTGAAATTAAACAAAATCCATCTCATACGTTCCTGTCAGTCACTAATTACGCCTTTATCTGATTCAGCTGAGTGAGCGGAGTGATATCCCAGTGATTTAACTACCGGACTACGTGTGCGGTTATACCAAAATAATGCACGCTTGTTAGCACCCACCAGCCAATCAGAATCGAGTATTCACCCAGACCATGGTATAATGAATAATAACTGCTTTCACTTGTTTTGCGCTTTACAAGCCTGTGTCACAAGTTTCTCAAACTGCTTGTCATTCTTCATTCACTTCACACTCGGTGGTGGTAAGCAACTATTGTAGCCACAGCTGCCCTGGGGCAGACCGACTATTTACCACGTGGCTATAATGTGTTTTTTATATCCTGATCTCTTATTATGTCAGTGCCCTCTGCCAGCGTGTGGAATTTTTTTGCCTGCCCCCTAGTGGCTGGAGTGAGCATTCTGGTTATTTAATTTAATTTAATTTAATTTATTTATTTCATTCAAAAGTGATGTTATGCAATCACAGTAAAACCGCCAACACAGTATGAATGAAACGGAGCAGAGGAGAAGAACAAGTCTTATAATATCTGCCCCTTTTGTTACTTCACACTTTACACGGCACACTGTTGTCCTTTGGAAAATGGTATGTATTTATGTCTACATACATATATTTACAGTCATATACATATATTTACAGTCATATATATATATACAGTATTAACAGATGTTTTTGTATTCTATATTCAGTTTTTTCAATATATAAAATACAGAACCTTCGTATTCTTGAATGTTTACAAATGGTCAAAAAGAAACAAACCGTCGTATTCATGTTTGTTCAAATCAAATATCCCACATTATTCATGTCCAAGTACTTCATACTTTTTTAACATTGTAGCTTTTATGTGTATTTGAAACTCCAGGACAGTTTCCAAGTTTCCACACAGTAAATTAAATATGGTATAATCATTGTGTTGTATAAAGTGAGTAAAGCAGATTGATTGAGAGAGTATTTGACTTCTGATTTGATTTCTTTACAAAAGTTAACGAGGATAAAAAGTTGAAACACTCAAATAATAATGCACACACATGCGCGTCCTTGCCTTGACATGGCTAAATATTTTCAGAGAATAATAGTTCTACTAAATAATGGTAGGTGTCGGCTATTCAACATACACAAAGCTGAGCAGAATAAGTTTGAGTTATTATTGTTGGGGCGGCCCTCAGACTCAATTCAAGCTTCTCATGTGGCCCCTTATGAAAATTAATTGCCCACCCCTGGGCTAGAGACTTACTTTTTACATACTCGGGAATTCATGCTCTACAAGTTGCGGGCCAGTTTAAAGGAACAGGCCACCGTCTTTCCATACTGAGATATGTTCTTACCTGAGCTTAGACGAGTTGATGCGTACCTGTCTGGTCTTTGTGCGTGCGCTCAGCCACCTAAAACGACCAAAGATGTTGTTAGCATTTGGTCTCTCCCAATGTATTCCTAGCTCCAAATGGGGGTGACATTGGAAGCTACCACGCTCTTCCACGAACATGCACAAAGACCAGACAGGTACGCATCAACTCGTCTAAGCTCAGGTAAGAACATATCTCAGTATGGAAAAACAGTGGCCTGTTTCTTTAAATCATCTTGTCGGGCCTTGTGTTTGACACACATGCTTTATGGCGAGACACTGCAGGTGAATAGGGAAAAATATTGAATTTAGAGACTTCAGTTTGATGACACACAGTATTTGAGAGGAAAATGCTTTAAGTTTTGTGTAATTTAATGATTTAACGCAAAGATCCTGTATTGTCAACAGAGAGATGTTAAAAAAAGATATATAGTTATCTTTTGTCGACATACAGTAATAGTTCTCTGAGGGGATCTTGTTTCTTTTTAATAAGTAGTTGTTAGTGAAAAGAATCTGAATAAAAAATAATAATTTGGCCTTGTTTTGGGGGGGATTAAAAAAAAACTCAATAAACCAGGCGTGAAATTTGATATTGAAAAGTCCCTCGGAGCTCACCTTGAAAGTGTTGTTAAGTACAAGACTGGAAAGTTTGGAGTCTGCAGAGACAATTTGGTTTCAACATTACCAGACAGCCCGTGAAACTACAATTTCCCGTATAAATCTACAGAGAAATGTCAAAGCAGAGAAACAATTAAACACCTTTTTTACAATGAGGTGAACCTGAAAATTGAAAAGGTGAGTTTTGCCTGCAGTCTCTCCACTTGTAAGGAATCTTAAAGCTGCTTCTGGGTTGTGTTGCTCCCTTCCCTCTGTGCTACACTGCTTACATAGCCATTCAATGCAAAATAAATGCATCACCTTTTTTTTTTTTTTTTTATTTCAGTAGGATATTAGCCATAAACCAGGTCAAACATCCACATTTTGACAGGAAAAGGCAAAGTGTTTATCGTAACATGAGCCAGTCCTGCTGAATGTGAGGGCTCTTTGGCCACATAAACACTATATATTTGCAGAAGAATACTTGAGGCTCATTGGTGAAGTAGCGATAGCTTTTCTTCCAATCCAGTTGCCAGTGGAGGTGATTTCTTACTCCGTTCACACGCAGCATGTGAACCTGGGATGTGTCTGCCAGAGTGACAACTTGTGAAAATGTGCTGGGCTGGAACCTGCCTCCATGGCGTGCCGTCACCTGCCTCTTTGTTGCTGTTCAGAAATCAATGAAGAGTCACACAGTTCCAGGCAACAACCTCAGGGCGTTCCAGCTGAAAGAGACACAAAAATGCCACAAAAAGTGACAAAAACACAATAGTCAAGCAACAAAAACGTGCCGAAAAAGCAACAATAACGCATTTGTTCACCACAACTGCCTCTAAAATCCTGCTGCGCCGTCTCTCAAAAAGTTGTTCATTCGGGTCCGAAATGCCGTCATGCACGAGCGGTGCAGCTACATGTTTGACCTGAGGTGGCAGTAGTGAGTATAAAATGGACAACTTGCATCTAGCCCCTTTAAGACTTGGGTAAAGCTGAACTGGAGAACTTGCGCTCGGTTAAGGCGAGGGTTAAGTGTTTAAACAAAATGGCTAATGCGACATCTGCTGGCTATTTAAATGCTAATGCTAATATTAATGTTTATGCACTATGATTCAAAACATGCTACATACTAATGGTTATATTAAAGCCAGAGACCAAAAGTAACCTTCACGTCATTAATGCAGTGACTTTGCCAAAGTTTGATCATCAGCTGTGCTTCTCCTCTGGGGGCCGACATTGCTCAGTCTTCATCTCGTATCTGAACTCGGAGCAATCTGGACATCTCCGAGTTTACAAGATGCATGTCTGTCTGAGCGACGTTCCAGAGCATTTTTTCCAAATTTGGTGGTGGGGGAAACAGGAGCGCCCAGAGGAAACCTACGCAGACATGGGGAGAACATGTACACAGGAAGTGGCTCAAAGTGGTTGGCGGTTTGAATCCTTTTGGCTTTGTGTCCTTGGTTTGTGTTGGTCGGAGGAGATCATTGCGGTAGATTGGCAGCATCGCTTCTGTCGGTCTTCGCCTGGGCAGTGAATGAATAATGCACAGGCTTGTGAAGCGCAATTCAAGTGTAAGGCCATTGTTACTATTACTCAATTATCCTGCTGTCCACGTTTGGATCCTGACCAAAGAGTTAAGTATCACTGCTTCTCTGTACTTACGCAGTTTTATTTGTGTATACCTGCATGATTGTGATGTTTTTGTGTGTCCCAGCAAAGTCAGGTCTGAGGAGAGCCTGTTCACAGGTATTTTGCACCAATAAAACCAACACATTTTTTGTGTGTGTTTCTATTGGATGAAATGTGTGGCTTTTGTGATGATTTGTCAAACTGATCATGCATTTGTTTTTGCGATCAGTAATCTCGTGTTTACATGAGGGAAAAGAAAGCTATAAACACCTAAATCTAATTACAAGCACATATCATTTTCTTTCCGTTTGAAGCTTGTGCAACCCTTCGTTGGAAGTCAGGCCCCTGAGAACCGCACAGCCTGACACACTTTTGGCATACCAAGACGTGCCTCTCCTTGAGCAAGACCCGACTTGATCCACACAGGCCAGAATTGCAGGAGCCCGGGTTAACGGAGGTAAAACGCTGAAAGGAAGAGTGCAGTCATGTTTTGCCCCCGCCCCCCAAAAAACGGGAATCGCAAAAGCTACTGCCACTCTTCAACAGGACCTTGCAAGACATAAGGTAGGTGTGTCACTATCCTGCTCGCTTTCAGCTTGGTAACGTTCATTTTGACGCAGGCAAGAGCAATGGCTTCTGTTCGGATTCGCCGTGGACTTTGCAGCTTACTGGGGGTGTTATGGCTGCTTTCTGCCCTCAGTGTCACAAGTATGTATGCACTTCTCTACTTCAGGGACTTGCCCATGACACATCATCATGACATGCTGCAAACCAAATAATAATAATTTCTACATAGAATGAAAGAATCTTGCATAATAGGGTATTTCTTAATAGATTTGCCTTGATTTAAGCATTTAACCTACATTGTTTTGCACACAGGTGGTTTGGAAATGGACGTCAGTCCTATATATCTGGCGACTTGTGGAGCGAACGCGGCTTTGAGTTGCGTCGTATCCGCGGAGAACGAGCTTGATATCAAGAGCTTTTACTGGATGGAGAAGAAGGACATTTGTGATTGGTCCGTTCCCACCAACCAGACGGACTTTGAATGCAGAACCGACGTTTTTAAAGAGGAGGGGGTGCAGTACTACTTCCATCTGCTCATCTCCGAAGTACAGCCCAAACACAAGGGGACGTACCACTGCAAGCTCCGCGCCAAAGAAGGGGTGAAGAATGCCAAGACAATTCTGCGGGTTCAAAGTGAGTACCGTAATGACTCGATTCGCTTGGAAGTAAAGGGCTACCATTTCAGAAAACTTGGTGTGGCACATTTAGTGGGAATATAATTATAATAGAGCTAACGGTTGTAGCATTAGCGTTTTGTTTAGACAAGACTTATTATGACTTATGACCTGAGAGCGTTCCAGCTGAATAAACTGGTGCATAAACAAAACGGCTAATGCTACAACAGTTAGCTAATACCATGCTAGTTACATGAATGCTTCTCCACAAACACATAATTCAAAATGTGCTACACAAAATTATATTGAAGGCTATGATCAAAAGGAACATTCACTTCACTGGTGCAGTCGTTTTGTTAAAGGGGGGGGTATTATGCAAAATCGACTTTTTCAAGCTTTACATCATGTTATTATGTCATTCCCTGATTAAAAACAGGCCTGAAGTGTTGCCTTGGAACACTCATGTATTTTTGAGTAATCTGTAAAAACTCTGATGGCGGCCATTTTAGGGATAGGTTTGCCTGAGTCCTCCTTGGAACGCCCCCACCTCCTGGAGACGCCTCCGAGCTTTCGTCACCAGCCGAGTAACCAACCACTGCTCCTCAGCAGAACCCCCTCCCCACTGATGCCACAGACAGCGTGTGGAGGGGGCGTGTCGGAAAGGGTCAGAGGTTCTTAAAGAGACAGAGGCCTATTTCAAGACATTCGCTACAGCCATTTTGAGAGAGCAATTTTATACAAGGCAGTTATTCTAATTAACTGCATTTACAGACCAACAGAAGGTTTCGTCATCATTGTAGAGTGCTATAGACTGGTGCTATGGGATTGAAAAAAGCATAATACCCCTTCTTTAAAGTTTTATCATTAGCTGCGCTCCTCCACTGGGGGCCGCCATTACTTACTTCATCTCGAATCCGATCTCGGAGCTCTCTGGACAGTTGTAAGTACGAGTTCGAGCGCGTTCCAAGGCATTTTTCCAAGTGGCAAAAACTACCATTCACAAGTTGCCTGGAATGGACCAAAAAATTGGAAAACGCTAAGCTACCTTTAGCTTGATGCTACATGTGCTAATGTTAGCGTTAAGTGTCATTTTTTGCTTCTACTGGAAAATTTGCAATAGAAAAAACATCCATATGGGTCCGATTTTGGCTTGACTTTATTGGTGTGTGGTAAATATGCTTATAATCCGTAATGTATATCCCATGAAAGTTTTTCCCTCCCCCTCAGCTAGGCCACGCCTCCTTGCATAAATGACGCATTGCCGTATGTATCTATTGCTGATTGCGATCGTTATTTTTTTGCGTAACATAAGATTTATGAATCCTTTTCTCCAGAGTGCGTTGGTGACGCCACCGCCACCCCCGTGACTGCGGGTCAGGGTACGTGCACGTTCAGAGACGTCTTCCCGAGGCCCCATGTGGAGTGGAATCGGGGCCCTGAGAACCTCACCCACCTGGCCGTGACGACGGTGACGGAGAACGCGGAGGGACTGTTCACTGCGGTCAGCACCATCACAGTCCCAGACAAACCCCACAACTACAGCTGCTCCCTCCGGCTGCCGTTTGAAAACCTCCAGAACGAGACGGTGGTCGAGACCCTTAGAACCCTGGACTTCTCCGGGGGACACGTGATCCTTGCGCACTGGTTTGGCCTTTTGCTGGTAATGGTTTTGGGGACGTTAATGGTCTGAAAAGGGAAGTAAAAGGGGGAAATAATAATAATAATAATAATAATAATAATACAATTAGTTTATAAAGCAGTACAATTATCTCTATAATAAGAATTTATAATAAGAATTCAGATAAAGACAGCAAACATAAATTCTGCATTAGGAACAGTGCATAATTAAAGGGAAGGTGAGATAGTCCGGGGACGTGGGCATGAATGCATTGATATGTGAGCAGACAGACTTTGTATTGAATGAGTTGTATGATTGGAAGCCAATGGAGCTCACGGAGGACATGTGTGATATATTCGTATCCTCGTGAGGATTTTTTTTTGTTTGTTTGCGCTTTGCTGGGAATCCAGAGGTATTACAGCAATCCACAGCACCCCCAAGAGCACTTAGCATGGCGACCTGAAGAAGGTGCGTCTACATAGGAAAGTCAGGGCGGGTATCGTCGATAAATAGCAAGCTTTCAATAAACGATTGCCTAATTATTTTTTGATGAAGTATCACACCATTTTTATGAAGAAAAGTTGAAAGAAAGCTAGCTTGAACATTAGTAGCACAGGACGACTGTGACAATGAAAATCATTAATACTATATTTTCCTCCCTTTGTGCTACATTTTGTGACCTTTTTGTAATATTTTGTATTAGCAAGTATTTCTTCCTTCCCACCGAGTCGGTTTGAATGGCTGCCTGGGGCCTGGATGAACATGCCGCCTTCTGAAACGTGGGACCTATCTGCTGTGTTTGGCTCTGCCCAGCCTATATTGGCAAAACATTAAGAGCAAATGCTTATTTAATGTTTAGCAGCAGCAGAGCAAAAGGACATGAGGCAAAGGGAGAACTTGATTTTGGGAACTTCATAATCTGTGAATCTGCTGTTTTACCTGGAGGGGACTTCACATTGTAACAGCAGGTTCATGAGCCAGAGGATGTTGCAAGGTTTTTTGGTTAACATTTTGTTGATGTGTTTTGAGCTGGTGGAACTGGTTTTCCTATTTTTTTTTTTATTTTTTTTCATTAATATGATCATCTAAACGTTTAAATGTTCTATCTATTAAATAGATTGCGCATAATTTTGAGGTAATGTAAATAATATACTTTTACATCTTAAGCCCCTCCCTTTGCTGATCCTAGAGACTAATCAGAGTATCCGGTGCCATTGACTATTGAGACAAGCTTTTCAGTGAACCAGCCTGTCAGGTGACTTTCAAAATCTTTAAAGGGCTGACCCACTAAAAAGGGCTCCACGACCCACTTTGGGTCCTGACCCACCAGTTGAGAAAGACTACTTTAAGGTAACATTTGGAGGTTTTTTCTCTTGGATGTTGATAGTGGCTTCCACAGGCTTCACCAGGTCCACCTCTCTGTTTCTGCTCTGGGCTGTGTTTTGTTGTTGTTTTTTGGCCATGGGATGATTTGTTTCTGAAAAAAGCAAAACAAAACAAAAAAATATAAAATAAAAAAAGTAAATTTTTAACCCGTTTGTCTGCTGAGTCCTCTATGTGTTTGTGTCCCGGGACGCAACAATGACTGAACAAGAACAGAAATCTCAAGTACATTCATTCCCATAGAGTATAAGAAAAACATTGTAATTATATCACATTATAAGTATTATAGACATACCTTTCTATTCTCTCTTTTCTCCAATCCATGTCTCTGCACATGCAACAATTAGTAGGAGTGAAATCTCCCATTGCCTTTTTTCAAAGTGTTTTGACAACTTGTGATACCTCCCTGTAACCAGTGGAGGGCAGCACAACTCCAGTGCTGCGAAGCGTAAGAATGGTTAGCACTCATTACATTGTATTATGTTGAACCAACTATGGCCTCAAAGTACAGTTTGTGTTCTCCACGGGTGGGCTGGGGCTCAAATGTGCGTTGCAGGATGATTTTCAACACTAGAGGCTTGATCAAAGCTTGAATCAACAGAATTCTGTAGGCCTATTGAAATAGTGTATATTGATGTTATAACAGATAGTTAAGGTCTTATAACAGTAAGGCAAATTACTGTTGTCATTTGAACTTGTGATAGTTTGGAGGCGAGTCCCAATTTATAGTCTAAAGTATAGCTAAAATATATAGCCTGTAATATGTATATTATCAGAGAGACAATAGTACAGAGATGATAATGCAGCGAAAATAGTATTATCTCTGTAGTTTTGAGAGATTTGGGAGTTCATGTCACAACAACAAAAGCTTACGACTCTTTACTTATGGCTACAGGGGATGAGTTATAATAGCCAACCGATGAGCTCGGTTTAGATGACCTAAAGATCAACTTTCTTGTTGATTTACAGAGGCTGGGCACGTCTGTTATTTCAACGGGAATGTCAGAACAACTTGCAAGACAGACATCAGGCTACATGGAAGGCAAAAGTTCATCAAGTTTTTATAGCCACAAGGAGGCAGTATAACCGTGTACTTTATATCAAGGAAATCGATGCTAATCCGTGTTTGCTTTCTGAATTCAGTGCAAACCTAAAAGATGAAGAGACAGAATTGTCCAATAACCTTAAAGGTGCATTATGCAACTTTTAATGTGAAATGCAAATTTGACCTTGTAGTCAGTAACCCAGCGGCTGCATGAGTGGTCAGCCCGACGCCTTTACTTCCCATCACAGTGGCCTCTACTTCACTCCAGGGTCAATTGTTTTGCAGGTTTTCTGGTGGGAGGCTCCGTCAGCAGTGAAAACCTTGATCCTAGAGCGTTGTCGAGACCACTGTGACCGAAAGTGAAGGCGCCATGCTGACCACTCATACAGCCGCTGGGTCACTACAAGGTCAAATACACACAAATAGTTGCATAATACAGCTTTAAGTAAATCTATGTTTCGATATGGGCTCAAATTCTCTACTCCACAGTTTCTCTCTTATTCTGACTCATAAACAAACAAAAAATAGGATGACTCCCTGTTATCTACATCTTCAAATGCAAATGCACAAGCCAGGCTGCTGTAAAGATAAAAAAGGAGTAACGATTACTGTAGTCAGTGACAGCAAAAACGTACATCCTGTTCCTTCGAAAAGCCCTCAGTGAAGATCAACTGTAAAGATTCCCATCACTGACAAAACATATGATGTCCTTGTGACGGTCTTCAAGCGTAATTCCTCTTCACACTTGACTTAGTAAAACTAGAGGGGAATAGAAGAAATTGTTCCAAGAGCCCACCGTGACCCTAGGGGAACTCTACAAAGAGTTAACTGGAAATCCTATTAGAAATGTGAACGCTTCAGTGGTCTCTCAAGTAAGTCACACGTACTGTCGACTAAAATATTTTGTCATAATTTTGGTCAAAGTGATATTTTTGACGACTAAAATTGGACTAAAGCTAAATTAAAAGTTTCTCATGAGTCTAAAACTATGACTAAAATGTCCAGATATTTTAATCGACTAAAATAAGACTAAATAAAAATGAAAGGAGAGACTAAAATCATCCAAACTTCTATTGACCGTCTGAAAGAGCCTCAGATCATGTAAATTCTCTGCCAAAGGATCAGCTCTGAGCTTTGTTCATGTGGAGCAGCTCCATGAAGCAGAGGACCTGGATTAAATATGATTATAATGAATATTAACAATGCAAAGTCGACTAAATTTGTCTTAAATAAAATTACTTGCAATTTTAGTCGACTAAAACTAGACTAAAATTGAAGATATTTTTTGGACTAAAACTAGACTAAAATTGAGTTACATTTTCTAAAACTAAAGACTAAAACTTAATCAAAATATGTTGTCAAAATTAACACAGCTGTCGAGTCAAACAGCACCCGACACGACACCGGAGGATCTTTGTATTTATTGACAACATCTACACAGGGAGGAATTGAGCACAGCCGTCGCTACCAAGACCGTGTTGAGGAAATGAAGGTTAAACGCACTCCCAGTTTTCACTCACTCTCCAGCATGACGGTCAGGAGATGAGATGTAGGTCAATATGTCCAGGATTAGCATATTAGCATTGGCATGTTTAAACTCTTAACCCCCACTTTAACCAAGTGTGTTTTCTCCACTTTGGTTTGACCCCAAATCTAAAAGCTTCTCGGTGATATTTGTCATGTTTTCGTCGCTCTTCTGATGATTTTTTGTTTTTGTTTTCATTCAAAGCTTTTAGATTTGTCGAACTCGAGAAAACGCGCTCCGTTAAGGCGGGGGTTAAGTGGTTAAAGGAACAGGCCACCGTTTTTCCCTTCTGAGATATGTTCTTACCTGAGCTTAGACGAGTTGATGCGTACCTGTCTGGTCTTTGTGCACATCCGTGGAAGAGCGTGGTCGCTTCTAGCTTCATCCCGTTTGGAGCTATAGGAATATACTGTGAGTTAGGCCAAATGCTAACAACATCTTTGGTCGTTTTGCGTGACTGAGCGCACGCACACAGACCAGACAGGTACGCATCAACTCGTCTAAGCTCAGGTAAGAACATATCAGGATGGAAAAACGCTGGCCAGTTCCTTTTACTTCTCGCTTTGAGGCAAGAGTACACCAAATATAAAAAGCCAGAAAAACTAATCAGGAAATGCTTTTGAATGTGGAGGACACTTACCACAAAATCAGGAGTAGAACAAGACATGACCGAAGTAGGCGAGTCCTCCAGCCAGGTTTTGTGATGAGAGAACACCGTTAAAACGAAAAGATAAAAATGTGCATGTTACTTTATGTCTTCTTTAAAGGGACTATACGGAGTTTAAAAATGTTAAAAGTATGTATTTTCCTCCCCCTACATGTTCCAGCCATGTCCTAATGTGTAGAATGAGCCCAGACCTGTTCACCACAACTGCCTCTAAAACCCTGCACGGTCACTCAGAAAGGTGTTAATTCGGGTCGAAGTGCCGTCACGCACAAGCTTGATATAGAAGCTGCAGTTACACGTATGACCTGAGGTGGAAGTAGTGAGTATAAAAGAGCGAACTTGCATCTAGCCCCTTTAACCTAGCAAGAATCTTAATCCTTTTGTTTCATCTTTTGATCTTTAGTATTGAAGACTTAAGTAAATGAGCAGCTACGATGGCAGTTTTCATTGGGAGAATATATCTTGTTATGCTGATAATGGTGGGAGCCTTGCTGGTACTTCCAAACAAAGGCTCAATGCAATATTATGTTTTTGATTTTTGGTTCTTTTGACCAGGCTTTTGTTGAAATACAGACAAAACTATACTGTCCCCATCGAACTGGAAAAGCACTTTCTCTAATAGTCTCCACATTAAGTTGCAAAACAACTTGTCTGCGCTGTCTGAAAGCATAAGCGGCAGCAAAGAGTTGGATGGGAGCCACCACTCATTTCGCCTGATTCCGTAACAAAAGTATTCTCATTGGTTGCTATGACAATCCCCGGGGAAAAAAAAAACAGCGGCTACATAATGAGTTTTTCTCTAATTTGTTGTTTTTTCTTCTGCTTTATCTTTCATTTTTCTATCCGGCTGATGAGCTTTTAGATAAGGCTTTTCAAAGGCAGTTCTAATGGAACAAATGAGAGACGGGGGATTTAATTTAGTTCTACTTCACTAAGCTATTGATTCCCTCCTCTTTTTGCAGCATACAGTGTGTTCCCTTGGTCTATCCTCTTGATGTACAGCGCACGTGTCGCCTGTAAAGTGGCAGGTAATGGACAGTGGACTGTATGGACCGTATGAACCGAGACCTCCGTTGACTAGTGCGACTCCCCTCTCTTCCCCCTCGCTCTGATCATACAAGTGGAAACTTGAAATCCGCCGGAGAGCGGCATGTTCAAGACCGGTCCCATTTGTTCACAGAAATGGGTGACTTTTAGAGGAAAAAAAAACAAAAATGAATAAATTGGGCATTAGGACAAACTTGGTTCACCTCACCTCAAAATGTTATTGCTTACTTGTGTTTTGCAACAAATGTTTAAAAAAAAGAGAGAGACATTGTCTTGGCAACAGAAATAACCCTAGCAACAAACATACGGTCTGTAACTTCATGGAGAGAAAAAGCCATTTTGGGCAGCAGTAGCTCAGTTGACGAAGGCATAACTTTAAAGATGGTGGTGTAATCCCTGCCATTGAGCATTGAGCATTGTGAGTTAATTTAACTGATTGTATCCCAGTGAAGTAAAAAAAAAAGATACAGATAGTACTGATCAAATATTTCTCTGATACTCGTAAAGGTAGTTTCAGACAGTTCAGAATCTTTTTGTAAACTTCTATCATAATGTGAATCTCTGAGTTAGCCACTAACTGCAGTGGCTTCTGCCGCTTCAAACATTTGCGATCTCTGCACGTGTTTGTGTTTACATGGTGAGGGGTAGTTGGGGGTGAGGCGTGTGGTGGGGGGTGTGCTGCGAGGTGAGGGAGGTCTCCTTCTGCGGTACAAAGTTGCCTTGCTGTTTGTGACAGTGGCGCATCTCGCGATGCAATGTGGGAATGCAACCATGCCGGTCCAGCAGAACGGGATCGCTTAGAGTAGCTTTAAGTAAAAGTAGCCGACTGAAATATTTGTGGTACAAAATACTGTGTTGTGTGAATAACAATTTTGCATCTGCAAAAACATGAACATCGAGCCCAGATTCATGTGGCAACACAATGAGGACAAACCTTCCTGTTCGTGAGTTAGTGGAATTGACAGTCCATCTGTACAGTGCCACCTAATGCAGTGTTATCCAACCATTGCAACACCATTGAGATAGGGGGTACAGCACGCGGGTACCACTTAAGGATCCAAGGGGTCCTTAAGTGGACCCCTTGGATCCTTAAGGGATCCACTTAAGGATCCAAGTGGTCCTTGGATCCTTAAGTGGATCCAAGGACCAAGGACCAAGGAAAGATTGGGAACCAATGGCCTACTATTTTGAAGTGTCATATGAGCCTTTTTTTTTAATTAAGCAAACATATCCTGCTTATATCTTTGTCTGGCCTGAGTCTTCTTTGATTACGTTTCTCCACTTCTTGCTTGGTCGTCATCTCTCTATCTCAGGGCCAGGCATGGTTGCTTGGCCGAGCTACAGCATCACTTTTAAACAATGCTAGTGTACATAATAATGACTTAAGAGGGGATCTGGGGGTCCTTGCCCAGGAAATTTTTCAAAAGGCCATGACAATATTTTGAGTATTTTTTCAGTACTTCAACTGGGGGTTTTGATGCCATTATGGTTATGGATAAGGTTATGTAGTACTATAAATAGTATCGCAAACCGTTAATATGTAGCCCCTTTTAGTCAGATGTTGTATAACCTGAATATGACACATTGGAAACAATACAAGCAAATTCTCGTTATCTTTTGTGCAAGTTCCTGGAAGAACAGAGGTCTTTTCCTGTCTCCAAATTGAGACATGGGCCTGGTGGGGTCTCTGGGTAACAGCCACAATTCACGGCACTAATACGAGAAGATGGTTCAATAGAGCGCAGACGGACTGACGACTTCAAACACACCGGTTATATAACGTTCTCATTATTTTATATAAGTCTGGCCCCGCATGCTACAGGTCTGGCCTGTGCTCCGAGTGGCATTTTTATGTTTCGGGGGAAAACCATGTCAATTACCACATAATAACTGAGGCTCCAGCAGAGTAGTCTCCAAGGAAAAATACATGTATCTGTGCCAATCTAAATCAGGGTTGATGCTATGCCTTAGGTATACATAACAGGTTATATGTGAGAGAAGTTACGGCTAATGGTTGAACAACTCAGAAGAAAAAATCAGCACAACTTGAAAATGGCAATAAATTATCTGCAGGGCATTTCAATTTGTATAGATTTCAAACAAAGAATGTGTCAGTGAGTGGGAAGTCATTTAAGAAAAGGTCTACATAATCACTATACACGGAGGAACTTTCACCTCAGTGTAGAAATCTCTTATAACGCAACAGACTGGAGAAATTGGAACCAAATGGTGGTAAACAAACAACATGGACTTCATCAATGTCAAGGATTCATGTGGAGCAGGTGTTACAGCGCAATTACAGCAGCCCAGTGGCACTGAGGTGGAAAGTGGTGCGCTCTGTTTTATTGCACCTGAATTGCAACACTGATACAAGTTTTCATACAGAGAAAGACAGTAAAATAAAAAAGTTAGGAAGCCAGCCCACAGATGTAGGGCAAAGTTTGTTCAAGGTTGTATGAAATGACACTGCTAATGGTGCGTACCAGCTTCCAAGCAACTGGTGACTGGTGTTTTCCCCACTTCCAGCTAAATAAACTCGTATGTAAACGAAACTGCTAATGCTACAACAGTTAGATAATATGGGGCTAATGTTACATGAACGTTTCTAAGCGCTAGGTGTTATTAAAAACATGCTAAATTGTAAATGTTCTCAACTTATGTAGCGCTTTTTTACATTCATCAGGCCCAAAGCGCTTTACAGCACGGAACCAGTCACCCATTCACTCTCTCATTCACACACCAATGTATGCAGATGCTGGAGGCAAGGTGGGTGAAGTGTCTTGCCCAAGGACACAACGACAATGTGCATCTGCAGGAGCCGGGATTCAAACCTTCTGATCACGAGACGACCCCTTCTGCCCCCCGTGCCACTGACGCCCCTGCTAAACGATGTTTTGGTGAAAGCTGTGAGCAAAGGCAAAGTTTTGTTGTTTATTATCACTAGCGACACTCTCCCACTGGAGGCCGCCATTGCTGTCTTCATTTTGTATCTGAACTCGGAGCAGTCTGGACATCTCCGAGTTACAAGTTGTAATTACAGTTAGAGTGGCGTTCCAAGACATTTTTCCAAGTGGGAGGTCGGAAATTTACCACTTACTAGTTGCCTGGAATGCACCATAATCTACAGCAGTGTTGCCCCAGGGGTATACTCAAGGACCAGTGTTGGGAACGTTACTTTTAAAAAGTAATTAGTTATAGTTACTCACTACTTGTTCCAAAAAGTAACTGAGTTAGTAACTGAATTACTCTATAATAAAAGTAACTCGTTACCAGGGAAAGTAACTATTTGTGTTGCTATATGTCAAAGAATTTTGTTTTTTTGTTGTTGCTGTTTTCACAAGTCAATTGAAATGGTTAGAACAGACAGGTGTTCAAAGATGTTCAAAGATGTTCATAGTAACTGAATGAACTGAATGGGGGGTGAGTGGGGGAGGCCCCTGTGACTGAGTGGTATTGTATTTGCGCCGCTGTTTTATTAATGTAGGAATATGGCCGTATTCAAAGAGAATGGGGAGGAACAAGAGTAACATGTGCCAACGATCAGGGCAGACTTTACGCACAAGCATGATGTCTCTCCGTGAAACAATCGACAGCAAATATAAGTTTACATGCCCCAGAAGGTTAGTGGCCTTGCACTGTTCTATGGAGCGGAGAGCGGGGAGAGAGGAAGAAGAAAGGCGCTGAGAGAGAGAGGGAGAAAGACGTGTCTCCACCGCGTCCACTGCGTCTTTGGGTTAAAAATAAGTTCCAACACTACTGATCAATGATCACCAACTTGATTCTCCCCTGCGGCTGCACCGCGCTGTGGGGATGACAAGCCGCGGGTCGGGGACACAAGTAGTTTATGGAGCAGAGAGCGCGATGCAGTACTCTGCACGGACAGTCAGATGTGCGTGTTCTGCTCCGTCAGACTCCGCCCACCCTCTCCACTGCTCTCCCCATGCTGACACCGCGGCGCTTCATTCAGCCCAATTGTAACGTGCCACTTTGTTTACCCAGTAACGATAACGGCGTTGTAACGACGAGGAGAGTAATGAATTAGATTACTCCGTTACTGAAAAAATAACGCCGTTACCTAACGCCGTTCTTTTAAACGGCGTTATTCCAAACACTGTCAAGGACCTAGCAGGGGGTACTTGAAACTATTTCAGATTGAGAAAAGGGGGAAATTTGACATCATTTTTTATAGGAATATACCATTATTATACCATTTTAAAGTAATTATTTTCTAAATTGGGTCCTTTTCAAACACAAACTTAAACACTTTTTAATCAGAGGTCAGAAATGTGACTCTGCGCTGCTGTGTTTTTATAGTGTTGTGCTGTATCATTATGATATGTGTTTTAACTATGTGTTGTTTAATTTTTTTCTGTAAAGGCCCAACTAGGGACGGACATTGAGAATTAGCTTTTGCTAAAATGTTGTAGTTTGTAGCACGAGTTTATGTGACATACTTGTCCCTATTCAAATAAACTTAAAATAAATAAATAAATAAACTGCAACAACCTTGAGGTAGGGGGTACACGGATGACCATTGAAAGGCCTAAGGGGTACACAAGACAATAAAGGTTGGGAACGACTGATCTACAGTATAAAACAAAGACTCAAGGTTCAAGAGTTGAGCCCTGAGGGACTCCCAGCATATAAATGGCAACAATTAAATTTTTGAAAACATTTTGTATGTAAGTCTTATAAGACTTGTCTTATATGACTAACACGTGTTCCCCAAAGTGGTGTCTTTTGTACTAGGTGACTTTTTGAGTTGAAGAATGAAGACAGTTTGCCTCTCATCCACAGGTCTTCATCAGCTTCACTAATTAGTGTGGTTGCAGGCTAGACAATCGGACAATCGGACTTGTGGTTGGCTCCACGCATTTTACTCTCAGGCAGGCATGGGCAAACGCTTTGTTTTTTCACACTTGCCAAGGGGACAGGCCAATCCTTGTTTGAGATGGTCAAATACTGTAGCTTACAATTTACAACCTACAAGAACAAGTGTTGGCCTTCCTACATAGACATTGCCACAAAGTTTGTTGTCAGTTTGTGGTTATTCCCAAAACTGAACTGAAGTAAGCTGCAGTTCAGGCTAAATTCTTTGGGCGTCGGGCCACAAAGCTTTACAGCCTACATGTTGTTTGCCCACCTCTTCCAGTTAAAGAAAATAAACAACAAACAAATGATGACTTAACCATTAACTGTGTCAACATATAATCAAAATGATGAATTACAAATGCATCTGTGTCCATTATCTGGTACATTGATGGCATTTTCTTCTTTAGCAGTTACATAATAAAACAGACCAGTCAACAGACCTGTTGTCACTGTGTAGCTTTGTGGTGTGTGCCTTGAGTGGTCCACCCTTAAAATCAGAAGACAGAGTAACTGCTGGAGGTGAGTGCGTGGGTTGTAATCATGACCTCTGCATGTTTTTGTAACAGTCTAATGCGTCATATTCTATTGAGAGAAGCTGATACATAGCTAATGTCTACACTCCTACACGGCGGCGCTGTGCTGATTGTAAACAGCAGAAATTGGGAAAGTGGAATGCAAATGCAATGGGGCACAACATGTCCAGTGTGTTTTATCGGCTTTTATAGTAATTAGCACAATTTCAAACTGTGGGTGTGTGGGTGGATGTGTTGGAACAAAATGAAATGAATAAAACAAAGACTCAAGGTTCAAGTGTTGAGCCCTGAGGGACTCCCTACTAAGCATACAAATGGTAGTGCAATTAATTTAGCTTTTGAAAACATTTTGTACCACATCCTGTTGATGAACAATTTGGACATGGTGGGACATAACTAGCGCTTACCTGTTTTGAGAGCAGACATATTCCATGAGATGGCACACTAGCATTGAGCTGAAGAGTTTAGCACAACAAAGCTAGCTTATTGGCAATAGCATTTCAGATTGAACTCTGACTGTGGGGGTTAAAACGTTTTTGTAAACAACTGGACACTAGCTAAATCAGTTGCATTGCTTAACAAATTGTTAAAATGCAAGCCCTACACCAGCTAGTTGATAAATCTTCATAATGGTCAAAAAATGGCTACCGAAGTGTTCACCAGATGGCACTATAGCAGATGACACATAACCCATGAACAGTGTGAAACGGTTTCTTTGCATCCCTCCCCATTATCTCGCTGCATTACACGTCCAAACAAACCCTGAGGTCATGTGCCTCCGAACCCAAACACTCGGATATCCACTCCTCCTCTTCCCCCTCTTCCTTCGCCATGCTCCAAGACATTTTTTACATCTTTGCGTGTCAGCAACGCACTGCTCGTCAGTAAAGCTCCAGCAGTTGAACTTATTGACTCGAGGCGCAGCGACGCATCATTTTGCAAATCAATAGAACCAGTGCATGGCTGATCACAGTAGACAATGAAGACGGTCATATTGAGAAGGAATGATTGTTTTATATAATGCAAATTCTGATTGTAAGGTTTCCCACAAAAGTAAACAAAGTGGCTTAGAGCACACACCAAAAAACAGCTATCATAAAACAGACGCACATGCAAATCGGCCTTATCAGACGCGTGAGTTGCGGGGTTTGCCATATTGAATATCTTAATCAACACACACTGATTGATACAGCCTGGCATGGGTACGGCCCATGCGTCCCATCCATTCCATATTCAGCCAGAAAGTGACGCTTGCTGGGGCTACTCGATTGCCTTAATATAATAAAGTAAAGGTCCTATTAGATAATTAAACCTTAGTTTAGTATATTAGTTTATTTGACAGGAACCGTGAATACATTCGTCTTAAAGAAAAGATGCCGTGTACCAGATTTAGCATTTTTTTATCTGCAGCGAGAAATATCCATGAAGCAAATAAAATCATGAGCGACAAGTTAAATTGGCATAAACGTGAAATTGCCGGATGGGAACGCCATTCTGGATGAAAAGGCGTAATGATGTCTACAGATGAAATGTCATCATGTAAATTATTTGATATATTAGGCTGCATTCACGTGACAGAGGTTGAGAGCAGCTAAGAAATCTAAGGTGGTAACTATGGTAACTGTCAAAATGCAGATTGCTTTAAGGCTAATATCTCTGTCATTCCTGGCTCTTACCAAAAAGTCACACAAAAATGAATGCCCTGTCTTTCAGCACATATAAAAAAAAAAAGTCCAATCACCTTCTCATTATTGTCTCCAAAAGTTGTGGCAATTTTCAGAAACATGGTTGTCATGCTGGTCAGTATAAAGTATGTACGTGTTTTACACTGACCAAAGCAGTATAAAGCTTTGGTCAGTAGCTTTATACTGTGCAACTGTACAACAAAATTGTGTTCAGATGCTGGGTTAGTCCTGAGCCGCTGCGATTGAGCGTGTCACCACTGTTTTCCAACCTGAGCAGCGCGTTTTTGGAGGCAGGGGAAACTGGAGGAAACCTGGCTGCCTTCAGTGCTCCTCTGAAACGGAGCACCACCTCCTAAGTTAGGCCCCGTTTCAGAGAGTGTTGTCCCGCACTGGTCAGCTCCTTCATCCTCCTGCGCAGCTCCCTCCGCTCCACAACAGTCTTTCACCATCTTCTCCTCATTTGCCTTTTTTTTTGTTTCCTGTAGCGCCTCTTCTGACGCCTACACTGTACTGCAGGTGTGGGGGGCTCTCGGTGTCTCTTCAGTGTTTCAGGAGAAGACATTTGTAGGTCTCATAGCTGCTTGTGTACATTTCAAAAGCTGCTTTCTTCAGGACCATTATGGACTCTCTGCAGTAAAAACAAAATCCACAAACCCCACAAAAACATGCATGCGCAGTTGTGGTATGACGATTGTGCAGCTGATCAGGTGGAGACAATACATGTCAATACATGGATATATTTACCTCATATCTGGGGACACGTTGCGTTTCAGTAAACAAAAATGTAATGGTTCCACTGCCCAGGAGGATCTTGAATCTGGCCCCCAGAGCTACAAACAGTTCTGGTACAAGCAAAAGCAATTAAGTCTCTTCTCTCTGCTCTATAGCCCTAATCATAATCAACACATTTATTCACTCGAGTGGAAAAATGACTGGTGGCATAAGCGATGAGCATGAGATCTGTGACTCAATGTCTGTCTAGGCGTCTCCTTGCATAAGCTCAAATTGTCCATGATGCTTTCTTTAACCCGTATCCATATATTAGTGCACCAGGCAAGCTAGACATGCCATGAAATGTATGAAGTGAACACACACGCCAACACACTCTTGTATGTGTCTGACTATCTCATTCAGCCCTGGTGTCTCCATGGCGATGTGGACCGGCGCGGTAACAATAGCATCTTTTCTTGGCAGCTGGTGACCAGAGAGGTGACTTTCTTCAGCAAGTTGTCTTGTCTTGTGATACAGGTCTTCTTCATAATACAGCTTATAGCTCTGTCCAACTTTGAGAACAGGATATACCGCTAATATAGCAGTGGTGATAAATGCTAGTCTATAACAAACAAGGCATGTCTTCAAATGATAGCTAAAAGCTCACTTACTAACAGCTTGAAACAGAACAGAATGCAAGTTTTCAACAGCTAACTTTGATTTCATTACGAGTCTCTTATGCGCACGTGTCCTGACGTTTTATTGGTTGTTAAGCAACTGATAAAAGCGAATGGTACATGCAAAAGGACACTAAAAGGTTACATGCGAATACACATTAAACATTGTTTCTTATTAGTAAGGGAAAAAATACATGAACAATGCATTGAAAAGGTCTCAACTATAGTTCTAATTGGAAGAACAGCTCTAAACAAAAACATTAGTCAATGACCTTTTCTGTCTAAAGGGTATGCACTGATTAGAACTCTATCTGTGTGGTTTGCCTATTGCATTTCTGGGCTTCCTGGTGTGTTCCACAATGATAAAATAATAGGGATAGTGGATTTACATTATTACATTTTATATTGTTCTTAAACAATTTTTTATTATATCTCGTGCTAGCAGCTAGTTGTTGTTTGCACGACCGTGAACAGTGTTGCTCTTGCAAGTTGTGAAATGTGCTCTAAAAATCTAGCCTGGCATCCAGACTAATCTTCGATGTTTATTAATTAATAAACAGGAGACTAGTCTGGTGACCCTGTCGTAGAAAAGCTACTGCTTGAGGCGGGACTAATGTGGGACAACCGGCTCCGTATCGCTGCGTCACTTCCTTTGAAAGCGCGCAATGGAGTGTTGCCAGACCCTCTTCTGTAAAGAAGCGGAGTCTGGTTGGCGAGACTAACGAGCCTGACAGGACTGTAGCCTCATAAAAACATTTTACACTTGTATTGCACTTTACAAGCCTGTGTCACAAGTGCTACACTGTAGTCATTATTGCCCTGGGACAGACTGTCCATATACCACGTGGCTACAATGTGTTGTTTATATCCTGACATAATCACTTATTATACTAGTGCCCTCTGCTGGACACATGTGGAATTCTTTCCTTTTTTGTTTAAGCTGCCCCCTAGTGGCTGGAGTGAGCTTTCTGGGTATTTCCTTAATATTCATAGTTCCACACAGGTATGGGCGAGATACTTTTCTGACATTTCAGAAGTTTATGCTATACAACATGTATGCTATACATCTCGCGGGCCGGAGGTGGCCGAGTTACAATAGGGTCACCTCTGGGCCTGGACTCCCCTGAAAAAGAGATACTGAACCTGTCTGTCTTTCCTTGTACAAAAAAGAAAGTTATACAGATTTGAGATGCGTTGTTAAGGCGGAAATGAGTTTCAAAACAACACCTCGCCTCTGTCACTTAATGTAATCAGTTTTCATTACCTTTTAGGATAGAAGTTTAAAAGTTATTGCAAAAAAATAGCCCGAGGACGATTCAGACTTTTAATATATCCGATGAGTCTATGTTCCAATAATAGTCTGCATTTTAATTTAATATTCATCGCTTCTGGGGCAGTGACTCTAAACAAATGATCATGCTGTAAAACAGAGGAGAGAGTTATCGATGAGGAAGTTCAAGGGGGAAAAAAAAACAACTAATGGGAATTGTGATCTTTCAAGCGAACCACAGACCTACAGAACAGACTTTGAATATATGGACGCAGCACACAAAGCCTTTGGGATAACGACATATGTTTGTGAACGGTTCACAACTGGGTCAGGGCCAGGAAATCACGCCTCCAGCGGTCCAACAATCCCGCCGGAGAGGAAGAAATATTCAGCCAACAAATGTTTCACCTGCGGTCACTCGGACAAGCACTTTCGCGTCAGAAAAAATGAGAGCCATTCTCAGAAAATTGTTTTGTGTTTTGTTCTTTTCTTGTGCCCTGAAGATTTTCACAGGTCAAAACCAGAATAACAAGGCAAACTGAACAAGTAGAAAAAGCAGCTGGCAGCGTCACAGCAGCCATTCAAGGACAAG
Organism: Gobius niger; assembly: GCF_951799975.1. Lineage (NCBI taxonomy): Eukaryota > Metazoa > Chordata > Actinopteri > Gobiiformes > Gobiidae > Gobius > Gobius niger. Next base: position 29,708,538 of record NC_136861.1, on the reverse strand, counting down.
GATTAAACAAGGTAATGTGCCCCTTGACAAAAACGTTTGAACGCCCCTGCTAAAATGAAAAGATGTTTGATGCTTGACTTAACTGGCGAGAAAGTGGGGGAACCCGAGTCAAAACGAGCTTCTCGACTTTCGCCCCTGACGTTAATCAGCTGATTTGTTGATTTATTGTTTAATGTGAGCTTTTTATCAGTTACTTTCTTGAGTTCAGTGTGAGCTGTCATTGTCCTCGGAGTAACATAATTGGAGGGAAATGACTGACACTAATGCGAGCAACAACAACAAAAGGGCGTGATATTTTATAAAACCAACAAGCAGCACTTGAACTCAAACCAACTGGGGACAATAACGTCACATGAAAACAAGCTCTCCAGTTCACTAGACGCAGCAATAGCAGCCAGAGTACAAGTTCTGAATCTAAACTCAAGCTAAAACATGGCTTGGGGACATGACCCTAGATTGCAGTATTGAGTGAAAAGAAAATCAAGGTGTGTGTTTTGCTGTGTTTTTGTCAACAGAAAAAGATTCCCAAACAGTGCACTAAAGCAGCAGTGGTTTATTGTAACAAATGGTTTTCACAGCTGAATGCCGTGGAAAGAGTTTATTATTGTGTAGTTTGTGTAGCACTTCATGGTCAGCCAGTCTGGGTCACGCATTGAAAGGTGGGAATGTGAGAAATGACAGCACTTTGAGCTGTACAAGTGCAAGTTCTTAACAGATGTTCCTTTTATGCTTCTTTTTTTCCCCCGGTCACCACCCACATAGAGTTAACCATGGCTAAAACCACTTAGGAAATGGACATAAAAGGACTTCTACAACGCCAGCACCTGTCTCCAGTAGCTGAAGCAGAAGTTGCAATGTTCTTTGCTTTCAAAAGAGGAATAGCAAGTTCACATAATATCAGTTACAGCTGCAGCACCTTTTCAGACCACATACTGTCGCCATGGTTGTCTATCCAGCCCACGACCAACCCACTTAGTGTGTATAGCTGAAGATTTCACAGAGCTGACAGGAGTCTAGTCTAGTCTACAGCCTGCGTTCAGAAACATCAGATCTTGGTGTCTAAATAGAAGCTTAGTGGTTACAGCCTTTTGGGGGACGGTGTTAATGAGAGTGAAACAATCCTTTTGGTGGCAATTCCCTTTGCAGCACTGTCATAATAATAAAAAACGGAAATAGCATTGTACCTAAAAGTGCAATAACATGGTGATTGCAAAAATGGTAATTACGTCATAACCATTACCCTAATCCAGTATAAAGGCTGAAACATTGCTTTCATTTTCTTTTCAAAATGAGTTAACCATTGTTATCCGTAGTCAGTCTATTTATATTCTATGCCACGTGATACCTGTGCTGTCGAGTGTAACCACTATTTCAGTTTCGCTTAACAACAACAAACCTAACGACATCAGAGTGCCACATGTGCAAAGGTGTTGCAGGGAAAACAAAGCAAGACAAAGTTACACGACTTCTAGTATAAAATATACAGACACTGTGAGGAAATATGTTTGGCCAATAGGCAGGGTTGCCAGGTCCGCGGTTAAACCGTGGAATTGGGCGGTTTTTAAAGCCATTCCGCGCGTGAAAAAAACTGTCCGCGTTTGTTTTGCCTTGCTGTAATCAATGTTGACTTGATCAAAATCACTATTTCAAAGGCAAATCTAAGGCTCTGTAAGCTGCTTTTTCAATAAGGGGGGGAAATAGGGGCGGTTTCTCATCATCGCAGGAGCACATAGGCTCTGTTAACTAGTAAACAATATTGAAAATTCCACCCGCGTATGTCTGCGGGTTTTCTGCGGTTTTCAGATATTCTTGGGCGGGTTTGGCTGCCCAGACCTGGCAACCCTGCCAATAGGGTCTGTGTACGATATGTTTTTGGCAACATCCTGCTGGCAAGGGTCGGGTAACGGCAACTTCCAGATCACATTATAAGGTAAATTAAAATAAAATAGGAAAACTAAAATACCAGAGAAAATAAATAAATGTAAGTAAAATGTATGCTTCATAAAAATGTGTTCAGATTGTAACGCAATTTCACCGCTAGCTTGTGTCAAATTAGCGTTAGCCTTTAGCTTCTGTGTTTAAACATCCGCAATTAAACACAGAAGCCTCCTTGGTTGAAATATTTGCATCCTGTGTAAAGTTTTTGATATGTAAGCAATTGTCCAACGTTCTGCATGTTTTCTGTCACATACTGTAAAAATATATAGATATAAACAAGGTATGGCTAAGTCCTGGTAGGCATAAGCAAGAAACAGTCATTAGGAAGCGAGTTAGCATAAGGACATACTCTGGCACTTAAAGCAGTATTAAGTAACTCTTCCCCCTAGAGGCCATAAGCGCAACTGCAGGTGTTGTAGCAAGTTACGATTTTTTAACTTATTAATTGTCTTGGAGAGCAAATACTACTAAGACGAAGGGAGAGAGGGTTACTGTGCATCCAATTATACAATGGAAATGTTTTTTTTCCAGTCAAACTTGGCTGTAAATACTGTTTAAAGTGACGTTAGCCCGCAGTTAGCCTTGCCCGCTAGCATGTTAGCTTCTTCTTCGTGATTCTATTGTTGTTGTTGCTTTCTCCGCACCGTTGGCAGTCAAGTTGCAAACATGGTTTTCTGGCCAGAGACACCAGGGGGAGATGAAAGACCCTCCAATCATCCCATAAACACTTGTATTACCCCCACAGGGACTACGAAACGGATTTATTAAGGTAAACACGTTACTTAGTACTGCTTTAAGTAAACATTTAAAATATATATATTACAGTCTGGCACTGTAATATAGAGCTAGAGCTGTACAATATGAGGGAACAGTGATATCTATACCTCTGCCCGCTCATGCTTGGATATATCCTTTACGCATGCCCCTACCACAAACAAGAAATAGTTTTGTTTCTAATCCAGGAACAGGAAAAAAAAAAGTCTCTTGTTTTGATTGATTGCCATACAACGTACATGAAATGACCCATGGAGCGATGAACACGCAGGTACGACCGTATAGATGAGGGGACGGACATACCTTGTACCAGGGACCCCATCTGCTGGGTCTACCACCTGCTGGGGCCCGGTCTCATTATCCAGGACGTGATGTTCTGAGGCAGAGGACATTGACAGGGGCCCAGAGCCAAACTTAGCCACAGCGAGCGAGGGCAGACGTTTGAAAAGATGAGCCTGTCCACATGTGCTCTGCTCAGGTTCCAACAGACAAAAGGGGTCGGCTTAGGAGAAAAGAGAAGAAATGGCAGGCAGATTCTGTGTGTGTTATGCTGCTGACATACATTACTCCGTGTACTTTACAAGGTGAAAGACATTGTGCACTTTATTGTCAACACACTTAAAGGTAGAGCTTGTTGTACATACTTCGTAAACAGGACCTATTTATGTATTGAAAATCGTTTAGATTTTTTAAAATGGTTCTCAAACCAATTATTCAATCAGAATCCGCACTTATGTTTGTCAGATCAATCAATCAAAGTTTATTTCAACACCAGAAAGACCAAAGTGCTTCACAGAAAGATAAAAAATGACTGCATCCTAGACAATCAGTGCGTTCTAGGCATTAACCCCTTAACTCCCACCTGAACCGAGCACATTTTCTCCAGTTTGGCTTTACCCCAGTCCAAAAGCTTCTGGAAAAAAAGCTGTTAAAATAGCAACAAAACTGAGACAAAAACAAAGATGGAAATGTGACAAAAAGAGAGAAAATTGAGACACAAAAGTGACGAAAAATTTATGAAAAAGTGGCAAAAATGTGACAAAAAAAATGATGAAAAAATGACAAAAAAATGACAAAAAATTGTTAAAAAATTGTCAAAAAAATGACAACAATGTGACAAAAAATGACAAAAAAATGACAAAAATGTGACAAAAAAAATTACAAAAAATTGTAAAAAAAAATAGACGAAAAATGAAAACAATGTGACAAAAAATGACAAAAAAATGACCAAAATGTGACAAAATGTGACAAAAAAATTACAAAAAATTGAAAAAAAATTGAAAAAAAATTGACAAAAAAATTACAAAAAACTGACAAAAACTGACAAAAAATGTGATAAAAAATTGACGAAGAAATGAAAAAAATGTGACAAAAAAGTTACAAAAATGAGTTGAATACCCATAAAAAAAAAAAAGATGGAAAAAAAAACGGATGACGTGAGGAAAAAGATCCTCTCGGTTCAGGCGGGAGTTAAGAGGTTAAAAGACAATTTGAAGAGATGGAGTCTTTATCCGTGAGGACACTCAGACTGAAGGGCAGCCTGTTCCACGGTTTAGGCGCGGCATGACAACCACAAAGGAACGGTCGCCGCATCACTTCACAACCCCAGAACCTCAAAAATAATAATCAAACAGTAAAACAAAGTACTGTATAAAACAACTTCAGCCGACTGAAGTATAAAGGATGAATTAAATGAAGCAGTGAGTCTATCTTATATTGGTACAACAGTGTTATTCATTCCCAATAGGAGAATACCACATGCAGAGTGAAATTAGCTTTACAATAATCAGCACATGGCATAAATCTGGAGTCTGTCTGCGTATGTTCCACACTGCAATTATTCAATTATTCCCTTTGGAGATGATTATTTCAATAATGCTTTAGTCGCAATTATTCCCGTGAGTCATTTCAGACCTATTTTAATGACCTTTATGACTGCCATTCACCAGTGTTAGTAAGATACGATTCTTTTAGTGTCGGAACAGAAAATACGGCATAAGTGGGGTTATTGGTCATTGCATAACAAGCCTGTGGTGAGAAATACTGTAACTCCCCCATAATAGACTTGACTCATCACACAATAACAGTCGCAAAGAGAAAGAACTGCATGTAAAAAAAAAGCCAGGATGTACATTAAAGATGAGGAGACACTGTTTCCAGACTTGACAGCAATTATAGTTACAGCAGTGCTTCAGAAAGTTGTCGGTTTGATCTCCCCAACCACGTTACCGTCACAACAAAGCACTTCATACTCTTGTAATTTTATTGTCAATCATAATATTAGCTGTTGTTTTGCTCACATTGTTGCTTGAACTTATTCACGCAAGAATTGAGTAGCGGAAACTGTTGTGAAATAGGTATGGTATTTCACAGAGGGTATCCTGGGGGAGACTCTACACAATAAACCCAGTCCAGTCGACGATTTGAAACACTGCATGAATGTGGAGTGTGAATGGTCGATAGGGGTTAGGAAAAGATGGATGCATTATGTTCATTGATTTATTTAGTACTTCTTTTAGCATTTCTCAAACTGTGGTCCACGTGGCACTGGTGGTACCTCTTCATGTGTCAGGGTCAATTTAAGACTTTATTCATTTTTAGACTTTATTTATTTTATTTCATTTCATACACATTTTGTATAAGAAAGCAAACTCAAGGACTAGGAGGCACTGCAGGTCAATAGAATAAAAATGATAATTTTGAAATAATGCAGAACAAACCTTGACGTTAGTGTGTATTTGACCTTTCAGTGACCCAGCGGCTGTATGAGTGGTTAGCATGGAGCTAATGCGCTCCAGGATATATTGTTTGAGGGTTTCTGGCGGGTGGCTAAGAACAACACCTCTGACCCCAGCCATGTTCTGAACCCAGAATATGTGCTGTTACCATCAGGGCGGCGGTACCGTGTGCCACACTTCAATAAGGTCAGATTAAAGAACTCCTCTGTTCATCAGTCCATCCTGAAACTAAATGAGGAGCTTAAGTCATAAATCAAAGTGTTATGGCGAGTGGACAATTGTTTATAATGTCTTTGTGAATTGTCTTATGTCTTGTCTGTATTTTGTGTTGATACGGAACAGCTGAACTGTAAGACAAATTTCAGATCTTCGCATCTGACAATAAAGTACTTATCTATCTATCTATCTATCTATCTATCTATCTATCTATCTATCTATCTATCTATCTATCTATCTATTCTGATTGTTGATGTTTTCTCTGCTGATAGAACCATCTCTATGGTTACGCATACATTCCAACCTTGAAAACAGAAACCCTCAAATACAATATATCCTGGAGCGTCTTGGAGGCCACAGGGATGGAAAGTAAAAGCGCAATGCGAACCAACCATACCGGGGTCGAACCGTCATTCCGACAACCCTCCATTGCGACATCCCGTCAATCCGACAATTTTGACACCGCTATTCCGACAATTGGTCCTTAAGGTCAGGGCTAAGGTAAGGTTACGGTTCGTTAACTAACAACTAATGTATGTCGGAATGGCGGGACGTTGCACAAAAGATAACAGTGTCACCACTCCGACAATGGGAGAAAAAAATGTCGGCAATTAGACCTCAATGTCGGAGTGGGGGGGTGTTAGAATGGTGGGGTGTAACCATCCATCCCGTACAGCCGCTGGGTCACTGACAGGCCAATTATGCACTAAAATCAACTTTGCATAAAAAGTTCCATAATGGACCTTTACGTTTTTTCTACAGCAAATGTTTCAGTACTTTCACTTGAGTTAAAATATTGACTGAGCAAATTTAACTTTTACTGGAGTAATATTTGACCAGAACATTGACCATGAAATCAATTACTTTGACCAGCGCTGGTTCGAATGATACGTTGCTTGAACTTAAGTATGTCAAACATACAAGTGTAATCTACAAACGCAATTATCTACTTTCCATTCTGTCTAAACAAATTATGCTTTCCACTATTATACAATTGATTGGAATGTTAACAGCACAAACTGCTCACACGGCGCTGCGCAAGGGCGGGTGGCCTGTACCAGCACATGTGTCCGTATGCACGTTTTCTAAGTCTTCCTGCCTATCTTTTATCCTCTACTCTGTTCTGAACACGAGTTTAATTGACTATCCACCCTGCGTTTTTCAAAGAAAATGAAGCTTTCACCCAATTAACCATTGTCATGCAGTGTTAAACGCAGAAATTGGTCACTAAGCACTGCGTATTGAGCGGACGACCTGTAGCCTGTCTCACCACATGTGTCCTGGTTTTCTAGGTTGCCGTATAATACATCTGTGTTCTTTGGCTGTATCGCCAACTGTCGGACAGACCCAAATCGCAGACAGACAGTTTTAGCAGAAAGACAAGACAGCAATGGGCGGCACTGGTGCTACTGCCGTGGCACCTATAAAAATGCATGAATAGTTACAGATATATTCTTCAGTGGCCTAAGCAAACCGTCTCCACAGTTGGAAAACAAACCGGTTAGAGCCATCTTCCGTGTGCTGTACTGAGGGATGACACTCATCCACAGGACCATAGGGGAACCGCAAATTCAATCTACTGCGATGCTACAGCGTTGCACCATGATGACGCACTCCCGGGACAGGACCCTCAGCAACACTCATACGAGGTAATACTCAGTGCTTAATTTGATCCCGCGTTTGGCGGAACACATTCATCCAATTTTCAGTTTTTCAGGGTTAAGGATCCGGGAAATATTTAGTAGGATCCGGCAAAGATTTGATCTGATATAATGGTGTTCAATGAGAGTGTTACGGGAAATGTTTTGCCGTGTTCCCTGAATCCATCACTTCAGACTAAAAGTGTTCCTGAAACTACAAATTACAAATTAAGCACTGGTAACAGTAACAGTAAATATTGCAATGATATCTACCTATTGGACAGAGGACCCAAGCGCCAGCACCGGGTTTAACAGGATGCGGAAGTTACACAAAGTCAGAGGGCAAACAATACTAAACTGGGGCCTTTTATAGTGCGCCTCCAGCGGGAACAACACTACCATAAAAAATACTTGCATCATCACACACTGGCCTAAAAGGAACAGGCCACCGTTTTTCCATACTGAGATATGTTCTTACCTGAGCTTAGACGAGTTGATACGTACCTGTCTGGACTTTATGCGTGCACTCAGTCACGACCAAAGACTTTGTTAGCATTTGGCCTCTCCCAGTATATTCCTATAGCTCCAAATGGGGGTGAAGTTGGAAGCTACCACGCTCTTCCACGGGCACAAAGACCAGACAGTTTGGAAGATCTGTGTTCCCCCAGTCACGCAAAAAGACCAAAGATGTTGTTAGCATTTGGCCTATCCCAGTATATTCCTATTGCTCCAAACAGGGTGAAGCTAGAAGCGACCAAGCTCTTCCAAGGGCAGGCACAAAGACCAGACAGGTACGTATCAACTCATCTAAGCTCAGTTAAGAAAATCTTTCGCTCTCTTTCTCTCTGATTATTATTATTGACTTATTTTTGGATAGGACAGTAGCATATGGCCAACATCAAACTTGATGTTGGCCATATGCTACTCATCTCCTTCTGTTTTGCGGCTTAGACAAATAAACAATATTCATTAAACCATGTAAAAGTATTTGGTCCTATGCTGCTTATGCTTACATCCTGATGCAGCTTTCCCCATTTCTGGTTCACATCCGTTCCCAGGCCAAATGGGTTCGGATTCTTGTTTGATCAAAGTTCCATAATGATAAGGCTCTGAAGCAAAGTAAAGCAACATGCACACAAAATGAACTGGTGGTACATCTTGTCCAACTAAAGTGTACATAGAGCATTCTTGTTTCATTTACTAATAGCTCATCAAACATGGTTGTGTGCTTAGGTGTGTCTTCTACTCCTGAAATAGATCTGACTTAACATGTTGACATTTCTTTGGTCACATCAGCCTTAAGTTTAACCATACAGTACATGCACTTGTTATGATTTTACAATGTGACTTTTGAGGTCGCCACAGTTGAGGTTCCATAAAACCACACCACATGACCACATAAATAACAATTCTAAGCTTCCACCAAGGCTGGCTGCTATGTTTAATGAGTCATAGATATGAGAAGTAGCTTGGGTGCAATGGGATTATGCAATGATGGATGGTCTGGATCCAAACAGAGGTCAAACTCCAAAGACAGGACTCCCCACTGACATACCAAAATATAAAATGGGTCACTTACATTTGAAGTTTGAAGGTGGGCGATCAATCTTATATTCCAGTCTAGGTTATTGTTCAGATGTACCTAGAATTATTTTTATATTGTGCAGTATTTTATTGATATTGTTCTAATCTTGAGTTTCTGTATAACTTTGTTGACCGTTAGCTAACTTAATTTTATTCACGCTTCTTCTTTACCGTCTTGTGACTCATGGCAAAAGTGGGGCAGATATCGTAAACTATAGCTTGCTGAGCATGTTGTGAAAATGAAAGGGGCAAGGACAGTACCTTGAGGAATGCCCATTCCTACGAATAATGACCAAGTGTGAGACCAATATGAGATTACCAAAGTCAATTACACACTTATCTAGAATTTATCATTATTTGCGATGTTTGATAGCTAAATGCTAACGGCTATTGGAAAAGTTGATTGAACAGGCTAACGAACTCTGAAAGGTCCTGGAGTAGCCACATACGCTAGATTCGAGCATCGCTTCTCCTTTTTAGTTCTATGGTCAAAAACCTTCACAGGGAAAGGAAGCTGAACGCCATGAACAGATGAATTTAAAGTAAAAATAATGCAGCAAAGTGTTTTTCACCAACTGGATTCATGTATAAGAAAAGAAGCAAATGATTTCACAGCATAGCAATAGAACCCAAATGAATGTCTTGAAATGTGGAGTTATTTGCTTGGACACTCTTGAAACATCAAGAGTTCTGCTTAGAAATGAAAAAAATGAATAAAAAAAAAAAAAAAAAAATCTATGAGCATACCCTCATTTAGAACAAAAACATGAATCAAACTGAGAACTTGCACAAATGACACTTGACAGCTAAATGACCATTTTGCGTGCCAAGCGTGAACACTTCGGCCAATGACTGACAGCTATAACATTGCCCCCTACTGCATTCAGCCATATCTTAGCAACATGTGACAAAGGCCAAAGCATCATATACCAGAAATCCCAATATCATAACCATAGCAATGAAACTAAATCTTTTTATCTTTTTATCCAAATGTTATAAAGATCAATCAATGGATTCTCAGTGTTTTGTTTTTCTCACGATATTTTCCACATAGGCGTCAAGAGCATCATATAGAGTAGGTGATTTATTCAGTGAGTCTTGCGCCATTATGTGTCCCCTTTGTGATTGTAGAGATATAATCAATGCAGTGTGTGGATGCTCTTCTGTCATCTCGACACGTGAGCGAGGTGTCATGTGCATCCATCGAGTAAAACATCACGTTTCTGACTTCTGTGGTGGCAAAAAAAAAACATTACTATCTTATTAAACTACTTATAGGCAACTGACTGGCGGGTTCATCAGTGATTCACTGTCTGCCACGTGATCTTGAAATATTTTTATATTTGTGTGCAACACTGCTAACAACCTCAAATGTACGTCACAAAAATTAAACAAGTTGGATACAGTCTGATGAAAGACCTCATTGGTTTTTGGTACATGGTTTCTTGTGATGCAGATAGTGCGTCACCTAATAATATGAACACCATTATTTGGTGATAAATGATGCAACCAGCTTTTAAAGGGGGGGTATTACGCAAAATCGACTTTTTCAAGCTTTACATCATGTTATTATGTCATTCCCTCATTAAAAACATGCCTGAAGTGTTGCCTCGGCACATTCACGTATTTTTGAGTAACATGTAAAAACTCTGATGACGGCCATTTTAGGGATAGGTTTGCCTGAGTCCTCCTAGGAACGCCCCCACCTCCTGGAGACGCCTCCGAGCTTTCGTCACCAGCCGAGTAACCAACCACTGCTCCTCAGCAGAACCCCCTCCCCACTGATGCCACAGACAGCGTGTCCGAAAGGGTCAGAGGTTCTTAAAGAGACAGAGGCCTATTTCAAGACATTCACTACAGCCATTTTGAGAGAGCAATTTTACACAAGGCAGTTATTCTAATTTACTGCATTTACAGACCAACAGAAGGTTTGCTCATCATTGTAGTGTGATATAGACTGGTGCTATGGGATTGAAAAAAGCATAATACCCCCTCTTTAACACAGATGTCTTCCATTTCTCCAGGCTTGACTGGTACAAATGTGTAATTTATTTGTTAGGGACAGTGTACAAAATACATTAATTTTACGAAAATATGCTTTGTACCGAAAGCATCTGCATTCCCCGGGCAGGAGCACACAGTATTAAAACTTTATATTACAGTCAGTACACTAACAAATACATGCAATATTAGCTGAACAGTGATCATTTAAAACTAATCAGATGTTTTTTTAAGAAACCACCACTGCCTAAAATCTGTAAAATAGTAAAAAACGTTTTCTACAATATTACATTTGTAAACTGTAAGTGTGCTGATGCTGACACAGCTGGTTATCGAGGATAAATTCCTTTCAGTTTCGAGTGAAACGATTCAGATGTACTGACAACTTCACAACAACCTTGGTTGTCTTGTCAAAGGAAAATGCTGTAAATAGTCATCATTATCCATTCCATTTTTCACAAACAAACCTTGCCCAGCCGTGTCAATGCGCACCACCTTATCTGTGAAACTGCTGCTCCTGCTGTCATATTTGGCATACCGTCGCTTTGGCTTTCACCTCTCTCGCTGCATGTGCGGGCTCTCTCCCGATTTGCCGGGAGAAGGAGGCGGGACAAGTGTGTGTGAGCATAAATAGCTTGAGAGGAGCGCGTCTGGCTCAGAGAGACACGCTCAACAGCCCTCTCCATCTCTCTCCTTTCCTCACTAACTTACCTTGTGATAGCCAGCGACGATGTCTTTAGAAGTGAAAGAGAAAACAGAGGTGCGCTTGGTCTTCCTCGGGGCAGCCGGGGTGGGCAAGACGGCCCTCATCCAACGGTTCCTCAAAGACACCTTCGAACCCAAGCACCGGCGCACCGTTGAGGAGCTGCACAGAAAAGTATACGAAGTGGGCGGAGTCAAAGTCACCATCAACATCATGGACACAAGTGGCAGCTACTCCTTCCCGGCTATGCGCAAACTCTCCATCCAAAACAGCGACGCCTTCGCCCTGGTTTATGCCGTCGATGACCCTGCATCCCTAGAGGCGGTGAAACAGTTGCGAGAGGAGATTTTGGAAGTCAAAGAGGACAAGTACACGCCCATCGTGGTCATTGGCAACAAGATTGACCGGCACAATGAGAGGCAGGTGTCCAGCGAGGATGTGCTGTCCACGGTGGAGCTGGACTGGAACCACAGCTTTTTGGAATCGTCGGCCAAAGATAACGTCAACGTTCTGGAGGCGTTCAGGGAGCTGCTGCAGCAGGCCAACCTGCCCAGCCGTCTCAGCCCGGCACTGGCCAGAAGGAGGGAGACTTTCCCAAAGGACACCAGCAAGCACCCGCCAATGAACAAAGCCAACAGTTGTCTGATCTCCTGAACAAACCATGGACAAGAGACTGGGAGGGGGAGGCAAAAACACGTTACAACATACCTTTTGTGAAGCTTTAGTAGTCTCCTCATTGCACTTCATCCGCACAAAACAGAGCATAGTATGCAAAACATGACTTGATGTAAAAGATGTCGAAGTGCACAAAGACTGCATATTTAGACCTGCTATTTCTATATTTGTTATATTGTATTTGAACCTTGTATTACTGTGCTTATTAAGTGCAATAACTGTGATTTTTATACAACTGTTTTCAAAGTGCACAGTGGAAGTTACAGCAACAGGTGTTATGAAGTTCATTCAAGCTCAACTCTGCATAGAAACCGCATTACACAAATGGATCAATGAATCACGACCACATATTTAACCAGTGTATAAGCGCTGTAACAATCTGTGTCTGGTCAAACAAATAAATTATCTTTTTTAGAAAAAGTGTTTGTGTTGTATGAATTATTAGGTCGCGCTGATCTACAGGACATATTTTGTTAAATAAATTGAAGGTAATAATAATAAAGTGTCAGAAACGGCATGCTGCGTTGTGCTTGTCGCCATTGTAAAAACTCGTCTGACTGAAAATACTATAGTTGTAAACATAGTACATGAAATTGCTCATTATATGATATTATATTGTAGTAAAATGTATCATGTATAATTTAGAACAACACCACACCACATACGTAATCCTTATTGAAACTGATACATTTTTGCCTGGTGTGCTACTGCCCCCTGCTGGATTAACATGAAACATAGAAACGTGAAGTCGCGTGCATTTGCTTATTCGTTAATAAATAAAATTACCATTAATATAACACCATTATTAAAATGCACGTGTAAAGTAAAACAATATATATAAGTGTAAAATATTATACACAATACTGACAAATAAAATAGTATGCATCAGTGTTAATTTTGACAACGTATTTTATTTTATTTTTAGTCTTTTGACTAAAATGTAATTTAATTTTGTCAAGATTTAGTAAAAAAAAAAAAAGTTTCAATTTGAGTCTAGTTTTAGTCGACTAAAATTGCATGTCAATTTAGTCAACGGAAATTAATAATAATATTCATTATTATCATATTGAATCGTGGTCCTTGACTTCATGGAGCTGCTCCACATGAACAAAGCTCAGAGCTGTTCATTTGGCAGAGAATTTACATGATCTGAGGCTCTTTCAGACGGTCAATACAAGTTTGGATGATTTTAGTCTCTCCTTTTCATTTTTATTTAGTCTTATTTTAGTCGACTAAAATATCTGGACATATTAGTCATAGTTTTAGTCTCATGAAAAACTTTTCATTTAGTTTTAGTCCAATTTTAGTCGTCAAAAATAACACTTTGACTAAAATTAAGACTAAATATTTAAGTCGACGAAATTAACACTGGTGCGCATAGATTCATACTTCTGGAATCTGGACGAAGCTAAACTAGCTTAACTTTTGCGCGGGTGTCAAAAAATGCTCGAGCAAATGTATATTACACCGCTCGAGCAAATAGCCTAATACTGTTCACATGACGTTTAAAGCAACTTGGGGATTTATCATGTACTAAAAGGCACTTCTTGTACCCCTTGCATCATATTCTGTGCATTTTCTACAATCTACCTGTAATTCCTGAAACCGTACCGATCATGCGACGAGAACAAAACAGATCCGCTTCCCCTTTCCAGACCAGTGCATTGTTCCCCTGAAAGCTACAAGGAAGTGCCATTTGATTATCACATTTAGGTTCCTCTTTACGCACCGTTTAAACGCGTCGCTCCGTGCCACCTGCGCACCGGTCCACTTGGTTCACGGCGGCGGCGCTGCGAGCGGGTCCCTGCGCTTCCAGGTAGAGGGTAGAGATCACAACCTTTTTCTCTTTCTAGTTCATTTTAATGCTTTAAATATACCGATGGACTAATATCGTGTGTTTCACGGCAGGCTACGCTCCTAAACGAACACAGAAGAGCGCTAAGACATTGTCTCTGCTCCTGGACTTGGTCAAAGCTCCTCAGTGTGCGCATGCTGAACTGAGAAGTTGTGAACAAGTGAAGGATCGGCGAAGGGTCTCAACAAAACACTGCTGGAGCTTGGAAAACGTAATGTTAGGTTAAATATTGTTTCTAATTGTGTCAGGCTCATCAATAGATTGTAATATGTGGAAGGGAAAACTCCACTTTTCACCCCGCCCTTAAAGGAACAGGCCACCGTTTTTACGCACCGAGATATGTTCTTACCTGAGTTTAGACGAGTTGATGCGTACCTGTCTGGTGTTTGTGCGTGCGCTCAGCCACGCACAATGACCAAAGATGTTGTTAGCATTTGGCCTCTCCCAGCATATTCCTATATCTCCAAACGGGGGCGTAATTGGAAGCTACCAGGATCCTGATGAGGGTGCGAAAACACGGGCACATCACCCCCATCCTCCGTACACTGCACTGGCTCCCAATTCAGTCCCGCATACAATACAAGGTCCTCTTGCACACCCATCACTGTCTGCACGGTGTGGTCCCCACTTACCTCACCGCTCACACCACACACCTCGACCAGGACCCGGTCAGGCCAACAGCACCGTCTGGTCACGCCCAGCACGGCTCAAAACCATGGGCGACAGGGCCTTTGAAGCTCCCTGCCTGTGGAACGCCCTCCCAGATCACCTCAGGGCCCCACAGACGGTGGACGCATTTAAAAAAGGACTTAAAACCCACCTTTTCACAAAAGCTTATTTTAACAGCTAACGCTTTGGATTTTCAGTCCTGTCTTGTAATATCTGTTGTGTTGTATTTTATAATGTCTTGTTTTTAACTATGCTGTCCACTGTAGCACTTTGAGATTTGGTGTCAAATGTAAAGTGCATTATAAATAAAATGTATCATTATTTATTAGCTACCACACTCTTTCACGGGCACGCAGAAAGACCAGACAGGTACGTATCAACTCATCTAGAGAACATATCTCAGTATGGAAAAACGGTAGCCTGTTCCTTTAACAAACGAGGTACATTATATGGATTTTTATTCTTCTACAAAACAGTGAATCAATCATAAAGTTACAATGAATAGACCCCTACCCTTCACCTGAAAACAAGAAATGCTACATCATGAACGTCTGCGATCTACTAATGTGCATGAATGTTTATTTTGTACATTTGACACACCTTTTCAATTGATGAAGTGGCCAGAAGCGCCACCATACGACACATCTCCAATTCCTGAGGTGTTGAGACAAAAGGAACAACCGGACTATCTAAACAATGCCCATAGAAGCCTATAAATAGTCTTCACACATTATGCCACTATCACACAGGGAAATAACGAGACGACACTCGAGCAGATTCAACACTTTTATTTTGACAACAGCAGACAAGTCCTCGCTATCCAATCTCATGGCAAACAATGCAAACGACAGAGAGACCGAGCCGGTGTGCAGCAGCCGTACTGAATGACAACCTCAACCCGTGCCGTCAGACAGAGGGAATCAGACACTGCTAACACGAGAAAATGAAGAAGTTTCGAAAGAGGAAGGAGCACATTTTTAAATGTCAGGTAATAAAAGGTAGTGCTTAGAAAAGGCTTAGAATATCCCTGAGCACAGAAATACTCCACAAGGAACAGAACTCAACACTTCAGCAACCGGCAAATAATCTCTTTAACATGAATTTGCGATGGTGGAAGTGATGAGAAAAATCTTGCAAAATTAAGTAAAAGAAAAGAGCTGTTGAACAAATTGTGAACCCAGAGCTCACATTCAAGTATTTTGCTCCTACAGTATATGATTTTTTGTGTGTCTAATGTTACTATTTGGACATCGTTGCCTTTTATCAATGAAATGACAGACTTTGGCGATAAAGTTTAACTTAAAACATTCGATCAATGCAAATAAAAATGATATTTGTGTTCTTTACAATGTGAACTGCCTGTTTATTTAGAAAAAAAAACTGTGTTTGGTTTAAATGATATCTACATTACAATGGACAACAATACTGGCTTGATAGATCAGTCGATGCATTTGACAAACACAACCCAAAATTTAACCCCAAACTTAGTAAATGAAACAATGATCTCACAAGGATATTAGGACGCACTGGCACACAGCTTTCAATGAGTAACTGTTTAAATGGCTGAAATGTAAGTGCAAACTGCCGCGTCCGTACATGTAAGACTTCAGTTTTGATGATCATGTGTTAAAAAAATAGATAACTTTCTTCGTCACATTCAAAACACAAAATAAATCCTTGTAACTTCTTCATAGAGATAAATACGCACCGTTGCTAACACAGTGAGGTAATGCAGTAAACAAACTACTGCTGCACTGTGGAGCCCTGCTTCTGGAAGTAAAATTCCCATTCATTTCCCCAAAGGACTTTTTAAACACTACAGAGGGTAATGGTGGTAACTACAGACCTACGACAAAATGAGAAAAGGCAAAACGCTTGAAAATTTGGCGACATTCTTTTTTTTTTTTTAACGATAAGGGAACAAAAAATCAAATAAAAAGAGCATATCAAGCTGTCAGTATGTCTATGGGAGTTTTTGAATGGGAATTTGACTTGTGTGGGCCGGACCATCGAGCTCCACTGTCTAAATATAACATACAGTAAATGCGTTTTTCACAGCAGTATTTCTTTCCTTTCCTTCCTCGTGGTGCCGTGTGCAAAAGGTCAGCAAAAATAACAAGACACTTGAATGTTGTAAATCTTCTTCCAAGATATTGCAATTAAAATATTCTAGAAATAAAATGCAGACGTTTTGTTTTTTTGCTTTGCTCAGTCAACTATGAAAAGACAGAGCTCAAGTCTTAGGCAGGCGTGAAAAGTACGTTATGGATGAAACCATGATGATAATATTAATTTTTCAAGATAGGATAGCGGTCAAGAGAAACAAAAAATGTGTTAAAAACAGATCTTTTCACTTGCTGCTTAAGACTTTTACCCACTTTAGTCTAAATTATGTCAGTAGAGCAGCAGTACTAAATAAAACAAAGCTCATCCTTCATTATCGCAATACACCATTTCCATTGTTGGAAAACGTCCATCATTTTCTTATTGTTAAATTCACTTAGTATTGAGTATATAGATTCTGGCAGGCATATAACTTCATGTTTCTACAGTATGGCTCGTTGGGGACCCGCCTCTAGTCATCGACTGTGATGTTACGGAACAGGTAAGCCATGGACTCCCCGTTGTGAATGCGCCTTATGGCTTCAGCCAAGATCATGCTCACGTCGACAGTCTTAATTTTGGGACACTGCAGCTTCTGTACTTCGTGAGGGACAGTGTTGGTCACCACCACCTGATGACGGACAAATGTAGAGTGAGGGGGAAAAAAACATTGGAATAATTGTTTATAAGTGTTGAAACTGGCTTAGGAGAGAGAATATAGTTTTAGCAGTTAGTATTATGTGGAAGTGATACCTGGAACTGCTACATAATACAAATACAAAGTCTGATACAATTTTACTCCAGCACTGTATAAACATTTTCAGTCTTTACTTATTCAGATGTTCATGTTTATGTATGAAAAAAATTGGGGCTGAATTACTTCATGAATTATCATCCTTAAAGGGATATTTCAGCATTTTTGACATCGGGCCTCATTTCCTAGTTAGTGTTGCTGATTTCTGGAGATATTGATTGGTGTGCAAGACTGTTTTTAATGCAGGTTAGCTCTAGCTGATACCATAGAAATGCACTAGCCTAGCACAAGCCTAGTGTCATGTAACTCTTCAAATATAAGAACTGCATGAATTACAAAAAAATATCTCCAGAAATCAACAACACTCTGGTTAACTAGGAAATGAGGCCCTATGTCAAAAATCCTGAAATATCCCTTTAACTATTTATAGTCTGTGCATGGAATATTTTTGGCTAACTTCCTGTTGGCCAGTCCACATTTTAACATAAAAACAAAGGTTTACAGATTAAAAGAACGTCAAGCCGAGTGTGTTGCAAAAAAATTAATCCAGATGTTGTTAGTGTCAAATTAACGCTTCAAGTCTCCTCCAAATTGTCTACATCCTAAATTAAGTTTTTAACATATTGTCAGAAACTATCCACCAGCTGCTTGTTTCTGCCACGTACTGTTTATATATATTTATTTCAGGAAACAGTTGTTACCCTGGGAAGTTAGCCTCATGTTGCTAGGCTACATTTCATGCACAGAGCCTCTTATAATGGTGCGTTGGTAACTGGCATCTCTACTACTTGAAAATAACAACTTGTGACCTCAGAGCGTTCCTGGTGAATAAACTAATATGTAAACAAAACGGCTAATGCTACAACAGTTAGCTTATACGATGCTAACATTAAATGAAAGTTTCTCCAGACCAGCTATATTTAAAAACATGCAACAGTGATTTTGTTACATTTTAACATTAGCGGTGCTCCTCCACTGGGGGCCACCATTACTGTCTTCATCTCGTATACAACTCGAGTGTGACTAGAGTGTACAAGTTGTAAATAACAGTTCAATTTTTCCAAGTGGAAGGTGGGAAATGTACCAGTTACCAGTTGCCTGCAATGCACCATAAGTTATAGGATCCTAAGGCGTCTTTAAGTATCAATAAGCTATGTATTTTGCATAATAGAGGACCTTGCTTTTATTTTTATGGCAATTTTCAAAATAACTAACAATATACAGACAACGTACTAAAAGGTTTAGGATTTTAGACAGAATATTTGCAAATACGCAGGCCCTCTATGCGGTGGGACTCTTGGGAAAGGTGCTACAGCAGGCTAGAATATCTATATACCAATTTTAGAAAACAACATCAAAAATAATCTTTCATGTGTGTGTAAAGACAGGGATTACATCATGACTGCGCTAAATTCTCAGTTGAGATTGAGATTCACATTAAAGCATTAGAATTCAATGGTGCTGTTGTTTTGTTTAGGTTTTAAAAAATGATGTTACTGATGTTACTCTATAGACTGTTGCCTTTAACCAACAAAATGGCAGATTATGGCCATAACTCTAATTATACCATGGTCTGGGTGAATACTCGATTCTGATTGGCTGGTGGGTGCTAACAAGCGTGCATTATTTTGGTATAACCGCACACGTAGTCCGGTAGTTAAATCACTGGGATGTCACTCCGCTGTGGCATCGCCATAGCAACGCATGACACAGCTGAATCAGATAAACACGTAATTAGTGACTGACAGGAACGTATGAGATGGATTTTGTTTAATTTCAACGTTTTTGGCCAAAACAAAACGCTCCATAAATGGGAAGTAGAGGAGAGTGAGCAGCTAGGTTAGCTGCTGTTAATAAAATATGAGCTTTCCATTTCTATTGAAAACGGTTAAGGCACTATTCATGATTTTCAGGCGTACATAAAATGATCCTGCATTTAAACATATTTGTCTGGATTAGTAAAGTCAATCATAAAAGTTTCAGTTCGTGGGGCCCAGGTGTGAGCGACTCCACCGCAGCTGTTTCCATAAACAGTTGAGCTGGTTGAGCTAGCTAGCTAGCTTCAGGTTAAACAGCGTAAAAGTGAAATAACTCCTGCCCACGAGTGCCGCACATCGGTGTTTACTTCCACGGAAAAGTGGCGGGTTAGTCCTGTTGTGTTGTGATTCTGGCGATGCAGCGTGTGCTTATGTTGTTTGGTTGCGCCTGACTGAGATCCTCGTAATAGCTGCGGAGAATGACTCGCTCTGAGACGAGCCTTCAGTGACCGGCTAATAATCCACATAAAATAGTCCCGGTGGTGTGGCATATTTAGTGACTTTAGTAAATGAAACAAATACTTATTATAAATGTTTCGTTTGTGGGATCATGGTATAAGCGGATTAAACAACTCGGAGCCGTGCATTAGACGGTTATAATGCACTCCGCGTCGTGCATTATAACCGTCGAATGCACGGCTCCGAGTTGTTTAATCCTTACATATGTAACAGATATTGTAAACTAATCTTTGTATCGCACAGATGTCCCCACCTCGTCTATGGCAGATTCCTCGATGAGGCGGGGCGCGTCCGCAGACAGCAGTCCGTGAGTGGCCATGATGTAGATCTTATACGCTCCCCGCTCTTTCAGAATCTCCGCAGCCGCAACATAATCTCCTACGTCGTCTATGATGTCATCCTGGTGGAAAAACACAAAACATTCATTTACTTGTTTTTTTTCTTTGACAGCACAGGGTGAAAGATGTCAAGTTTGTGGTGGTCACGATCACTAACAATCGGGTAAAACATCTGTAACTTTCTGTCAAAAAAACGTCACATTCAAGAGTGCAAACAATATAAACTACAGCGACTGCAGAAAGAATGTTGCTATTAGACAAAGTGGCAGATTTACTGGAGAGGTGTTTTCCTGTTCGCCACAGCAGCTGCTTTCAGACAAACATTCATTTGGTAAATCAAACCGTGGCTGTAAATGTGTGTTTTAAGTAATTAGGAATTTTCTGGACAAAACCCAGACCTCCCACTTTATAAACTGCGTTAAAGACCTCTTCAAGTCATTCATTTGCGGGCCTTTGGACTTGACACTCCCTTTCTGTCAAGTTCATCCGCCATACGTTAAAACATAGAGACCTTGTTTACGTTGACACCGAGTTACTGTTATGTTTAGTGTAAACTCCCTTCTACACATGGTTCCTCCCTTATATGAATAAAAAAAGAACGAGCTGTAGAGAGGGATTCACAGAATACAGTTCATGCCCTGTCAAACTATCATCCAAAAAGTAAATCAAAGAGGCCATGCACTTGATTCGTTTAGTTCTCAAACGGCGACTAGTTTGAAGTTTGAATTTCGGCCTCAACTTGTTTCTAGCTCTTACTTCTATAGTTCTTACACCCATACTAGTTTGATATCACAGGGTGTGTGAGAAAAGAGGCTCTAACCCCAACAGCACATGGGTTATTATGCAACGTAAACAAAGTCAGTGAAATGTCACATAGTTCAATTCTGCCAATGTTTTGCTTCTACTTTTATGACTAAATGAATGAATACAGACATATTTTAAGCTGCTGTGGGTATTAGCGGTAGCATTAGCCACACACAGTGAACAGCGGTGGCTTGTATCTGCGTGTACTTTGTAAGATTAATACTGCATGGTATCAGGCTCAAAGTGGAGTTTAAAAAAGGGGCGTAGGCTAGGTTGGAAGAAAGCCTCTCATGGGAATCACAACCTTTCGCTTTTTTTAGCCATATCCTGTCGGACTATAAACATATTTATCACACACCAATTAAATCAAGCCAAAATTGGATCCATATGGATGTTTATTTCACAGCAAATTGTTGTTTCAGTGGAAGTGAAAAACGGCACACGTTTGCATATGTAGCATGAAGCTAACGTAGCTTCCTTGTTAGCATTGTCTATGTTTTAAGTACTTATGAATGAATCTCTTTGCTCCACTCCATATCCCTGTATCTTTAATTAGTTGAAAAACAATTCATTATTTAGCATTTGTTAAAGTAATGGTGGAGAAATGGGGGAAAGTTTTTTTTAGTTTTTCCCCTTTTTCCTCTGGCTGCTTCAATCATGACCATATATGGGCAATTCCAAAAATGGACGGCATATCTGGAATCGACCAGGTCGCCCTGCTCCTACAGGTCGCCCAGCGGCATTGAGGATGGGTCAAATGCAGAGAATGAATTTCCCTACAGGGATTAATAAAGTATAGGGGCTAGATGCAAGTTCATGATTTTATACTCACTACTGCCACCTCAGGCCTTATGCGCAACTGCAGCTTCTATATTAAACTCGTGCATGACGACAATTCGGACCCGAATTAACACCTTTTTGAGTGACAGTGCAGGATTTTAGAGGCAGTTGTGGTGAACAGGTCTGGGCTCATTCTACACATTAGGACATGGCTGGAACATGTAGGGGGAGGAAAATACATAATTTTAACATCTTTAAACTCTGTATAGTCCCTTTAAGGGGGAAAACAATTGAGAAGTATATAAACTTTCTCTATTTATTCTAAAACTACTTTAACAAATGCTGAATTATGAATCTAGTTGTCTACTAAATAAAGATACAAAGAGGAGCAAAGTGGTTCAACAGCCCATAAATACTTAAATTACAGAGAATGCTAATATGATGCTTATGTGCTAATGCTAACACTATCCTGCGCTAGCTACGGATGCCGTTTTGTCGCTTCTACTGAACAAACTGCTGTGAATAAACCTCCATGTGGACCCGATTTAGACTTGACTTTATTTGTATGTGATAAATAAGTTTATATTTAACCAGAAAATGGCTAAAAAGAGTGAAATATTGTGTTTCCCAAAGCTGATAGCATCAACATGAGAGCAGTTTTTTCCCACGAATTGCTGCTTTAATAATAAACTATATGGCATTTGGGGGAAGGGATTTCACTGCACGACATGAAAAACATTTCTGCACGGAGCTTTCAATCAGCGACTTACCACAATGATGGCAATTCTCCCCCCAACATCTCCCACTACAGTGATGGGAGGCTTTTCTTTGGCCATCATCACTGAAATGGAAAGCATACGAGAGCACCGTCAACGACAATATGTGCGGCTTCTCTCAAATCAGAATGAATCTCAGTAGATTGGGTAAAATGGGTTGAGAAAATGTTTTGTGCTTTATACAAGTTGAATCATTAATAAAAAGGATGATTATTGGATGTTTGGGAAAAATCACGAAATGCAGTATTATTAGAAGCAAATCACAAAGTTCTCTCAAGAAACATGTTTGCCCCATTCTACCCCACCTGGAGATTGGACTGAAATGCCAAACTTGGTAGTAGAGCACATGCCATGCAAAACGATCGAATGCAATCGGGGGTTTTCTGCCCAGGATACCCAATCGGAAGGCAACATGTCAGTGCTTGGACACCCAGCGGCGCATCCTCAAGCCCAGGCTGCATATGACCAAATATGCAACAGGCAGCTGGATCACACAAGCACTTCAGAGGGCATCCTTCATACTGCGTACAGTCTGTCACTGGTCAGGGTTAGTTCAGCAGGACATCACCGCTGCACAACACTACCTTTACATGCACCGCAATGTGTAGGACAATTATTAACAACTGGTCTATGAAGTGGGTCTACGGTGACGTCAATTCAACCAAATCTTTGGATCGGAATTGAATCATGACCTGCACGTTTTGGGGAGATCATCATTATTGCGATTCAGTGCTTTTCTGGCACCGGCAGATTTAACCAATTGACTGATTGTGCATAACTTCAAATCAAAACAGCGTCGCTCAAGAAGTGACTTCCTGTTTCGATCCAGCACGCCAAAATAAAAGCCCACAGCTCGTCTCATTGATTAGTTCAGCAGGTACTTGCAACATTATAAAGAAGAATATAATTAAATACACACATTTTAAGTGTTAGGCAGAAAGAAAGTTGAACTGCTGAACTAATGAATAAGGTGGTGCTTTTATTTTGGTGCGCTGGATCGAAACAGGAAGTCACGTCTTGGGCGGTGTTGTTATGATTTGAAGTTATGCACAGAGTCAATTACAGTGAAGTGTGAACATTTGCACCGTAAGACAATTTAAGGATGCTAAGCGTATATGGAGCATGATACACTGCCTGACCAAAAACAGCGCCTTTAGCTTTGATTACAACACATGGTTGTAATCACCAAGATCTTGCAATGACAAAAACCAGAGTCTGACCACTGTGCAACGCCTTCTCCAGAACATCCCAAAGATTCTCAATAGGGTTAAGGTCTTGACTCTGTGGTGGCCAATCCATCTCACGCTCCTTGAGTGACTCTTTCTTTCACAATGTGAGCACCGTGAGTCCCGGCAATGTCATGTAGGAATATGCTCGTGCCATTAGGGAAGAAGAAATCCTTTCATGGAATAACATGGTCATTCAGGATGTTCAGATCATCAGCTGATCTCATTCTTTGGGCACACGAGTTTTGCTGAACATGGGCCTGACCAACTACAGCAACCCCAGATCACAACAGTTTGTTAAATCCAGGTGTCGACTTTTTTTTTTTTTTTTTTGCTCCAGAAATAATGATTTGGGCGATGTTCACACTTCGTCTAATCCAAGTAAACTCTGGAGTGCTTCCCGGGAAAATCTTTTGTTTTGGTCCAAGTTGTCAATGAGCCCTGACTCTGGTGGTGCGCACCAGCACTTTGCAAATTAACCATGAACTAATGAGAGCAAATTGCCCGTGCAAAATGTTTTGACCTACTTTAACTATTTTTGAAAGTATGTTGTAATGACACTTCCTTGTTTCCATGAAACATATTCATACTGCTCTCTGCTGGCAAGCGTGGTTACTGCACCATCAAGTACTCCAAAAAAGATGTTAAACGTTTTCTTTTCTATCAGACCAGTGTTTTTTTTTTCAGACCTGACAGTTTCTGCAAGCGTCCTCAGAGTTGGTCACATGATGTTGCTGTGACGCATCTTGTCAACTCTGATGTATAAAAGGCTAATAAGCATGTAAGCGTGTGCATGTAAACGTAGCGCTACAAAGGGAAAGGCATCAAAGTACACAATCAGTCAGTCCAGCTGATTGTGAAGGAGTTTTAATAAAGACAAACAAAGATGGTTTGTTGAATACCAAGAGGCCCACAGCACCAGAACCAGACATTTATCAATAGAATTGCGTTATCTGCTTGGCCACACACTAACTGATAAGTGTTTGGGCAGACTGGGTAAACCATCAAAACAGAGCTAAGTGTATCGATAGCTTATGTAGATACACGATTTGGAAACATAAACGTAACGTAGGGCTGAGCGGGGCTGAACCATTCACTTTGCAGACCTCCATCACACCATCATTTGAGGTTAGCTTTCAAAACATGCTTAATCGTCACCACATGCAAAGAACAAACATTTATTGGGTTTAGATTAACAGGTTTTAAGTGGGTGGGTGCACCATGTGTTGATTGGCAAGATGAGTCCAGAGATTTAAGTAAAAAAAGGAAAAGTTTGGCTGATGGTTCAGATTAGGTTCGTTAAGACTTTTGAAGATAAAACACAAAAAACAGTTCGGGTTTTTCAGCATCTTGTAGAATTAGCAGCCTGGTGTCAAACATATTCGCAAAGTAGAAAAGCTGGTGTGAATCTTTTTGGCCTCGTCTTAAAAAAAAAAAGAAAAGTTGAACTGATTTTGTATGTAGACTCCAGACTGTGTAATTACATGATGCAGCACAAACCCTGTCGACATGCACAAGTCCAAAAACCATTGGAAGAGGAGTCATTTCAGAATTAAGTTAAGGTTATTATATGGTCGTACTTGGAAGCTCTATGCCAGGGAACGGAGCTTGCTGTTTGCCTGCTATTACCAACAAATAAACACCACATTAACAAAAAAATGCACATTTATCCGACAAAACAAACATGTGAAGCCAAGACTGGAAAATCCTCAGAGGAAAAATAAGCAATTCCTTCAATAGATAAGTTTCATTTTGGTTCTACAAGAGGATTTTTAAGTCAAGGTTAAAATACTGTGTGAACACAAGCTTTACAGATACAGACCAAAATTATACAGGACAAAATGCAGGAAGTCATTTGCCAATGACACAACCGTTTGCCATATTAGGATCTTACTTCGGATTAGTCTCAGAGGAAACACACTTGGTTTAATTTTAGGCGACTGCGTAAACACAACAATTTAAAATCAGCCTATGAGTCAAGAAACACGGAGAAATTTAGTACTTGACTTGGTGTTAGAATTACTGTTTGAAAGGGATGTAACAATATCCAAATTTCTATATTTTTTAATTGTGGGGAAGCTTGAAGTACGGTTATGCTTCTCATGAGCCTTTAGTGGCGTCATATTGTATTCCCCACAAAACAAGTTTATAAAGTTTTAATTAAATGGATTATTTTCATGTCAGATGCATAGAAACAGAGCATGTTTCTATGCGTGTCCTGCTCCTAGAAAATAATGCATTTAGATAAAGGAGCTGCAATCGGGAATTTTGGTATTAAGAAATGACAGTATCCCGGTTACTGTTACATCCCTAGTACTTACACAGCAATGTAGTGGTAGTAGTAATGCAGTTGCAATTGGACATTCAGTGAGTGATGCGAAAAGGTAAGTATCATGGACAGGGCTGCACAATATACCGCAATATTACAAAAACATAGGAATTTACACTTTTGCTGACATTATACGGCATTAAACCTAATCTTTACCTTTTTGTGACAAAAAATCTGAAGAAATAGGTATTTTCACCGTCAAAGTAGTCCTCAGGTGAGTATTTGGGTTGACCATACACATCAGCATCAGCAAATCATAATTAGAGGTTGACCAATATGGGTTTTTCTAAGGCTGATGGCAATGTTTTGGGATGTTTATTGGCTGAAGCCGATATGTACGGCCGATATTTTTGACTATAATCCTGTAAAAACATAAATACTTGGCCACTCCAGAAGTAGATTTTATTTTATTACTTAAGTTGATTCGCTCAGAGTTTCTGTCCCAGCTTTGATCAGTTAGCATTAGCATGCTGCTGTTAGCATTGGCATACTGTTGCTAGCCACGGAATTTTACGCAGCAATCAAATACAATTGTGGAGGCGAAAGCAGTACTAAGTAACTTGTTTACCTTAATAAATCCTTTTCGTATTCCCTCTGGAGGTAATACAAGTGTTAATGGGATGATTGGGGTGTCTCTGGCCAGAAAACCACACTTGCAACTTCACAACCTCCGGGTCGGAGGTCCTAATACACACTAATAGAATGACGAAGAAGCTGCTAACAGGCTAACAGGGAAAGCTAACTGCGGGCTAGCACCACTTAAACAGCATTTGCAGCCAAGTTTGAGTGAAAAAAATATATCTCATTGTGTAATTGGATGAACAATACCGCTCTCTTTGTCTTTTCTGTCAGCGTAGTATTAATGAGTAAAAAACGTAACATGCTGCGACACCTGCAGTGGCGCTTATGGCCTCTGGGGCATGATTTACTTAGTACTGCTTTAAAACAAACTCAGCAAAACTCAGGTTCTGTGCTTCAAATTGACTGAGGTTTAGTGAAACTTTTGTTTAACAAACTTCGCTAACCAATTTTCATTTTAAAGCCCTGACTTCACTCTTTCCAATGTGAACAACCTGGAAGTCTCTATCACGTATAGGGCTTGTTTTTTCATAAATTACTACTTTTGCAACATCCTGTTATGGGACGAAAAGAAATCATTTTAAATTCACTCACTGACTTCCATTTCAGCCTTGATTTAAGATGATTTAGTGTTTCTTTGGGCACAGTTTAATGAAACAAATTATACAGCGTAAGGTGTTGAAATCGTTGAGCATAATATCATAATAATGTTGTCCTAACAATATTGGAGACAGTCTCATACTGTGCAGCCCTGATTGTTGATGTACACGAGCGCGTCATATATTGTCTGAATGTGTTGATGGTACGACAGTATGTTTCATGTGTGTAGTCTGTGTTCTTACAGGGCAGCTCCAGGCCCGTGTGTCCGCTGGTGTTGCGCACACTGGGAGGGGAGTGTCTTCCGTCGGCCATGTCGGACTCGGAGCACTGCGCCTCTCCGTGGATCACAGCCAGACCCAGCCGCAGGCGCTCGGCGTACGACTGCGCCCTGAAGGAGCGAGAACACGCGTTAGGGTCGGTGTTTACCGCTCTGTCCGTTTGTTTGTCAGTCGAAGATGAATCTGACACAAACATTTGGTCTAAACATAAACAGTTGATGTTAGAACTAAGCTCTTTTCTGATGAAGTTACTCACCTCTTGGCTGCTGCTGGTGACTTTGCAACAATAATGGCGTTCCTGTAATCCGGAATCTGCCAAAAGAACAGAGTTTGAAACATGCGACGAGTTAGATTAGTTCATGTAAAATAGAAACTCAAGTTGTTAAATAGTGGGGTGTGATATTTGATGACTGTCTTTAATATTGCAAAACTGATAATTGGGCTTATATTGTGCAGCACTATGAATAATACATGTATTATTCAAGTATATTCTACTCCTGGTTAATCGGTATAATGTTGACCACATGAAAGAAGTTTTATAATGTAGATTATTTATCAAGTCCTTTCAGTCAAAAACAGCTGGATTTAAGGTTATCGTTCTCTGCTCTCCTGTGCGCCGTCCGTAGATTGTTATTAGTTTGTTAAGTGTGACACACAATAAGAAGCTACTTCAGGGTCCAAACTGTTGAGAGCTCCATAAACAAACACAGCAAAAAACACTTTATCTCCTCCATAATCTCCTGCTGAAATAACAGCAGATAAAAGGCCAAAAACAAACAAGTAAATGAAAAGAAAAATAAAGGACATTATATATATCCAATATATATAATGTCATATTATATATATTGGATTATATAACATGACATTATATAATCCAATATAATGTCATATTGGATTATATCTGGCTGTGATATAATCCAATGACATTACTGTATCATGACGGTATTGACTGCAGTGGTGGAAAGTAACAAAGTAAAAAGAACAAATTATAGGTACTTTTTCTTTACTAAAGTACATTTTATGGTAAATACTTTTTTGTTTTACTTGTACTGTACTTTCTACTCCACTACATTTTTAAATTGGGTTAAAAGTAAAAGCATTTTATTTTCAAGGTGACTTCTCTATGATGAACTGGTTTAGTCCCAGTTTAGACTTGAGTTAGCAGTTTATTCACTCCTTTAGACCTTGTTTAGACCTGTGTTAGACCTAGTTTAGTTCCTGTTTTTGACCTGAGTTAGTGGTTTACTTTACCTAGTTTGATTCAAATGATTTAAAATATCTTAAATATTTTTACTTAAGTCAAAATTTTATCAGATACTTTTACTTTAGTTCATTTTTGGTCCTGTATCTGTACTTTTACTTAAAGGCGCATTATGCAACTTTTTATGCGAAAAAATACAGTTGATATTTGTGTGTATTTGACCCAGCGGCTGTATGAGTGGTCAGCGTGGCGCCTTTACTTTCAATCATGGTGGTCTCTACAACATTCCAGGATCAATTGTTTTGTCGATTTTTTGGTGGGAGGGTCCGCCAGCAGTGAAAACCTTCCAAACAATGGATCCTGGAGCGTTGTCGAGACCACCGTGATTGAAAATAAAGGCACCACGCTGACCACTCATACAGCCGCTGGGTCACTACAAGGTCAAACAAGCACAAGTATCAACTTCTTTTTCTGCATAAAAAGTTGCATAATGCACCTTTAACAATATTGAGTACTTCTTCCCCCGATGACTGACTTTATGTGGTGACCGTCACTTTCTGGAAGGGTTTGTGCCTCCAGAAAGGCTTTGGTGCAGTATAGGTGTGTAATTGTGTTGTCGGGCAGTTTAAAGACGTACAGGAAACTCGATGTACAACCTTATGTAAAAATGTGTACATGATTTGAACATATTGTTTATTTGTTGCATTTGCCAAGGCTGCACATGATCACGCAAAAATGTATCAATTTGTCATGTAACTCGAAATAAACTTCAATCAATCAATCACGTTTTACGGTAAAAAGACGACTTTTAAGTCACGTAAACCCATCTGTTTGTGATTGAATGAACTTAAAGGTACACCGCGTAACATTTTGGACTATGCTGTTGCCATCAGTGCAAAACCTTATCCCAATGACCAGCTCCACACAGAAAATGCTATAGATACAGACGGCATCTCGTCATAGAAGGGGGCGTGGCTTCGCCGAGGGGGAAAATAGACTCTTTAGAGAAACACAATTTTTCACTCTTTTTAGCCATTTTCTGGTGGAATATCAATTAATTTATTACATATAAATAAAGTCAAGTCTAAATCAGGCCCATTTGGATATTTTCTCACAGCAGATTGTTCAGTAGAAGTGAAAAAAAGGCAGTTGTAGCAAGCGCTAGCTAACCATTAGCATTAGCCCGATGCTAACATGTAGCATCAAGTTAGCATTCTCCGTTATTCATGTATTTATGGACTGTTAAACCACTTTGCTCCTCCCCATGTCTTTGTATCTTTATTTAGTAGCAACTATGTTCATATTTCAGCGTTTGTTACAGTAGTTTTTGAATAATTAGAGAAAATATAAATTTTTTCAAAATTGTTTTCCCCCTTTACTGTTTTCAAACATGACCATATATGGGCGATTCCAGAGATGCCGTCTGTATCTATTACTGCAGTGGTTAATCAAAGAATGGATTTGGATAAGAACTTAACCTGTTTAAATCTGAAATTCTGCTGACTTTACTTGACATCTCCATGGCAACGAGCTGGAGACGTACCCACTCCCGGTAAAGTTACAGTCATGTCTTAGGAGAGCTGAGCCGCTCACAGCAAAAGCTCATGTTTGTGTTTGTACGTTTATGAGGTATTTTTCATTGATGAAAATATCTGTCATAAAATAAGTGCTTGTATTTCAATTATATTTTTGGGGTAAAATTCTACATGGTGTGGCTTTAAATAATGTACTAAGCTGAGCAGTTCCAATGATTTTTACCTCTTCTTGGATGTACTGTATCAAAAATGGCGAGGCGCGCAAGTTGTCCACAGGGAAACTGAAGAAACCCTGGATCTCCTTCTGATGCAGGTCCATAGTTATAATGTGCGTTAATCCTTTGGAGCAGAAATAAGACACGTGAGAAGATCGACTTTAACCACAACCCAAACTGGACGCCGTGCTCTTGCTTACCCGCTCGAGCTAACATAGAAGCTAACAGTTTGCACACAATGGAGCCTCGCTTCCTCATCTTACACTGCTTGCTGTAGGGGAAATACGGGATGACTCCGATGATGTTCTTAGCGCAGGACGTTTTGAGAGCGTAGGCCATGACCAGCAGCTCCATGATGGCCGTGTTAACATCTCTGCACCACACAACGACAGAGAAGCATTCAGAAAAATCAACACAAACAAGTCAATATCAAAGTTTCGCACTTACCTGGGAATAGTCTGGATGATGAAAATGGTTTGACCACGCACTGACTCCTTGACTTCAACTCTTGTCTCTGTCATCCAAAGAAAACATGTTTGAAAGAAAGAAATGTTTGTGATGGCATTGTGCTCGCTTGGAAGGCTGGAAGGCTAGACATTCCTGCACTGTGTGGAGAAGCGTTGTTTACTCAAGTTAAACCCAGGTCTGAGGGTAGTTTTACATATTGTTTACATATTCTAGTCCTCGCTAACTGTAGCAAACATGTGTCATTTAGTCACACACACCTTTTAAAATGAACAAAAACAAAAGAAACAGGGCAAATAGTCTAACAGAGTTACCACAAAATGTATAGTTTGTTCTGTATCATATTTCTTCAAAAGCTATGGCTATGTTTACAGCCCTCCATATGTGATGTCATTGAAAACCATGTGTCTCAACTGGTGGGTCGGGGCCCAAAAGTGGATGGCGGGACCTACCATTTTCAGGTCTTTTAATATTTTCCATCTAAAACTGCATGGAAACACTATCAGAGCCTGTTAATATTAATGTTATTGGGTTGTTTCTACCTTCATTTCCATCTTTAAGGCTTATCTACCGCTTGTGCAAGAATAACCTGTGGAAAATACAATCTTATGTATGACAAACTACACTTGAACCTGGTGTAGTGGCGGGTCCCGAAGCCACACCACTCGAGAACCACCGATCTATGGCACTACGAGCTTCTTATAATTTGCAAGCGCGCTCCGATTGAACCTGAATGTGAGACCGTGCAAGCTGTTGAAACCGAGCAAACTCACCGCTGTTGGATTCTTGAAATACCACAGACTTCCCAAGTTCAACTCCGAGCCGCCTGTAAAACATGAACACACCCAGAATGTGTTGCTTTTGTACAGCTGGGGTCAAGCACGAGACAAATCAGAACGCTCCACAGAGGGTTTCATTGTGCAAAGACATGACTTACTCGACAAAATCATGATAATGCTTTACCCAATTCCCCATTATTATTAGTACTATGTCTGATTTGTTTTCTATATGCACCATCATTCTCACATAAGCTAGGTAGGTGCAGTGTCTTGCTCAAGGACACAGTGACAGGTTAGAGATTTCGACCATCAACCCACGGACCAACCCGCTAACCACTGAGCCATCTGTGAAAGGTGGATGGATGTATTTAAAGCACAGCATTGAAGCATGAGTTGCCAAATGTCCGCTACGTGCATCAAGATGGAGAAACGCAAACACACTTTCGATACACACGGTTAGCGGTTTCCCCATCCATGAATTGCAAAAAAAAAAAAAAAAATGCCCCAGGAAGAGGAGCTGGCCCTCGGGTACAGCTCATCCAACACAGATATAAACGAACGCAAAAGGTCACGCATCACATAAAGCGGAGGGAATCAGCGTCAGCTTCACAACAAAGCTTTAGAAATGATCATTTAGATGCCACGTACGGGAAGGAGATACTTACTCTGTGATCTTTTTGGCCAGTTCTGTGCAGGCTGCGGATGAATTTGCAGAGAAAACACGGTAGCCGCTTTTTGCAACATTCATCGTTGTGGGTGAGAGGCAGCCCAAAAATAAATTTAAAAAAATGACAAAAATCTGCCGCGGCGCTTTCAGCCTTTCTTTCTTTCTTTCTTTCTTTGGCGCAGATGCTAACACACTAGTCTACGCCAACGTTAGCTTAAAGTGCGATCAAAACGGGCTCCGGAATCACAACTCATCGGTCACGGCGACAGAGTGAGCTAACCTAACCCCGCACTGAACATCACTGTGAACGGCGTTGCTCCGGTGCGCGGCTGCTGCGGGGCCAGACGGGTCGGCGAGCAGCACCTGTCGCAGGTAGCTAGCTTAGCAGCGACGAGCAACATCTACGGAAGCCCGCTGGGTCCGTCCGCCCTCTCGCGCCGCTCTTCGCGAAAGGTATGTGTCTGTGTTTCTACCGCGCATTACAACAATGTAACATTTTGTCTTTGTGTAACAGTTACTATGTAATGCAGGGGGTAACACGACGTTTTACGCAGCGTTGTAAGCTTTTATGTATTTGATTTGAAAACATTTTAGAAATACGATAAAGGCAAGTTTATAATACCACGCATTTTACACACAAGGCAACACAATGTGCCTACTGAGTAAAAGCATATTCCAATAGTTTAAGGGGCAAACGTATGTGCGAACAAAAATACGCAATTTAGAGCCATGTTTCTGAACCAAAGTGATAATGGGCAAGTGTTTGTGTGCGCGCGCGTTTTCAGATCCACAGGTGCGCCGGTGCTGAAATGAGACCTTCAAGGTTTAATTCCACTAATCCTCGTGCTCTTCCTGGCTGATATAAATCTAAGCCTTGAACCCAGACTTCTTTTTTTTTTTTAAATATGGCAGGTCTGTTGTGACTGAAGGCTATGTGATGGATGTTCTCCCTCTGCGGTCTGCAGCTCTTTGAGATCATAATCTGACCCCCTGCTACTTGCTTTACCGCCTGTTCGGTCTTTGATGTGAAATGGGGTTGAATGATAATTTTCAGACCTCAGTGGCGGGGTAGACTGTAACGGTAATTTAATGTCAAGTGTCAGTGATACCACAGTTGTCCACTAGATGTCATGATTAATTAGTTGTGCCAGTGCTCGTCGCCTGAGAAAGCCAAAAATACACCAGGCCTAGTGTAAACAGAACAGGGTCTGTTCAGTCGTTTAATGTAAAAAGTTTATATTGAAATATAACTGCACTCTAGCCTACACCGTTTTAATTTGAATTTATGACATGTACTTTTTGATAGCGATGTCTGTTTTAAGA